>NW_024344253.1:7058859-7801681 GCF_902729225.1 Pteropus medius
TAGATGTGAGTCTGTTTTTTTGGGATTAAGCTGAGTCATGTTGTCGAGCTTGATTATATATATAACTGGTATATCGCTTTTTTTTATTTTGACTGACTTTTATTTTCATCATCATTAGTATCCTTTGTAGGTCCCCATCATGAAGATATTATCATGGTAAGTTATAGGGATTTATTATTTTATGTTATTGATTGAGAAGATTCAGCATTGTTGTTAACCATAACTTTAGTCCAAATTGTCTGAAGTTGATATTGGCATTTGTGGGGATTGCTTTCATATCTTGGCTATTATGAATTGTGCTGCTATGAACATGGGGTGTGTAGATCTTTATGAATTATTGTTTTGGTTTTCTTTGGATAAATACCCAGAAGTGTGGTTGCTGGGTCAAAAGGTATATCCATTTTTAATTTTTTGAGAAACCTCCAGACTGTACCACCAACAGTGTCTGAGAGTTCCCTTCTCTCCACATTCTTGCTAACACTTACTATTCTTTGATTTATTGATGATAGCTATTCTGACAGGTGTGAGGTGATATCTCATTGTGGTTTTAATTTGAATTTCTCTGATGCTTAGGGACCTTGAGCATCTTTTCATATGTTTATGTGTCCTCTGTGGAGAAATATCTGTTCAGTTCTGCCCATTTTTTAATCGGATTGTTTGTTTTTGTTGTTGTTTAATAAAACCCATTGCCTTAAAAGTATTCTCTTTTATCCGAAGCATTATGACATCCATTTGCTTTAAGAGAGTTGCAAAAAAAAAAAAAAAAAAAAAGTAAAAGAAAATAAGAGTTTTCACTTTGATTCACAGAGAGGAAAGGCTAAGAAGTTGTTCTGTGTGAACTTCTTAACCGGATGTTACCTTATTTTAGAACTGGTTTTATCTCAGTAAATGGATAAGGTGAGAGGATGCAGCTTCTTAAAGTTGCTAAAATCAGAGAGAGATGTTTTGGGATTATGTAAAGTGAAATGATACGTTTATGTTGTACTAAAGAATTATGATTGTCTTTGTGTTATGGCAAAAGTGATTCCCAAATGCCATATCTATTTGTTTTAATATTGTAAAGTGATTGGTAATGTTAATCTAATAACCTGCATGTGGACTGCTCTTTGTAATAGTCTGTAGATCAGTTATCCCTGCGAGCCCCACCCACTCTTTCTCTTCTCCCCTTCTGTGAGGCCTGCTACGTAATTATGGATTTATTTAAATGTTAGCCTAAACAAATCACAGTTCAGTGGGTAGATTTATGGCAAATAATAATCATTTTTAGTAATTCTTAAAAGAAGCTGGACACAATGAGTTTTTAGATACCAAAAGGGGGCTATCTGGTAGGCCATTTCTGAAACAGAAGAGATTATGTTTTCAAGAAAATTAATCTATTTCAGTAAATTACTTGACCTGGGAAAATGTGTTGTTTTAAAAAAGCATTATTTGGTTATTTTAAGATATTTTAAGACCACCAAAGTAAATTATGTGCAATTTTTTATGAGCAGAAAGATTGAGATGGAACAATAAGATAAAATTATAATCATTATAATTAAAAGCACTTTAAGTTTTAATTTAAATCTAATCAATGTAATTTATTGGTGTTGTTTTTATTTATTTACTTATTTTACTGATAGCCAATCACTTCTATTTATTTCAGGACATAAGATACTTTTTAGACCCATGGATGATACTGAGTTATAACCTTGTTTATCCATAAGGTATTTTATTTTTCAAAGATACGTTCTAGAAATCACAAAACCAGATAGATTAATAATATAAATTTAAAAATTAGATTAAAAATGTAGATCACGGCTCTTATTCACTCTGTCCTGGCATTAAAGGTGTTGCGAAGATATATACTTAGAACACCACCAAGTAGCCCAACATTTACAGACATAAGTGTTATCAAAAGGTCTTTCTCTGATTTTAGCAAAGGGAAATCATCCAAATTTTATTCTTTATACTACTTACGTGATTTAACTTTGGTACATGGTATTTATTACTGTTTCTCTAGCAAGTTCTAGTTTTCTCAAGGCTTTTCCCCCAATTTTCTGGAAATAAAATATTTCCAACCTTCAAATTAAAATGTTATCTTCATAAATTATATGTAACAGGTTAGTATATTCACATATTCTTTCCAATTTCAGGCTAAGCAAAAACAGGCATTTAGAGCTATGTTAACATTATTAAAGCAAAAGACAATCAATGCAACTTAATATCAAAAGAAATAGTGACCTTCCATGCAGTGTTTTATGTAGGAAACATTGATTTTGACATATTTTATTTAAATGCCAGTCTGATTACACGTGATTGAAGAACATTCAAATAATAGACCAAAAAGAAACAGATATTAAAGATTGTAGTGATGCCACGCTTGGCTATGATCTCGCCAACATAAAACCACATCCACACCTTGGTGGCCACGAAACCATTCAGCAGAGCTTCTTTAACTGTGGGCTGTTTAAAGCTACAGGTTCGAGTGCTATTGACTATTTTTTTCAAGCTCTGAATAGCTGTAGGGATCTTAGAGGAACCAGCTCAACCTTGGCATCATAGTGCCAAAATGTGGCCAGTCGAGGCTTCAAGTAAGTCACAGCAGTGTTTACCAGTGCCAGGGTCTTCTCTGCAAGGTTACAAACTGGGCCATAGTTCTAGGATGGAAAGTCTGTGGCCTCAAATGGCCAGCTGAATGTCATCCCCCAGACTGCTGTAATTTAATAAGAAAAAAATTTATTTCGTTATTAGTTTCAAGTATACAGTACATTAGTTCGACATTTATATAGTTTATAAAACAATCCCCCTAATTGCTCTTTCTCTCCTCTGGCTCTCCACCTAGACATTACATTAATGCTAACTGCATTCCCTACGCTGTGCTCCCCATCCCCATGACCATCTATCAACTACTAAGTTGTACTTCTTTAACCCTTCGCCCCATTCTCCCAGCCCCTCAGCTCTCCTCCCCTCTGGCCATCACCAGATTGTCCTCTATATTTGTGAGTCTCTTTTTGATTAGTTTTTTGTTCCTTAGATTCCGCATATAAGTGAAATCATATGGTATTTATCTTTCTCTGTCTGACTTATTTCACTCAGCATAATAACCTCTAAGTCCATCCATGTCATTGCAAATTGTAATTTAATCTTTTAATTATCCTTTGATTCAGAGAGGTAGCCACTCATATAATTTGGAATATTCTTTCCAGTCTTTTTCTTATATATTTTTTGAATAGCTCAAATTGTATTGCATATAACTTTTACCTTGTTCGTTTTAATGTAATTTTCCTGGCTTGATTTTATTCCATTGAGTGGATGTACCTACTATACTTAATAATGCCATTTTAAAATTCAGTGATACACAAGTTAAGAGTTCTGGGTTTCAGGAACTGCTCAGATTCTTTTGTTCCACTGGAGTTATGTTCTTTTGTGGTTTTTTTTTTTGTTGTTTGTTTTTTTGCTTGAAATAGGTGTTTTCTTGGATCGTCAACATCCTTAAACAAAGAGGTTCTGATTGTAGTAATATTTGACCAAATGTGTTTTTTTCCCCTTTTTCCTATTGCTTATATCTCATATTTTGTACCATGTTAGAGGAATGTAGTAGTAGGATACCGTTTGGGGCTTAAAAATATTTTAAAGTTATATGTTCTCCCATTCATATCAAAATCAGGGAAGGGGATACATCTAAGAATTATCGAATCTTTCATTTATTTACCATATTCCTTTTTTGCTTCTTTCTGGGTTTTTGCTTAATTCAGATATTTTGAGTAAGCGATATATTTTTTTCTGTTTGGAAAAGCATTAAAAGTAGCCATAGCACAAGATAGTTTACTCCTTTTTTTTTATTACTCAAATAAAGGTGACAATATAAAGAATATGTGGAGTGGTTAACAAAGAGGGAATACTAATAACTCTCAGCTGCTAAGTTACAGAAGGCTTAATATTGTTGAAAATTAATATTAACACTAATTTGTCCATGATGCTTCGAAGAAACATGGTACTGGGGAAGGGTATGTGCTGAAAGTGTAAGCATGAGACTAAGTCAGAATCATGAGGTTGGGAGTGGCCTTTCGTGGCTATGTACGAAGTCATTTGATTACTTTGCCTTTTTTCTTTATTCATTAAATAAATATCACTAATTTAATATTACAGCTCACGTTTATAATTTTTTTGTATGCCAGGCTAAGAAGTACTTTTTACATAAACTATTAGCTAATTATTGTGAAGTACTTGTCACCATGTTAGAAAAATAATACAGCATTTTGTGTGATGAGAGTTATTTTCAGTTTGATTTGTAATTGGTTGCTAATGCACTGGGACATGCCTTTTTGTAAACTTTTCTGCTGTTTTAAGCAAGGTGAATTGATTTTTTAGATGTAGCAGTAGAGGCATTATAAAAAGCAGTTATTTAGGCCTTTTTCTGTATTGTAGAATTGCAGTATATTAGAAGTACTTGAAGTGGATTTGAAAAATTTTTTTATTAAAAAAACAAGAATAAGGAAGTTACTTGGTATATCCTCCAAGGTTGATTCTTGGAATTGAGAAGTGTCTTGAAGCCTGGAGAGCTAGACCTGTGGGTGTGGGCGGTGTCTAAACTGTGGGTCAGAGCTAAGACAAGTTTGGAAGTAGGGGAAAAACACTTAACCTTGGCTGTAATTTTAAAGGCTGCATTTTAGTTTTTATTGATTCATTAGCCTCAGTTCCTAAATGTAAATATAATGTTGAAAGGTGTGTGTGTGTGTGTGTGTGTGTGTGTGTGTGTATTTGTTGAAGTAAGAGTGGGTGGTAATATAGTTGTTGGGGAAAGGTAAGAACAGAAGGGTCTTGCTTTTCCCTTTTTGATTCCCTGTAGCCCTTCTCTACCTCATGCAGTAGTCTATAGCTGCCAGTAAAATTAAAGTGTTAAGTGGAAAACTTGTTTAATTTGTTTAAAATGTTTACTATTTGGGGCTGGACAATAAAAATAAGAGAAATAACACAGAGAACAAGTTTCCTTCATTATTTCAAGTGGTAAATATGACATAACTTCACATTTACCCCTTCTAATGGATTCTCCACCCCTCTCTTTCTCTAAAGATTATCTAATGTTCAAATGACCAGATGTCATTTTTTGCTTTGACCTAAAGACCCTAGTACTTGCTCCTCAAAATAACTCCTTACCGTTAATGACGTGGAACTCAAAGCAGCAGTCATTTCCTCTTTCTGCCATGGATTGTATCAATACTGTTAGATCTGTAGTGAGGCTAATCTGAACATGACATGGAAATGAACAAATATTGGTTTTAGTTCATTGTTTATTATCAAAGGAGTTGTAGAGAACTTTGAATAGCACATGGAGAAATTAATGAGTCATGATTCTAATACTGATAGATAAATCATTGGTGCCTTTTTTCACTCTTTTTTCTATGTACCATAAAATCAGCTCTCAGTTAAATTGAGTAATGGGTTGGGGGGAGGGGAGAGCTTTCAGAGATATTCTCAGATTATGGTTAAAATTATAGGCAAATCATCGTTTTTTGGGGTGGCTTGTAGTAGAGACCTAGGCAATTAGGCAGCAACATTAGTACTGATAGGGATCCCCTGGAGGGATTAGAGTCAGCCTTGTGGCTGGACTGCTGTTGGGGCAAAGGAGGAGGTCAAGGGTTAGATTCCTGGATTTCCCACCCCTTGTTTGAACCAGAACCCTCTGGGTTTGATCAGGGTAGGCATTTATTTAATCAACTGTGGCCAAATTGTAGAGCCCTTAAAGTAAAAATGTGTCCTAATCCCTGCCACACTGTAGTCAACGTTAATCTAAAAGCCAGATAATTTCCCAGTAATTGAGAGTTCATACAGAATGTACAGTATCCTTTCTATATGAAAGAGTTTTTGAGTATGATTTCAGTGTTATGGTAATGAGTCATTTTGAAATTGGAAGAGTATAGTTATCCTAATCAGGGAACTCGTTAGATTTTGCTCATAACACTTGAGAGAAACAAGCTAGCAAGGTTGGCAGTGGGTTCATTTGTGGGGTAAATAGCCCAAATAATCCAATACTTAATAATTTCAGAAGTGGATTGACATTCTGTCAGTTATACAAAAGGACTTCAGAAACTCTCTTTTGGGACATTTGCCATTTGTGATTCTCAGTATATATATATTGTTTCAGTTTACATGATTCATTCACAGTGCGTATGAATATCGAGTCTAATATTCGAGTCTTTTTTTTTTTAAGAAAAATTAGACTTTCTTTGAATATATTGGATCTTTGAAAGAAGCTTGACTAGTTGTTTCATTATAGAAATGTGCAACTGGAATACTAATTTATTCATGTAACTTAATTCATAAATAAAAGTTATTACTTGTTAACTATTATCTTTTTTTTCCAGTTTCTCTTCAGCAGCGGGTAGCAGAATTGGAAAAAATCAATGCAGAATTTTTACGTGCACAGCAGCAGCTTGAGCAAGAATTTAATCAAAAGAGAGCAAAATTTAAAGAGTTATATTTGGCTAAAGAGGGTAAGTTTATAAGTCTTCCCCTAGCCCCCATACTAAAACAGCCTTAAAATGTTAAGTTTCTTGGTAGTACAATGTCATCATTAGATAAACCTTGATTTTATTTGTACTTACATTGTCTAATAAAAGCCTATTTAGTGATTAGGATTAAGAATGGACTTAGAAAACAAATTGATGGGTCAAAAGCTATATCCATTTTTAATTTTTTGAGAAATCTCCAGTTTTCCATGTGGCTGTACCAGTTTGCAATCCTACCAACAGTGTATGAGCGTTCTCTTTTCTCTATATCCTCGCCAATACTTGTTCTTTGATTTATATAGCCATTCTGAAAGGCGTGAGGTAATAATTTCATTGTGGTTTTAATTTGCATTTCTCTGATGCTTAGTGACCTTGAGCATCTTTTCATATGTCTATTGGCCATCTGTATTTCCTCTTTGACCTAGCAGTTGCACTTCTGGATATTTATCCAAAGAAAACCAAAACAATAATTCGTAAAAATCTATGTACCCGTATGTTTATGGCAGCACAGTTTACAATAGCCAAGATACGGAAGCAACCTAAATGGCCCATCAACAGATGGTTAGATAAAGAAGTTATGGTTCATATATGCAATGGACTATTACTCAGCCAGTTAAAAAAAAAAAAAGAAATCCTACCATTTGCAACAACATGGATGGACCTAGAGGTTTTTATGCTGAGTGAAATAGGTCAGACAGAGAAAGATAAATACCATGTAATTTCACTTATATGCGAAAACTAAGGAACAAAAAGAACAAACTAATCAAAAATATACATCTGTAGAGGACAATCTGGTGACGGCCAGAGGGGAGGTTGGTTGGGGTGCTGGGAGAAGGGGGTGAAGGGTTAAAGAAGTACAAATTAATAGTTGATAGATGGTCATGGGGATGGAAAGCATGGCATTGGGAATGCAGTTAGCATTAGTATATGTGCTGCACAAGTGAACACTGCAATTAGCATTAATGTAATGTCTAGGTGGAGAGCCAGAGGAGAGAAAGAACAATTATGGGGATCATTTTATAAATTATATAAATATCTAACGTACCGTATACTTGAAACTAATAAAAACAAATAAAAAAATGCATTATTCAGATTTTTTCTTTTAACCTTTCTTTTAATGATAATATTTAATATAGTAAGTAGGCTATATAGTCCTGGGATACAGGACTTTCAGTGCTCTTAACACCTGAGAGATAGTCCCAGGCAAATCAGGACTCTTAGTATCTAATAATAGCCTTTGCCATGTTATATTAAAACTGATAGTTCATGGAATTTAACAAATATTCAGTTATTTATTAATATTTATTTAATACCTACTATGAGTTAGACATTGTGTCTAGGTGCTAGGTATACAGAAGTAAAAGAGTCATGTGGTTCTTTAACTCATAGAACTTGAATTCTAATGAGGAAAACAGATATTAAGTAATTGTATGAGTTGTTTGAAAAAAAAAAAGGCAAATAACATGAGAGCATATCATAAGGAACCTAATCTCAAGGATAAGGGAAAGGGATTACATTTTAGGTATTGACCTAGGAAAATATGGATATGATTTTCACAGCCCTCTAGACCAGTGGCTCTCAAATTTTAACATGGATAAAAATCACATGAAGAGCTTCTTAGAACATAAGGTTGTTTTCTCATGGCTTGTAGGAGGGCTGTTTCCTGCTTCATTTTATTCCTTTATAGACTGACAAGGAGATGGGAAAGCTTGTGTTCCTTTCTAGGCATGGTGGCACTCTGCAAGACACTGTGGAGGCTGGGATGAATGAGATACGGTTTTTATCTTCCAGAAAGTGTAGTCTACTGGGATAGATAATACATTTTGTACAGTGTTATGATTGTTTGAATATATGTTGTGTTGTGAGAAATAAGTTCTGTCTAATTCTTTATTATGTTCAAGTGAATTTGTTAACCTTTTCTTTTTAACATTTGTTTTAACATTGAACTGATGAGATACCACTTTAAACTCTGTGCGATGGTATGTTCTTGTCAAGTGACCTGTTATACCTTTAATGTGTATATATAAGGTCATGGCAGTATTTTCTGATAACCAATTCAGACTCACTATGATCTTGGCTAGTGACATCTCTCTTTCCCTTCACCTCTCACCCCAGTGATTCTGTAGCTTGATTATCTCTTCTACAGCTTTTTCTTTCAGTCTTCGCTTATTCAGTAAACTCAAATTAATCTTGTCCAAGGTTTGTTCATTTGCTTTCTATTTTTTTCTGTCCCTAAATAAAACTGTTAGGGTTTCCCTTGTTTTGTCTTCCTTGATATCATAAAATTGACTCTTCTATAAAATTTTGAAGAAATGAAAATGACCAAGAACCTCTCATTTCTGAAATACATAATCAGTTAGTTACATATATGTGTGTGTGTGTGTGTGTGTGTGTGTGTGTATATATATATATATGTGTATATATATATATATATACACACACGCATATATATAATTTCTGATCTAAACAGTTCGTAATGTGGGTTCGCTAAAAAAACACACTTGCTATGTTAAAATTGCTTTGAACACATTAGACCTAAAAAATCTGTATGTATGTGTACTATTTATCTTTACTTTTTGAAATTCTCAATGAACTTAAGTTGACAATAAACAGCGATCCCCAACTTTTTTGGCACTAGGGACCGGTGCTCCTATGAGAATCTAATGCCTGATGATCTGAGGTGGAGCTGAGGCGATGATGCTAGTGCTGGGGAGTGGCTGCAAATACAGATGAAACTTTGCTTGCTCTCCTGCTGCTCACCTCCTGCTCTGCAGCCCAGTTCCTAACAGGCCACGGACCAGTACTGGTCTGTGGCCAGGGGGTTAGGGACCCTGCCATAAAGAACAGTTGAGGTAACTTTTTACAAAATTTCAAAAGGAATAATGTGAAACTTTTTGAGAGTTTTTGGTGTCATTTTTAAAGAAAATGCATAGTGTGTAAGAAGTAGATGTTGATTTAGTTTCTGTCTTGGCTATTTGCCAATATCATAATATAAAAATCAAATTTGAAGATGTTCTCTAAAGCAGCAACTTGTATCATTACATATACAGCGAAGTATAAACCCTTTGTGATTATCACAGGTGATAACAGTGTAAACCATTGCTTTGATGTGTTCAGTAGTCTTTGTTTTATCTTTCATCAAACCAGGTCAAGGTAATTCTAGAAGTCCAAACATTGGTATTTTCCCCAATAGGAACAGCTTTTGCTTTGGTGCTTATTTGGAGATTACCTGAACTATAAGTGCAAACAGTAATGAGGAATGCTAATAAAAAAGGTTATTTTTTGACTCCTCTTATTGTCTCTTCTTACCTTATTACTCATTCTTATCCCAACTGACTTCAACTGGAAATGTTATAACTATTTCTGAAAGTTTTGTTACTTTCATGTTAAACTTGAAAAAAATATTTAATTTTCAAAAAAACATTTAATTTAGCTTTTCCCTTTACCCAACTTTAGTACGAAGTTTTGATACTGCAACAGTGTTTGTGTTTTGGAAATCCTCAGTCTTGGGCAATGAGTAAGAGCTTAGTACATGAGGCAGCCAACAAAAGGCCATAGAGTTCTCAATATGAAGGAAAATAGTAGAAATAGAGCTCATGTTAATCACCAGAAGATAAAATTTTCTAGTGGTATTCAGAAAGATTTTGTACATGGTCATAACATAAATAAAGCTCTCATGCTAACTAACCAGAGTTTCAGTAGTTACCAGTTAGATTTAGGTAGATATTTGTGGTTCAGATGCCATAAGCTTGCACTTAGATGTGAAAATAAAACTAGAGTATGTTTAAAAAATTAAAAATCATTAGAAATGTTGGAAATACAATAAATTGAAGATAAATAGATGGTAGACAGGGTACAGAGATTTTAATAAATTTGGAAATTTATTAAATTTGGAATTCTCTCTCCCAGTGAGACAGTGAAATACTAAAGAGCAGTTGACATAGAGGATGAATTGAATCTTCAACACACATCTAAAAAGAGTTCCAGGAGAAGAGAATGAAGGGAATAATGGAGAATATTTGAGGAAATAATAACTGAGGTTTCTCAAACATTAAGAAAAAAGTTGAGGTTCAACATAGGTACTTAGTACCAAGCAGGGTAAATAATAGTAAATTCATACTTTGATACATATTAAACTGTAGAACGAGAATGAAAAGGAAATATGGAAAGCTACCAGAGAGAATAAACAATTATGCTGACAGGAGATACCACGTAAGCAAAATAGATGCTAGGAGACAATGAAATAAGATTTTCAAAGTGAAGAGAAAAAGTAATTGTTAACCTAAAACTTTATATGCAGCTAAGTTATTCAAGAGTAAGAGCGAAATAGATATTTCAGGTGTAAAAAAACTTAGAGCATTTATCACCCACATAAATGACCAAAGAAACTAGTAAAAGTAACATTTTCACGAAGAAAAGTAAACATGGAATATATAGGCTATAAGGAACAATACCAACCACAGAAACTGATAAATCTGACTATATAAAAACAAAATCTTCTTGGTTCACTTAATTCTTTTAATAGAAGAAAGTAAAACAAATAAGGCAGTAATAACAAGATTGGGGCTTAAAGGCAAAAAGCATTGATGGAAAATAGAAAGCTATTATAATGAAAGAAATCATCTATCTTAACAAAAAAATCATGCTATCTTAACAAAATAGCATGACACATTATGTAAACCAGAAGGTAATGGAAATATAAGGAGAAATTAATAAATACACAAATAGGAGATGTTTAACATTATATCAATTGTGAGATCAAGCAATAGGTAAAGATACAGCTTTGAGCAACAGAATTTTAAAAAACTTGATCTCTGAGAAATTCTATATGCAAAAAACTGAAAATGTGCATTTTTTTGATTTTTTTTTAAAATATGCATTTCTTTTACTGTAGTTCCCCCATATCCACAGTTTTGCTTTCTGTAGTTTCAGTTACCTGCAGTCAGCTGAGATCCGAAAATATCTATCATCTATCTATCTATCTATCTATCTATCTATCTATCTATTTATTTATTTTAGGTGAGGTAACCCTTGGTTGACCTCACAGATTGCAAGGACCTCGTCAGCTTACAATCTCTTATTTTTTTATTTTTATTTTTATTTTTTATGCCTACAACACCTGGTCTTCCTAGGTGGTCTCCCATCCAGGTACTAACCAGGCTCGACCCTGCTTAGCTTCCGAGATCAGATGGGATTGGGCTTGTTCAGGGTGGCATGGCCATAGACTGAGATCTGAAAATATTAAATGGAAAATTCTAGAAATAAAAAATTCATGTTTTAAATTGGATGCTCTCTTGTGTAACATGATGAAATCTTGCACTGTCCTGCTCTATCCATCCTAGGATGTGAATTGTCCCTTTGTCCAGTGTATCCGTGCCACATCTTTTACTTGCCTATTAGTTACTTATTCGCCGTCTTGGATACTAGATCAACTGTCAAAGTATCACAGTGCTTTTGTTTTCAAGTAACCCTTGTTTAGTAACGGTCCCAAAACGCAAGAGTAGTGATGCCAGTATTTCAGATATGCCAAAGAAAAAGCCGTAAAGTGTACTACCTTTAAAAGGTGAAAAGGTATGTGTAGGATAAAACAATATATATAGGTTTTGGTACTGTTTGTGGTTTCAGGCATCCACTGGGAGTCTTGGAATGTATTCCCTGTAGATAAGGGGTACTACTGTGTATTCATAAGGAACACTCGAAAAATTGTCTATATCTCAAAAGAAGACTGAGCATATTTTAAAATTAAGCTACTCAACATGTTTTCTTACCTAATACAGTTAGCAAGATTTTAAACAACAATGGGAACTAAGAATGCATTCCTGTTGCTCATAAGTTAAAGAAATCACAATGGAGATTGCAGAATTCTTAGAATACAATGAAGATACTTGTGGAATGCAGCTAAAACAATACTTTGAGAGTAAGTTTATAATTTTAAATGCATTTATTAAAATTAATTTATTGAAAGACATAAGAGATTGAAAATAAATGATCTAAGTGTTCAACTCCAGAAACTAGAAAAAGAGTCAACCCAAGAAAAGAAGAAAGAAAATAAGAGAAATTAATGAAGTGGAAAACAAAGTAACAGTTAAGCTCAAAAATCAAAAGCACATCTTTTGGAAAAACCTAATAATGAGGAAAAGACATAGATAGTATTCATACAGTATAAAAGCACAAGAATACTGTGTATGTCTATGCCAAAAAATTTGGAAATTTAGTTTTTCTAGGAAATATAAATTAACAAAATTAGCTCAAATAGAAAACCCGAATAAACCATAACCATAAGAGAAACTGAATCAGTAAACATGACTTACAAAAGATAACACAAGCATAGATTTTATAGGCAAATTTTGTTAAAACTTCAAAGAACAATTGTTCCTATCTTTTGTAAACTATGTCAGAAATAAAAAACCACCCAGTTCATTTTGTGGGGTTAATATAACTTTGATATCTAGACAAGAAGCACTAATATTAGCATACCAATAAACTAAACTTATTTATGAGCATAGTTTTAAAATTCTAAATAAAATTGACTTCAGTAGATTATTTAAAAGTAGTATACCATGACCATGAGTACTAAGAATGTGAAGAGTTTAACGGTAGCCTATTCATTGATTATAACTCACTACGTTAACAAATGAGAAAAAAACAGGACATTCAGTAAAATTTAACATTCTTTAGTAATACCAGTTCATACTAGTTCCTAGCAAATTGGGAATTGAGGGGACCTTCTTAGCCTATGAAAGTGTGTTTATTAGAAACTGAAAGCATATATCATAGTTAATGCTGAAACAAGACAAGAAGGCCTATTATTCGTACCGTAATTCATTTTGTGAATGAGAGGGTCTCCTAACCAATGCAATAAAATAAAAAGAAATGAATTATAAACTTTAGAAAGCTAAGGATAGTTTTGTCTCTATGTGGAGACCACGTGATTATCAGAGGGACCAAGAGAATCCACACTATTAGAATTAAAGAGTTATCAACACTGTTGGAATGAAGAGTAATATAGAAGAATCAGTAATGTTTCTTTGTACCAGTGACAACTAATTATTGAAGCAACACAGGAAAAAGAAATCCTGAAGCAAATAAAACAAGATGAAAAGGAAAAAATCAGAATCTTTAGTCTAACCAAGGATGTATAAAACTTTTATAAAGAAAAATTATAAAATAGTATTGAAGGACATAAAAGAATATCTGAATAAAGGGAATGAGATATGTTCATAGGTTTCAACTCAGATACTAACTTTCACTTCAGTTAATCTATAAATTCAGAGCAATTTCGATTAAAATCTGTTTTTCCTCTCATGGGTCTTTCAAAGTATCTTTGTACAAGGAAGAACAGGATCAAGAAGATGGTGACCCACCATATTAAACTACCAATTTATAGGAAATAAAAGGAACAAAGGAATAAGTTCAACTATATTATAGGTATGCCATTATCAAAATCCAGACTCTGAGAAGCTCTGCAAGACAACTTAGTTTTCTCAACAAATCAATTGCAAGGAAAAAAGATGGAGAGAGAAACCTATAGGCTAAAAGAGACTAACTATATTGTTTGTATCTTATTTGGATTCTGTTTCAAAGAGCTGAACTATTAAAAAATTTTAGACAACTGGAAATTTCAACACTGGATATTTGATATTCAGGTATTAATTTTTTTCTGGTGTGAAAATGTGAAATAAGTCAGTCAGAAAAAGACAAATATTGTATGATTCCATTTAATGAGTTATTTAGAGTAATTAAACAAAGTAGAATGTGATTGCCAGGGGCTTAGAGGAGGGGGAAATAGGGAGCTGTTTAATAGGTATAGTTTCAGTTTTGTAAGATGAAAAGCTCTGGAATAACACCACCACTGAACCGTATACTTAAAAAATTAAGGTGGTGGATTTAATGTTATATGTACATTTTAAAAATAGTCCTTATCTTTTGGAGATGTGTACTGAAATATTTATTGATAAATGTAAGTTTGAGAGTTCCACTTCTAGCATGGTATTGTGAAGAGCTCCACAGGCTCACTCCCCAGCAACACCAGGGAAACTTATTTTACACAACCATTTAAAGTCTCTAGAAGTGGTCCTAGGTATACAGCAAAGGAAACCTTTCTCAAGCAAATATACTAAATCTTGGTAAAAATGAGTCTGTGGCATTCGATCCATGAAATGCTCCTTTCCTCTCCTGCGATGGAAACTGCACCCCAGGCAGATGATGCCAGGTCTTCCTCTCTCCCCAGATCACAGTTGCGGGCTAAGAATCATCCTCTCCCCCAGCTCTCACATGTTGTAGAGGCAAAGTTTCTGTTGAGTGTGGCCAAAAGGCTAGAGGTCCTTTTTTCATCTAGCCCCACCTCTTAGGATGGAAGTTTCTACTTTAGTTGTGGCATACTCAAAATTCTGGGGTGGTGATAGCCCTTGCCCTAGCTTGTCTATAGTGTGAAGGTTCCATGCTGGGAGAAGCAGGTCAAGAAGACCAGAAGCTACCATTCTATCTCCCCGACTCAGGGCCCTGTTCCTAAAGCAGATATATCTCTCAGAGAGAAGAATATCAACAAGTGGGGTTTGATGGATGATGTGGTCAGGTAAAGAGACACTCAGAAGGGATTTCTACAAAAACTGTCACCCCAGAGTGACTCTGTACATGCCCAAGGAGCAACGTCAGAGGCTACACACTGTGGGAGGTGGGGAAAAGTGGGGCAGAAATAGACTTACTAAAATAATCCAGCCACCCACTAAACAGCAAAACAAGCCAGGAAGGGGATGGTGATGAACCAGTACTAGAGTTGCTGCAATATATTATCAAAAACCTCATTTTCAACAAAAAATTTAGAAGAGATGAAATAGGAAACTGACCTATATAGAGGGAAAAAAGCATGCAGTGCCTGTGAAGGTGACAAGATGTCAAATTTAACAAAGTAGTCATAAGTATGTTCAAATAACTGAAGAAAACCATCCTTAAAGGAAAGTGTGACAGTGTTTCATGAAATAGGGAATAAAGAAAAATTGTAACAGAACCAAATGGAAATTAAGGAGTTGAAAAGTACAGTAATTAAAATGAAAAATTCACTGTAGGGCCTCAACAGTAGATTTGAACTGACTGAAGAATTTGTTAACTTGAAGATAGGTCACTTAAGATTATCCAGTCAGAGGAACAGAAAGAAAATAGAAAAACGAACAGCTTCATAGAAATGTGAGATATCATTAGGTGTGCCAACATGTGTGTAATGGGAGTGCCAGAGGAGAGGTGAGAAAGAGATAGAAAAAAATATTTGAAGAGATAATGGCAGAAAATTTCCTAAATTTGATGAAAAGCAGTAATCTATACATTTAAGAAGCTCATTGAATTTCCACTGGGATAGAAATGTGCAAAAAGATTCATACACACAAACAGCGTCGTAAAAATGTTGAAACCCAAAGACAAGGGAAAAGTTCTAAAAGGAGCCAGAAAAAAATAAGCTGACTTCTCATTAGAAACAATAAAGGCCAGAAGACAGCGGGATGACATTTAAAATGCTCAAAGGAAAAACGCCCATGTTAATTAAGAATCCTGTATCCAGCAAAAGCATCTTTCTAAGATAAAGGTGAAATAAAGACATTCTCAGATAAAAACTGAGAATTTTTCCTGGCAGACTGCCTTACAAAAAATTTCAAAGAAATTCTTTAGCTGAAAGCAAGTGATTCCAGATAGTAATCTGAATTCAAATGAAAAAACAAGAGTCCCCAGTAAAGTTAATTGTGTAATTATAACAGTGTAAATAAGCATTTTTTAATGGATTTAAAAAGCATTTCTATAAACCAGTATGTATATTATGGTCTTATTGGGCCATAACATATGGGAATATATACTTGCCAATATCAGAATAAAGGAGTTGGGGATGGGGAAGAAAGCTGTATTGGACTAAGAAAATGACACCAGATGTAATTCCAAACCAAAGAATCAAGTAAAAAGCCAGAAATGGTAAATAAGATGGTTAATTTAACACAGGCTATAAATATATACTTAGTTTCCTTTCTCCTCTTAGGTTCTTTAAAAGGCAATTATTTGAAGCAGTAATTATAGCAACATATTGTTGATTTTGTAGCATAGATGACAGTGTATATAACAGTAATAGCATAAATGCGGGGGGAAGAGAATAAAGTTATAGAGGAGTAACATTTCTATACAGGCATACTTCAGAGATATTGTGTGTTTTGTTTCAGACCGTTGTGATAAATTGAGTATGAAAATAAAGTACATCATAATCGTTTTCCTGGTGGAGGGTCTTGCTTTTAGTTTTGTAAAAAATGCAATGCCTATGAGATACAGTAAAGTGAGGTATGCCTGTATTTCATTGGAATTGAAGTAGATTCTGTTAAGATGTATATGGTAAGCCCTAGAGCAACCACTAAGGAAATGACACAAGAAGAAAGGAATTAATATGTTACATTAGAAATTATTTAATGCAAAAGAGCAATAGAAGAGTAGAGGAACAAAAAGACATAAGATGTAGTAAAGAAAAGTTGCAGAGTTAAATCCAATATATTACTGTGATGTCAGTGATATTAAATGTGAGTGGATTAAACAATTCAAAAGGCAGAGAGTTTCAGACTGGTTAATAAAACAAGATCCAATTATATGCTGTCTATAGTTGATACATTTTAGATTCAAAGGTACAAATAGAGTGAAAGTGAAAAGCTGAAAAAAGAGATATCTTGCATACAGCAACTGTAAGAAATCTAAAGTGGCCATACTAATATCAGGCAAAATAGGTTTTAAACCAAAAAATGTTAACTAGAGAGAAGAACATTTTCTAGTGACAGAACGGCCAATCCATGAGGAATACAAAATAGTTATATACATATCTACATATAGAGTCTCAAAGTACAGGAAGCAAACTGACAGAAATGAAAGGAGAAACATAGTTTGACAATAATATTGTATACTTCAATACTGCACTTTCAGTAGTGAGTAGAACAAGGAGAAGATCAATAAGAAAATAGACGATTTGAATATAAAAGGATTGAAAAAATACAAATTGTGCTCTCGGGCCACAGTGGAAACTCACAAATATGGGGAGATTACGTAACACACTCCTAAGTAAGCAATGGGTGAAAGAAGAAATCACAAGATTAGGAAATACTTTGAGGTAAATGGAATTGCAGACACAATATACCAACTCTTACGGAATGCAGTTTAGAGGGACATATGTAGCTGTAAATGCCTAAATTAAAAAAAATAAGCCAATAACCTAATCTTCCACTTTACGACACTAGAAAAAGAAGAGTTAATGAAACCTAAAGCAAGTAGAAGGAAGGAAATAATAAAGATTAAAGTAAAAATTAATGAAATATAGAATAGAAAAGCAATAAAAAGTAATGAAAATCAGTGAAGCTAATTCTTTGCATTCTTTGGAAAGACCAAGAAAATCGATATATCTTTAACTAAATTGACCAAGAAGTGAATACAGAGACCGTTTCTACTGACCTTACAGAAATTAAAAGGGATTATAAGGGAATACTATAAATGTATGCTAATAAATTAGATAACTTAGATGAAGTGGACAAATTCTAAGAAAAGTACAGACATCAAAACTGGCTGTAGAAGAAATAGAAAGTCTGAGTAGATTGAATTTGTAATTAAAAAAAAAACTACCCACAAAAAAAGGGAAAGAAAAGTCTAGACTCAGATGGCTTAAGTACTGAATTTTACCAAGTGTTGAAAAAATTAACATTCTTCTCAAAATTCTAAAAAGTAGACAAATAGAGATTATTTCATACTCATTTTGTGAGGCTAATATTATCCTTACGCCAAAACCAACACAGACATCACAAGCAAAAGAAACTACAGACCAATCAATATTCCTTATCAATATAGATGCAAAAGTCCAACAAAATGCTAGCGATCCAAATTCAGCAACAGAAATAATTATACACCATGAGCAAGTAGGATTTATTCTAAGATTGCAAGGGGGGTTCAACCCCTGAAAATCAATATGATACACCACATTGACCAAAAACGTACTTCTATAGACACAGATAAAGCATTTGACAAAATCCAACACCCTTTCATGATAAAAACACTGAGAATAGAAGGAAACTTTATCAACCCGATAAAGAGCATCTACAAAAAACCCATTGCGAAAATTATCATACCTAATAGTTAAAGACCAAGAATGCTTTCTCCCTAAGATGAGAAATAAGACACTGATGTACACTTTTATTACTTCTATTCATCATTGGACGAGAGATTCCATCCAGGGCAATTAGCACCCCCGACACCCTCGCCAAAAATAAGGGAGCGGGGGAATAAAAGGAATCCAGATTGAGGAGGAAGAAATAAAGCTATTTCTATTCTCAGATGACCTTTTTTATGTGAAAAATTGTATGGAATGCACTAAACTATTCGAACTAATATATGAGTTCAGCAAGGTTGCAGGACACATGATATACAAAAATCAGTTATTTCTATATACTTGCGATGAATAATTTGAAAATGAAATTTAGGAAATAATTTCATTTCTAATAACACCAAAATGAATAATATAATTAGGAATAAATTTAACAAATGCAAAACTTGTACTCTAAAAATGTTAAAAACACTTGAAAAAATGTAAAAAAGATATAAATACAAGATTTAATATTGGCAATGCTCCCCTTATTCATCTGCAAATTTAATGCAGTATCTTTTATTTTTATTTTTTATTTTTTTTCTTCCTCCAGGGTCTGGGGGAGGCATAGATACTTATACCTTTCTTTTATTCTTTATTAAAAAAAATTTTTTTTAATTAAATATTTTTTATTCACTTGATGTAATTTACATAACATCCTGTTTTACATATTTGACTCCTTTTCCCCCATCTACCTCTCCCCTCCCCCCATACCCTTTGGGAACCACTAGTCTGTTGTCCATGTCTATGAGTCTCTGCTTGTTCATCCTGTTCGTTTGTTGCTTTTAGGTTTATAGCCAACATATAAGTGATATCATGTGTTTTTCAACTTTTTCTGTTGAAATAATGCTTATTTCTGTTGAAATCATGCTTATTTCGCTTAGCATGATTATTTCGAGGTCCATCCACATCCCAAATGGCAGTATTTTATCTCTTCTTACGGCTGAGTAATATTCTATTGTATATATGTACCACAGCTTCTTTACTCAATCATCTATCATTGGACAGACACTTCGGTTGCTTCCATGTCTTGGCTACCGTGAATAATGTTGCTATGAACATTGGTGTGCAAATATCTTTTTGGATATGGGTTTTCAAGTCTTTTGGGTAAATACCCAGTAGAGAGATTGCTGGATCATATGGTAGATCAATTCTTAGTTTTTTGAGAAACCTTCGTACTATTTTCCATAGTGGCTGCACCAATTTGCAGTCCCACCAGCAGTGTATGAGGGTTCCTTTTTCTCCGCATCCTCTCCAACACTTGTTATGACTTGTCCTGTTGATAACAGCTACTCTAACAGTGTAAGATAGTATCTCATTATGGTTTTGATGTGCATTTCTCTAAAAGATGTTGAACATCTTTTCATATGTTTGTGGGCCTTTTGTGTGTCTGTTCAGGTACTCTGCCCATTTTTTAAATTAGATTTTTTGTTGTTGTTGTTCAGTTAATACAGTATCTTTTAGTATCTCAGTTGTCTTTGTAGAAATTGACTAGATGATCCTAAAATTTATATGAAAATGCTAAGGAGCCAGAATTACTAAAACATTCTTGGAAAACAAGACCCATTCTTCCACTAGCCTCGATATACTGCTTTTAACTGTGCAGAAACATTTCAAAAGTTAGTATTTAGGTTTGGTATTTGCAATTTTTCTGTTCATAGAGACAAGGTCGCGAATAGCTTTGGGTAACTTCCAATAAAAAGTCACAGGCATAATTAGCACAAGGAGGTTTTAAGTATATCAATTTGAGCCTTGATAAAATTGTAGTTCTCAGAAATAAAGTATTTCAGAAATAATGCTTTTTATTTCACATTTTCTGAAACAAAGTAATAGAATATAAAGTTGATACACTTCTTTCGTGATTTCACATGTTTATGCCTCTACTCAGTTTCTGTGTCATTCCTAGTCACACACCTACTACAATCCATCTTTCCTTCCAGATACTTTAGATAATTTCTGCAATTAATGTTCTTATGTTTCTGGTTAGTGTTTCAACAGATTTTAATAGCGGTGACAAAGTGATATGAAACTGATTTTGAGAGAATAAATATTTATCAAATGACTTTACTTAAAACTAGCATGCTAGGTTTTTCCCTTTGTTTCTTTGACTACCAAATTGTTAATTCCTGTGATTATTTGATAATGGATGTCTTCACAACTTACAGAAGTTCTTTAATTGATATTATCTATTTGACTTTTTCAAGTACTTAGAAATTTATACAGAAAAATCTTGCCACTATCTTCGCTTGAGGCCTTATGATTCCCTTAAAGTCATGCAGCCAGTTAGCAGTAGAGTTAGATCTTAAGTCAAATTGTTTCGATGGCCAGTTGGCTTAGTTATTGTGCTCTGTAAAGAAAATTGATAACTTTGAAAAGATGAACAGTTCTGTATAAATGTCTTATAACTTTTAGATAGCAATAGATAGAAAAGAAGTTGAGAAATAGTAGCAGACTGGGAAAAGTTTTGTAAGAGAAAATAGGATTAATATCCAGTACATATAAAATACTCTTCCAAAGCAGAAGAAAAACAATTCATTAGAGACATAAGTAAAGGATATCACCAAAGAGGAAATATGGTCACTAATAAATGTGTGAAAAGGTAGTCAACCTCTTTATTATAGGGAAATATAGATTAAAACATTCACCATTTTCTACATGTGATATTGGCAAGAATTTAAAAAAATGGAGAACAATGACTTGGTAGGGATATAGGAAGACAACACACTCCTATATACTGTTGGTAAGTTCATCTTTTTTGGAAGACAGTTTAGATAGATATATGTCCAACCAAATCATGTAGAAGGCACATCAGATCAAGCAAGTATTTAAGAGATGGTAAAGGGGTATGGAGAAATTAATCTTAACTTTTAAAAAACCTGGATCTGTAACTGCCATGTACTCGGGCTTCCTTTTATTAACCATTTCTTAAATGGTTACTTTGGGCAAGGTACTGTACTTATAAGCATTTTCAATAAGTTGTTTTATGATTAAAACACCCTTCTGAGGTGGGTATTTTTATACTCTTTTATAGATAAGGAATTGAGGCCAGAGAGGTTAAGTAAACTTACATAAAGCCATTTAGCTCTTAAATTTAGCTCTAAAACTATGGCCTTAATCTTTAAAATTAATTGATTTGTGATACCTGGCATACTTTAAATCTTACATTTATTAAAATAATTTTATTTTTTAAGTTAACATTTTAAAATTTAATGCTAAACTTCTTCATAACAATGTTAACATAAAGTTTTGTTTCTTCATGGGAATGTCACCCTGATAAAAGTGAATGCCTCTTAATGGAAAAGTCTTTTACTTTTTCCCCAGAGGATCTGAAGAGGCAAAATGCAGTGTTACAAGCTGCACAAGATGATTTGGGACACCTTCGAACACAGCTGTGGGAAGCCCAGGCAGAGATGGAGAATATTAAGGCCATTGCCACAGTTTCTGAGAATACCAAGCAAGAAGCTATAGATGAAGTAAAAAGACAGTGGAGAGAAGAAGTTGCTTCACTTCAGGCTGTTATGAAAGGTAAAGACAAAGTTAGATCTGTTTTATGATTTTCTAAGATAACTGATTCTGATGATTGAGAACACTTTCAGAAAGGCTTAAAATATATCCTGAGTTTCATTTGCCACTTTGTGCATTACCATCCTCACAGTGTACTGTCACTTTCTAAATAAAAGGGAAGCCAATCATATGTATATGGGTATATCATCTGCATTTTCAACAAATTTAATAATGGAGAATTATGAGAGTGTTACAGAGATATTGCATTAAATGAGATCTATAGTTCATTGTAAGGTTTAAAGCAGGGCTTCTAAACAGATTTTCTTATAGGTGTCAGGCAAGTAATATCAATGAATAAAGCCACATGGGCACACGGAGTATGTAGAACTGGAGAGACCTCAAATGGAGAGGGTCAGGTTTCTGTTTACACTTATTACTTCCAGCAAGTTATTGCCCATCCAGTCCAGTGTTGCCATATCTTTTACATTTTTAAGAAAAATTTGGATTTGTATGTGAAATCTTCACTGCAATCTATGAGGTAGAATGGCCTGTGGGTTAGAATAGGTTTTATGAGCTTCCAACTTTTGACCCTTGGTCTAAAGAATAGTAGTTTAGTCTCTATCTGCCGTTGGCACTAGTCCTGCATTTTTTCTGAGAAGATAATAATGAAGTTGCCCTCTGAATCTTTGGGTTCCTGGAATTAGTTTAGTTAATGTTATAAATATGAAATAGTGATAATTTTTTCCTGTCTTAGCATTTGTGTGCCATTTTTGAGTTTGTGGCTATTGCCTAGGGATTACTGTGAGCCTTTAACAATGCTGACTGTAGTGGCTTACACAAATAGGAGTTCATTTTACTCACAGAAGAAGAAATCCAGAGGTAGTTAATCTAGAGCTGGTTACAGTGGTTCTGCAATGTCCCCAGTGTTTCTAGGCTCCTCACTCCTTCTGTTCTTTCATCTTTAGCATGTGGTTTTCACTTCATTTTGCCTCATGGATGAAAAATGGCTGCTCCTCCTACAGTCTCCCTCAGAAAAGCAAAAATTTTCTAGAAATATTCAGTGTATACTCTCCTCCTCCCACCACATTATTGAAGTGTGTGGTTACTCATAACTGGAAAGTCTAGTTTTTAAGTTGGGCCATTGACTACCTAAACAGAATTAGGTTTTGTTAGGAAGCAGCAGCAATGGAAATTAATAGGCAACCATCACTGTTTATCACATAACATTTTCAGATTTTATTAAATTTAAAGCCATTTTATAAAGACTTTCTAGAATTGTCTCAATTTAGTAAAATTGGATTATAGTAAAATATTTTAGAAATATCTTTTTTTTTTTTTTTTTTTTTTCTCCATTCTTTCAGGTAGTTGGACTGGGATGACATTTTTCTTAGGAGCCATAGCATAGTACCTGAGAATAGAGATATTTGAGTTGACCTTAGGTTTGAATCGAACTCTGCTTACTGGTTGTGAAACATTGAACAGAGTATTTAACTTTCCTAAGCTTTCCTCATCTGTAAAATAATATATGACACAGGTTTATTTGAAAGATTAGAGATGATGACTTAAAGCCTTTAGCAAAATTTCTACACATAACAAGAACTAGAAATGTTAGTTTAGTTTTTTTAGTGAATTAAAAGATTTCCAGAAATTGGGCAAAAGCTCTTTATAAAACTACATTTTAAATTTTAGTGTGCCAAACATTTTTTTTTTCAGAATGCTTAGACATGAAATATTTGGTGATGTTTTGTAGAAACAGTTCGTGACTATGAGCACCAGTTCCACCTTAGGCTGGAACAGGAACGAACACAGTGGGCACAGTATCGAGAATCTGCAGAGAGGGAAATAGCTGATTTAAGGAGAAGGCTGTCTGAAGGTCAAGAGGAGGAAAATTTAGAAAATGAAATGAAAAAGGTATGAAGGAATATATTCATCTGTAGAAATATTTGAATCCAAATGCAAGATGCTTTAAATATTGTGGTAATAGAAGTCGTCGCACTTCTGTGTTTTCTGTTAGAGGAATTATTTGGATGCAAATGTAAATAAAGTACTAGATAATTTAATGCCATTCTCCTATGTATTTGTATGGGGAAATCCCTCACTTTCTTCAATCTTTAAACGAATGTCTCCTCCTCATCAGCCTATCCTGACCACCTCTGCCACCCACCTACCACAACTTTGCTGATCACCTGTATCCTATTCTAGTTTTTCCTTTTCCATAGCACATATTTCCTTATAATGTGTACTCTGTTTATTGTTTGCTAGAATGTAAGCTCCATGAGGGCAGGAGTCTTGTTTAGTTGTGTATCCTGAATGCCTAGAATAGAGTCTAGTACATAGGTGCTTAATAAATATTTGTTGCATGAGTGTTTGTTGCTTGGTGCTTTAGTTTTTGATTTTTAGTTTTCGATTTTCCTTCTTAATATACTTGGTTCTTGTGTAACGAATGTACTGTGTGTTATGCTTGAACACATTACCATAAGATGCCTGAATGTAGACCAGCTAAATATAAGGTGAAACATTTTATCATTGAGATGACTTAAAAAGCTTTATAGCCAGTTAGATGATATAAACTTTCACATTACTGATTTATATACATATATATTAAAAATTACATATTATATAAAATAATAATTAGAATTTGATGTTTCTTTTCAGTTGGATTAATCATCGTCTTTGGTTCCTAATTCTTGGTCCATACAAGGACTATAGTTATTTAATTAGTTTTTTTTAATAATGTAAAAATCACCTGAGAACCCAACACCCAAAATAAAAGCTCGAACCTTGAGGAATAGTTTTTCCATGTTCTCATTTCAGGAAAAGATTTTAATTCAGCATCTTCATGAGGATCTGACAATGTTATCATGACTAGAGTCACTTAGTCATCTACTGTAATCATCCGAAGTAGACAAGTTAAGATGAATTGAAATTTGATGCTATCATTGGAAATTTTATTCCTAGCCACAACTACCCATTCATGTGAGAATAGTTGTTTTTTCCATTTTCCTATATATATATTCATATTCATGATTTCACAATCTGCCACTGTTATTTTTAAAGTTTTTTTTTTAAATGAATTTACTTTTTAAAATAGTTTTTGATCTAGGAAAAAAATGTGAAGATGGTAGAGTTCCCATATACTCCACACCCAGTTTCTCCTGTTATTAACATCATAGGTTAATATGGTACATTTGTCACAATTAATAAACCAATATAGATTTATTATTAATTAAAATCCATTTTTTGTACTCAGATTTCACTAGTTTTTACCTAATGTCTATTTTTTTTTTCTGTTTCAGGATCCTATCCAGGATACCATATTACATTTAGTAATGTCTCTTTAGGCTCCTCTTGGCTGTGACAGTTTCTCTGATTTTCATTGTTTTTGATGACCCTTTTATCATTCAAAAAAATCATCTTTTAAAAGATTATTTACAATTATATGCAACACTCAGAATTGTAAGGTCATCTTTGCATTAATAAATAACTCCATCTGTGTTACATTCTTTGCTTTCTTCCCTCCTTTTCACTTTCTTGCTGATTTTTATCAGCAGACCTCTGTAAACATCCCAAATTAGCCTTGACTGAAGATATTTTAAATTCACATGTCTTTTCCAAACAGGACTTAGTACAGAATAAAATAAATTATGAAATGACTTTGTAAGGACTGGAAAACAAAGTGAATCCCTCTTTTCTGAGAGATTTGTTTTTGAGGAAAAATGCCCACTCACATTTGGGTGTATATGATATTTTCCCTATCATGAAAAATTTAGGATAAGCTTGAGCTCATTTAAATTTAGCAATTAAAGTGAATTTTCATTTTTACTATAAGGAATAATGCTAACTTTGAGTCTGCTTTTGCTTCAGTTCATATATATGTATATAGATAATATATAAAAATATATATAATAAAAATTAAGTTTTTCACCAGTTTAATAGTTTATGGATATTGTTTCCTTTTAATCTATGTTTTTGAGAACGAAGGATGGAAAATTATATTTTTAAGGATCATTCTTTGGGTTTGTTTCATTTAAATATCAAAAGTCAAATGATATTTAAGTACTCTGTTTAAATAATTAGATGGAAGCCTTGTTATATCAACATAGTTTTCCAATATTTTAGAAAAATACATTGTTCTGATTTTTAATGTTAAAAAATAGTCTTTCAGTATTCATAAGAAATGGTTTTTATTCAGTAACCAGAATTATAAAAAAGTGCTTATTATGTGTATTTCCTTTTATATGTAGAATATTTTCCAACTCAATTACTCAATTAATTAAAAAGTCAAATTTGTCAAAGCGAATCCGTTTACCTACTTAATCTTAAATTCTAAATGGAATATTTGTGAAACTGTGATTATAACATTCAAAGTAATGCAACAATTAAATTTAGACGTGGCTCAATTTTGTGAGTGCTAATACAGTGCCTGGTAGACTTATATGTTGTTATATTAATTTTAGGAAAGCAATACATCAGTAAGTTGTAGTATTTAATTCTTTTTAACCATAGGCTCAAGAGGATGCTGAAAAACTTCGATCTGTTGTGATGCCCATGGAGAAGGAAATTGCAGCTTTGAAAGATAAACTGACAGAGGCTGAAGACAAGATTAAAGAGCTGGAGGCCTCAAAGGTTGTGAAACGTTATAATCCATTTGCTTGAAACCCAAGATTCTGCCCTAATACAATGAGCAAAATTAGAATCACTAATGGGGTTAAAAACTAATTTAGACTATGCATCTTAAGGATCTTGCTTTCTTTAAAATGCAGAAAAAGGCTTGGAGGTGATTTTGTCCTTGTAGTATTATAAATAATATAAATAATAATGCTCGTGTTGTTTCGTTACAAAGTTAGTGTTTATTTTCTTACCAGAATGAGACCCAATTTTATCCATTTTCTTATCAAGAAAAAAAAGCTCTTCAAAGTTGACTTTGTTTGGTGAAGCCAGTCCCAGAATCTATCTTTTAGAAATGGTGTAGTTACATATGGCTGGATTTGATGGCCACAAAGACACAACAGAAGAAGTACAAAAGGAGTGGTGCAAATTTTAATAACTAATTAAAAGAAAGAAACAGAACATAAAGATAGTAAATAGAAACAACATAGGAATGTAGAAATAAATGTAGGAATGTAGAAATGGGAACGTATCAATAATCCAGTAAATGTAAAATGGTAAGTCATCTACTAGAAGAGAGGGTTTAAAAAAATCTAACTTGATTTGCTTATAAGAAATATACCTAAAATAAAACCACAAGGCGAGATTGAAAATAAAGGGATGTTTAAAGATATGCCATGTAAGTTCTAACCAAAAGAAAGTTAATTATGAAACAGGATGTAAGGGGAAAAAAATTAATAGAGGTAAATAGGGGACTCAATCTAATAAATAATCCATCAATGAGATATTATAATCTTGAACTTGAATGCACATTGCATAGCCTTGAAATACGTATACTAAAAAATGACAAGAGGAAGTTGACATTTGCAATTATAATTGATTTAAACTGACCTTTAGTAAGTGATAGTGCAAGCAACAAAATATATATTAGGGACATAGGAGTTTTGAGCAGCTTGATTAATAATTTAGGTGTAATAGACATATAGAACCCTGTATCCAAGAAAGAGAGACTATATTTAATATTGTAGTAGAGCATAGTAGTTGAGAGCTTAGAATTTATTAGCTAGGTGGTCTTGGGCAAATCACTTAATCTTATAGTACTTTAGTTTTCTCAGTTGTAAAATGGGGATAATAATATTACCTGCCTCATGAGGCTATTATGAGGATTATATAAATTAACAAATTTTAAGCACTTGGATAGTGCATAGAATAAAGTTTTATTAATTTTAGGTACATGATACTTTTTATAAGGTCACAAAGGGAGCGTCAACAAATTTTGAAGAACTAATGTTATTCAGACCAGAATCTCTGACAAGTTTTTAAATTATTTATAATAAAATGATAGTAAAATAAAATGTCTGGGAATAATAAAAATTAACATGTATGGAAAAAGGAATTACAAAATATTTTGAGTGAATATTTTACTCAAGATCTAAAAAAATATATATAGTACAAATGATAGGAATGGAAGGAAATAATAAAGTTAAGAGCAGAAACTAGTGAAATAAGAAAACAAAAGAAAAATTGAGAATGTCAATATAATGAAAGAAAAGAAAAACTAATAAGGTAGACAAACCTCTAGTCTCTAGTAAGATTAATTAGGAAAAAGGGAAAAAAGACACAAACTATTAGAAATTAAGGAGGGGACAAAACTACAAATCAGATTTAAAAAAAATAAGTACTATGTACAAGGTCACATCAGTAAATCTGAAATGAGATAAATTTAATGAAATGAAAAATTTTCTAATAAAATAATTTGTCTAAGTTGTCTCAAGATAAAGTAGGAAAGTTAAGTAGTCAGTAACTGTTAAAGAATGTGAATTTGTAGTCAAAAATTTCCTTTATCCTGTTTCTTCTTTAAAAGATATTAGATTCATTTGGTTTTGCAGGCAAGTTTTTTTCAATCCTCCTGGAAAGATAATCCTTATATTTTATAAGCTGTGTTAGACAATAGAAAAAGAGGGAAAACTCTTCAAGTCATTTTATAAGACTTGTATAACTTTATTACAAACAAAGACACGCAGAAAGGTAGTATAAGAAAATTATAGAAACAATACAGAAAACAAAAATTTTTAAGTGTTGTTTAAAATAAAAAAGAAAAAGAAAAAAAAAAAAGGAAAAGACATCATAATCAAATAAGGTGTATTCCCAGGAATTTAAAGATGATATCACCAGAAAAACTATTATTATTATGTGTCACATTAAAAGATTGTAGGAGAAGAGCAATATATTCATTTTAGATTCAAAAAGTCATTTGATAAATTTAAACACCCAATAACTTAATGAGGGACTATTTATCAAACCTTTAGCAAACATCAATTAATGATGCATGTTTAGCAGCCTTACCACTAAGGACAGGAACAATATGAGGAGACCCATGGTCCGTGATTTTGTTCAGATTGTTTTTGTGGTCCTAGATGATGCAGCAAGACATGATAAAGAAATAAGGCACAAGAACTGGAAAGAAAATGATGAAACTGATTTGTTTATATAGAAAAGAAAGAAAATGTACAAACGGGTTATTAGACCTATTAAGAGTTCAGAAAAGTCGTACCAACAAGATCATCATGCAAAAATAATAATAATGTTTCTATACCCTAGTAGTAGCAAATTAAATAATGTAATGGGGGAAAAAAGATCTCATTCACAATAGCAAGAAAAACCTACAACAGTCCCCTCCTTGTTTCCAGTTTCACTTTCCGAGATTTCAGTTACCCAAGGTCAACTGCGATCTGAAAACATTAAATGGAAAATTTCAGAAATAAACAATCGATAGCTTTTAAATTTTGTGCTGTTCTGAGGTGATGAAATCTACGCCGTTCCATATTTTCCCACCCAGGATGTGTTATCATCCATTTGTCCAACGTATCCATGTTGTTTCTGCAACCTGCACATTAGTCACTTAGTAGCCATCTTGGTTATCATATCAACTGTTTGTGTTCAGGTAACCTTTATTTTACTTAATAATGGCCCCAAAGCACAAAAGTAGTGATGCTGGCAAGTCACGGAGAAACTGTAAAGTATATGTGTGTATAAGAAAAAAACATAGTTTGTATAGAGTTCGATACTCTCCTTAGTTTCAGGCATCCACTGGGGGTCTTGGAATGTATCTCCTGTGGATAAAGGAGTACTGCTTTATATAATTTACTAGAATATATCTAAACAAAAATAGGCAAATATTAATGGATTACATTAAAAATGAAGATCTGAGTACATTTGTGTTTCTTAATGAAAGGATAATGTCTTATAAAGCATCAGTATATTCTCAAATTAATCCATAAATTCAAAATTCCGGTCAAAATCCAACAGGGTTTAATAAGGAACTTGATAACTAGATTTTAGAATTAACATAGACAAGGATCAGAAATATGCCCTGCAAAAATTTTAAGAAGGCATGGTTAGAAGGCTTGCCCTACCTACCAGATATTAAGACTTACAGTAAAGCTACTGTAATTAAAATAGTTTGTTATTGATTTAAGGTTAAACAAGCGGACCAATGAAACAGACTAGAGAGCACAGAAATAGACCAATATATATGAAAATTTGATACATGACAGGTGGCATTATAAATCAGTGGAAAAAGAATGGGTTGCTAAAAAATAAGCTTTTAGAATAGTTGTAAACATGGGATAAAGTGAAATTAGCCTCATACTTTACAAATATTAATTTCAATGAATTAAAAACCATGAGTGAAAAGTAAATCTTTAAAACTTTTAGATGTTAAGAATATATTATTTGGAGTACAAAAATATTTCTTAAATAGGACAAAAAAATTGTGAAAGAAAAAATTGACAAATTTTTCTGCATTAGAATATAAAACTTATTAAAAGATATCACATAAAGTTGAAGAGCTATAGACTGTTAGAAGATATCTATACCTCATATACCTGACAAAAAATTAGTATCCAAAATTGATAAAAATTGCCAAATCCGTAAGTGACAAATGGCCTGGTAGAGAAACAAGTAAAGAATATGAATAAGCAATTCACAAAGGAAGAAATCACAATAGTCAATGAATGTGAGAAGATACCGAATCTCACTAGAAATCAAGGAAATGTAAGTGAAAATGGAACACAATTTTACCCTAACCAGATTGTAAGTCTTAGAGTACAAATTTGTTGCATTCACCTACTATTGGAATGTGTGAAACTCTTCCCAGCTTCAGCTGTCGTTGTCAAGTGGAGCCCCAGTTGACTATTTGAGTTCTTGGGGCCCTTGTTCTTCCCTTTACTTTCTTCTGCATAGACACTGATACCATGTAAGTCCAGAAGGTAACCTTTAGTGGTATGTCCCCACCCTCTAGCACTTGTTTTTTTTGCAAAAATACATGTTCATGTATTTTTGGTTTTGTTATTTTAGTAGCTCTGTTAAGGTGTGTAGAATTCAAGGAGATTCACATACCATGCCATCACTGCCACCATCTTCCCAGAGTTCTGTGTTAATGTTAGAAATTCAGTAATTATTGAGTAAAATATTTATTAGAAGTAATAAATGATAGAATTAGTGGTTATATACCACCATTCTATATCTGCCATGTTGATTCTCTTTTACTGTCAACTGAGTTATCAACCCTCTCCAGCATTTTGTCATACTTGGTTAGTATCTTTTTGATAGGCTGACAACCTCCAGTGAAGCATCAAATAGGAGCTTTAAATAATCATTTTAGTCTTTAACCAGTACTATTGTATTAGTGATCTAAGAGTAGAGATAATTGAAAACAGATAAGATAGCTATTTCATGTTTAAAGAAGTGAGAAGATAAAAGACTTGAGAAGACTTTGAAAATGAAATTAGACATCACTATTTTTTTTTTTTTTTTTTAGATGAGGCAACCCTTGGTTGGCCTCACAGATTACAAGGACCTTGTCAGCTTACAATCCCTTATTTTTTACACCTACAGCACCTGGTCTTCCTAGGTGGTCTCCCATCCAAGTACTAAACTGGCCCGACCCTGCTTTGCTTCCAAAATCAGATGGGATAGGGCTTGTTCAGGGTGGCATGGCCGTAGTACCATTTTGTAAGACAAGCTGAAACAAGTGATTCTATGCATTCTGGGGCAAGATTGCTTTTTATTTTGGTTATAATTATTTCAGATGTTTTTGACTAAATTGTTAATATTTGAACATTATAGTTAATCAACAGAGATATGTTTTTTAAAGTGTGATTTTAAAAAGTATTCTGCACTTGCTTTTAAGTTTGTATTTGTTACAGTATGAGACCAGTTATTTTTTCTATCTTGACTTCCTCTTTTTTCCTTCTGTGAATATATATGTCTGTGGAAATGTCTCCTTTTTATAAATTTAAAGAATTACCTCAGTGGAAATCAAACTTAAAAGGGCATGGTACTATTTTTATTTTTAGAAAATAACCACTGTTTAAAATAAAAACAACTTGGTGTTACTGAGTATGTGATAAAATGAGCACATGTATGTGTTGTTCAAATGTATGTGTTGCTCAAAATACAAATTAGAACTACCTTTTTGAAAAGCAAGGTACAAAACTGTTATGTGTAATCTCAATTGTACATTTACTCTCCTGTTATGGTTATAGATAATGCCTACTATTGTGTTATTTTCCCAGTTTTCTACAGTAAGTGTATAAATTTTAGTTTAATAGAATTGCATCTTGTTTCAGGTTAAAGAACTGAATCATTATCTGGAAGCTGAGAAATCTTGTAGGACTGACTTAGAGATGTATGTAGCTGTTTTGAATACTCAGAAATCTGTTCTACAGGAAGATGCTGAGAAACTGAGGAAAGAATTGCATGAAGGTAAATATATATTCTGTATATATTTTTTATCTCATTCTCCTAGAGAACTATGTAAGTAAAATCGATGTCGATTAATAGCAATTTTAAAATAAATACTAATCCAATATGTTAGTGATTTAATTTAAGTTTTGCTGTTGGTTTGAATGTTTCCATGGCAATCTGGAGATGTGAGGTCTACTAAAAATATTTTGATTGTTTTTGGATTCTCTTTCCTCCAGGACCCCAGTAGTAACTTCATAGCTCTGGGCCAAAAGGTAATAGGCTGAGAACTTCTGCTTAAACTGTTTTCCCCAGATCCATTTTGATGGAGGCGGATTAACGAAAGTGAACATGGGACAGAGAGGGCAGATAGTGTATTCTGGTGCCCTAAAGTAACATCTCTGTTTATAAGGGACAGTTTTGATTTCACTAGTCTGGTAGCAGGGTGATGCAGAAATTGACTCTATTTTCCCAGGATGGGAGAAGAAGGTTGATCCTGTCCTCATTAAAATAAAAATAAGCTGTTGTCTTTAATTCTTCTAGTGATGCCTATACACCTGGGGTTCTTGACCTTTTTTGTGTCATGGACTCCTTCAACAGTCTTGTGAAGCTCTCTCAGATTCATGTTTTTAATCCATAAAATACATAGGATTATAAAAGAAACCAGTGATATAAAACAGTTATCAAAATATAAATAACTACCAACTTATTGTATAGTAATAAATGTGCTATTTTAGTAATACTTTAAATAACAAGGTCTAGAGTTAGGTCTAATAACTATTATAATTTCGAAGTAGTGATGAGCATAAATGATGTATTAAGACAGCCGCAACATCTGTACTGAGTTGTGGCTTTTATTGGTGACCAAGTCATAGGTATTATTATACTTACTGTGATTCGTTGTCTACATTTTATAACTTAAAGAAATGATAAATTTCAGTTAGAGGTCAGTTAAAATAAAGATCTAATTTTTTTCCTCATCCAAATGCATGGGCCTCCTTGAAATCTTATACTTGTCGGGTTATACTAGTAATGTATTTTAATATGCAGGTTTAGAACTGTGGTGATAGAGTCCTACAATGAGTACTTTTAAATATATCAAATGCTGTGAAAAATATAGCTCTCCCATAAATATTTTAGGTTTGCATATGAGTTGTTTTTTTTTTCCAATAGCAGAAAGCTGAAATTATGTAAGTAAACAGAATTATTTCATACTGAAACATACGTAAAAAAAGGTATTTAGATGAAAATAAGACAGGTAAAAATTGAGCAGTCATACCACTTATAGCCTAAATTGGGGAAATTAGACGTGCAACCAAGTTAGTGCATATCATAGGTACTGGGCTTGGCAGTGTGTTAGGAGGCAGTAGTGCCACAGATAGGCTTCTTAAAATAAGTCGTTTTTAAGTGGAGTTTTGAAAGATAGGTAGATATTTGTCAGATAGTCAGTGATGAGCTAACAGTCAAGGCTGTTTGCATGTGGTGCAACAAGTAAGGAAGTGTGAGAAGTGTAGTTCAGCAAAATCAAGATGCAAGAAACAATGGGACAAAATGGGCCAGATCACAGAGACCTTATGCTAAGGATTTTGGAAATTATCCTGTGGGTAGAAAGGAGCCTCGGAAGGGTTAAAAATTTTTTTTCTTAAACATCAACTTTATTGAGATAATTCACATGCTGTGAAGTTTAAAGTATACAATTCAGTGGTTTTTACTATGTTCACTAAGTTGTGCACCATCAGTATTATCTAATTTTGGAACATTTTTTATTACTCTGAAAAGAAATTCTGTGTCCATGGTCAGACACCTCCTATTCTCTCCTTCCCCCTATTCCCTGGCAACCATTAATCTACTTTCTTTCTCTATAGATTTTCTTATTGTGGATTTCTGTATAAATGGGACTATACAATATGTGGCTTATATATCTGGCTTTTCTGAAGAGTTTTAAACTTGAGAGTGATAATATTAATTTGCATTTTAGAAAGTTCAATTTAACAGCAGTGTAGAGGATAGAATAGAGAGCACAACACTAATGGCAAGAAGACTAACAAAAGTACTACTGTTGTGATTGTCTGAGTAATGAGGGCTGATCCAAGGCAGAAGATGGCTGTGTCATACTGCACAGGAGGTAGCAGTCATATTACTAAACTTCTGAATGTGTTGGGGTGAAGAAAAGTCAGAAGTTTGAGTTGTCACTTAGGTTTCTGGCTTGGGTGGCTTAGTAGATGGGCAGAGAGATGATGCTACCTACCCTTTTTTTGGTAGAAGATGGTTGAGCTGATGACTGTGAACAACACAAGCATTTACAAAGATTCTTTGACTTATCCTGAGAGGTCAAAACTAAATGGACTCAAGAAGAATTCCATGATAACAGATTTATCAGGTTGTATTAAATTAAAGACAGGATTGGTTACCATACTTGTGGCTTTTAAAGCAACATGTCCCAAAATGTATTACCTAGAACACTTGTTCTGAGAGTGGAACTGTGGGAAATTTTTTTTTTTTTTTTTGGTGGTCAAATTTGAGAAATACTGCATTGCCTACCATTAAAATTTAGTGTTTTTGATTGGGGTATTCCTACAGTTTGCCATCTCTTGGAGCAAGAGCGACAACAACACAACCAGTTAAAACACACATGGCAGAAGGCCAACGACCAATTCCTGGAATCACAGCGTTTGCTGATGAGGGACATGCAGCGAATGGAGATTGTGCTAACTTCAGAACAGCTCCGACAAGTTGAAGAACTGAAAAAGAAAGATCAGGTGAATAGCAATTTTGTAGGACTTGGTTGCTTTGTTAATAACACACCACCCCTACCCACACATGTGACTGCATTACTTTATGTATGTTAGAGATTGACTTAAGCCTGAAATAAGGTGAAGTATGGCATTAAAAAAAACATAATAGCTTCATTCGAGGGGTTTTGTTTTTCAGCTTTAAAATTGGTTTTGTCTTGAGGAAAAAAAAAACATTCAGAAATGATCCTCTTCAGAGACCACAGGATGCAACACTGCAAATTTCTGAGAAAATCTTTCTCTACAGCCCTGTCCAGTTCTCCTAGGGCTCTTGAGTGTGTTAATCCAGGCCAAGTCTTCTAAGACATTGCTCTAAAAGCCTTATTAGAAGGTGACAGGGTGGGGACAGAGAGGGCTGAGTGATATGAAAAAGCAGGTGTGTAGAGTGCTGCATACCCTAGATCCTGTTTTCTTCTTACGGTTTAAAAAAACAATTTAAATTACATGAGTGATATACAAATACATCCTCATGTTAAAAATATTTTCCCTTTAAGTACCAAGTAAAATAATAAATATAAAGTGATAAAGTGAAAAAAATGTCCCTTGATATCTCCCATACCTCCCTTCCCAGAAGTAACCACCTTTGTAATCAGAAGTAATCAGTTTGGAAGATCATCTTCCAGATCATTTCTATGTATTTATAAATGTATGTTTAAGATTTTTTTTTTCATACAGCTGGTATCTGAATAAGTATATGTACTTATTCTATAACTTATTTTCTCATAAGCATTATCATGGATATATTTTCACATCAGAGATCTGTCTCATCCTTGTTAGCTGGTAGCATGAATGTTCTATAATTGACTTAATCCTTCTACTTGTATTGGGTATCTAGATGGTTTCCTTTTTGGCATGTGTCATTTCAAACAGTGTTGCAGCAAATATCCTGTACTACGTTGTGTATGTATGCAGTTATTTTCCGAGGATAGCTATGAAGAAGCTTTTCTAGGTATTATTTGAAATACTTTAAATTACCTTGTATGACTTAGGTTAGATTTTGTTTTTCAGAAGTTTATTCCTTTTTAATTCTTTTCTGTCTCTTAATTCTGACGTATTCATCTTGTGTGTAGATACAGTTAACTTAAAGATTTAGATTTTGAAGTACAGTTCTAATCACTCCCCTCTTGCTGTCCATTAAAACAGTCTAAACGCCTATAACTAATCATTTAAAGCCTTTATTAACATTCCTGAGCTTTTACTATATGTCAGCATTGTGCTAAGGCTTTATGTATGAAGTTGTATCTCATGTTTTATGATGTTTTCAAAGTTTATCTCTTGAAACAAACAAAACAGTACTCTCCAAATAAAGTAGAGACTAATGGCACATCTGAGGTTTGAGCCAGTCTCAGATTCCAGAGTCTAAGCACTTTATCACTATCCCCTTTCCATATACCCCACTTCTCAAGTCTTGCCCTCCTTTTAGTCTCATCAGATTCTTCAGTGTTTCCCCATCTACCTGATCTTCTGTGCCCCTGTATGTTTGTGCCTACTTCTTTTCTCCCTGGAACCCTTGCTTGTTTCCTCTCTCAAAATTGGCAAATTCATCTTATTGATCCTTCAAGATCCAGTTGAAGTGTTATCTTCTTTGGGCCCCCTTTTCTAGCTCCTCAGATGAAATCAGTCATTGTGAAAAACATACTTGTGTAATATTAATTGCTTGTGTGCTTGTCCCTTCCCATTACGCATTGAAAGTATCTATCTTTCTCATCTTTGTTGAGCAAATGATTGTATCAACTTGAATCATTCCTTTTGTATTTCATATAAATTTGTACATGTTACCTATTTTCTACAATAATCTGAAGGGATGTTCGCAGATTTTCTTTCTTGGGTCGTTTGAACAAGAGGGGGTAGTATGCTTTTTTTTTCACCTTTCACATTATATACTTTTGGAAACTGTTTCCTGATTTCTTTTTTTTACTAGCGTTCGTGCTTTGTGCTTATAGTATTAAAACATTTTGTTATGACCAAATGCCCTGAGATGTGATTACAAAACAAATAAACTTAAGTGTCCAGTTTTATCATAAAGCTCTTGTTTTTTTTTTTCTTTTGAGTGATTATTGAACTAAGTGAATCATTAAATATATGTATATTTTTTCTTCCTAACTTTTAGGAGGAAGATGAACAACGAAGGCTTAATAAGAGAAAGGATCACAAAAAAACAGATATTGAGGAAGAAGTAAAAATACCAGTAGTGTGTGCTTTAACTCATGAAGAATCTTCAGCCCAGTTATCAAATGAAGAGGTATAGTGAATCTATAATTAAAATAATTGTATACATGATGTTACCAGTTTTAGCATCCCATATATCAATCAATTATAGTGTTCATGTTGAGAGTATATAAATTACTAGCTGAAAGTTAGATAAAATATTTACTTTCAGTCATTTTTATGGCAATATAGATAGTACTGTTTGAAACATGTTGCAGTTTTCTCTCCTAGTCTCTGAAATAATTAGATGCTCTTTTTTCTAGTAGTTCCAAAATTAAAAAATGAGAAATCAATATGTATAAAATCTTTTTTGATGTGAAAAATTAATGTTGCTAATACCTTGAGCTTTTTGTTTAAAATAGATTATCTAAGTATTCAAACACTTAATGCCTTATAGCATACATTAAGTATTAACCAGTATTAGGTCTTAAACCCTAAGAACAGTAGGTGAGGTTTGGCAGATTGTGATGGCGTAGGGTAGAATACTTCTGGTATTGGGAATGGTAGAAGAGAGAGAGCTGGAGGTGGAACATATAAAGTGGTGTTCCTTTGGCCTCGTCACCTCTCATCCACAGTGTGGCAAGGGCGTTTTCAGTAGGTTCCCTTCCTTTGGCCAGTCCCACTCCACTGAACCCTCAGCATTGCTGTCAGACTTATTTTTCTTAAGTGCAGCTGCAGTCAGGCCATTCCCTTACTCAAAAACCACTACCGACTCCCATTGCCTACATAATTAAGTACAAATTCCTTACTCAGATAATTAAGACCCCTCATAATATGCACTCTGTTTTAGCCACATTGGTTGTCTCGTGCTCCCCACCTTGCATATTGATTCCTTCACTTGGAATACTTACCTCCCTCTGCCACTTTGAGTATTGAAATCCTTCTCTTCATTCTTCAAGATTCATGTTGATATCTTCTTTTCAATGAAGGAAATGCTTATTGTCTTTTATTTCCTTTAGGATAAAAACCAAAAAAGATCCTCAGCTTGGCATATAAGGGCTTTCATAGTTGAAAGACCCTTCCAGCCTTACTATGCTGTCCACTTCATCACAGCCAGACCTTTCTATTTACTCTCCATGCTCATATGCCTTGTTTATACTGGCCCTGCTGTTTTGAATTTCATTCTCTCCTGCTTTCCCAGCCTGATAAACCAGTTTCAGTTAAATTGAATAAGGGTCCTATCCTACTTTCAGAGGTGTCATGTATCTGTTTAGTTTGCAGATTTACTCTGAGCCATGTATGATCTCCTTCCTGGTGGCTTATATTTTTATGATTAGAGATTGACATTAAAAAAAATATTTAAAAATCCTAATGGATATTGAAAAGTATGATGTAGTTGTTTTTCTACATTCTTTGTTTTGGATCATACACCAAGGACCACTTGGCCTGATTTTGCTGTGCATTTTTTTTTTATGAGTTAGGTTCCCAGGAGAATATCTCAACTTTTGGGTATTGCCAAATATTATGTGGTTTCTGTGTCATGCAGTCCTGTGTGCAGGAATGTTTGAAGAAGTTTCAAACTTCCAAAAATATTTTAGCTGGAAACTAGGAAGGCAAGATTTGTTGTGATTTACAATGAAGCCTTTTTTTGTTGTTGTCTTGAAAGATCTATTCAATATATTGTACATAACATTATTTCCTGACATTTGAAATATCTTTAGACCTTTAAATCTGATATTTTGCAATTTGAATGAGTTGTTCCGTGTTGAGAGTCATGACTATTTACTTGAGCCTGTTAGTGTAAAGTTAACATGGAATTCTTTGGAGACTTAGGTTTATTGATGAAAACATTTAAATTTGTAGGACCTTATGCCTTCTTTCACCTGATGCTTAGAATATACTTTTGTTATTATAAAAATAATGTATGTTTGTTATGAAAAATTTGGAAAATACAAGAAGGTCATAAAAAATAAAAATAACTGATAGGTAATTCTACTGCCTAAAGAGCACCACCAGTAATATTTTGGTATGTAACTCTCCTTTCCCTTTTCTTCTTTTTTTGTTTCCAAAGTTAACATATATGTGTTTCTATTTGTACTTTTTAAACATAATCCATTTGTAACTGCATAATGTTTTATTTATCACTTTTTCCCCCCACTTAAGTATGTCTTTAAAGGTTTTGGCACATCAGTAAATGTTTTTCCCCAAATTATATTTAATGGCTAATGTATTTCAGCATGTAAATGTACCATAATTCCTTAATTCCTTACTAATTGATTTGTGCCTAGATTTTAATTTATAAAGATGACTTAGTGATGACATGGAGAGGTCAGTGCCATTGAAAAAAAAGTTTAATGTTTTTCATGGTCCTCTTAGAAATGAGAGTCATGGCACACCATGCAGAGCCACATGGAGAAGTATCAGCATTGGTTATGAGGCAGAGCAGGAGCAAGAGGAAAACATGGACCACAGCCATTATTGGGGTTTTTGAGGGGAAAGGCAAGGCAGGGCAGAATAAACAACATAGGATTGGCTACCATGAATAATTCCAGTGGGCTTTGGGTTAAGGAGAGTACTGACTTGGTGTATAAGAGTTAAAGGACTTAGTTGGACATTTGGACTCAGGGTTGGTTATTTTGTATATGAAAACCATGTTTAGGTAAGCTGTTTATTCTAGAAATTAGCTAGCTTGGGAGGGGAGGTCTCTTTCTTGGCCAGCAAGCCTCCTAAAATGTCCAAAACATCGTAAAATATAGAAAATAAAAAACATGATTTACACATTGACATATAGTCAGTTTTTTCCCCAGCTTTGTTGAAATATAAGACAATTGCTCATATTTACATTGTACAATTCAATGAGCTATTTTTCAATTATAGTTGGCATACAATGATATATTAGTTTCAGTTGTACAGCATAGTGATTAGACATCTGTATAACTCACAAAGTGATTGATTACCCCACTAAATCTAGTACCCCTGTTCTTCTTTACATATTTATTACAACATTATTAACTATTTTTCGTATACTACACTTTATACTTCCATGTCTCTTTTGTAACTCTCCATTTGTACTTCTTAATCCCTTTGCCCTTTTTGCCATCCCCCTCAACCTCTTCCCATCTAGTAGTCCTCAAAATATTCCCTGTATCTATGAGTTTATTTCCTTTTTTGTTGTTATTTATTTTGTTCTTTAGATTCCACATGTACATGAAATCATGTGATTTTTGCCTTTTTCCAACTTACTTCATTCAGTGCAATATCCTCTCGGTCCATCAAGGCAATATCTTTTTCTATTCCCTTCCTTTTAGTCTGTGTGTGTCTTTTAATCTCATCAAGTCTCTGTAGGCAGCATATGTAGGGTCTTGTTTTCTTATCCATTCAACTACTCTATCTTTTGATCGGAACATTTAATTCTTTTTCATTTGAAGTACCTGTTGATAGATATGTAGTTATGGCCATTCTTTATTCATATTCTTGATACATATTCTTTTCTTCTTCTTAAAGAAGTACCTTCAACATTTCCTGTAATACTGGCTTGGTGGATGATGAACTCCTTTAGCTTCTTCTTGTCTGGGAAGCTCTTTATCTGCCCTTTGATTCTAAATGATAGTTTTGCTGGGTAAAGTAATCTTGGTTATAGGTCCTGGGTTTTCATCACTTTAAATATTTTGTGCGGAGCACTTCTGTCCTGCATAGTTTCTTTTGAGAAATCAGCTGCCCGTCTTATGGGTGCTCCCTTGTACGTAACTAACTGCTTTTCTCCTGCTGCTTTTAAGATTCTCTTTGTATTTAACCGCTGGCATTTTAATTATGATGTGTCTTGCTGTGGGCCTCTTTGGGTTCATCTTGTTTGGGATTCTCTGAGGTTCCTGGGGTTGTATGTCTATTTCCTTTACCCTTTTCGTCGTCAGTTTTCCATCATTATTTCTTCATATAGCTCTTCAATATCTTGTTTTCCTTAAGGTACCCCTATGACATGGATATTTTTACATTTAATTATGTAAAAATTTGGTTTCTGACTTGGCCCCTCAAGTCAGCTATAATACCAGCATGGGTGGCAGCCATGTATGGATTGCTTGGTGACACTTACCAGGTGGCCCTGCAGCTGAACTTGGCTTGAACTTGTCTCGTAAGCCCCTTAAATTATTATTATAGGCTTGGCTTCTTTTTTCTTATTGTTCCGATTGAGTGTCCTTGCCTTCCCCATCCTCTATATCAGTGGTTCGATCCTCTTCTTTATCCACTCTGTTGATTCCCCCCAATATACTCTTCATCTCAGATAGTGTGTTCTTCATTTCTGACTGGTTCCCTTTTATAATTTCCATTTCCATTTTTATCTCTTTGTTAAAGTTCTCACTGAATTCATTTACATTTCCCCTAAGTTCATTAAGCATCTTTATAACAGTGTTTAGAACCGTGCAGCTGTTAGGTTGCTTGACTCCATTATATCTGGATCTCGTTCTGTTCTCTCATATGGTTTCTGCTTCTTTGTCTTCCCATTTTGGCTTCCTTTCTCTGTTTCTATGTACTAAGCAAAGCTCCTAAGTCTCTTGGTCTTATTAGTGTGGATTTGTGAAGTAGGTGTCCAGTGGCACAGTCCTGAGAGGAATTTATCTGCAGGCCAAATTTAGCCCCAGCCTGTGCCCCTCTGGGGCCACCTGTTAAGATTCAGCAAACAATCCACAGATGCTGTGCTTATAGTTGCCTCAAGAAATCATGCGAGAAAACGAGGTTAGCTGCTTCCAGTGTTAGTCTTGGAGCTGCTCAGCCCGGCGTACTGGACTCCCCGAGGACACAACTAGATGAAGACACACCTGAATGTGGCTTGGGTGGGGTTGTGAATTGTGGGAGGTGGAGTTTCAGGGAATCCTCTGGGTGGAGAAACCTCTGTTATCCAGATTGATGACATCTCAGCTATTGCTGAGCTGTATCCACACATGGGGAAGGTGTAGGACTCCATAGAGGAGCAATGGATTCCGCCAGCACTTCTGCACAGGAGAAAGCCTCTCCTCCAGACCTTATTCCGACAGCTCAGTGTCTCCCTGTAAGTCCCTAGTGACCCCCATGCAGCCAACCCAGCACTGGTGCTCACAGTGAGCAGATCCATTACTGAGAACGTGTGCTCATGGACATGGCTCCTTTTAGAGACATCTGTAGTTGCCGGCTGCAACTGCCACAGCCTCTGTCCCACTCAGCGGATCGAGACCGGGCAGCCTTGTGTCTTCACCCCTTCCTACCTTCTACCATTGCAGATTAATTATTTTTCTTCCTAGTCGTAGTGCTTATGTTCATCTAGATTCCAGGCGACTTTGCTTGCTGTTTGCTCCGTATTTCTGTCACAACTTTGATTTGGTCACAAGAGGGCTGAACAAAGCCTCTCTCATCTATGCCATTTTTTTCCCCAAGGTAGTTCCATTTTTTACAAGTATAAAACTTGTCATTATTATAAGTAATGCCATAACGCTATTGTATGTAATTCTTTCTTGTACAAAAATCATTATGGACTTATCTGATTACTTCCTTAATATAAGCTCTTATGAAAAGAATGCCTGAGTTTGAGGATATAAACATTTTTGAGGTATTAGAACATATTGTTGAATCATCTTTGGAAGCATTACAACAATTTACATTTTCCCCTAGAGGTATTTTGTTCCTTATGCTGTTACTATCATGGTGGGCTGGTGTTTTAAAAATGGCCATAACAACTTTTCTGTCCCTATTCCCTTTTCTCTTTGCATCACAGCAGCATTGTATATGATAGCATTAGATGTTAGGCTCCTTTTTAAGGTAACAGAATGGGTTCTCATTCCAATTTTTATTAGGATACTTCTTTGGGACCTTTGCCATAGTTAGCTTAATATATACTAGATTTGTGCACCTCAGTCATCTGAATTTCACAGAATAAAAAATAATCTTTAAAAAGAAAGAAATGGGAGAGGATTCAAGATGGCATAGAATGTGGAGGCTGTGCATGCCTCCTCTAGTGACCACACCAAAATTATAATAAAACTACAGACCAACTAGTACGGAGAATCTCCAGAGGTCTGGCTGAACAGAAGCCCTATAACTAGGTCACTTCAAGTAATAGATCACCTCAAAACGGTAGGAAGGTTAGAGACGTGAAACAGTCCGATCCCTCAACTGCATGTGGCGATGGAGAATCAGGAGGGTTAGCTTGGCTGCAGAGCCACCTCCCCCACCTGAGGAGTGAAGGGTCCCAGCTGCACACTGGACTCCCCAGCCCAGGGTTTCATTGTAAGAAAGAGAAGTCCCCACAACCTCTGGCTGTGAAAACCAGTGGAGGTAGTGGCTAAGTGAGATGGAGGGCTGTGGAAAGTTAAGACCTTCCTCTTTAAGGGCCCATGCGTAGACTTACTCTCTGATTGCTTTGAGCTCTAGCTCGAGGATAGCTGCTTGAGGGGCAACAGGTACGTCAAGGGAGGCGCTGAGCTGTTGGGCTTTAGGGCGAGGGATGGAGGGGTGGCTGGCTCCCGCACAGAGATGCAGGCAGAAGCAATTGTTCCTTTGTTGAGTTCTCCCCTCTCCCAGCCTGTAGATGCAGGTACCATCAACCAGCATAACACAGGTTGCTCTGCCCAGGGGATTCCCTGAGACTCTGCCTTTTCTAACTCATGGGTCTATCCAAGCTGCTTCCAGTGACTTATTACATACAAACAGGCTGTCTTAGTTCCTGCTGAGAACTTTCATAAAAAGTCTCAAAGGCCCACAAAACCCAAAGAAGCAGCATCTGGCCTCAGCATGTCTTATACATCTTGCTGAGCAGCTCCAAGCCCTGCACCAGGGGCAGCCAGCTTTGGTTTCTGACTTGGCCCCTCAAGTCAGCTATAATACCAGCATGGGTGGCAGCCATGTATGGATTGCTTGGTGACACTTACCAGGTGGCCCTGGAGGTGTACAGGCTGCAGCTGAACTTGGCTTGCAGCTGGACCCCTCCTAGGTCTGCCAAGAGGCCCCACAGCACACCTCCTACATAAAGTAACTTTACTAAGAATGGGAGACTTAGGAGCCTTACCAGTACATAGAAACAGACACAAGGAGGCAGCCAAAATGGGGAGGCAAAGAAGCATGTCCCACATGAAAGAACAGAACAAAGCTCCAGAAAAATAACAAAATGGAGACAAGCAATATACTAGATGCAGAGTTCACAACACTGGTTACGAGGATGCTTAAGGAACTTAGGGGAAGAGTAGATAAACTCAGAACCTTAACAAAGATAAAAAACATAAAAATGGAGATGGAAACATAAAAGAGAACCAGTCAGAAACGAAGAATATAGTGTCTGAGATGAAGAGTACCTTAGGGGGAATCAACAGAGTGGATGAAGAAGAGGATCAAATCTGTGACATAGAGGGTAGGATAGCAGAGGACACCCAAACAAAACAGCAACAAGAAAAAAGAATCCAAAAAAAATGAAGATAGATTAAGATGCCTGTGGGACATGAAGCATAACAACATCTGTATCATAGGGATACCAGAAGGAGAAGAGAGAGATCAAGGAATTGAAAACCTACTTGAAGAAATAATGATGGAAAACTGACGACAAAAAGGGTGAAGGAAATAGACATACAACCCCAGGAACCTCAGAGAATCCCAAACAAGATGAACCCAAAGAGGCCCACAGCAAGACACATCATAATTAAAATGCCAGTGGTTAAATACAAAGAGAATCTTAAAAGCAGCAGGAGAAAAGCAGTTAGTTACGTACAAGGGAGCACCCATAAGACGGGCAGCTGATTTCTCAAAAGAAACTATGCAGGACAGAAGTGCTCCGCACAAAATATTTAAAGTGATGAAAACCCAGGACCTATAACCAAGATTACTTTACCCAGCAAAACTATCATTTAGAATCAAAGGGCAGATAAAGAGCTTCCCAGACAAGAAGAAGCTAAAGGAGTTCATCATCCACCAAGCCAGTATTACAGGAAATGTTGAAGGTACTTCTTTAAGAAGAAGAAAAGAATATGTATCAAGAATATGAATAAAGAATGGCCATAACTACATATCTATCAACAGGTACTTCAAATGAAAAAGAATTAAATGTTCCGATCAAAAGATAGAGTAGTTGAATGGATAAGAAAACAAGACCCTACATATGCTGCCTACAGAGACTTGATGAGATTAAAAGACACACACAGACTAAAAGGAAGGGAATAGAAAAAGATATTGGCTTGATGGACCTAGAGGGTATTGTGCTGAGTGAAGTAAGTCAGATAGAGGAAGATAAATGTCATATGATTGGACGTACATGTGGAATCTAAAGAGCAGAATAAACAAAAAAGCAGAAACTAACTTATAGATGCAGCGTACATTGTGAGGGTTACCAGATGGGAGGAGAGTTGGAGGGGTTGGTGAAAAAGGGCAAAGGGATTAAGAAGTACAAATGGATAGTTGCAAAGTAGTCATGGAGATAGAAAGTATAACGTAAGGAATATAGCCAGTAATATTGTAATAACTATGTATGGTGTCAGAAGGACACTAGGTTTGTGGGGTGATCAGTTTGTGAGTTATCACTATGTCATACACCTGAAACATATAATTTAGTGTGCCAACTATAACAAAAATAAAAAGTTATATTAAAAAAGTGGAGGAATTAACATAAAAGTTGTCAACTTTTATATCAAGTAAGGATATTTTTAAAACATTAAAAACAAAACTTTATAGTATTTTCTTGTTCATAAAAGGAAGAGCATTTAACAACAAAAAGTAGAGAGGCTCGTACCTTAAAATGAAAGGCTGGTGCTTTTAGTTTCAAGAGAAACTGGCTGTATTTTTCTTGTTTTCTAATTTCCCCACTAGCTTATTCAACTGCTTTGTGAAATGGCACTGGTGTGCTCTTTGACTATGGGAATGTGCTGCACCATATTTTAAAATTGGGATAAAATTCATATAACATAAAATTAACCATTTAAAATAGGCAGTTCAGTGTCATTTAGTACATTTAGAGTGTTAGGCAGCCATCACCTGTGTATAGTTTCAAAACATTTTCATCACCCCCAAAAGAAGACCACCATATCCCTTGAGGAGTCACTCCCTGTTCTCTTTTCCTTTCATCCTCTGGCAACCACTAGTTTGTTTTCAGTCCCTATGGATTTCCCTATTCTGAGCATTTCATATGGTTGGAATCAAACAATATGTTTGTTATCTTTTGATTGCTGGCTTCTTTTACTTAGTACATGTTGATTATATCTTGCTTGGAACCTGGTTTCCAGCATACCATATTACCCCCATTTCCCTTCTGCCACTCTGGCTACTCCTTCCTCTGTCCATCTCCAAAATGTTAGAGTTTCTTAGGGTTCTGCCCTCGACGTCATTCTCATGCTACAGATTCATCCTAGGTGTTCTGATTTGCTGCTGTGACTTTAATTATCAGTATATAGGTTACTCCCAAGTCTTTCTGTAAAGACTTATATGTCCCCCTATCTGGTGGGTATCTCCACTTGGAAATACTACAGGCACCTCACATTCAACATAGCCAGCACTGAATTTCAGGAGGCCTTCCCTGACTCCTTGTGTCTGAACTAAATTCTTTTCTCTAAACTACCAAAGAAGTTAGTACATAGTTTGTAGCCTATCATTTTATTAAATACCGTATTCTCATAGCCTGCTTACTTGTTTGTTTTTCTCCTTCCTTCCTTCCTTCCTTCCTTCCTTCCTTCCTTCCTCCCTCCCTCCCTTCCTTCCTTCCTTCCTTCCTCCCCTCCTTCCTTCCCTCCCCTCCCCCTTCCCTCCCTTCCTTCCTTCCTTCCTTCCTTCCTGTCTTCTTCCTGTCTTTTTTCTTTGCTTTCTTTTCTTTCTCTCTCTTTCTCTCTTTCTCAACCATTAGCTCACAGGATGCAAATTGTATTTTGCTTGTATCACAGATACAAGTTGTCTTGCTCACAGTTGTATCCCGAGTGCCTGATTTAGTGTCCAGCATATAGAAGACAGTAAATATTTGTTCAATGAATATATGAAGGTAGCACACTAATGATTAGCATGTGTAACATGTGGCAAAATACTTGTAACATAAGGTAGTTGTTTTTTTTTAAATATAGAGAATTGTCTAACCTGACAATATGTATTTTCACATTTCAGGAACATTTAGATAGCACTCATGGTTCAGTCCATTCCTTAGATGCAGATTTACTGTTGCCATCTGGAGATCCATTCAGTAAATCGGACAATGACATGTTTAAAGATGGACTCAGGAGAGCACAGTCTACAGACAGCTTGGGGACCTCAGGCTCACTGCAATCCAAAGCTTTAGGCTATAACTACAAAGCAAAATCTGCTGGGAACCTGGATGAATCAGATTTTGGACCATTGGTAGGAGCAGATTCGGTGTCTGAAAACTTCGATACTGCCTCCCTTGGGTCACTGCAAATGCCAAGTGGGTTTATGTTAACCAAAGATCAGGAAAGAGCAATCAAGGCGATGACACCAGAACAAGAAGAGACGGCGTCCCTCCTTTCCAGTGTCACCCAGGGTGTGGAAAGTGCTTATGTGTCCCCCAGTGGTTACCGCTTAGTCAGTGAGACAGAATGGAATCTCCTTCAGAAAGAGGTGAGTTATCTTTTTTCCTACTGTTCACTTTGAGCGATACTGGGTAGCTCTGAGATTTATTGTTCATTCAGTAGATAATTCCTGAAGTCAATACATGCACATGTTGCCAGCAGGTGGATATTAATCCATATTGTATGTCTCTTATCATAGTCTGCTTTGGCTGTTCTAGGTGATTATGAAGGATAATAGAGCTAGCTAGCTAATAGCATTGAGTGTGAACTTCACCTGAAGTCACACCTCTGAAGTTGGAGCATTCTGTCTGAATAGCATAGCTAAATTTGTTAGAATAGCCTGAATTTGGTTTGCGTTGCAGTTTCTGTAATCTCAGTGTATTCTAAGATTTCAATTTTTTCATCTTTCTTTGAGATATAAAGTAAAACGCTTGTCAGCAGTTGATGCTGAGAGTGAGTTGGGGGGGGCGCGGTGTTGAAAAATACAGGAGAGAAAAGAAGGCAACCTTTAATGAGGTTAATTTATCTCCTAGTAGTATTTGCGAATTCAGAAGTAAGATTAGGAGATAAAAAATACATATACTTGCATAGTGCTTTGTAGATTACAAAGCCTTTTCACATACCTCATCTCTTGAAGCTTCTTGATACTAATGAGGCTGTCAGGATATGATTGTCCCCAATTTACAGATGAGGAAACTAGCTTAAAAGGTCGAATGAGTTGCTTAAGTTTCCCCTTTGACTTAGCAGCAAAACCTGGTTAGAATCCAGGTTTTCTGGTTTCCAGGGCTTTCCTTTCCTTAGGGTTACTTCTTGTTAAAGGAGCTGTCGATCACTAAGTGGAACAGTTTATTAATCTAAGAAGCCATGCAAAACATATGTGAGAAAGTGCTTTTTAATAATTTCATACCTACATTGTAATTGGAGCAGGTGAAATGGTAATTGGCCCATCCCCTTCTTTGGTTGGGTTTAAATTGTGAGTGCCACAGTGTAGTACCTTTTGCTTGCTTTATGTTTTCCTCAAATGTATTTTGTGGCCCTTAGCTTCTTGGTGGTAGTTGTGTCTCTTGTTTTTCTATCATACTCATATTGGTGCTTATGACTTTTTAGAATCCAACCCTATATTGTAACTTCTTGCCATAAGTCCCTATGACATATTTATTCCATGTTCTACTTTGAATAACATAGATAAGACCGTGCATGTGTTCCTCAAGTATGTGATGTAGAATTACTTTGTTCTGCCTGATAAGATGTAATTTTGGTGCCCTTTAGGTACATAATGCTGGAAATAAACTTGGTAGACGTTGTGATATGTGTTCTAATTATGAAAAACAGTTACAAGGAATTCAGATTCAGGAGTCTGAAACAAGAGACCAGGTGAGTTTCTTTTGGTATGCCAAATTGGTGAGCTGTTGTAGTTTTCACTGGGGGTGCAGAATTGCTTTTTTTTTTTTTTCCCCTCCCATTTGCTTTATGAAATATATCCATCTTGTTAAATGTGAAATAATCTGGTACATGTAATGTCAGTTACATTTCTAGTGGGTGCACACTGGAACCTCCGCTTTTGTGTATCTTTGCTTCATTAGTTTGTCTAACACTACACAGGTTTGCTTAGCTCTTTCAGGAGCACTGGTACATCTTCCCTCCCAACCTGCCTCTTCTGCCCAAGGCCTAAAAGTGAAATTGTCATGACTGTATACATATGGAAAGTGCTTTATGATATGGAGATTTAGGGAAATAAGAGATTGACTATTGCCTCTAATGGAATAAAAGCTTAATTGAATGTTATATTAATCAGTATTTGAAATCTTCATTGCTTATTGCCTACTTCTTGCCATGAATTTGTTCAGTTGATTAAGGTTAATTTACAGGATCACAGAAATTAAGATTAGGTAGATCTGGTATGCTGAAATTGATTGGTACCTTTCTAGATAAAATGCCTAATGGTGTTTTTGTTTGTTTGTTTTTTTCAATTTAGGAAATGTAGAATTTCATGAGAATAGGCTTGTGAAAATTATATGTAAGGAAAAAATATTTTTTTCTTCTCTTTCCAAATTGTTCTTTGTTATGAAGATTGTTTCTTTAGTCTTCAAAATAAGTTTAAACTGATTAGAATGATGGTTTAATATTTTCAAATGCCATTGGCAATGATTTCCTGCATGTATGCTTTTTTCATAGATGGTTCAATAGTAAATTTCTAAAGCTACTTGTGAAACTAATATAGTTGACCTCTATATATAGTTGATAGTGTGGCGTTGAAATGGACTATCTTGGATCTATAGTCATTTCAGGAGACAATTTACCAATGCTTCATCTGTTTTTGACATTTTGCTGAATCCTAGGTATTCACATACAGATAGAACACAGTATTGCCCATAAGGAGATTTTGATGTTGCCAGTCAAGCCATCAGTTCAATATAGTTTGTCCTTGAGATGTGCACATACAACTGGAGGAGGAGCAGAGGCATTCAACTTATTTTAGGCTCAGTTGAGTAACCTTGTGGGTAACACTTGAACTAAGTTTGTTTTAAAGCTGGAATGAAAAAATTAGGAAATGAAGTGGGGAAAGGGTGTTCAAGGGGAGGAAAAATGTACAAAGGAATAGAGTTATGAAGGAAAATGATGTCTTTTAGGAAGTCTGAATAGTTCCTGTGGCTGGGCATAGGGTGTGTGTGTGTTACAAAATAATGGGAGAGGAAGCTACAGAGGAAAGGCCATGATGAAATCATTGAGGGAGGGATGATGATCGAAGGGTTCTAAATTTTACACCTGAAGAATTTGGGAGGTATTTTAAGTTAGGGAATAGTAATGTGATTTGACTCTTTGTTTTAGAAGAAAATATATCTTAGTATGGATTGTAGATTGGAGGCAGAGGGTAGACAAGGAGCCAGTGTTCTAGGTTGGAGGGCCCAGGAGGAAAAGCAGGTATTTTAAAATGAGATAATGTAGGTGAAGAATGATTTGTTAGCTGTAAAGCACAGTACAGTCACTGAATTGGGTCATTCATCTCGCTTTTTTTTCCTGAATTGACAATCTATGATGTTTTTCAGGGAAAGAAAGAAAATGTTCGATATTTTAAAAGATTTATGGAGTTATGGATTATTTTCAATTTATAAAAGAATTCTGGTACTTTCTTCTGATTGACCTTTAAAATTGCATAGGTAAAAAAACTACAGGTGATGCTAAGACAAGCAAATGACCAATTAGAGAAGACAATGAAAGATAAACAGGAACTAGAAGACTTCATAAAGCAGAGCACTGAAGATTCAAGTCATCAGGTAAATGAGGGTTTTAGAGTATGACCCATAAGAGATGACTGGGTTCTTTAAACAAAAAAAAACACCTGAAAACAGTAATATTTTTCTTTCTTGACTTAAAGATTTCGCAGTCCTTTTTTCCCTCTTGTGGTTTTTCTCAGGTATCTGTTTTACATATTATGAAAAATAACGTTTGAGATAACTGGCTAATGAATACCAGGAGGCTCTATTATTTTCCCTTTGTTTTTTTTCTGCTGCATAACAAACTTGCTGACAAGAAAGATATTATCTTCTTTTTGACTTTTTAAAAGTATAGCAGTCATAGTAAAAAGCTAGACATACCAGGAGATCAAGTAATATAATATTAGACATACCACCATCAAGATCAAGTAACATAATATTAGCCAGTACCCCAGAAGCCTTCACTTTCCCCTCTACTTACTACCCCTTTCTCAGAGGTAACCACTTTCCTAACTTCTAACACCATTAGATTAGCTTTGTCTGGTTTTTTTTTTTTAATCTTAACAAATGAATCATACAGTTTATATTCGTGTGTATTTTAATTCAATTTGCGGGATTCCTCCTTACGATGCATGTAATAGTAATTTGTTCATTTTCATTATTACGTAGCTGTACCATTGTATGGATATATCACAATATACATTACAGTGAGTGGGTTCTTATCCAGTTCTGGAATATTATGAATAATTCTACTTTGAAATTTCTGAATAGGGCTTGTTGCACATGTTTCTGCTGGGTATATGCCTAGGTGTGAAATGCTTGGGTCAGAATGTTGAAAATGTGTGTCAACTTTAGTAGATAATAATGCCAGTTTTTCAGCATGGTTGTATAGAGTTATACACCCATCAGCAATGTGTGAGAATTCCTGTGAGTCCATAGTCTTGACAAACTTTGTTTTGTTAGTTATTTTAATTATAGCCATTTTGGTGAGTGTGTAATGGTATTTTACTATGGCTTTGTTTGCATTTCTCTGATGACCATTGAGGTTATGTAGCATATTTCATGTTTATTGACTATTGGGATATCATTTGTGTGTGTATGTGTGAAAGATTCCTTATCACATTCTTATGCTCATTTTTCTGTTGGGTGTGTTTTATTTTTAAATTTTTTTGGTTATTTGCTTTTCTGATTTTTTAGTTCTTTATATAATTTAATTCTATATAGAATTTCTATTAGTGACTTTAGTGATTTGTGTTGCAAATGTCTTCTACTCAGTATCTTATTTGTATTATTTTAGTGGTGTCTTTTGATGAATAGTAGTTCTTAATCTTAATGTAGTCAAATGTATTGATCTTTTCTTTATGACTAGTGGTTTTTGTTCCAATTTTTAAAAGAATGTTTTTTTACCCTGGTGTTATGAAGATATTTTCATATATTTTGTAGAAGCTTTATTTTTATAGCCACTCACATTTATATGTAAAATCCACCTAGAACAGACTTTTATGTATATACTGTAGATAAGGGTAAACTTTTATTTTTTATGTGGTTATCCAGTTTTTATATAATTTAGCAAAAACATTATCTTTTCCCTACTGCTCTGCAGAGTAATATTTGCCATCTAACAAGTAAATGTACATGTGTGGGTCAGTTTTGGAACTCTGTTCTGTTAGATTGGTCTATTTGTCTATTTTGTGCCAAATTCTATGCTGTAATTTAATAAAATCTTCATTTGGTTCTTTTGTATAGTTTTATGTTTCTTCTGAGAACTGTGTTTTCATTCATTTCAGAATACCTTTACCTCATGCAGCATAGTTACCCTAGTTATTTTAATGTTTTTGATAATTCCAACTGAGGCCATATGGGGTTGGCTTGTCGATTTTCTTTCCTCTTGAGAATTGGTCACATTTTCCTGATTCTATGTCGGGTACTTTTAGATTGTATCTTGGGAATTATGAGTATTTTATTATGAAACTTTGGGTTCTGTTCATCTGATTAGATTCACTTCACAAGTTCTGTCTTGCCTTCTGTGAGTGGTAGTTCTAACGTCAGTTCATTTTTAAAGGCTTTGCAATGCTGCTTTGGATCTGTCCATGTATATAGCTCAAGGGTGAGTGTGGGACTTGTGCTGGTTTATACAAAAAATTAGGAGATCCTTTCTCTAGCTCTCTTCTCTCTGAGATTACCTTTGCTGTTCAGCTCACAGGGACCTTGTCCTGGTCTTGTGATCAGAAAGACAGTTTTGTCTCTTGTGCTGCTGCTGCCTTTGCAGCTTTAACTTAGGCAACCCTCGGATTAATGCTGGCAAGAAAGTGGGGAAAAAACCCCAAATAAATAGTAAATTCACTTCTGTAAGAATTGCTTCTTCCCATTTTGACTTTCCTTCCTATACTGTCTGCTTTTGGTTATTTTTTAAGAGTCCTTAGGTAGTTGCTTTTTGTATTATATCCAGAGTTTTTAGATATAATCAGGGGAGAGAAAGACTGTAGTGGGCTTAAGTCCATTTTGGACAGCACCAGAAGTCTCCATACTCTCTTATTTTTGTGTATCAGACATATCTTTTTCTTGCCACCTTCATTCAAGAAGGACACTTTTGCCAGCTATAAAATTCTGAGCTTTATTTTCTTTCAGCACTTTGAAGGTATAATTTCATTGCTTCTGGCTTCCATGTTTCTGATGAGAAGTGAGCTTATCAGTCTTATTGTTGCTCCTTTGAAGGTAAAATGTTATTGTTTTCCTATTTTAAAGATGTTCCACAGGGTTTCTTGGACCTCTGTATTGATGTCTTGTATCATAAGTGGGATATCTTCAGACATTAGGTCCCTTCGAAACACTTGTTTTTGTTGAGATACACATACAGTAAAGTGTACAAATTTCAAGCATACAACTGGTGAATTTTAACATGAGAAAATTTTTACCAGGGAAATCATCACCTGGATCAAGATACAGAACATTTCTAATACACTCATGCTCTTCCCTAATAAAATACCCCACTTGCATACATATAGGTAGAGCGAGAAGTCTGACTTTTAAGTACTGTGTTTTAATATTACTTGTTCTTGAACTTCATATAAATGGAATAATATAGTATGGAGCCTTTTGCCTCTGGTTTAATTGATCATTTTGTCTGTGAGACTCATCCATATTGTTCTGTGCATCAGTAGTTACATTTTAATGCTGTGTGTATCCTATTCAATGGATAATATACCATAATTTATTCTACAGTCAAGGGATACTTGGGTTGTTTCTGCATTTTGGCTATTCTGAATGAATAATACACTTTCTAACATCCTTGTGCATGTCTTTTAGTAGACATGTAGATGCATTTCTCTTCAGTATATCTGGGAGTGATATTATGGAGTTTTGTGGAGGCTTATTTTTACCTCTACTAGCTCTTTTCCGTTGGCCATTATTTCTTAAAATATTTATATAGGTTAGACCTTTACATTTCTCTCTACATGGCTTTTTTAACCTTTCCTGTATTTTCCATTTTTTGTCTTTGTTTATTTTCTTCTGATGTGTGTTCTAGTTCACTGATTTTGTCTTCAGATGAAGCTAATCTGTTGAACTCATACATTGAATTTTTAATTTAGGTAACTGAAAAATTTCAGTTTATTATTTCCATTTGGTTATTTTGCATTGTTTGCAGTTCTCTGGAAAATTTTGTCTTTTAAAGCTCAGAACAGATCAAGTCTAGTTATTTTAAAGTCTGCCTGTAATAATTCGCATATCTGGATTCATTGTAGATCTGTTTCTATTATCTGTTTTGTTTTTATCATTTCCTTTTGTTTTTTATCATATCATTCTTGTGCATTTTTACTGGAGTGCTGAGCATTGTGTGTGAAAAATTTTTGAAATAATATAAAGCCATTTTCCTTATAAGAGACAAGTAACTAGTGGTACTAACAATCTAACAACACCTTAATCTAGTTATAAGAATTGAGGTTATATGAAACTGTGAAGGTTGAATTATTTTAAATTCTTCTTTTACCCTTGGGTGTGACCCTTTGGGGACCCAATCTAAAGTGCAGGGTATTTACCAGGGGTCCCCCTTTGCATAGTGGATCTTGGACTCTTAACTTTTGTCACCGTATCCTGGGGCCCTCAGACACTCTGCTCAGTTTCTTAGTTTCACGTCTGTTTCTTTTGGAATTGGCATATCCTTCTAGAGAAGAACTTTTCCAGATGTTGCATTCAACTCGAATGTCCTCATTCCGGTCCTTAGCTCTGTGATTCCTTTTGCCTTGTGGTCTCCAGTGCTTTCCAGTAAATGTCTTTCATATTTTTGTCTTGCTTTCTTAATTCTCACTAGAAAAGTTGGTTTACATTGTCAGATTCATTACTACTAGAAGCAGAATTCTGACAATTTTTTAAATGTCTAAACAAATTTATTTTGATTTAGTTTATAATTCTTATGTATGAGTCATCAACTTTTGCATAAACCCTTCCTACGGAATGTTAAAATGAATTTAAGGGAGTTTGGAGTTCAATGATGTTAATCATGTGTTTATTGCTCTTAGTAAGCTATTTTAGAAGATTGCAGCTGTTCAGAAATGATTCGTTTATTCTTTAAACTGTATGCTTTTTTTGTGTGGACAGAGTTTCAAATTTTTATTGATTTTTTAATCAGTGGATTAATGTCTCTATCTATAGACCCATCTAGTACTGTTTGTTTATGTACAACAGCACTTAATGCTGAGGACTTTTGGTACTGTTTTGTATTATCTGAAAGGCTGAGGTTTTGTACACAGCAGTTGTACACATATCTGTTGAATGAGTGAGAAGTGGGTTATGAAACATCAGTTCTGGACATTAACTAAGTAGGAGATGGAAGTGTTAGTTTCAGAATAAGCAGTTTCCTAATTGTATTATTTTCTGTGTGTGCATTTTTTTTTTTAAGATCTCTGCACTCGTCCTAAGAGCCCAAGCATCTGAGATCTTACTTGAAGAATTACAACAGGGGTTTTCCCAAGCAAAGAGGGACATTCAGGAACAGATGGTAAGTTGTTAAAATGTTAGCTATGTTAAATATAGTCCTTTTGGTTCTATCCTGAAATCATTTTGATGTGACTCTTCCTCCCAAGCCAAAGTTGTTACTGTATGTTCTCCAGGGCCTGTAGAAAATGGATAAGATGTTGTAGACATAATTACTATGTAAAGACATTATGATGTAAAGACATTATTCTTTTTTCAGTCTACTTCCTGATCCCCCCAAATTCTGACCTTTAACTTAATTTGTTTCTTTGATTTGGGAAACCTAAACAGAATAAACTATGGACCAACATTTGATTTTCAGTTCAAAATCCAAGCTAAAAATTGAAATCTCTCAAAGCCCTAGCAATTGCAGCTTGTGAACAGTTGTGCTTTTCCTGGACGGCTAATTTATTTCCAGTGACTTCATTAATTGCACATGAGTTATGATAAAAAATATACCATACTGCTGTGTTACTGGGAACTTTGAGAAGGCCATTGGTTTTGAGAGGGATAGGGGCAGAAAGCTTCTTGAAAAGAGCTGGCTAGAACCTCTGCAAAATAGTTCCCCAGATTTGGGTCTTCCTCCTTGGCAGACTGACTCCATTTGCCTTATTCTCCTTTTCTCAAAGCTGGGACCCCGCATCTGATGACCCTTTGTAAATTATAGCAGACTTGGCCCTGCTGGCCAACTAAAGAATAGCTTCTTGTCCAGCTCTTCCAGGGATGACTCCTTCCTCCCCGAAAAAAGCCGCAGGTCAGATGGTAATGGTTTGGTTTTGATTGGTGTTGGGTCAGTGTCTGAATGGTCTTTTAGCCGATCCCTAAATTCTAGCACTGGTCTGTTGGGAAGTACCTCATCCTAATCATTGACCAGAGAAAGTTTCATGTGTTTTCATTAATTAGACATATGAAATAATAATCGTTGATCTAAAAATCACTATTAAATGCTGATGAGTTTTATAGTGTTCACCTCCTTACACTCTCTGTCCCCTCATCTTTTTTCTTATTGTCTTTTAAACCCATCTGCTTTTGCCAACATTTTACAAGTTGATTCCACTTAAAATAACTGCATTGCAGGTGATATTGAAGATTTGTTGAAATTAAGGTTGAGGTTCTGTGAACTCTTTAATACCTTACCATTTCCTCGAAATTACCTTATGCTATGAAAGAAAAAGAAACTCAGTTTCTTATACTGCTTCAGAGAAAAGTAGCTATAGTAGTGGTTGAGATCTTAATATTTCTCCGTAATTTTTTTTGTCTTTATTGAAATATAATAGACAATTAGTTGCTTATATTTTCATTGAACAATTCAATGATTTTTTTTTCAATTATAGTTGGCATACAATAATATACCAGTTTCAGTTGTATAACATAGTGATCAGAGATCCATATAACTCGCAAAGTGATCACCTCACTAAATCTAGTACCACTCTTTTCTCTTACATATTTATTCTAACAGTATTAACCATCTTCCCCATGCTATACTCTACATCTCCATGTCTATTCTTCAACTATCCATTTGTACCTCTTACTCTCTTTGTCCTTTTTTTGGTCTCCCTCAGCCCCCTTCCCATCTAGTATCCCTCTAAATATTCTCTGTATCTATGAGTTTATTTCCATTTTTTTGTTGTTGTTGACTTTGTTCTTTAGATTCCACATGTACATGAAATCATGCAATATTTGTCTTTCACTATCCGACCCATTTCATTCAGCACAATACCCTTTAGGTTCAAGGCAATATCTTTTCCACCTCCTTCCTTGTCGTCTGTGTGTCTTTTAATCTGAAGTGAGTCTCTTATAGGCAGCATATGTAGGGGTCTTGTTTTCTTATTCATTCAGCCTCCCTGTCTTTCAATTGGAGCACCATGTTCTTTTCCATTGAAGTACTTGTTGCTAAGAATTTAGTTATTATCATTCATTATTCCTGTTTTTGATACATGTTTTTTCTTCTTAAAGAAGTCCCTCCAACATTTCCTGTAATACTGGCTTGGTGTAGATAAATTCCTTTAGCTTTTTTTTTTGTCTGAAAAGCTCTTTATCTGTCTTTCAACTCTAAATGATAGCTTTGCTGGATAAAGTACTCTTGGTTTTAGGTCCTGGGTTTTTATCATGTCGAATATTTTATGTCAAGCCCTTCTGTCCTGCATATTTTCTTTTGAGAAATCAGATGCCAGTCTTATGTGTGCTCCCTTGTAGGTAACCACCTGCTTTTCTCTTGCTTTTAAGATCCTCTCTTTGTATTTAACCACTAGCATTTTAATTATGATGTGTCTTGGTGTGATCCTCTTTGGGTTCCTGGTTTTTGGGATTCTCTGAGCTTCCTTGGGTTTTATGACTGTTTCCTTTGCCAGGTTGGGAAGTTTTTCATCATTATTTCTTCAACTAGCTCTTCAACATCTTGTTTTCCTTCATGTACCCCTATGACATGGATGTTTTGACCTTTATTAGTGTCCCATAGGCTCCTTAAATTACTATTATAGTCTTGGCTTTTCCTTTCTTGCCATTCTGATGGAGTGTCCTTGCCTTCCTCATCCTTTATATTGGTGGTTCGATCCTCTTCTTTATCCACTCTGTTTATTCCCTCTAATATACTTTTCATCTCAGATAATGTTCTTCATTTCTGACCGGTTCCCTTTTATAATTTCCATTTCCATTTTTGTTTTTTATCTCTTCATTGAAGTTGTCTCAGAATTCATCTACACTTCCCATAAGTTCATTGAGCATCTTTATAACCAGTGTTTTGAACTCTTTTCTGCATCTGTTAGATTGCTTGACTCCATTACTTTTAGATCTCTGTTCTATTCTCTCATATGGTTTCTGCTTCTTTGTCTTCTCATTTTGGCTGCCTTTCTGTGTCTGTTTCTATGTACTAAGCAAAGCTCCTAAGTCTCCTAGTCTTATTAGTGCGGTTTTGTGAAGTAGGTGCCCCGTGGCACAGTTCTGAGAGGGATTTAGCTGCAGGCCAAATTTAGCCCAAGTCTCTGCTCCTCCAGGGCTATCTGTTAAGATTCAGGAAGCAATCCATGGATGCTGTGCTTATAGTTGCCTCAAAAGGCCACACCAAAAACCAAGGTCAGCTGCCACCAGTGTGAGTCTAGGTGTAGCTCAGCAAGGAGCACCTGACTAGTGGAGGACACACCTGGATGTAACTTGCTAGGGGCTGCGAGTTGGGGGAGGTGGAGTTTCAGGGAAACCTCTGGGCAGAGTGACCTCTGTTATCCAGATTGATGACCTCTCGGCTATGGCAGCGTGCTGTTTCCGCGCATTGGGAGGGTGAAGGGCTAAATAGGGAACAAGGCATACCGCCTGTACTAATGTGCAGAGCGAGTCTCACCTTGGCCTTCACTCCAGCAACTCAGTGTCCCCCTGTAAGTCCCTGGTGCCCCCTGCACAGCTGAACCAGCACTGGTTCTCAGGGCGAGCATGTCCCTCGCTGTGAAAGTCCGCTCACGGACATGGCCCCTTTAAGAGGCATCTGCCGCTGCTCCCTAACTTTTTGTTTTGAGAAATGTCAACCTTAATAGACAAGTTTATAGAATGAACACTTATAAAATCTTTATTTAGATTTACCAGTCATTATTTTGCTACAATTTTTTAATACTTGCAGTTGTTTCTCAGTCTCTTCCTCTTTCATATGTATGTGTATTATATATGTATACATTTTTTTCTGGACAATTTGGAATTAGGTTGTAGACATCCTACATTTTTAAATATTTTTGTGTGTATTTACTAAGAACAAAAAAGTTGTTCTACCTAACCATAATACTCTTACTATGATTGACCCTTGAACTGTGTGGGGTTTAGGGGCACTGACTCCAGCACAGTCGAAAATCCACATATAATTTTTGAATCCCCAAAAACTTATGTTGGCCGGAAGCCTTACCAATAATGTAAACAGCTCATTAACACATATTTTATATATGTATTATATACTGTATTCTTACAATTAATTAAGTTAAAGAAAAACGTTATTAAGAAAATCATAAGAGAGAATACATTTACAGTACTGCATGTATTTTTTGAAAAAAATCTACACATAAGCGGACCTTCACAGTTCAGACCTGTGTTGTTCAAGAATCAACTGTATATCGTTAAAATGTAACCATTGTCCCAAAGTCTTTGTTTTTTTGTGGTGGTTTTAATGTTTTATTTTAATTTTTTTGATCGAGGAACCAATCAAGGATCACAGATTGTATTTTGTTGTTATGTCACTTTATTCTCCTTTAATCTACAACAGTCACCCACTTTTCTTTTATTAGCTTTTATGACAGTAGTTTTTAAGAGTCCAGACCAGTTGCCTTGTAGAATGCATTTGTCTGATTAGATTCAGGTTAGACACTTTGGCAAGAATACTCATAGATGAAATGATTCATTGGGAAGTTTATAACATCAAGATGCATGTTATCATGGGTGGTTCCATTATTGGTGATGTTAAATTTGATCACTTGTTTAAGGCGGGGACAAAATAATTTCAGAATTACTACATTAATACTGCTAACCTACTAAGTGAACAGCAAACCTACTAAGTGAAGTTCAACATTTTTTTGTAGTTCTTTTTGCCCTTAGAATGTATTCCAGTCAAGTGTTTTCAGTCTGGGTATTGTATTCAAATGTTACTTGAATTGTTTTTTCTCTCTGTGGTTGTATTACCAATTTGATTTATGGTTAGCTCCATTTGTTTCTGCTTGTTTTACATTTTTGGATTTTTCCTTTTTTGATTTACTTTCTGTTTTGAACATGCAACATGGTTATAATTCAAAACTATAAAAATGTATAAGTACTCAGAAGTTTCAGTTCCATTCTCTGTCCCTTTCACCTTGTTCTCATCCACTCCCATATATAATTGTTTAAATTTATTTTTTGTTTTATTTGTTTTTCTCTTTACAAAATTAGCAAATATATACATGTTCTTTTTTCCCTTTCATATCCAAATGGTAATGGGATGCTAATATTTTGGTGTAAATGTGTTGAAAGTGAGCACAAAGCAACTGATTCTGGTTTGAAAATAAATAGGAGCCAGTGTAATTAATCAAAGTTTGTGCATGACCCTGCCTTCCTCCCTGCCAGCAGCCTATTTGTCCTTTAGCATAGAGTAATCACCTTCTCTGGGAAACGTTCTTTAATGCTCTCCCCTAATTAGGTGTACATATTCCTTTGTCCTTTTGCCCCTTCTGTACCTGTTCTGTCATACTACTTTTAGTACAGTTGGGTAATTTTTGGTTTGTCTTTCCCTCTATTGCACCATGAGCTTCTCCAGGGCAGTCTGTCTTTTATTCTCCATGGGCATCAAAATGCTTAGCATAGAGTTCCTACTAAATAAATATTGGATGAGCGAGTAATCTACATTTATGTATATGTTTAAGTTAAATGACTTAGTATGAAAACTTAGCAGCAAAAATTAAATACTTTTATAGGATTATATTCAAATCAGCTGAATTAACTTTTATATTGATACAAAATCATATGAAGTTTTAAAAATTGTTTTATACATCAGAAAGCAGAAGTATGAGCCTGTCTCATTTTAAGAGTAAACATATGTCCTCTTGATTTTGTCTAATATTGGGGGTTCTTAGGCCATTCACAGTGAACCAGAGCTTGAACTTATGTATATGTAATGAAAGATGAAGACACTGCTTTTTGTTTCTCCCTACTTCCTTTTGAATGCATGCTGTGAGGAAATAGGAGTTGTCCTGGCATACATGGTACCCAATCTTTTTGGCACCAAGGACTGCTGTTCCTATGAGAATCTAATGCCTGATGATCTGAAGTGGAGCTGAGGCGGTAATGCTAGCGCTGGGGAGCAGCTGCAAATACAGATGGATCTTTGTTCGCCCACCATTCCCTGCTGTGTGGCCCAGTTCCTAACAGGCCTGGACCAGTACTGGTCCGTGGCCCAGGGGTTGGGGACCCCTGCTCTATGTGATATAAATCTTGATTTTGTCAGCCACTTTCGTGGAGCTAGAGATACTGGTCCTCCTATAGTTTAGGAATGTGGGAGAAGAGATCATTACTTTTAAGGCTTTGGTAGAAACAGTGAAGAATGACCTCATAACTTGCTTTGTTGCCTGCCCCCTTTAATGTATGTAAAGGCTGCAAGTTAAAAAATCTCTGGGCTGCTATTTGTAAGTCTTACAGTGCTTTATTATGTACCCTCCATCTTCAGTCCTCATTTGGTTTGGCTTTGTTTTTCTCTGGTGCAGCTATCAGCAGATAGGATTTACCTTTCTAGCTGTGATGACTATCTGTTTCTATTTTAGGCAGTGCTGATGCAGTCACGGGAACAGGTTTCAGAAGAGCTGGTGAGGTTACAGAAAGATAATGACAGTCTTCAGGGAAAGCATAGCTTGCATGTGTCATTACAGCAAGCAGAAGACTTCATTCTCCCAGACTCTATAGAGGTAACTTGTTTTACACATAATCAAAAATGTAAACAATACATTTTCTGAAATAGCTATAAGTTCTTTTTTTATAACAGACTTTATTGAGAGCTAACTGACATACCAAATAATTTACTTAAAGTGTACAATTCATTGTTTTTTAATATAGTCTCAGATGTGTAGCCATCACCACAATCAGTTTTAGAACATTTTCATCACGTCAAAAAGAAACTCCTTACCATTTATATCTTTTCCCCCACAACCTTAAACAACTACTAATGCACTTACTATTTATAGATGGCCCTTTTCTGGACTCCCACATGAATGGAATCATACAATTTGTGTTCTTTTGTGTCTGGTTTCTTTCATGTAGCATACTGTTTTCAAGGTTCATCCACACTGTAGCATGTATTAGTCTGTCATTCCTCTTTATGGCTGAATAATGCTCCTCTGTATGGATATTTTACTTACCCATTCGTCTGTTGATAGACATTTGGGTTGTTTCCACTTTTGGACTATTATGAATAATGTTGCTATAAGCATTCATGTTCAGGTTTTCATGTGGACATTCGTTTTCATTTCTCTTGGGTATAAACTTATGAGTGGGATTACTGGGTCATATGAGAACTCTTTGTTTAATTGTTTGAGGATTTCTCCATAGTTTCACCAATACTTGTCTCACTTTTTGATTATGGCTATCTTAGTGAGTGTGAAGTAGTATCCCATTGTGGTTTTGATTTGCATTTTCCTAATGACTAATGATGTTGAACATCTTTTCATGTGTTTATAGGCCCCTTTTATGTTTTCCTTGGAGAAATATCTATTCAGATCCTTTGCTCACTTGAAATTTTTTAAATTATTATTGAGTTATAAGAGTTCTTTATATATTCTCAATACAAGTTCCTTATCAGGTAAATGATTTGCAGATATTTTCTCCCATCTGTCTTTTCACTTTCTTGATAGCATCCTTTGAAGCACAAATTTTTAATTTTGATAAAGTCTAGTTACTGATTTTTTTCTTCTGTTGCTCATGCTTTCAGTGTCATATCTAAGAATCCTTTGCCAAGTCAAAGGTCTATAAATTATTCTTATAGGACCATATTGAGAATGCATTGGCTCCTTTTGATGTTTGTTTTTCTATTTAGCACTTAAAAGGGTATGCCATCCTCATCCTCCTGACTTCCAGTAACTTTTATGACACTTTTAGTCACTTCTGTTCTTTTGTGGCTAGGTGAATCTGGGCTGCAAACCAGAATTTTCCTGAGACATTTATAACGGTCTCCTTAACCTTCTCCAACCTTTATTACCCATACATTTTAAAATCCTTTAACATATTAAAAAATGTCATCTTAGGCTAAACCCAAGTAAACACTATAAACAGTATAGGCAAAGATGAGATTTCTTAGAACAATTTTCAAAACAAAATAGAAAAACATTACTTTTAAAAGCTGTTTGTTCTCTTTTAAAAAAAGAATTTTAATTTTTAAAAATCATTTTAAAAATCAAACATCATATAAATTTATAGTTCGGCAAGTAAGTTTTCCCTAATCCTGCCTCTGCAACCTCTGCAATTTGGACCTCACTCTTTTTTCTTTCTTCCTGTATACACACATTAACATTAACTGTTATTTTTGGTTTTTCTTTTACTCGTTCACAAGAGCTCCATTGCCTACCTTGCCATTAGCTCCTTGCTTTCCCTCTCATGCCCTAACCTCCCCGAGCGTGTGGTTACTGGCACTCTCAGGAGAGTGCTCTCCTTTCTGACTTGGTGACTGAGCTCATCAAGGGGAAAGTTTTGGAGACCTGTCTAGTTTTGCCATCAGAATACTACTTTCCACCTCTGTTAAACTTTTCTTTTTTGTCAGGAAAGATTCTACTCTTCCATGTTCTCTAGAGACATTTTGTTCTTAGATTTTAAAAAATTCCAAGAATTCTTGAAAGATGTAACCAGTCTAGCCTATAAGCCTTGATTTTTAGACCTGCTTCGTCAGTAAGTCTTATGAAACATTTCTTGTTAGTTTTTTAATTCCTCTTTTCTTCTGTTCTTTAATTTATATACTGTTGGCAGTTATCTAAGAATCCCGGGTTTTGTTTTAGAGTTGCCTTGGGATACACTTGGGAGGATTTTTAAAATAAGACAACTAAAATATAGGGGAAAAGTAAGATTTAAGCTGAATTTATTATAACAAACAGTTGATCATCTTAGAAAGCCACACTTTGCCATACTTGCCTCTGGCCTAACATAGTACTTTGCTTGTGGCATATGTTCAAGAAGTGTTCGAATAAGTAAATAAATTTTATCTTAGAGTTCACGCTTGCTTCTGGGTTTCTTTTTGGTCTTCATACCCTGACTCACCTCAAATTTAAGCAAGTAGTAGTAGAAACCCCTAAGCTATTCATAGTGAATCCCACATTGTAAGTCACTTTTAATGTTTTTATTTTTCTGATTAAACAAGTTTGAGGGAAAAATATATAGTTCACACTACACATTTTTTATGGCTGGAAATGTTGTTTTACTTCTATTATATACTGAATGTTGACATGACATGACACCTGCCCCTTGAACCCCCAAGTGGATTGGAGTTGAAAGTCTTTAATTTTGAACAGTTTTAAAAAATCTGAAATTCTGATTGCAGAAAAATCTTTAGTTTCTTTTGCTTATTTTCTTTTACCCTCACAAATCCAGTAACCATTTGTTTCTTGAATCTAGGCACTTCGGGAGTTGGTATTAAAATACCGTGAGAACATCATTAATGTGCGGACAGCAGCAGACCACATGGAAGAAAAGCTGAAGGCTGAAATACTTTTCCTAAAAGAGCAGATTCAAGCAGAACAGTGTTTAAAAGAAAACCTTGAAGAAACTCTGCAGCTAGAAATAGAAAACTGCAAGGAAGAAATAGGTGAAGATAAAAGTGTAGTGATGTAGTTTAGAATTGGAGGCACTAAATAGAGCTTTTTTTTTTCTGATTATAAGAAGGAATATGTGGTTATAGAGCGTGGAAAACAGAAAAGTATAGGAAAGAGTTAAGTAAGGATTCGGTCTATTTTTCCAAATGTTCTGATATATTCAGTAATTGGGAGTAAAAAAAAAAAAACCTCCCAAACTCATTCTTTTTAGAAGCTCTAATGGCCTCTCTGGCAACTGCTTATAGATAGGAAACTCAGTACTTGAACCCAGCCCACCGGGGAACGTGACTAGATGGGTGGTGTTTCTTTGCAGAACTTTGATGTGTTAACAGACTCCTGCTGGGAATATCTCTGCTCCACATCCCAGTGGATATTTGTGTGTAGAGGGAATTTATGACACAGTGTTCACTCATGTGGACTCTGCCTTTACCTGAGCTTGATTGTGATGCTCATTGATTAGGGATAACTGAGAAAGGGGTGTTGGGTTTTCCCCCCACTGTGTTCAGTATATGTTGAGTCATTATATGAGACTGAGGTTATGGTAGAAAGGGGAGTTGTAAGAAAAAAAATTAAATTGCACAATAATCAATGAATGCTAACACTTCTCCCTCTTTTTTCCTTCTAGCTTCCATTTCTAGCTTAAGAGCTGAATTAGAAAGAATAAAAATAGAAAAAGGACAGGTGAGTTTCAGAGTTTCAAAATGATTCTATCAGCAACCAGCAGTTCTTTATTGAATCCTACTTGTGCTAGACCCAAGGGATAAAATATAGTTACGACATGTCCCTGCCTTCAAAGAACTGTCTAGTGGGAAAAATACAGCAAGATAAGACATTATTGAGAGTCCGTTGCTCTGTGTCAGGCCACATATTCACTGGAGGAGGTATGGGGAAGACTAAGATGTGACTGCCGCCTGGAGTTTCCATTCTAGTGGGAAGACAGGCAAGGCATGGTTGTGACATGATATATACTTAAAGCTATAGTAGAAATATGTACAAAAGCTTTTACAAACAGATGATGTTTTCTAGCTGGCTTAGAGTCCTCTTCTCTTAGACAACATTGACACTTTTGGTAGGTGACACCTTTCAACTCCTGGCCTCATTGTTCATTGCCTCAATGACCTTCACTTCTACTCAGCCCTTCCTTACCATACTCTTAACTGCACCAAGCCCCACATTTGACATCTCACTCCAGCCTCACATTCCCTGACCCTGGTTTATTATCCTTCTAGTCCTTAATCCCATAGGTCCATCTGTCTTAGTACCTCATTCAGACCTTCAGTCCCTGAACTTTTCCTTTTCTCCTGGTTTCAGCAACTTCCTCATAGCTTTGCTTTCTTCTAAGCTGCATATTACATGGCTTGCTGCTTAGTCTCAAACCAACACCCGCAGGTCCTGATTCCTTGTCTTTTTGCTGCCTTTACTCGATACTGCCCAACTCTGGATTAATCCTAGTGTCCACCTTCTCTGCACCTGTCCCAAGCTGCTGAAGTCACTGGAATTAGTAACACTGAATGCTCATGTCGTCTATTGGGACTCAAGTGCTACACTCAGCCTTTCATTTGTCCCTTAGTTGTCTCCCTTCCATTCTTCATCCCTTCACCTTTTTCACCCACTTCCAACCCCCTTCCACCAGTTTCTTCTCTGTGAGTCTGTTTTCATTTAGTTCATTCATTTCTTTTGTTCTTTAGATTCCACATATAAGTGAAATCATATGGTACTTGTCTTTCTTTCACGTATTTCACTCAGCATAATACCCACAAGGTCCATCCATGGCATTGCAAATGGTAAGATATTTTTATGGCTGAGTAATATTCCATTGTATATTATTTACCATAACTTCTTTATCTGTTCGTCTATTGACAGGCACTCAGGTTGCTTCCATATCTTGGCTATTGTGAATAGCGCTGCTGTGAATATAGGGGTGCATAGATCTTTATGAATCAGTGTTTTAGTTTTATTTGGATAAATATCCAGAAGTGCATTTGCTGGGTCAAAAGGTAGTTCTATTTTCAATTTTTTGAGGAACCTCCAAATTCTTTTCCATAATGGTTGTACCAATTTCCAAACCCCCTAACAGTGTCCAGGGGTTCCTTTTTCTCCACATCCTCTCCAACACTTGTTTTTTGTTTTATTGATGATAGCCATTCTGACAGGTGTGAGTGAAATCTCATTGTAGTTTTAATTTACATTTCTCTGATGACTAGTGACCTTAAGCGTCTTTTCATATGTCTATTGGCCATCTGTATTTCCTCTTTGGAGAAATACCTATTTAGGTCTTCTGCCCATTTTTTAATTGGATTATTTTTTTTTGTCATTGAGTTGTATGAGTTTAAAATTTTAGATACTAACCCCTTATCAGATGTATCATAGGCATATATCTTCTCCCAATCAGTAGGTTGTCTTTTTTGTTTTGTTGATGGTTTCCTTTGCTGTGCAAAATTTTTTAGTTTGATGTAGTCCCATTTGTTTATTTTTTCTTTTGTTTCCCTTGCCCGAGGAGATCGATCAGGAAAAAAATTACTAATAGCAATGTCAGAGTTTACTGCCTATGATTTCTTCTAGAAGTTTTATGGTTTCGGGTCTTATATTTAAGTCTTTAATCTATTTGAGTCTATTCTCATATACGGTGTAAGAAGATGGTCTTTTTTTTGCGTGTATTCCCTTCTGTTCTTTACAGTAGTTGTTTCAGATAGTCACACTCACCTCCCAACTCAGCAGACGGTGGCCTTTTACCCCTGTCATCAGCAGGGCCACCGTTAGCTTCCTGGCCCTTGAATTACTTGTTCTCTTACTTTTCTTCTCAGCCTTCTCTCTGGTTTCTTCAGAGAAAATGACCTGTTTCTGACCAGTGTGCTATCACTGCACTTGTGCTTTGACTGAACCCCTCACATCTTTTCCTTAATCCTCTCAGTCTTCCCTGCTCAGTCATTAGTATTTTATCTCATTGGTTTTTTCCATTACACATAAACATGCTCAGATATTTCCCTTTAAGAGAAGAAAAGTTTCTTTTTTGGGGGGGATATACTTCTCTCTCAAGCTACCAATCTGTCTTCTTCCCTTTATAACCAAGATTCTTAAAAGAGTAATCTCCACAGCCTAACCTCTCAGTCAGTCCTCATCCTGCTGCAGTCTGGCTTCTGCCTCCACTCTGCTATGGAGGTTGCACTGGCAGAAAATACCAGCACTGTAACTGTGTCCCAGCCTTTCTACTGTTGCTGCTACTGTTTAGGTTCAGACTTCAGTTCTCCCAGGCTTATTTTAAGAGCTAACTTCTTTCCCTGCCTCTAAAATATATCCCATTCCATTTCATCTTTATAATGAAACCAAGGTAGCCTTTAAAATTATGTCCCAGTCTGGTGAAAAACCCTCCAGTGGTTCCCTTTATCTCCAGGATCAAGTCCTTATTCTTCAGCCCAGCTGTTGTGCCTCACCACTGCTACCCCAGCCTCAGTCTCCAGGGCCCCAGCACTCTGTGCTGTAGCTTAACAAAAACTCTCCACAGTTCCTGAACACATTTTTATTTATGTCTTCCACTCCCTCTTTTTGGAGTCTCTCTCTCCATCATGGCCTTCTTACCACTCCTTTCCTTCCCCTGTAAAATTTTTCATCTTTTAAGAGTCAAATGTCGTCTCTGCAAGGAAACCCTTCTCAACTTTTCTGGCAGAATTAAAAGCTTTATCCTCCATGTTCACATGTCAGAATTATTTAGTTACATGTCAGTCTCCTGATTTCTCCATCTTCAGACCTTAGTAAGTGCCTAATAAATGTTTAATGAAAGAAATAGGTCTTGAAGAATAAATAAAAGATTCACAGAGACCAAAGGGTGAGAAGAGCATTACAGGTACAGCCAGCGTCCAAGGCCTAGGAGGACCTGAGAACTTGGGCATAATTCTCCAGGCTGCAGGTTCCTCCAGGCAGTGTGCTGTGACCTGCAGGGAGTTTCTGAGTTTCCGCTTTTCCTTCTTACTTCCACAGTTGGAGTCCACATTAAGAGAGAAATCTCAACAGCTTGAAAGCCTCCAGGAAATGAAAATCACTTTGGAAGAACAATTAAAGAAAGAGACCGCTGCTAAGGTGATATTTTTGTTGGTAATTTAATAAAAAAGCTGCGCTGAGAATGTAGGATTACATCTTGCCCGTTGAAAAAAATATAATGCTTCTTTGAATAGTGCCACCTTCTGAAAGTTGTCAAGACTATCTGCTTGCAGAAAGAAAATGAAATGAAATTTTATTAGAGTTGGTTCAAATCTCCACACTGCCAGCTTTGGAGGCCTGTGTCATAGACCTTACTGGTGTTTTTGGCATTGTGTTAAAAAAGGGCCATGAACCAAACTTGGAATTGCCCGTAGATAGCAGCACTGCTTTGAAAGTCATTCCATTTGACTGATCTATCAGATATTTCATTGAACCATATTTGCTGCCTAAGATGATCTAGTTAGACTAAAAGTGCATGAGGCTAATTGTGGGTGGGGTTTCTTAGAAAGTCTCAGTGAGCTGTGTGTACAAACACTATGTACATGTTCTTCAATGGTCCTTTGTTTTTAGAAATGCTGCCATGTAGTCCTACTGAAGTATCTTTGTAAGAAAGATTGGAGATAGCTGGGGCTGCCTGGAGCATACTGAGAATTTTCCTGGCAGATGCTTGACTGTCAGAGGAAATCCCCAAAGTTTCTCTCTCTGTTACTGTGGTAGCTACTGATCTTAGCAGCTGCTTTTTGATGATTAATCACTGTCACCAGGCTCTTGGGGGTGATGGGTGTGTGTGTGTGGTACTTTAAGTCATTTTTTATTCTGGCTTTCAAACTCATTTCATTTTAGGGACCTAGAGCAAGTAGCTTAGGGAGCTTACACCTTTGCCTTAGAGATAAAAAGAGATTAACAGGATCTAGGAATATGATGGATACCCACCTCTTCTCTCTAGTAGTAGGAGACTGCGAGTTCCTAGATTTCCTAAGTGAGTCTGACTTATGGCTGTTTGGCATTAATCCTCATTCAAAACTTGTATTATTTAGGTTACCAGTGAACAACTAATGTTTGAAGAGAAGAACAAAGCTCAGAGGTTGCAGACAGAACTAGATGTCAGTGAACAAGTCCAGAGAGATTTTGTAAAGCTTTCTCAGACTCTTCAGGTGAGTGATTTGGGGAACCCTCAGAGCACTAAGGCACTTTAAGGTGTCTTGGTACGCAGGAGAATTTGCCAATCTTGACTTGACCAGAGGATTAGAGACTATGGCTACCCCTACCCTAGCCCAGATACCTATCTGGTCATTCAAACCAGAAACCAGGTGTGTACTTCAGACTTGTCTCCCTTTCCCTCTATACCTTGCTGGTCCTTAAGAGTAAAGTATAAAGTCCTCACATACCATGTAACCCTTCCTAACCAGGCCTATCTCAACATTCTTTTCATCTCTCTGCCTTACATTGTACATTTTATGTTCTAATGTATTTTAACTACTTGTGATTCCTTGCCCACAGCACAGTAGTTCCTTTGGTAGGCATCATTGTCTCATTACTTCTTTACTTCTTTCAAGGCCCATGGGACCCTCTCTAGGCCCTCAGGCTGGGCTACAGTGGTCCACCACCTCCCCATGCTGCCTTGGCACTTGATGAATGCTGTGTCTACACTGACATTTAGAATATTGTGCTGAAATTCTCTATGTCTCCCCTCCCCGCCCCCAACTGTACTGTGGGTTCTCAGGGTTCTCATTTACCTCCATAGTCCCACTATCTTACACTGGGTCTGTTACACGGCTGCTTTTGGGATTTGCTCCATCTCAGCTAAACCAATCAAAGTAAACTTCAGAAAATCTAGACAGGAACCATCTGCACTTATCTCACTGTATTGTTTCTCCAGGTGCAGTTAGAGCGGATCCGGCAAGCAGACTCCTTGGAGAGAGTACGGGCAATTCTGAATGATACCAAACTGACAGACATTAACCAGCTGCCTGAGACATGACACCCTCATAGCAGGACTCTAGCCTGCACTTTGGGTTTTTAACTCATCTTTAGAGCAACATTAATTATTATTTAACTCTTAACTGAAGAAGTCACAAAAAAAGGAAGAATGGAGAAATGCTTATTTCTAGTGGGAGAAGACTGCAACACAGGAACAGCAAACAGCCAGGGTAATTTGCAACAAAAAGACCTTTCACATGGGAGCACAAAGGGGACTCCGGACTTGATTCCAGTGGGTGTGTGATCAGAGTTGGTGATGGAGAAAGTGCTGTTTCCTTGCCTGCATAATCCAACATTTCCCTACCCTAAAGCACCATCCCAATAGTGTTTGGAATTACATTTCCTGTTCATAGATATTGGAAGAGAGAATTTTTTCCTGTTGTCTAGAGTTCATCAGTAATAGTATTCAGTTAGCAGACAGGTGTAGATGCTGTATGAATATTTTATATTAAAATATGAAGTTTGAGAGCAGGCCATTGGCTAGAGACTGTATTTCCTAGCTCAGTACTTTTAACCGTTTTATCTTGTATTGGAGGACCTTAAATGCTACTGAAACTTGCCTGAGAACCATAAGACAGTGGCAAACAAAACCAAATTCAAGAACTGAATTATGAGAATTTGAAAACTTGGCTGGGGCTGTATGTATTGGAAGTTGAGGTTAAAGGAAAAGCACAAGAAACTGTTTGGAAGCACTTTTTTGCTGCCTGGATGAATTCTGTGGGCCCACAGGTACCAGAGTCAAGCTGAACTGGTACCAGCTCCTCTTTTGAAAACTGTTTTAGTTATTGGATCAGTGGAAAAAATATTAATAAAGCAAGCAATGTCTGGCAACATCTAGTATTTATAAATTTATAAATCTGCTTATTTTCAACTCAAATCAGTGGGCCTGAGTACTGTTTGTTTTAAAAGTATCAAATACAAAAATGGTGATAACTAGGTTTGACAGACACCTATTTTGTATTTCTCTTTTATAATTTAGACCTGGAGTGTGATAATGCTTATGAAGTTGGAGAAAACCCAGTTAGTATGTTCGTCAGGTTGGAAATCTGCTTTGTCATTTCTACGAGGTTAGATTCTTTTCCTATGTAAGAGAAAGCCTCAGTGAACAGGCTGCCTTAGCCTTAGCCTTATGAAGTGTTGAGGAAAGCACAAAGAATGGATTCATGTTTGCTGTTCACCTGCTGCAGTAGTATTAGCCAGTGAAAGGCTATACTGTTTAATTCATCACACAGATGGTTCAAAAGTGAAATTGTTTTCAAATAACTTTTGTGATTGGTGTTATTTAACAGCAGGGTATTTGAAGAAACTTTATGGGAATTAAGTGGATTAAGTAGATTGTTTGGCTCACTTAAAGCCACTATCAACCTTATGGTTTAAAGTGAATGGTCTTTTGTTAGAAATGAAGTCATTATGGACTAATCCTAAAGATCTTTACTTCTGTCTTCCATGGGACAAGATAAGGACTACATACCTCATTCCTTGGGTTATTGTGGTAGTCTTGCATTCATGATTATGCATTTAAAAGTACATACTAATTATGGAAATAGTGCTATAGGCTTGCCATGCATGAAACATTTTAATTGGTTTAAAGTCCCTTTGTATAAAGTACTACTTGGTTTAGATAAAGAAAACATGTATCCTCATTGAGTTACAAGGAATTTTATTCCAAAATGCAGTCTGTTTAAATTATATGACTAGTCCTTTGGGTAATCCCTGAGCTAATTTGTTTCAGATTATTAAAATTGGCACTGTAAATCAGGATGGGTAACTCATAGTCTTCCTGAACTGAACTACAGATCCCAAGGAACTGCTCTGCTGAGACACCTAGCAGATGTTTTTCTCCATGAGATGGTACTGGGCCAGTAAAATCATGATTCGAGAATCGCGGTCTCTACCGTGGCAGATGCAAACTGTTGGAACCCACTTTGTTGAGAAAATAGCCTAGAAAAACCTGAACTGAGACTCTAGGTTTTGTTAATCTATTTCTAGTATGAAATAAACTATTGTGATACTATCCTGGCAGGGAACACTTTAAACTGAGTTTTCTATTTAAATAGGAAACTAATTTAGAAGGTGGGATCTAGCCCATTTAGACGGAAAAGATCAGTTGGGTTTCACGAGTGTTCCTGTGCTTGTATTCAGTCTGTACACACGTGCTGTCACGCATGTCTAACCTGATTTACCTCCTACCTGTAACCTACCTTACCATGTGGCTTTTAATTGGCAGTCACTCAGCCATTTCTAGGCAGGTACAGTATTACCTTTCAGAACTCAGATTGGCAGGTGTAAAAAGATTACCTAAAGAAAATGGAGGGCAAAACCATATACTGCATACCAACTTATTTGTCTCTTTTCTCTCTCTGAGGTCCTACACCTGTACCTTGTTCACTCAGTAACACATTAAGAAATGGTGCACAGCCAGACTTGGCTCTGAAATGTAATACTGCCTGTCAGAGAAGTGAGCCAGCAGTGGCCTTGCAGTTGTGGAGCCTGGGCTGGGCTCTAAGCAGGTTTCAGATGTAATCATTTGTTAACTGTACTGAAGGCATGTCCTTAAGAAGAAAGTGTTCAAATTAAAAAAGCTGCTGCCTAGTATACTGTGTGGCCTTTTCCTTTGAATTCTAATGTCCTGTCCTTCTTCAGTCAGATTTCTGTGCAGCTACTTTAAAATGCAGCTCATTTTTTTTAACTACGGAGAAAATTCATTCATTAGGGTTCATGGAGATCTGGCAGTGTGCAGCTGAAAGTCTCAGGCTTTTTTTTTTTTTTTAAATCCTAGGCCCTTGCTGAATACAATAAACTTCAGCTTATATATAAAGCACATTCCAATTTTTAAATAAAAGCATTTATTCAATAATTATGAAACAAGAAAAGTATAAAAAACGATGAACCACACCAAAGCTCACCCCAAATGCTTCTTTATAAATTAGATAATGTTTTACAATATGAGTTTAGGCCTTCACTTGTGTTAACTTCAGGTGTGAATCTGTTCCTGGTGGTGTCAGAAGTTTACATGATTTCGGATATCATTAATTTGCTTCACCATTTCTCTTATGTGTTCACCCCTGTAAAATCATAAAGCCACTCAATTTTAAGGAATACAATGAGTTAATAAGCCATTAATATTGATTCTTAAGAATTTAGTAATGTTGAAATAGAAGTGCTATGCTAAAATTAATAGTGTAAATAAGGTTTCAGATGGATAGTAATGATGTTTACTATTCATTTAAAGCTAAAAGCGGCAAACAGTACTACAACTGCTGGAAATATTTTTGAATATACTCACTGAACATATACAACAAAATCATAGTAGCAAGAAACTCATCATTTTTGATCCACCATACTCATCTCTTAAGTCCTTATCTATCACATGGCTCCTATTCCAGTAATTACTAGAAATGCAAGTGCCAAGTAATCTTATCTGAGCAGAGGAAGGTTGGTTTTGGCATATTTATTGCAAAAGAAAAGCTACCTTGCAATAATAAATTTGTAGTATTACTTACTCCTCCTTGAGGATGGACTGAATGCACTTTCGCTGGTAGGCACTGAGAGTAATGGTGGGTTTTTGAGGACTCAGTACCTTTTCCATCTTTCGCTGCTGATAGTCTTTTTTCATAGTGACCTGAAGTATCAAACGGAACAGGTTTTTTGGCTATGGTTTGATACATGTTTTCATAGTATGTATTTGTCTGTTTTATAAAATTATTTTCTGCCGAACAAAACTTAAAAAAATACAAAATTTAGTCACCCTGCATCCATTCCTACCTGTTTGATGGCATTGCCCAAATGTCGAAGTTGATCAGGTATCAGTTGTAATTCTTTCTTCATGTCTCTCTCACTATCGGAGAGAACTGGGAGTTGAGAATGAAAACTGTGAAGTACTTTTTTCATCCTTTAGAAAAGGTAAGAAAACATTTCAGGATCTCTGCTACTCAGGAGAAACACAATTATAACTAAAGATCTAACTCACGAATCTGGTGTCTGTGAAGGGGGCTCCTACAGGATAGGTTAGGGGAAAGCATCACTGCACTGTCTTACCTAACATACCTCAGAGGAGAGAGGGGAATCAATTCAATTCTGTAGGCCTCAGAGTATGCGCTCTAGGCCAATTTTCCTTAACACTGTTAATACCTGAGTACTTAACAGCACTAGGAATACTTGAGTATGGAACTGAATGTTGTACAATACACTGACCTGTTCATGATATCTTCTTGTTTTTCCTTGGCTTCCTCATATTTGTCAGCTAAGCGCTCAGCCATTTCCCGTAGACTTTTCCTAGTGGCATAAAAACCAAGACTCTTGGGGTCCACCCTGATGATTAATGTGGTCCAGCATTTCCAGGTGAGATACAGTTCCAGTCTTACTGAACTACTGTTTTTTCCTCCCTCGTTTTGGCACTTACCTTTCCTCCCGACAACAATTGAGATCCTCTAGTTGTTTCTTTTTTTGGTCACATAGTAATTTGACCCTACAAGAGCAAAAAAAGAAATGTAATCAGAAGCTGGTCTAGGCCATTATATAGGGTCAGCTACTGTCTAGGAGCTGATACATAAGCAAAGGCCATCCTACCTCCGCTGTATCTCCTCCTTTGCCAGGTCCTGTTTAAGAATATACTGTTCCCTGAACACCTGGGTGGCTCTGCTGATAAGCTGAAGACATTCTTCGGGAGGAGGGGCTGTATCTTTTTCAGATGACCTTTAAAAAAAAATTTCTACCATTACTTTCCTTTGCTGAATAAAACAACTAAAAATAGACTCACGTCACAACCGTTTTTTTTCACTTCTTTTTATACTTCCTGTTTTATCATTCTCATGCCTCTATTGATATCTATCCTCCCTCTATTCAGCAGCTCATTAAATATGCCCTATGTCTCTTCTAACTCCATTATGGTAAAAAGTACATAAAATGAAGTAAGTAGCTGAGAACAGAAAGGATGAACAGTAAATATGAAAACAGAAGGGAACCAGTTCTTAAACACCCAAAGCCCATACTTCAAAAATGCTGGATTTGCAACACTACGTTGCAAAATGCTTCTAATATGCTTTTCAAAGGAATCTGGGGTTTCAGCCAGAATTCGGAGGGGAGACTCTGCCACTTCAACATCTTCTTGGGTACAAAGCAGGGGAGGAGATACTGGATGGACCGTGCTTCTGCAAAATAAATAAATCTACCATGGAGTTATTTACTGTAAGTATTATAAAAAAGCATAAACCACATTTATCCAAAACCTTGAGAATCTAAGAAACACAGTGTTACTGTGTAAGAGTACTAGAATGCATGTTTTCTACCTTGAATAGGTCACCTAGGGAAGATATCCCCTTGTTCTACCAATGCTACCATTCGTCAAAGCATTTTAAACTCTGTCACTTCAAATTCTTTTTGTAAAGATCAGGACAGCACAAAAGTATAAATTCATCATGGACTCTTATTACAAGGATTTGAGAGTCAGTTATAAGCCAGTCACACACATAAATGAATCACTCATTTCCTAGGTATAATTTGGATTTAGTCAAAATCAACATTCAGCCAGGTAACAACTGTATATACGACATTCACATTCACTCAAATATTATAAATATTAACAATAGCAATTTCAGAAAGCTTGAAAGACTAAATGTTAACAGTATGGTAAGTGATTTACTTTGAATGCAATAATCTGGGAATTTGCTAAACAATAACATTTTATAAACTTGTATTTCAGGGAGTTAGCAGAAACATGATTTGAACATATCTAGATAACTAATATTTGTGAGTTTTCCTTTTGGATTCACGTTTTTATTCTGAAGTAACCTAGCATGAGTAGGTCTTATTTCACAAAAGGTAGGATGGGTTTTTTTAAAATATATTTGAGGCAAAAAGGAACTTTTATTCTCACTGATCTCATTACTTTTTAGTCACTTTTAGTTTAAGTAACAAAATTGATAGTTATTTTCCTTTCCAAATAGTATACCTTGTCAATCTGCAAAGAGCATAGGAATTCTTTGGCTAGTAAATTAACGGCAGTATTTAGAACTACGTCAGTGTCTAGAAACACATGCTTTGAACTGACATCAAGAGATTGGGGCATGGGCAGTCTAGTGTTCAATGCCAGTAGCTCGTTAGGGACTCCTATTCCTACATTTATAGAATTCAAGAATGATATTCCAGGGCTGTTGAAAAATGGTGCTTATAGCTTAATTTGAGTTCCTTAAGGAGGAAGATTATGAGTTCAGCTATATATCACTTGTTTTCTAGAGTTTACATATTTTGTGATGTCCCTGAGGCTAGCAGAGATAAAGAAATTAAAGTGTGAGTATGGACTCTGGAGTCAGAAAGTTCTGTATTTGCAACCTAGCTCAATGTGTTACTTCATCGTTTACTTAATCTCTTGAGCCCTGTTCCCTATTCAACAAGATGGGGATGACTGACAGTGCTGTCCTTGCAGGGTTGCTCTGATTACAGGAGACAATACAGGTAAATGCCCTGACTTCTAAGCCTGGCACACAGAGCTTGATAAGCACTAAATCTAATTCATCTTAGTGGAGTTCAGTATTTATTTTTAGTATTTCTTCCCATATTTTGAATGAAGTAAAGCTTTTGACTCTCAATTAGCCGAAGAATATAGAAATCACGCCTAAAATAAATCCTTCCAGACATGTCAGAAGCAAGAGAACTATCTACCCTTCCAACCCTCAAGTCAGAAGCCAAAGCATAAAGCAAGTATCTTTAAGCCAGTTACTAAGGGCATTTTCTCAGCATAGATTTTGCAGACTTAATGAGTTGTGTGGGGAATACAAAATGGTACATACAATAAAGGCCTTATGAGACATTCATAGGTATTGGTGATACAGATCATTGTGGGCCCCAGAATGTCAGGAACAATCCAGAATCCTTGAATCGGAGCTGGCTGCCTGGGAAAACACATAGGCACAGTTAGGTTATAAAACAGCAAGTGCAATGGAGCCAAAAGCAACAACATGGCTGAGGTCACCTTCTCAGGTCTGGGCTAAGAGCTGCCTGGGACATACTGTCAGTGCAGTAACCTCAGAGGTGGTGACTTGGAAGCCTGTAATTCTTACAGTTCTGATTGCTTTGAAACAAGCTGTCACTTACTAGTCTCTGATAAGAGGCCTCTGACTTATAAATCATTCAGGAACCCACAGCCTCATGATACTGTCTGTAATCTTAGCAGTTATCATGATATGATGAAGTTAATTCTTTATGTGCCTTTCTTCCCAGCTTGCATATAAGCCCCAGCTATCTTTGTACACCTAGCCCAGTGTGCAACCCAGATTAAGTGCTCAGAACTTCTTGACTGAATAACTTTATCTCACATTAAAAACCTAATGCAGCCCAAAACCTGTCACAGGACTTAATTTACTGTGCACAGCGTGCATCTCCCTGTCAATCTTGGTTCTCACTTCACTGACAAAACCTCCAATAGGAAATGTCTTTCCTACCAACAAACACGCTACTTGACCTGCCTCAAGCTCATCCCATGCCCAACAGTGCATTTCTGCCCCTGGACTGATGATGCCACCTCTCACCTCTTCCGAGGATTGCTCCATCAATGCTGTAGTTTCAAAATTTCCCTATTTACCCTCAGCTGATAAACATGCTCACCCCTTCAATTCAAAACACTCTCCACTGTAATTTAAGCTCCCCCAAACCTCTTCTTTCTCCCCTTCCTTTAGAATCAGCAGTCTTTAAATTATATTATCCTTCTATCTCTCTCAATTCACCTTTTATTTGGGGGGAGGGAGTGGTAGTGAGGAGGAGTCTAAGAAGTTAAAAATATTTTATTTCATATTTTCAGTGTGATATCTGCATATCAAAGAGTATACATATACAGAGTACACTCTGTAACCATTATCCAGGTCAACAATTAGAACACTGCAGTTCTATAAGATCTCCCATTCGACCCTCCCTGATCACAACCTTCCCACTCCTCAGAGAAGTAATCACTATTCTGACTTTTATGATATTCATGTTCTTGCTTTATAGTTTTATCTATGTATTCATTCCTAAGCAATATTATTTAATTTTACCTGTTTTTTTTTTGAAATGTACATAAGTGGAATTTTATTATCTATTTTCCCCATTCACTTTTCAACCTGGTGCTATCCTCCCCAACCCCCAAAAGTATTTTCCCCAGGGTTCTCCATGAACCCCCTATATTGCTGCTTTGCTGTGCTTGCGTCATACTGCTGCCCACTGCCTCCTCTCTGAAACATACTCCTCCTTGGCATCCCTGACATATTCTCCTTCAGTCTTTCTGGCAGCCCTTGGCAAGAGTCTCCTTCCTGGCCTGGGCTCCTCTATCGCCACTCACTGATTGTAAGAAAGTGTTGCTCAAGACTCCCTTCTTAGGTCTCCTCTACTCATTCTAGGCCCTTTTTTGAGTCACCCTCACCAGTCATCATTCTAATGCTGACAATTCCCACATCCATACTGTGCTAGCACAGATCACTTCAAGCTCCAGAGCCACATGCCCAAGTGCCTCCGCCACTTGGATATCATATAGGAACAGAAAACTTCAAGTGCTCCCATTAACACTTCTGTCTTCCCAAATACACTTTCTCCTATGTCCCACTTTTCTGAAGGGTGCCATATCTACCTAGTTATCCCAGGCAGAAACCTGGGAATCATTCTAAATATCTCCCTTTATTCTGTTCATCAAATATTTACTGAGTATCTACTAGGCACTCTGTCAGACACTGAGTATAGAGACATGAGGGGATAGTAAATAGTATGAAACAGACATGGTCTCTGCTCTCAAGAAACATATATTCTAGTAGTGGTGAGAGACATTAAACAAACACAAACATCAATTTTAATGTGCTACACAGAAAAAGGGAGAATAACAGAACCCTAAGTTGGACTACGGAATCAAGGAACCCTTTCTGAAGAATTAAGAGTTAGCCAAGTGAAAACAGCAAACTAAGGCTGCAAGTGGGGAAATACCTTCCAGACAGAGAACACAATATATGGAGTGGTCCTGAAGCAGGGAGAGCTTTGGATGAACATTTGATGAACTGATACTCTTAGAGGTAAGTCTGTATGTGAGTGTAATGCACGCACATGTATCTGAACTAGTGAAACAAACAATTGTTATCTGTGTATGTAAGAAGAGAAGATTCTTACCTGCATGGCAATGGCTTAGTACATAGGATGTGCTCTACAAAGCATTTCTGTTCGGTAGCAAGTTCCTGTAAACTATCCTTATCTTCTTCATCTGAAAGGAATAAATTACCACATTGTATAAGTTAACACACAAAGCCTCCAAATTAAAATGCTGACAATACTAATTAAATGCAATTAAGTATCTGTCTCAGACCATTGCTTAAGGACTATGCCTTTCTTACAGAAATCTCCTTTCCACAGGAGTCTAGATTTCTGCCCCAAGAAGAGAAGTGAGTTTTCCTTGGTCAAGTTTCTAAATGCAGAAATGTTTCACTGAGAACAATCCCAGAAATCATTCCTTTTCCACAGTCTCTTCCTCACTCAACCCAATTTTATTTTTATAACAGCTTTTTCAAATATAATTCACATAACTCACCCACTTAAAAGTAAATAATTCAATGGGTTTTTAGTATACTAAAAGAACTGTATAACCAATAATAAACCCCCATACCCATGAACAATTGCACCCATTTCTGCCAATGCTCCCAGACCTAGGCAACAATCATTAATCTTTTTTCTGTCTCTGTGGACTTGCCTATTCTAGACATTCTATATAAATAGAATCATACAACAAGCAGTTGTCTTCGTCCACTTAGCATAATGTTTTCAAGGTTCACCTATGTTGCAGCATGTGTCAGTACTTCATTCCTTTCTACTGTTGAATAATATTCCATTGTATAGATAACCATATTTCATTTATTTAATCATCAGTTGATGGACACTGGGCTATTAAGCTATTATAAACAGTGCTGATATGAACATTCATTTACACGTTTTTGTGTGGACAAATGTTTTCATTTCTCTTGAGTATATACTCAGAAGTGGAACTGCTGGGTCATAAGGTGTTTAATAATTTGAGGAACCGCCGGACTGTTTTCCCAAAGTGACTGTATGCTTACATTTCTATAAGCAGTATATGAGTCTCTATTTTTCTACGTTCTTGTCAATACTTGTTATTGTCTGTCCTTTTTTGATTTTAGCCATTTTAGCAGGTGTGAAGTGCTATCCTGTGATTTTGTGATGTCATTAACATGACTAATTTTTTAAAATGTTTTCATGTGCTTATTGGTTATTTGTATATCATCAATAAAATGTCTATTCAAATCCTTTGTCTATTTTTTAAATTGGGCTATTAATCCTTTTATTATTGAGTTTTAAGAGTTTTTCATATAATCTAGATATAAGTTCAGTATCAGATATATGATTTGCAAATATTTACTCCCATTCTGTGGGTTGTCTTTTCACTTTTGTGATAGTGTTTTCTTCTAAGAGTTCTACAGTTTTTGTTCTTATATATAGGTCTTTGATCTATTTGAGTTAATTTTGTGTGTGGTGTGAGGTAGGGGTCCAATTTCATTATTTTGCATGTAGATGTATACTTGTCCCAGCACCATTTGTTGAAGGGACTATTCTTTCCCCCACTGAGTTGTTTTGATACCTGTGTTGAAATCAATTGACTGAAAGTAAAGAAAGGTATATTTCTGGACTCAATTTTATGCCATTGACCTATATCTGTATATCCTTATGCCAATATCACACTGTCTTACCATACTTTTTTAAGAAGTTTGGAAATTGGGAAGAGAGGGTCCTCCAACTTTGTTTTTCAAGATTGTTTTGGCTACTCTAGGTCTCTTACAAATCCATGAATTTTAGGACTGGCTTGTCAATTTCTGCAAAGAAGCCAGGTGGAATTCTGATAAAGACTGCATTAGATCTCTGTATCAATTTGGGGAGTAATGCCATTTAATAATAATAAGTTTTCTGATCCATGTACATGGATGATTTTTCATCTAGTTAGCCATCTTTCATTTCTTTCAATGTTTTGTTTTAAGAATATGTTTTGCACTTCTTTTGTTAAATTCATCCCTAAGTATTTTATTAATATCGATGCTATTATAAATGGAATTGCTTTCTTAATTTCCTTTTGGATTATTCATTGCTACTGCATAGAAAGAGAACTGATATTTGTCAATTGATCTTATATCCTGTAACCTCTCTGGACTTGTTTATGAAAGAGTTTTTTAGTAGGTCCCCTATGATTTACCATATAAAAGATGAGATCTTCAAAAAAAAAGATAGTTGTACTTTTTCCTTTCTAATATGGATACCTTTAATTTCCTTTTCTTGGCTAATTTCCCTGTCTAGATCCTCTATTACAATGCTGAATATAAGTGTTGAAGATGTGGCCTCGTTTCTTCTTGCTGATTACAGTAAAATGTGAGGGAAAAAATAACTGAAGGAAGAAATGTTAAAAAAAAAAAAAGGAACAAGGACTTGATGATTTGGGAAATTCTCAGCCTATCTGGATGGCAAAAGATGCTAAAATTAAGGAACAGTCACTGTCAGGAAAGCATGTTTTAGAGAAAAAGCCACTGGTGTAGCTGCTCGATCTTTTGCTAATACCTCAGAAAGATCAAAAGGTCAGAATGTTGTCACACAAAAGGGTCCTTGAAGAGACTGTGACTTAGATCCTTCATCAGAAGCCAAAAATTAAGATGAAATTATCTAGAAAAGATTTGTAGATGAACCTCTTATCTACTATAGTGACTCTTCATGATATGTACATGAGACCCAAAATGTTCTTGAGATTTTATATTTGTAGAAACACTGCTGGCTTGGACTGAAAGAATCAGAGATGAGAAAAGACTGTTCTACTTTCAAAATTCTATAGGCGGGAAATGGGCTAATAAAACTATTCAACTACAAACAAATGCTACCTTTCCTGAAAAATGAAGAGGGCAGAGCAGTAAGCTGAGAGGATTATCCCCAGGCCTTAAAACCTAACAAAATTTGGATTTTGAAATTGCCTAGAATTGGTGGTTCTTTTTTTTCTTTCCTTCTGAATTGGAATGTCTGTAACCTATGCCTGTCCCATTATTGTGTTCTGGAAACAGATAAGGTGTTTTTAGTTTCATAAATCTATAGGTAGAGATTTTGCCCCAGGGTGGATTATACTCAAACCTTATCCATATTTAATTTAGATTATTTAGATGATGAGAATGGAAACTTTTGAGCTCATGAGATTTAGATTCTGAACTCTGTGTCGTTATAATGATGTTAGGGTCAATGTATTTTGCACACGGTCTAATGTGAATCTTTGGGGGCACTGGGGTGAAATGTAGTTGGCAGAATCATAGACTACTCCAAAATGTCTGTGTTCTAATCCACACACGGTACCTGTGAATATGTTAGGTTACATAGCAAATGGGGCTAAAGCAAAAGAAGGCAGAAGCAGCTAGAAAAGGCTAGGAAATGGATTCTTCCCTAGAGCCTTCAGAAAGGAACACTGTTCTGCCTAGTGAGATGATTCTAGGACATCTAACCTATAGAACTCTAATAAATTTGTGTTGTTTTTAAGCCACTAAGTTTGTGGTGATTTATTATAGCAGCAATAGAAAGCTAAGTACAGGAAGCACTTGGTTTTTCACCATTAAGTATGGTGTTAGCTGTGGGTTTTTCATCGATGCCTTTTATCATTTTAAGGAATTTCCTTTCTATTACTGATTTTTGAGTGTTTTTAACATGAAAGGCTATTATATTTTCCTAAATGGTTTTTCTCTATTAAGATGATTATACAGTTTTGGTCCTTTATTCCATTGATATGGTGTAATACATTAATTGATTTCTGGATGTTAAACTAACTTTGCATCCCTGGGATAAATCTCACTCAGTCTGGTGTATAATCACTTTTATATGTTATTGGATTTGGTTTGCTAGTATTTTTTTAAGGATTTTTTGCATCAATATTTATAAGAGATGTTTGTAGTTTTCTTTTCTTGAACATCTTTGTCTGGTTTTGGGTATCAGGGTAATACTAACTTCATAGAGTGAGTTGGGAAGTGTTTCCTCCTCTTGTATTTTCTGGAAAAGCTTGTGAAGAATTGATAGTAATTCTTTAAATGTGAAGCCATCTTGTCCTGAGCTTTTCTTTTGGGGTAGTTTTTTGATTACTAATTTAATTTCTTATTATAGGTCTATTCAAATTTTTTACTTATTCTTGAGTCAGTTTTCATAATCTATGTCTTTCTAGAAATATAGGTTCTAGGTTATCTAATTGCCATAATTTCATGTTATTCTTTTATAATCTTTTATGTTTTTGTAAGGTCAGCAGTAATATCCCCTTTCACTTCTCATTTTAGTCATTTGAATCTTCTCTCTTTTATTTCTTGGTCAGTCTAGCTAAAAGCTTGTCAATTTTGGTGATCTTATCAAAGAAACAACTTCTGGTTTCATTGATTTTCACTATTATTTTTCTATTCCAAACTACTTTTTGAGAGAGTCTGTGAAATATACTGAAAAGCTCAGAATACTCACCTGATCCGAGAAACTTATGAAGTTTATGAATCCAAGTTAGCCCAACACTATGTACACCAGCTTCATGAGTACAATGATACCTTGAGGGACATTTGGGATCTGCAAATGGAATCATTAATGATACAAAGGTAGCCAATAGAAAATGGAAAGATTTCATCCCAGCAGCCCACAAACACATTTGTTGATAGAAGTCATGGAAAATCGAAAGGAGCTTCATATTGTGGCACTATGTCCAGGGTTTAAAATTTTTTAAATGTGAATTCAATTTTCAAATATGTTTTAAGTATTTTTAAAAGTATAATAAACACAATCCAAATATGTTATTTTCTAAATAGTAAAACAACAGAGTTCACCAAAACATAAGCACTTGCTGTCCAGTTTATACCTTTCTGTCTATCTCTGTGTATTTATAGTTCTTCAAAATAAAATGGTGATTAATAAAGGTTATAGCTCTGTGGAAAACCTACGCTTGCACACATTTACTTACATAAGATTGTTGAAGCAAGTACACTCCTACAGCACAGATATTAAAAAACTTCAGTGCAATTGATTAGTGAACAGTTCTGTCATAGTACAGTAAGTCAGGTGTGAAATGTGAAATTTTACTTCCCTTGATAATGTTTATGTACAGATAGTTTTTAAGTTTAAGTTTTGGATATAATTTTTGTTTAAGCAATCATTTATATTTATATTAAGAAATATGAGCAGTTGTTACATAACTTTAATGAAATTTTCTTATAATTCTTTTGAGCCCTAGTATCAGTAAGACTAAAAGATGAACTCCTGAATACTTATTAGACAACTAAAACTAGATAGAGTAATAATGTATATACTAAACCTGATTTAAGATGGCAACTGTCATCCATAAGCCCCTAAATTAAAATTTTCTTTTCTCTAACAGCTTCACTTTCTTACTGTTGACTTCATAGTAAGTAAATGTTGTAAAGTGGCTGTTACATTATTTGTTTTATATGTTGAGGTTCTGCATAACACTTCAAAAAAAATATTATGCTATAAGAAGTTTAAAAACTGGTCTATCGCAATCATCTCTCTAAACAATAAAATACTGAAAAGGTTCTTTTCATTTGCTTGAGACTTAATTTAAAGCTTAAATTATCTCATCAGGTCTACCATTGTTTAAAACGGCACTTCAAAATGTGTCTGTGGTGCTAAAGTCAACGGAAAAATCTTAATATTGGGAGGTAACAAAAATCTGTTAAGAAAAACATTAGTAACTGAAGCAGGAAATTTGTTAGACAACCCCTACATTATATGTTATTTATTTCACTTATGTCATTAAAAATCTGGATTTCAGGGATTGTAATGTCTTCAGTACAAATACTAATGAATCAAAAATTTATTACTTCACATATGAAAATATTAACTCTTATTAGAAGAACGAAGATAAAAATGCCTACATTTAAGATTTCCCAAAGATATGAGTATCTCTATAAGGAAATCTATTAGTTTACATGACTTTAACTCAGTAGGTCTCAAGTTCCTTATCTACAAAGCAAAGTTCTGAGACATACGTCTCCAAACACTGTTGAATTAGACATGCCCAGAGTTCTCTTTATTGGTTTATTATATAAGGACTACTAGCCCCTTAAATGTTTTGGCTATACTTTAGTACAGAGTTGAAGCCATTATTACCAAACTTATGCAAACTAGCTAATAAGACTTTAAGCAGATTTGGTCAGGTTGCTACAAAATTGAACTCCCTCTCTCTGTAATGGACAGAAGAAAACTATGAAAGCCACACCCAATATATTCCAGACTGTGTAAGCTTTGTTCCTCATTCTTCATAGAGGAGACAAGATCCTAGAGACTCTGAAAAAGGGTGGAGGGGCAAATAGGATTACAAGAGTTTTGTGTTAGAAGAGACCTTAAAGATCATTTTATGTTATTCCTATTGTTTTCAGACAAAACAAACCGAAGACCAGAGAAACTGAGTAAATGCTCAGTACTATAGAGCATATTAATGTTAGAGCTGTAACTAAAACCTAGGACACTCCAGACTCCTAGTCACACATTCCTTCCATTCAGCCATTCTGTGTCTGAACAGCACATTCTTTGACTGTCTCAGCTGTTTATCCAAGAGCTTCCTAGATGAATATAAATAAGTTGCCAGTGGAACCAACCCAGGTAAGTTAAAACAAAAGAAAAAAGATAAAAAGAACAACATTCAAACTGGATCTGGGTAGAATGTGTTCTAAAAAATGAAGAAAGATATTTTAAAGAGATCTTAGTATTAGTATACTTTGTAAAAGTTTATTCAAGTTTGCATATATTTAAGTTTTTGAATCACGAAATCTACTTTTGATTGAACTAGAAGAAATTCACATTTATGAATCTGGGTAGATCCAGGCTGATGACCACTATCTTAAAACTTGGGAAATTTGCTTAAGTCTTTCCTAAAGCTAAAGTGTAATGTAGTGACTAAAAGGCCAAAAGACCCTAGTCAAATTTTTAAAAGCTGGAACCAAAGAACAAAAACAAAATACATGAGAACAGTCTGTGACAGTCTTAGTATAAGTATAATGGGATAAAAGAACTAAATTTAGTGAATGCTTTACCTCTGTGAAGTTTGATTGGACAAGAAAAGTCAGAATCAAAAGGATCATCCTCTCCAGATGCCAGTTTCAGGGCAAGCTCCAACTCAACACACTCAAACACATACAGAGAAGGAATAAGGTCGGCCCTGCAATCCCAAGACTTTTCTGACTATAAAAAAAAAAGCATTGTAATTTTAGTTTTTCATATTCATTTGAAAATGTACACAATTAAAAACTGAATAAAAAAGCTGCATCAAATAGTGCTGTCAAATTCTTAAACCTACTCCCTTTTCTGACAGGGCCTTGTTATTCTTACAAGAGAAAAAAAACCAGTCTCTCCTCTTTTAGAAAGATGTAAATAAACAAGTTTAGACAAGAGCCAATGCAGGGATTCAAAGGTTCTTTATATCTGTCACCGAAGACTGAAATTTAGAGTTCAGAAAGAAATATGTAGGTTGTTGGGACAATTAAGTTGGGTACCTTCTAACTTCTACTCATTTAAATTTTTAAGTACGCTTCAATTGTTTAATTCCAAATTATAAAGAAGTGTCAGATAGAAACTAAAATTCCTCATGTACTAAGCATTCGTACTGGTCCGGGAAGTATACAGGGTATTAGAGATACAAATATACCCACACTAGCCTGACTTACTGTTTGGTCATCTTCTTCTTCCCCTTCCAGCACAACACAGTGATATAGCATTCCTGATTCAGTAGCAATCACTAAGATGTTGGGGACACAGGGTAAGCAGAGTATTGCACAAGCATCATAACCATAGTTATCTTCAGCTGCAGGATGCATGGGCAATGGACCTAATAGCTTTCCGATGTTCCCAGGGCTAAAGAAAGAGGGAAACATATTTGCATGAAACAATGTTGACAGAAGACAACCATGTCCATCACTTAAAACACTTTTTTGGCTTTGTCTTTCTCCAGCTATCATACCCTGACTAAAAACAGTATATGTCCAATGTCTCCACTTTTTTGCTTTCCCACTTCATTTTCACCATCCTGGTGCTTCTCAACTAAAGCTAATTTTATCCCTGGGATGTTGGCAATGTCTGAAGACATTTTTGGTTGTCACAACTGGGGGACAGAGGGTTAGGAGGTGGATTAAAGATGTCTAGAGTCTAGAAATGCTGCTAAATATTCACCCACAGTACAGTCCCTTACAACAAAGAATATTCAGCTCAAGATATCAATACACAGAGGATGAAAAACCCTGCCCCAAATTTACTGTGGTTTATGCCTCTGCCACTGAAGCTACTCTCTGGCAAAGGTCAATGGGATTCTAGTTGCTAAATCCAAGAGGCACTTAACTCGACCTTCTATTGCAGTTACCACTAACAATGATTGCGTCTTAAAATGCTTATCATTTGTAGCGATTCTTTCTCTGAGTTCTCTTTTCCTACCTCTGAACATACCTTTCTAATGTCCTTTTCTAATTTCTGTCTCTTAAGCATTGTTAGTGCTTATAGCTCTTTTTGAATTTGTCTAGCAGGTCTTCTGGTTTTCACTGGAAGACTCCCACCACACACACACACACACACACAAAATATTGGTGCTGTGAGCCCTCTTCTTTTCAAAATACACACTTACGTGACAACGTATTAAACTCTGCCTGGTTTTAATTACTACCTATATTCTGATCACTTCCCATTTTTTCTTCTGAAATGTAGCTTATCCTCAGGGCTTTAGACCCACATATTTAATTGGATTAGACATACATTTACTGAGTGCTAGACGACACCCTGAAGAAACTGACAGTTTAGCTGGGAAAGCAGACATTTAACTAGAATTCTACACCATGTAATAAGTGTAACGAAGCAAGGATTTATAGGGAACAAAGGAATATAGAAAAGTACAAAGAAAGTGAGGTGTGTAAGAAAGATATCAAAAACAAGTAAGATCAATGGGGAAAAAGTACACTCTGGGAAGGGAAAGTGAACATCCCAAGCTAGGGAGCAGCATATACAAAGTCCTGGAGGCATGGAAGACAAGAAATTAACAGGAAAGAAACTTAGCTTAGCATGATGGGAGACGAAATACAAAGTCTAAGGCAACAGAGCAGTAGTGAGGCAAATGTTCAGGACTTGCTTATGAAGCAGATGGTCTTGCATGCCATGTTCAAGCGCTCAGAGTCTATCTGTTGGGTGAGTGTGCCATCAGAGGTTTAAATCAAGAGTGATGGAGCTTCACTTTACTAAGGTTAATCTGGTAGTGAGCAGTAGTGAGGAGAATTGACATAGAGGGGACCAAAATGGGATTCACGGCAACTGTTTAAGAATGGCCTAGACAGAAAATGATGAAGGTATGAAAAAAGGAAAAGGAAATGGAGAGAAGGATGTATACATTCAAGAAAATTTCATGGTAAAATTAACAGGATTTTGGGACCAGACTAGATATAGGAGGATATGGATGACTTTCAAGTTTGGAGCTAAGGTAACTAAGTAGATCACAGTGTGGACAAATGAGGGCCAAGTGGTGGTGGCGGGGGAAGGGGAAGGGAAGGTAATAATGTTACTACAAAAGCCTCCCAAGAAAGAGATCAAGCGTGGAAGGCAGAGAACACTTCTGTCAAGGAGAATACAATAAGTAGTGAAGCCTCACTATCTATCAAGCTTTTCCATCTTTCTCATCTTTTATCATTTTGCATACTGTCTTCTCTTGCCTGGAACCACTTCTATTCCTGTTTCTACCTAGTGAATCCTTTAGGTCCAAATTTTTGTATGACCATCTTCTCTTAGTTTTCTAAGAGAGGCAGGCCTAAGCATTTACTCTGTCCCAGTCTCATGGTGCCCTGTGATGCCTTGAGCGTATCACATTGTACTAATTATTAGTTTGCTGTATGACTTTCCAGTAGACCAGAAGCCACAAAACAGGGACCTTGCCTTCAATCTTGTATTCCTGTCTTCTGCCACATTGTGGGCCCTGAATAAATAAATATCTGAATTGATTTATAAATGAATAAACTACAATGTTCAGCCTTCGGCCTAATGCCTTGCAGTTACAAACTTTCCCAAAATTCTTATCCTCTACTGATTCTAACTTTCACCATGGCAGATGGCTCCTACTTCTTTTGTCTTCTTTCCAGTCTTGTATTTTCAACTGTCCACGAAATATTTCCATTTTATTGTTCTAATACGGTGTCAAATTGACCATTTGTAGTAACAAAATTTCCCTCCAAATTAGCCCTTGCTGACCTCAGTATTTCTGTTATGGGCCCACTTCCTTATCCAAAGAAAAATGAAGTCTTATTGATCCTTCCTTTGTAGTATTTACTATGTTCACTTCTCCTTTGCATTATAACCATCCTAGTTCAAAACTCCTCTGGATTTTAAGCTAAATTTTACAACATCTTCTTTAAAAGTCTCTCCACTCCAGTCCCTTCTGTAACCAATTATTTTTTCCTTCACCTGGTGAGAAACCATCACTACCTTCCTACTACCCTATGCCTACAGAAAAGACCCCACATTCCTTAACTAGGTGTTTAACTCTACCATATTTTCCCTGGGCAGGTATTTCTAGCTTTATCATTTAATGCCCCCTACCTATATCCTCTGCTCTAGCCCCAAATGCCTAAACACTGAACTTTTTCTAAAAATTTTTATTATGAAAAAACATTTTAATTAAAATCATTGGGGTGACATTGGTTAATAATAATCACTGAACCCTGAATGACACTTGCATTTGCTTATTTTCATATTCAACTTCATGCGGCCCTTGTAATTAACATGTTCTTACCCTTCCTTGGTGCTTCATCTAATCCTACATTAGATCTTTAATTCCCACATGAAATTAGTGCTTCTCGACGAAAACTTCCTTAACTTCTTCAGTCAAAATGATTTCTTCTTCCTCTGCATTCTTACTCTCTGTGTACCACTAATGTGATATAAGTGATTCTCTTTTCATGTATATGTATGTCTCTTCCCCACAACTGGGACATAAGATAACCAGATTACCATGTCTAACCACTCCCATGATGCCCTGTTCATGTGAGATACATAAAAAATATTTTTTTGGTTAACTATACTTTGTCAAAACAAATCCAGTTTTACCTTAAGTGATTATCCAAGAATTCTACCAAATTTACCCAAATAATATGAATAAATGAAATATCATAAGACCTGTACTAAGTATTTCCAAAATATGCAACTATGACAACCTATACTGGGATACAAGCTAGGCTTTCATTTCAGGTGGGTTACCTCCTCAACTTACCCGTGTAACAGACTAACATATGTAAGGAAAGTCTCCCCATTCTCATATAAGATGTACAATGGGTATGCCACGACTTCATCTTTGCCTTTTTGTCCAAATATATTCTTCGGGACTGCTGCCAATGGCCCAAAGTCAAATGCAACTGCTGTCTCTCCTAGAGATGCGGTATATGCTCTTCTGAAAAGAGATTTAAAACCAACATGTTGAAGACTGGGGGAAAAAATGGCATAGATGATAGAGGTTTTGTTCATTCCTCTTGCGACCAAATCAAGGTTATAACAGAAACATGGAGCAAACAGCAAGCAAAATCTCCTGGGATCTAGATGAATGGAAGCACTACAACTAGAGAGAGAAATAAAAAATCTTGCAACGGTAGAAGGTAGGAGGGAGCGAAGACATGAGGCTGCCCGCTCCGAGAGGCTGAATGGGACAGGGGCTGTGGAAGCTGGCAGCTACAAATACCTCTTAAAGGGGGAGTGTACGCAAGCGGACATTTGCGACAGTGGACGTGCTTGTTCTGAGTACCATCGCCGGCTGCTCGGGGGGCTTCAGGGACTTACAAGGGAACACTGAGTTGTCCGAGTAAGGGCCAGAGGCGAAGCTCTCTTCCAGGCAGAAGTGCTGGTGGTATCCATTGTTCCTCTGTGGAGCCCTCTGTTCTCCCAGTTTGCAGACGCAGCTCCGCCATAGCAGAGAACATGTCATCAAACTAGATAACAGAGGTCCCCTTCGCCCAGAGGATTCCCTGAAACCCCGCCTCCCCTACTCGTGGCCCTTCCCAAGCCACATCCAGGTGTGTCCTCCACAAGTCAGGTGCTCCTTGATGAGCTACATCTAGACTCAACACTGGTGGCAGCTGGCCTTGGTTTCTGATATGGCCTTTTGAGGCAACTATTAAGCACAGCATCTGTGGATTGCTTGCTGAATCTTAACACATGGCCCCGGAGGGACACAGACTGGGGCTAAATTTGGCCTGCAGCTAAACCTCTCTCAGAACTGTGCCACTGGACACCTGCTACACAAAGCCACACTAATAAGACTGGGAGACTTAGGAGCTTTGCTTAGTACATAGAAAAAGACACTGAAAGGAAGCCAAAATGGGAAGACAAAGAAGCAGAAACCATATGAGAGAACAGAACAGAGACTCAGGAATAATGAAGTCAAGCAATCTAACGGATGCAGAGTTTAAAACACTGGTTATAAAGATGCTCAATGAACTTAGAGGAAGTACATAGATGAACTCAGTGAACTTTAACAAAGAGATAAAAAACATAAAAATGGAAATGGAAATCATAAAAAAGGACCAGTCAGAAATGAAGAACACATTATCTGAGACGAAGAGTATATTAGAGGGAATCAACAGAGTGGATAAAGAAGAGGATCGAACCACCGATATAGAGGATGGGGAAGCCAAGGATACTTAATCAGAATGGTAAGAAAAAAGAAGACAAGATTATAATAATTTAAGGAGCCTATGGGACACTATTAAATGTAAAAATATTTGTGTCATAGGGGTACCTGAAGGAAAATAAGATGTTGAAGAGCTAGTTGAAGAAATAATGATGGAAAACTTCCCTTACCTAGTGAAGGAAATAGACATACAACCCCATGAAGCTCAGAGAGTCTCAAAAAAGATGAACCCAAAGAGGCCCACACCAGGACACCTCATAATTAAAATGCCAACGGTTAAATACAAAGAGAGCATCTTAAAAGCAGCAAGAGAAAATCAGCTGGTTACCTACAAAGGAGCACCCATAAGACTGGCAGCTGATTTCTCAAAAGAAACTATACAGGACAGAAGGGCTTGGAATAAAATATTCAATGTGATGAAAACTCAGGATCGACAATCAACAATACTTTATCCAGTAAAGCTATCATTTAGAGTTGAAGGACAGATAAAGGGCTTCCCAGACAAAAATAAACTAAAGGAATTCATCAATGCCAAGCCGGTATTACAGGAAATGTTGGAGAGACTTCTTTAAGGAGAAAAAACATGTATCAGAAACAGAAATAAAGAATGGTATTCATAGCAACAAGTACCTGAAATAGAAAATAATTAAGTGCTCTAACCAAAAGATAGAGTGGCTGAATGGATAAGAAAACAAGACCCCTTCATATGCTACCTACAAGAGACTCACTTTAGATTAAGACACACACAGACTAAAAGGAAGGGGATGGGAAAAGATATTGCCTTGATGGACCTAGAGGGTATTGTGCTTAATGAAGTGAGTCAGATAGAGAAAGACAAGTATCGCATGATTTCATGTACATGTGGAATCTAAAGATCAAAATAACAACAACGGAAAATAAACTCATAGATACAGAGAATATTTAGAGGGATTCTAGATGGGAGGGGGGATTGTGGGGCGGCAAAAAAGAGCAAAAAGAATAAGAAATACAAATAGATAATTACAAAATAGACATAGAGATATAAAGCACAGCATAAAGAAAACAGTTAATAAGGTTGTAAAAAATATGTAAGGGGTAAAAAGGGTACTAGATTTAGTGGAGTCACTGCTTTGAGTTATATAGCTCTCTAATCACTATGCTCTACAACTGTAACTAGTATATTATTGTATGCCAACTATAATTTAAAAAACTCATTGAATTGTACAATGTAAAAACAGGTAACTAATTGTCTATTCTACTTCAATAAAGCCAGAAAAAAAAAAAAAATTTCCCCACCTCCAAAAACAAAACCAACTTGTTGAAAACAAAAGTAGAATGTCCAATAACAGTAGGTGGGATGGAATTTATAAAGTAAGAAGGCAAAATATTACCATTATGAGAAAGGAATGTAGAACATTGGAAAATTCTCATAAAGTTAAATGAAAGCAGGCCATAAAATTATGTAGTGCTGCTTTAAATGGTTTAAATATAAAGACACACTAACAGTAAAAATATACACATATAAATGTTCATAAACACAAGAAAGAAACACATGAAAACATAAGTAGTTATCCCTGAGCAGTAGGATGCACTCATTCTACAAATATTTACTAAGTATCTACTCCGTGCTAGGCACTGCTGTAGGTTCTGGGAATACATCAGTGAATTAAAAAAAGGCCCTGCCCTCTAGTGATAGAGACCTACAGCAAACAGAGAAGAAATAAATCCATAATACAAAGTCAGAAAATGATGCTATGAAGAAAAATAAAGTAGGGTAAGAGGGTATTGATGGAGGTGCTACTTTAGACCAGGTGGTCTGGGAACTCTGATAAGGAGACATTTGAGAAAATATTTGAAGAAAGTAAGGGAGCAAGTCTGTGGTTATGTAGGGAAGAAGCAGTTGAGGCAGAGTGAAGGACACATGCAAAAGCTCTAAGGAGGGAGGGTGATTGATGTTGTCTCAGGAATGGCAAGAAGGCCAAGGTGGTCGAAGCTGGAGAGCCAGGGCACAGAGGGAAGAATGAAGCTAGAGAGGGGGCAGTAAGGGGGCAGACTTGTAGGCCCTGCAGGGCTACAGTAAAGACTGGGAAATTAATGGTGTGTGAGAACAGGAAAGTAGAACACTCTGATTTATACCAGAAGTATCACTCAGGCTGCCATATTGAGAATAGATTATAGGAGATTACAAAAATGAAAAAAAGATTTCATTTTCTTCTTAATACTTTTTTGTAGTTTTCCTACTTTTCTACAAAAAAAATACATTGCTTTTATAATCAGTAAAGACAAATAATATGATGTTTTCATAATTTTAATATAATGTAATATAACTGGTTATCCAAAAAGATTCATTTAATACAGGTTATTAAATATGGTTAAAATAGAACCACAATTTCATATAGTTGAGAGTCAACATTGTTCTTAGGTATTATAAGTATCTTATCTTAGTTTATCAAATGAAAAGGTATATGGTATTAGGAAGCAAAAATAAGAAATACAAATATCCAGAATAAAAAAACTGCCTGAGTTAAACTAAAAAATCAAGACAATAAATGGGAACAAATAGACATAAAAATTAGTTTAAAGAGACTTAACTCTCAAGCCATCAACACTTGATTGCAAGTTAATATAATAATATTTCTAATAATCTAATAATGATAGTTGTCGATTAATAAGTATTTACTCTGTGCCAAGACCGATACAAAACACTTTTTATGCATAATTTCATTTATTCAGTATATAATGCTAAGAAATGAGCACTATAATTATTTTTTTAATATTCATGGATAGTTACGGAAATGAGGCTTAGCGTAATTGAATAATGTGCCCAGATGCCACAGTTCTTAACAATTGCATTGCTCTACTGCCTCTCATCTAGGAAATCTTGTTGTCAAAGAGATTGATAAGCTATGGAAACACATAGCAGGGGAAAAGATGGCCTGACACCAGAACAGGATCTATCAACTCCCAGAGGCAGTCATTTCCCCATTGTGGAGACAGAGGTACTAGAATTTCAGAAACTGGTGCTATAAGACATTAAAATCATTTAACTGAAATTTTCAGTTCTGGGGCTATCAAAGAGAATCAAAGTGGTCCTAGATTGATCGCAACCTCTGACTCCTAGCAGAAACAGATGAAAATCCTCTGTGGAGGAATATACTTCAATTCAGGCTCTCAATATTCCCAAACGTTAAGATCAAGTAAACATAAGTTTACAATTAGATATTAGCAATCACAAGAGGAAGCCACCATGATTGTGGGTCAGGAAGAATAACAAATACATATTTAGATCCCCGCCCCACACCCCAAGGACTTCAAAGATTAAAACTATATATAGAATATAGTTTAGAGAGTAAATTATATAGAGAGTAAATTCTAGCAATATATATAGAGAGTAAATTCTAGCAATCAAAAGAGAAGAAAGCCAGCACTTAAAATTTCTTCATTTCCTAATTTCAAATATAGAATAGCTATATAGATAATATTCAAAGGAAAAAAGGTTAGAAAAACAAAAATAAACAAGACTATTAGATATGGCCACCACAGAGACATGAAAGAATTAAATGGAACGTATAGAAATATTGCTACCAAAAGCTTCACTCTATGTGCACATACTGTGGGTGATCGTGTGTGGTAATCAACAGAAAGACTGATCAGGAGGCCAGAGGCATGGGGTTTGTGAGTTCAGAGTGATTCTGTTAGTGGTCAAAGTAGTCAGGAACTTGCCCGTAGTGGGTAAGAAAGCATAAAAAAGCCCGAGTCACAGAAGAAGCAGAAGGATAATTGATATTCCATGCCAGGTTCTGGGATATTAGATGCTGGTCTGGGAGTTCAGCAATCTTCCTATCTACATTGAGTGAACAGTGGGTAGACCTCAAGCCTAACACTCTTACCTTCCACCTTTTCTGTACTTTTACAATGTTATATTTATTCTCTTATTCAAGATACAACATGGAATCAGTTTCAGCCACTCACATTTTAGAACTTTCTTGAAAAAAAATCAAGCTAATTAATAGTTACAGTGACATTCAGATTTGTAACTTATTACTTACATTGCTTATTTCTCATAATACCAAAAGCATGCTAAAGTCACCTCTAGAAGACCTTGCAATCTCTGGAAAAATTGCATTATAATCCCAATAAACTGACTTAAAAAGCATTTGTCATTATACAAATACAAACTTACCCTTTACTGAGTAGTAGACTTTCCTCTTCTGCTTCTGAAAGTATGATGACCTTAATGGGTGTCTGGGGCTCACGAAGAGAGTAAATTCTAGCAATCAAAAGAGAAGAAAGCCAGCACTTAAAATTTCTTCATTTCCTAAGATTGTTCTTCCCTCTACAACTAGTCAGTTCTTGAGAATTTTCCTACCAGTTATCACAACCATTTCTTTGCCAAAGATCTTGCCGTTACTGGCAAAGCAGCCTACTTCATTTGTTCTTTAACATTAAAGTTTTCTTGGGACCTTAAGAAATATTCTCTATCCTTACTAAAATTTTTTATTAGCCTACTCCATACCACTGCACCTGTTCCTTCCATCTTAAGTCCTTAGCCATACTTACCTTATCTAGTAATCTCACTACTGCCCCTAAGTTTGCCAGCTTCCCTTCAATTATACCCACCTTTCCCTGCCTGTGATACACCAAATCTCATTAGAGAAGGAACCGTATCTCACTATTCTGGCCAGTAGTGACATTTAGCCTGCAATCTATACATGTTTTTGTTATATAAAGACACAATAAGTCATTCCTATTTTCCCAAGTATAACACCGAAAAAAAATTTTTCCTCAAAGTCATTTTAATTGAAAATAACTTAAATTTTCACAGGATATATGGCTACTGTTAAAAGGAGAATTTTCTAAAGGCCAGTAATATTATTATTAAAAATCCAATGTCCTTTGTAAAGTCTTCATCAAATTAATCACTCATTTTGTCTGCCTCACTAAGAATTTTTAAACTTAGTTTGTTCCATTATCAAGAAAATGTCATTTAATAAATGTTTTTAATGAAAATCTGATACAAATGAATACACATTCATGTGGCCTAACTAGCTGCTTATAGCATTATTGAGTTCAAAATACACATACGTACTAGATATACGTTGTAGTGGGGAACAGTGAAAGAAAAAGTAAATGCAAGAGGGCGCTGAGTGGGAATTTGTTATTGCCCTGAAATAGTAAACAGGGTCCACAGCTCATGAAAAGAGAAGTGTTAAATATCCCATATCTTAAAAAGAACCTTTAATAACTGAGGCCAGATACCTCCTTTAGGGCTTAAGAGAGGAAGACTTACATATACTCTGTTTCCCACCATCTCCTTTTCCAGCATGTATGAAAAGAAAGACTACAAGAGGGTGTTGAGTCCTTAGGAATACATACAGTATAATGTTTGTAATGGGAGGGTATTCCCTCCTTCTTTTTTAATCCCCAACTCCAAAGCCAAATGGATAGACAGAAAAGGCTCTAAGAGAAACACACAGCCAGATTCAGGGGTGCCTATAATAAGGTGAGATGGGTATCTCATCTCTGAGCTGAATGCCAGATGTGTTGCAGAAAACCACAGACCACAAAGGTAAGAGAATTCTTCAGTGAACCTGACATGCCATATCCTAGGGTTGGGAGCACGTGAACACTATATGGTATCTTCTTCTTATATGGAAATTTCTGAAGGAGGGAGGCTGGAGCAGCATAAGAAAGGACAATGTATATAGTATGCTCAGTTCTCTGCGGCCCTTAGAGGGCAGAAAAAAGGACCTCAGCGGTTACCATAGCTCCATATGAAAGACTACAATGGTTAAGTTAGGAAGGGAGGAGATACCAAGTTTGGGGATACTCCATCTTGAGAGAGGGTTCAGGGCACAGATAGCTGATAAAGCCAATGGGAAACAGAGCTCCTCAAAGATGGAGAGAGTTGGAGGCTAAACGCTGCCCCTGAAAACATACACGCACCATCTGTGCAGAGACTACCACATCAACAAAGGCCACCAGTAGCAGATGGAACTAGATTAAGCCAGGATCAGGGATATATCACCCCTTGCCCCATCACTGACAAACAACCAGATAGGTAAGATGTCTGCCTCAGCTATCTCACTCTCCCTACTCCCATTATCAAGGAGTTAGACCCAGAGGAAGGAGGAGGTAGCCCCTCTCCTGATACTTCACCCCCTACCTCAAGATGCTGAGACAGAAAGAAGAGTCAGAGAGCAGATTATGCCCTCTCCACTCATTTCAGATGCTCAAGGTCTGACCTGTGATAGGGCCAGGATATAGTTTGAAATAGATTTGAGATCAAGATTTTAAACTGGACAGATTAAGTTTTTATAACTAAGTAACTAGAAAGCTATGAGATCTACGTAAGATGCCATTAAGGGATCAAGCATTCAGCAGAGAAGGAAGATCTGGTAGAGCACAGTCAAAATCACTAATTAGGAAAAATAAAACTGTAGGTATTTGTATCTCAGTTATTTGGGTCTCTCCATAAACTTTTTATATAAGGTAGATCCAGAAAGTTAACTGATAACAGAAATCTCTGTAGAATTAGAGCATTTAATCACAGAGTGCAAAACTTGGAAGGGGCTTTAGAAATTATCAAATCAAACCTGCTCATTTTACAAATTGGAAACTGAAGTTCCCCTAAAAAGAAGTTTAAGATCTCAAAGACAGGGCAGCTACTTTTGGTTCAGGGCCATCTTGCACCTAAGATAGAAAGATGGTAGCTATGAAGAAGATGAAAAATTCGCTGGAGTCGATCAACTCTAGACTTCAACTAGTTATAAATTGTGGAAAGTAGTGCTGGGGTACAAGCAAACTCTGAAAATGATCAGACAAGGCAAAGAGAAACTGGTTATCCTTGCCAACAATGGCCCAGCCTTAAGGAAATCTGAAATAGAGTACTATGCTATGTTGGCCAAGACATGTCCAGTACTACAGTGGCAATAATACTGAACTGGGCACAGCATGTGAAAATACAAGAGTATGCACTCTGGCTATCATTGATCCAGGTGACTGTGATAACATTAGAAGCATGCCAGAACTGACTGGTGAAAAGTAAATCATGCAAATTTTTTAAATAAAACTGGCCAGAGCTCGTTTTAAAAAAAAGATCTCAAAAACATGAGCCTTGGGATAAGAATTCAAATCTCTCAATTCCTAATTACAGTCTCTTTCCCCTATACTACATTACCTCCAAAATAGAAACACAATGAAAAGAAAGATTACTTTAATAATATTTATAGGTCAGATTAGGAAAGGAGAGACTGGAGTCAGGAAGACTAGTTGAGAGGGAATAGCTGTAATTAAGGAATGTAAGTTAGGACATTCTTAAATGATTGAGAATATGTTACAACAGCCATCGGATAAAGCATTGCAACATCCAAGGACCCGTTTAGTGGTACCTTGAACTATTAACTAGGAAACAGAACCTCCCCGACACAAAGCTGTAAGACATAAAAATAAAATTTACCTTATTACGTTGTCTGATGTTAACAGCACTATGTGAGGATCTAGCATTTCACTTGGATACCAGGCAGCATGCTTTAGAGTCAGAGAAGTAGAACTGGTGAAAAATCTCTCAGCGATTGGAGTGGTACTAAAATAAAGACAACAATTTTCCAAAAACATTTTGTAGAACTTGGATGAAAAACCTTCTAAAGGAAAATCTATTTTAACACTCTCTGCTCTTCTTTCCTTCAAGTATCTTTCTCTTAAGTCCTGCTGTGAGAGCATTCAAAGCATCAGAGCATTCAGAACATTCGATATCAAAGAATCAAAATTAAAGTATTTTCTAAATTGCAGAGTATTTTATACTGTACTTTACAAGTGATTTTAGATATAGTATCTTATTTGATTCTTTTAGTAACATGGTAAGGAAACAACAAGGGCAGATATTATCATTCCTGTTTTGAAAGTAAGGAACCATTGTAAGGGGACCAAATCTATAAATTATGGAGCTATGGAGGTGGTGGGTTTCTACCTTATATTCTTTTCAGTAGATGTTTCAGACTCTCACTTTTCTGGATTTGTTGGAAAAGAAAGTAATATAAAAACAAAACTCAGCTGAACTTATGAGCAAAATGTCTGTCTCACTTTTAAAAAATCTTATTTCTACCTACTTGAAAAATGGCCTGAATTCCAATGAGAACAATGTGATAAGTCAGACAGAATAAAAGTATAATCACATGTATACTATAAACATTACTATCACAAGAAACCAATATGCAGACCATCTGGAGTCCTCACAGTAAACCCACCTTAAGAACTATTGGTTTTCAACAATTTTCTGCTTGTATTACAAATTATACACATAAACACCAAATGGAAATACAACTTACCTACAATTCACTGTTGATTTTCCACCTTCAAATTCAGAATTCTTCCCCCATCTTTTAGGTAATTCTAATACCATAAGTCCTTTTATTCCTATAAGTGCTACATGATGTTGTGTTGGACTTAATAAGACTTGATAGATTTCAAACAGGGGTGGATTTATGCAAAGCAATGTCTGAAATTAAAGCAAACTAGTCAAAATAGTTAATTTTAATGTAAATATAAGTGTCAGTCACTTGAAAGCACAGTACTGCTTTAGTTTCCCATAATTGTAGGATAATGAAGCATTCTGGATAATTATCAACACTTGGGCCATTAACTAAAGAAATACTTTAACCATTTTAATTAGAATGTTATATAAAATGCATCAAATTTCCCTACCTTGATAAATACTACACATAATTTCCCTTTTATGATCACGTTCCAGCCTACTGCTTCAATCTCAACTCTCCACCATTCCCCACTTGCTCTTTCTACTCCAATCAGATCAACTTGTACTTCTGGATAATTATTATGCTTAATTATTCTGGATAATTGCTATGTCTCTATGTCTTTGCATAACTGTCCTTCATTTTCCTTTTTTTAGCAGGCTAAAACATTGTTGGAGACTCAGCTTCTATGTACTTTCCTCCAAAGAAAACATCCCTGATCTTCTGGTCAGGGATAAATGCATCTTTTCTGCACTCTTATAGCACACTCTGGACAATTCTACTATAATTCTTATCACCCTGCATTCTAATTATCCTTTTACTTGCTCATCCCACACAACTATAAATTACCTGTATGAATTATTTATGAATCTGTGTTCTTCCTCTCTGTATCTTTAACATAGTATGTGGCATATTGCTGACTCACTCTCAACATATATTTTAGTGAACAAATGAGGAGCTCAGAAATATTAAACATAATTTCTACATTATACAAAAATAGTACAATAAGATAGAGAATGGCTTCAAGAACTTCTGCAGCAAGTAAAATGGTGCTTTACCTATGCAGATTTAATATGTAACAGTGTTTGTCTCAGTGTCGTATGCCCTAAAAAAAAATTCACTTCTGCTATTGGTACTTCCTATTTTTTCTCATGATCATGTCAAGTTCCCATTTTCATTTCTTTCTACTTTCAGTAATAAACCATGAAACTGCCAATACATTGCTTATTTTTATGTATGGAGAATCACCCTAAGCCAAAATCCTTTTAGACAAGACTGTTCTGAATATGAGATTTCTATTAATTGTTACTGATGTCTATAACACATTTTTTGTTTTTTTTAGCTGTCCTTTGCTGATTCTAATCAAATTGTTTTTTCTTCTGTCAGTGGTTCTTTCCTTCTTTTCCCTATCTTCTCAACTGCTGATTTTCTATTTGATTTTGACAGTCTCTCTCAAATCAGAGGCCGCCTTTCTTCTGCTATACATACAATCCAATTACCTTAAATCCCTTGTGATAATCACAAGATTTAGGGTTTTGTTTTGAAGTCACTATTCATGCTTTCATTAACGTTTAAAGTTGCAACTCATGCTAAGCTGCATTCTTGCCTATCTCTGAGTTTTTGATATTCTGCAGGATTGATAGTCATTCAGATAGTCGCCAAAATTTACTGAGAGCTTATATTTTTCAGGCACTCGGTGAAGTGTTGGAGATAGAAAAAAAAAAAGTAAGTCAGACACAGCTCCTGCCTTAATGTTTAGAAAAGCAGGTAATAAATAAACAAATATGAATAATTTAATCATGACTATGCTAAATGCTGCACAGCAATGTAGGGTGCCAGTGAAATAATGTGTGCTGAGCATCTGATAATTACTCTTGTAAACTGAAATTTTAAAGTAGACTGTAGACTTGTGACCTATTTTCAAAACTGCAAAAATATAGCTAGCACCTTTTAAAATTCAAATAATTTCTCATTAACAAGAATCAGACAGTGGCACACAATAGATGTCATGTGTTAGAATGGGTACCAAGTCTTTACATTTTTAATCTTTAAGAGAATCGGTTTATTACAAATAAATGTTTCCATAAAGCAATGTTTGATTACAGCAAGTCTGGAATACTTTCTGATCTTACCCATTTTCACATGTTGTTGGCTTATCAAGAAAAAACAAAAACAAAAATCTCTTCCAACTTTGGGGATGGCTTACTTTTCTAAAAAGGAAAAGAATTAACGGGATTCCTCCTCCACTTCAGGATCAAAACTTGGTGCTTTCAAATCTACTACCTGACTTGAAGCTCATAACAAACCTAAGTTAGGATTATCTTTATTGTTTTATAAATGTCACGTCATGAATGAGGTTTCTTAGGACAACCTACTAAAAACAGCGACTGCACCCATACTCTCTATCTCCTCCTGCCTTGTTTTTCTCCAGAGCACTTGCATCACTGATCTGTTGCTGATTGATTATTCATTCCGTGGTCCTTCTCTTCCTCTGGCCCCAAGAACCTCAAGCACCTTGAGAGCATGAGTTCCTATAACTGTGTCTGGCACAGTGTCCAGGTCAATAAACATCTGCTGAAGGAATGAAATACGCAAAGAGGCTACAAAAGGTTATAGGGCCAAGCGAGAGCAGAATGAAAATAAAAAATAAGCGAGACTTTTCCACTCGGAGTTGGACGTCCCTCAAAGAATGTCTGCTTACACTTGGGCACCACACCTACCAGAAGACGAAAAACAGCCAGAATGGGGAGGGAACAACAAAAAATATTAGCTCAGATCCCAGCCGAGGGGCGTTTACAAGATTAGCTTGGCCGTACCTTGTACTGGGAAAGGAAGGGCTCCTCACCCGTGCCGCTGAGGCCCCGAAGGCGAACAACTGAGAAAGAACTGCCTTGTTCGTCCCACAAGAAGAGTTCTCCGCCGAGGCCTAAGACTAGGTTTCTCGTCAGCAACTGCGGCAGCAGCGGCAGTGATGAAGAAGCTGGTTTCTCGCCCTTGGCTGGGCTCTGGTTTTTCAGTCCCTCCCGGAGTCGCAAAAACACAACGTGGTTAGGAAGCCAGGTCTGCCAGAGCTCACCGTCGGCCGACAGTCCCTCGGCGGCCGCCATCTTGTCCCAACTGCTCTCTTCACTGCACTTGCTCAGCCCGCCGCTGAGCTCAGCCAATCCGCGGCCAGCCCTCCACCGCTTCTGCCAATCATCAAGCAGGAAGCCCGGAAGCAAGAGCTAGGGGCTCTAGAGCTAGGGGCGGGGCGAAGGTGAGGCCACCACCCAGGCATGGCATCGTCGCCAGTGAAAAAGCCAATCACCAAACATTTATTCTGAAGCCAAAAGGGGCGAGACGAGGTCAACAGACCATTGCCTGCTTAGAGAAAGTTTTAGTACCGCGTGAAGTCTAGAACCTGGCGAAAAACCTGACACCTGTGTATCCGATAGCTTATTAGACACCTACACCTTGGGTAAACCTAGGAATTCAAAACCTTCCCTCAAGACTTACCTCTCTCAATCAGGGTGGGTTAACATCACAAATGTCATTATTTCAGTCACCCATTCTTGGGTTACCCAAATCTTTCTCTGTATTGGGGTGGCCAGTAAGATAACACTTCCCAGGATTCCCTGGCATGTAGTGCGATCTGCACCCCCAAACTAAAACTCCCAGGGTTCTGCGCGACACCCCAGGGGGCGGGGCTTTCTGGTGGCGACTCCTACGGAGAGATGGCGGATCCTTCAGGATCTCGGCACCAGTCGCTGTACAAACCGGTGGGCTCGCCTTCTTGGAAAGAGGCTTTCAGGCAGGTGAGCGTGGGGTTTGAGAAGTCTTGGCTGGGCTGTCACAGGAACCGCATTCCTCCGTGCCTTCGCTTCAGTACAGTCGGGTAAGACAGGTACCGAGAGCGCCTGGCTAGTGGAGGTAGACGTGGGCCTCAGGCCTCCCGCCTGTAGTTCTGGGCCTTGGCCACCGCCCGGCCGCCTCGAGTATTTTCTGGACCCCTGGGTGTGGGATTAGTTCGGGCTGGCCCAGTTCCGGAAGCCTTATTTGTGGATTTGGGTTTATTTTAAATTTGAAGTGTGGTCATTTCCACCCCTCTGCACTCTACAGTGGCAACACCTGCTGTTGTTGCGTAGGTGGGCACCGAGAGAAGCACTTTGTCTACTGGTCTATTGTATACGCACCTTATGTGAGGGAAAAATTATTTTTGTTCAAGAGAGAGCCTCTATTCAGAAGAGCTTCAGTTACTAAGTCTTAGCAGAATTGTACCTCAGTTCTGATCTAGTCTGAACTCAGAATGGTTAGTATTGCCTTGGCCTACAGGAATCCCATAAGTAGAAAGATAATCTGTTGCTAAAAATGACTGTTGACATCATGGTTTCTCAACCTTCCTACTATGGTTTTTCAACCTTCATGGTTTCTCAGCCTTCCTACTGACGTTTTGAAGAAAGCATTCTTCGTTGTGGGGGGCTGTTCTGTGCATTGTAGACTATTTAGCCTCTATCCACTGATACCAGTTGCCCTACAACTAGAGTTATGACAACCGAAAATGTTTCCAGATATTGCCAGATATTCCTTGGGGGACAGACTTGCTCCAAGTTGAGAAACATTGTGTGTAGGAAGGTGGCTACCATAATCTTATCTAGAGCAGCAGGAATTTGGAAGGAATCTAAATGTCCTGTAATAGGACAGTGGATGCTGAGCTGTTATTATCCAAACGTTAAGGAAGCTGGCATTGAAGATAGAACATGAAATATGGTGATATGGAAATACATTAACAAAGCATTGTAATTTCATCTATCTACAAGTAGATAGGACTGGAGGGGACTATGCAAAATTAACAATAGTTAGGATTACAGTTGAAATTGTCTACAAATTTCTTTTAATGTTTTAAGAACTAATCTAAGAATTTTTTTTAATAGAATTGCTTACCTTCCTTCCTCCCCCATCCCCATCTTTCTCATTCTTCCAAGGGATGCCTGGAGAGAATGAGAAACAGCCGGGACAGGCTCCTGAACAAATACCGCCAGGCTGGAGGCAATATGCCAGGGAGAACTCAGAACACCCTTCTAGTACAAGAGGTGATGGAAGAAGAGTGGAATGCTTTACAGTCAATGGATGGCTGTCCAGAAGTCTTGGCTCAGGTCAGGCTGGGATACATGTTTTTAGGGAGGATGCTATAGCATCAAGAATGCAAAGTATCCTCTCTCTACCAATTTTTCCAAGTCTTCAAACCCATCCACCCTTAAACCCCAAATCAGGATTATAATAGTCTTTAACCCAGGTTCTCCTACCTTTAATGTTAGACTCTTCTAGATTAATGATTCCCAAATACCAGACTGTTGACCTGCTGTATTATTGCATTATAATCACTTGTGAAACTAAAAAGAAAGTAATTTCACTCTTTGGCTCTAGCCCTGGAAGTTTTGATTCAGTAGTCATGGGCTAGGAATACTTTCTTCTTAAAAAGGTCTCCAGGAGCTTTCCCATTCTAATCTCAGCCAGAATTGAGAGCTGAGTGTGGCTAGGAAACCATTTACCATGTGTTGGGAAGAGCACTGGATTGGAAGTCTGGAGCTGTGAAATTCTTACCCTGGTTTTGTTATTGATTCTTAACTCCACTCTGCCTCTTGACCTTTAGTTTTCACATTTATGAAATGAAAATAATGTCAGCATGGTGAGTACTATAAGAAAAAATGTGGGAAACTGCTTTGAAAACATTAAGGCTTTCTATAATAATGATACATTATTCAGTGCCTTCTGTGTGTCCTGTTGTATGCCAAATATTTGTGTCATATAATCACAATTAGTACTCACAATAACCTTGGGTAGGTATTATTTCCACTTTACAGAAGCCCAATCTGAGGTTTACAGGGATTAGGAACTTTCTAGTGGTCACACAGCTTTGGCAGAACCATGTACTTAGCTCTATACGGTCTCTCCTAAATTAAGTGCCATTACTTTGTTACTGGGTAGTTTAGTCATTTGTTGATGACTTCTCAGCATGACCACATCACTTCATTGTCAGCATAGTCTACAGAAGGACTGGACTGATTTCCTCAGGTAAACCTTCAAGCCAGCCTCCAAGTATGAATCATTGTGAGTCTTGACAGCTGATTATAACTTCAGACCTCTGATAACTTCACTTTCTCTTGCAGTTGGAGCAGCCGATGGACTTGGCTGTGCTGGAGGAAATCCAACAGGAGCTGATTGACCAAGGTGAACTCTCGGACTGGTCCTTCCTGCCTATATCTAGCTACTCTAATGCTGACCTTTTTTCTGAACATACTTAGTTCTTAACACCCCTCCTGTAATTCCATCTTCAGTCAAGTGTCCAGAAGTCTCTGTTTTTACTCTGAAGTCTTGGCTGTCTGTCTTCCCAGTAATAAGAATCTTCAGTGTGCTAGGCCTTGTGCTCAGATTCTCCTTCCATGCTTATTTTCTCCTTGTGGCTACTCTGCAAGATAGTGTGAGACAGAAAAGACTGGTATCTTACACAGGATGCACAGCCAGTGGAGATGGGAAGCAAAATCAGTTTTATGAATCAAGTTCTCATGTTTATTCTACTATCCTACAGTACCTCTCTATTAATAGATTAGTAGTAATCTTGTCACTTTGCAGGATATAGTATATGATCAGATCTCTTGTGCTACCTAAGTTAAGTGCCTTCTCTCTCATCCATTCTTTACTGACTCGCCAGGGTCTTGTGAGAATCCACTCCCAGAAGCATCCATAGTATTGTAGAGTGCATAATTTAGCACCTTATATAATTCATTCATTTATTCCACATAGGCGTATTTTGAGTAGGCTTAGTTTTTACCATCTGTAAAATAGAGATAATAGACCTATCCTATAAGTTTGTTTGTAGGCTTAAATAATATGTATAGAAGACTTAGAGAAGGGCCTAGCATAAAGCTTTCAACAAATGATAGCTATTATTATGAGGACACAAGAGCATGGACTCTTGAGCCAGATTTCTAAAATTCACTTCGCAGCTTTATCACTTCAACTTATGTGGCACTGGGCAAAGCATTTAATCTCCCTGTGCTTCAGTTTCTTCATCTTTAAAATAAGGCTAATATTAGTGAAAAAATTAATATATGTAAAGGACTTAAAATAGCATTTGGCACATTGTAAGTGCTATGCAAGTGTTAGTTATGATTGGTATTACTGACTCTCGTTAGACTGCAGATTTTTTTTTGTTGTTATCTTTTTTATGGACTCATCCTTCACCCTTATCTATAAAACCTATCATAGTCGTGAAGCAAAGGACTTACTAAATATTTCTTCTGGATTATATTTTAAAACTACAAAGTGATAAGGATTTACTGTGTTCTGCCATACTCAGTCATAAAGAATTCTCTAGAACAGAGCTTGGTAAACTTTCTCTGAAGGGCCAGATAGTAAATATTTTAGACTTTATGGTCCATGATTTCTCTTTGCAATTACTCAGTTCTGCTGTTGCAGTATGGGGACGGCCATAGACAATACATAAACATATGAACATGGCTATGTTTCTATATAACTTTATTTAAAAAACTGAAGGTGGGCCGGATATGGCCTGTGGGCTGTGGTTTGCTGACCCCCGTGCTAAAGTCTAGACTGTGAGCTCCTCAAGAGCAGAGACCAGTCTTTTACATCTTTGTACCCCATGCCTGCCACATAGTAGATATCATTGTGTGTTTGTTGAATGAATGAACACACAAGATTCTGAACAACACAGATTCTAAGTATATGGACATTGGGGAACAGATCACTTTATACTTAGCAGGGAGGGCCTGGGGTCAGAAATAAATGCCCTATAAGTATTAGCTTTTTCCAGCTCCCCCTGGGACTCTGACACCCTACATCTCTGCTTTTATGGCCTCTGGAGATGTGTGAAAGTTTACTCCTTGTCCCTTAGCCTCACTACTTCACCTCTTGTGCTCATAAGGAGAGGATGGACGGGAGGGGAGGGCTCCAATAAGAGGAAGCCTGATGGCAGTAAATATCTAGTGATTGGTAGCATGATTTTGCCTGAATTTTTCTCTGTGTGGATGAAGCCTTCGAAGGTGAAGTTTAGCATTAAAAACAGAGAAATCCAGGTGAATCATGGTGAAGCACTTAAACTGTCCATTGCCTTGCAGAACAGTCCATTATCAGTGAATATGAGAAGAGCTTGCAGTTTGATGAAAAGTGTCTCAGCGTCATACTGGCGGAGTGGGAAGCAAACTCCCTCATCTGTCCTGTGTGTACAAAGTAAGAGTTTTCCAAATCTTTTCAGCATTATTGGTTCCCATCCCCCACTCCAAGGTGGGTGGTATGTCCCCTCTCCCCAATTTGTTATCTGGAAAGATTTGGGTATCCTGGTCTGCTGGCCATGAAGTTCTGGGATCCCGATTCTGCCTCTAGGTACAACCTGAGAATAACAGGCGGTGTGGTCATGTGTCAGTGTGGCCTGTACATCCCATGTCATGTAAGTGTTCCACATACAGATTTTGAGTCACCTCTTTCCACATATATCTACTTTCTTTAAGAAGCTTCAGTGGTGTGCTGGAGCCAACTGTGCACATCTTTTCCCAACTCATGTTTAGTTCACCTTGGTAGCTTGAAATCAGCCATGGTGAGAGTATATACAGTATGGAAATTGTTAAGCACTGCAAATCAGGGTGTTCCCTGCTCCCTTCCCAGAGCCGTTTGTTAAACACTTATAAATGTACCACTGCTTAAGATCTTTATAGACAGCCTAGTTTAGAATTGGAAGCTCTTGTATCTGATCTTCCATAAAAAATTTCCATATACGAGGACACTTACGTTCAGAATTTGTAAGCTTCAGTCATCTTAAAATACAGAAGGAGCCCTCTTATCTGACATGATGTGGACCGAAAGTTTGTCATTTGGTTAAAGTGGCGAATTATAAAAATGAAACATTGATAATACATTTTGAACATACAAATTTGTTTGCTAGTCCTTGAGTAGGACTCTCCTGATTGGAGAACTTAGTCTTTTTATGTAAACCACTCTTACAATGCATAGTTTAGAGTTTCCAGTTTTGTTTCTGTAAAGTGCATCAAGAAGCTGAGTGCACAACTTTAGGATTTTTCCTCCCTATCTTTTACCTAATTTAACAGTTTTTTTTAAAGCAACTCATTGTTTTCTAAACATTCCACTTATTATCACACATAAAAAAACCAACTTTATTTTCGTTCTTTTATTTCATTGGTTTACATACTGTGTACTTAAATTACTCTCAGTTTCAGCAGCAAGTTTAATTAGCACAAGCAAATCTGGGACCAAGTAATGCTGGCTCTTGGTAGGGATACAGTTCGCTGGTAGAGGCAGAAGTATAAGGGAAGCTCTGAGTGCTCCTGATGCTATAAGTGACAATGTGTTTTATAGCAGGAGTGGAGAGCATTGGTTGTTCTAGAGAGGTGGTTAGATGGAGATTGGTTAAGAGATCTTTTTAGTACTATCATGAGCCCAATAGCGTATTTAAAGGTCCATGGAATCAAGCCATCACAGCGAGCCAATCATGAAGAATCAGGATTTTCAACCTGTTGACTATGAGGTAACTAATATTAGGTTGTAGTTTAACTTTTTTATTTTTTAGTCTCCAGAGTTGACAGAGCAGAAACTTCGTGCCTGTTTAGAGGTCAGTGTGAATGAGCACAGTGCACACTGTCCCCACATACCTGGGTTTTCAGTCACTGAAGGGACAGAAGAAAAGTCCAGTCTTCTCATGAGCTGTCTGGTAAGCCTCTCATGGGACCAGTGGTAAGACTGGATCAGTGTTTGGTTTTATTCCTGCCCTAGTAAAAAATAGCTTGGAAACAGTTTATTTAAAAATTATTTAAAAATGCAGTTTATTTTCTGAGGATTTTACTTGAATAGAAAAGTGAAAGTAACAAGTCAGTTCAACTAAAAGGCCAGTCATTCCCTGAAAGAGGAAGAGTCAGGTAGCACAGGATCGTGGAGAGTGCATTGTTCTTGATAGGGATCCTGGCTGCACTGGCTACTCTTATTTGATTAGCAGCAGTGGTCTTAGATGAAGCTGATTATTTCATATTCATAAGACTGAATTAGGCCATCCTGGTATTAGTTTCATAGAACGATACAGAATAGAAACAGCAGGGCAGCATCAGGCTTGTCTCTTTAGCAAGAATTTCTCTAAGTGACAACTCAGGTGTGAGGGAATAGGACCACACAAGTAGGTAGAGAGCCACTCTGGTTTAGAAGCCTTAAGCTTACTGTAGGGACCAGTACCTTTTACAATAACCTATGGATATAGCTTCCATGTCCCAAGCAAGAAGAACTTTGAGATTGTGAGCAGTCTACACTTAGGGAAGTCTAAAACTTGGCTTCCTACTGGGTATTTATAGTTGATTCAAGGCCCTCTTATTCCAAATACAGTTTACCTATAGGAGTTGGTATTTTAAGCAACATTGCCCAGCAACACAGCCAACATTTCACTTTTATAAAGTTCTTCTGTAAGTTATTTAATTCCACTCATTCATTTAAAAAAAACGTAAAGGTCTATGGCCATGCCACCCTGAACAAGCCCGATCTTGTCTTATTTTGGAAGCTAAGCAGGGTTGGGCCTGGTTAGTACTTGGATGGGAGACTACCTAGGAATACCAAGTGCTGTAGGCGCTAAAAAAATAGAAATAAAAATAAATAAATAAATAATAATAAAAAATAAAACAGATTCAGGTCTCAGCCTTTAAAAAAAATGTATTAAGGACTGTTTAAAATTCAAAAATATGCATTTTCTCCCAGAGCTCAAGTTTAGGATTGGTGATTAAGAGAATACAGAAAGCAAGTAGTAAGTACCCTTGGAGAGCCATCAGGGGAGGATCTAAGGGGGTTCAGAGGAGGTGATTTCATTTGTGGATGAACTTCCTAAAGGAGGCATTTAACCTTGGCTTTGAAGTGTGGAATAGGATTTGGACATGTAGATATGGCAAGGCTGGGGAAGAGCATAAGTGGAAGATCCCCAGCTAACGTAAAGGTAGGGAGGCAGAAAATTGTGGAGTGTATATGAAAAGTATCACATTCTGCTTATCTGGAACTTTGGGTTTGTGAGGGAAAGAAACAGCATGATCTTATGAGAGAGTTAATATAGTTGCTGCGTATGTGAGATATCTTGAGTCAGAAACAACATTTAAGAGGCTGTCCACTACTCTGTGGGAGAAGTGGAGAGGGCTCGAACTTAGGCAATAACAATGGTATGGGTTGAATGGATGTGAGAGGCTTAGGAAGTGAATTGATGAAATTCTGTAGCCGCAGATGTCAGGGTGGAGGAATCAAAGATGCGAGGTTTCAAGGCTGGTTAACCGGGCAGTGGTGGGGCCATGTGTGGAAGACAAGGTTTGTGCAGAGAACTTCAGAGTTCAACTGTGGACATGTTGGATTTGAGATTTCTGTGAGACACCCAGGTTTTGGTAGAGTTAGGAGTGGAGCTGAGAGTAAGGGATAGCTTTAGAAGTCGCTTGCTTCTGTATGATTGCTAAAAGTCGTACGTGAGATGACAGTGCCAAAGGAGGACTTGTAGAAAAGACTAATGATGTATTCTTGGGCATTGCCTACATTTTTGCTTTAAGGGAACAAGTGGAGGTAAAGAACAGAGGCTGCAGAACAGAAGTATGGAAGGTGTGGACATTTCCCAAAGGAAGGAGTTGAGTGGGTAGTAGCACTCACCATAGGGATTGAGGTAGACATTGATGACTTTATATAGACGATTTCGGTGGAATCAAAGGGTCAGGTAGCTACCACCTGATTTCAGTTTTAGGAATTTGAGTGAGTAGGGAGCCAAGAAGTAGAAACAGTAACTGTATTACAGTTCTTCCAAGAAATTTAGCTATAAAGAGGAAGAAAGATATTAATTTGCCTTTTTAGAAGGAAGACCATTGAGTGCATTTGTAAATTGAGAAGGATTCACCGGAGGGCTAGGTGGTGGGAGTGGGTAGATAAGTGAGGAAATAAGGGCCTAGACCTACCAGAAGGGATGGGATTGTGGGGAAGGAGGGCAGTAGAATTAGATTTATTAAACACTTAACTGTGTGCCAAGTGTTCTATGTACATCATTTCATCACAAGGTGGATATTGTTCCCAATGTTAGGAACAGGAAACGTTCAGATGAGAAGATTTGGCCAAATGGTACTGCTACGAAAAGCTACATCTGGTATTGGAGCCCAGGTTTCAATGGTTCTAGCACCCCTGCTATTTTCAGCTCCAGGGTCAGGCCTTGGTAGAGGGACATGGCTTTTTTCCAGATTGTATAGAAGGAGACACAGTGGGTGAAGTTTAGATAAAACCTGTCACTACTTCCTATAGATTATAGGTACATGCACCCTTCTGCTCCAGCCATCTAGAACTGCTTGTGGATTCTCAAATATGCAAGTGTTTTCGGGCCTCCATACTCTTGTGCTATTGTCTGATATGCCTTTGGCTCCTCCCACTCAGCTCAAGGATCATTTACACAAATGTTATTGAGCACTGCTGTATGCCAGATAATCAGTGAAGCCTGACCCCTCATGCAGAATTGGCAGGTTCTTCTTGGGCTTCTACTCTGCTCGCTACTGTCTCTGTAGCACTGCTGCAGTTACCTGTTTAGAGCTTTGTTCTCAAGGGCAAGGACCATATTTTTATTCCCAGTCCTTGGCACATAGGTAGGTCTAATGTTTGGAGAAATGAGTTGAGGTAGAGGGAGGAGAGTTGAAGGGGCATAAGGTCAGATAGCTTTGGCTTCTGCCTTCTCAGTGAGATGAACAAGTGAGCCATTCAGAGTACAGTGGAACTGAGCTAGAGTGTGGAGCTCCTTGAGAGTGTGAAAGTTCCAGACCAAGTATTAGAGGGAATGGGTAGGACAATTAAAGAGGACGTGAAGCATTGCCTAGTTGCTGAGTGTCCACCTGCAGTTGTCTGCTCACCTGACATCAGTGTCTTGCAGCTCAGAGCAGCAACAAAGCCAAGTGGAAGGGTGAAGTTTGGAAAGAGTGCTGTGGGAAGCATCAGCAGTTGTAGGACATGATTGACAATGCTGGCTCTTGGGTGGGCAGGGAGACCATTGTTGGGCCCTGAGGGCAAAGGAGGAGGGTGTCATAGCAAAGGTGAAACAGGAAAGGACAAAATTATATTCAGTAGCCTATGCCAGAGTTTACTGTTTTGAAAGGTAGGTCATTTGGAATGCTCTAGAGTTCCAGTGTGCCACTTATCTGGTTTCACTTATAGGGAAACCATGGATCATTGGGTTCAATATCCAGTGAGGTCAGGCTATAGGGTGTTTCAGCATAGATGGCAAGGATGAGGAAGATAGGTGTAGGTTACAGAGAGTGGGTATATATAGCCATAGGGACTTGGAAAATTTGAGATGTGAGGAGCGGTTAAGGGTAGTCATAGGGATGCAATGGGCTAGACCACCAGAAATCCAAGTATATTACCTAAGGAAGTGTAGAGTCAAAGTTAAACACAGGGTTCCTTAGCATAGTGGTGTGGCTGAGCTGTCAAGGAATAAGGAGCCAGTTTTATACTTTAGTGTTGACTGATTGTTAGGGGAAACCATGCTAGAATTAATGGGCCTCCAAGTTTTGATTGTGAGCATGCATGGTTTGTACCTCCCTATGGCACATGCTTGTTTATCTTGTCCTATGTTGAAGAGACCTCACCTCCTTGCTGGGCTATAAAAGCTGCCATCTCTGAGACGTTTGAATAATCTTTCTGGTCACTGGTTTCCTGAGGGTGAGGATATTTGATTAGTCCATCTCTAGGATTTGATCTTAAGACTGCATTGCTGCTGCTGGTTTCAAAGGAAGTTGTTTTGAGGTCAGACTGAGGTACATTGAAGCCTGAGAACAGGACTCGTCAGCAGCCTCTAACTACACCACTGAACTATTTCATAATTGTAACTGAACTCGGCATCATCTCATGTCGGAATTCTAATTGCAGCATAAATGTTATTACTGATTACAACTTTTAATAACATATTGAGACAAAACAATTTAAGCTAACTTTTTTCTATTTAAATCCAGGCTTGTGATACTTGGGCTGTGATCATCTAAAGCCAGCCTTTACATCATTCTACTGGGTTGGAAACAACTTGTTGCATCTAAGAAGGGGCCTTGTAAATACAAATATTTAATTTATAACTTATTTTATATTAAAACTTTTCAAATGTCTCTGCTCTTGGTGTTTTGTAATGCAGGTTGAAGGGGGAAGGAATAGAAATAGAAAAGACAAATCACTTTAGAGGAGATAAACCAATTTTATTATCCATCATTATGTTATACAAAAATCTAGAAATAATAGATCTGTAAAGAAATGAGTAGTAAATAAGAGGGCAACAAATAATTTAAATTTGAATTATTTTCCATGATATTAGGATGAAAACCATTTCAAAGCACACGTCTGGCTTCAGAATAGGTTTTGTTGATTGGCCAAAGCCTGCCATAAAATAAAGGTGTTCAGCGTCTTGTGTGTTCTACTGGCTCTTGACAAAACCTTTGAGGTCTTCAAGAAAAGTAATGTACTCCTGGTGCTCTAGGGCTGTGCTGAGCTCCACTAACTCATCCGCAAAAGTATTGTCCACCCCTCGGTCCGCAAGGAAATCCATTAGGTGGTCATACAAGGCCTAGAAGGAGAAACAACATTAGTTTAAGAAGAAAATGCTTCTGTCTTTCCTTGGACTAATTAAAATGCTTCTTTGTTTTTCCTTGAACTAGGACCCTCCCCTGCTAAGGCCCAAGGGCACCCCATCTTATCAAGCACTCACCCAGTCCAGGGAATCTGTGTTGAGTGTGTAATTTGTGTCCTTCCAGTCAGACTCGCCGGTGGACTGAAAGCTCACTTCCCTGATAGAGAAAATGTCACTCTCGTCCTCCTCTTCTTGTCCAACCTGACAAGAGACAGTAGTTGGGGAAACGGAAGGGTTTTCTTGGACAAGCCAGACTTATGCAAAGAAAAGGGACTATTTATAGGCTGAAACTAACCAGATTTTAACCTCATCCCCTATATCTGCTCCCTCATCCCCCATACCTCTTTTGCGCTGCTTTGCTGATCTAAGTTAGAGTAAGATCTCTAGAAGTAAGGTCTTTAGAAGCCCTACTTGCCCCCAGGGATGCCAAAGTGCTAGCGCCCCGTCCTCAATACCTCATCTTCTGGATAGTGACAGTCCAGCACAAGGGCCTTCTTGGTACCATTCTTTATGACTTCAACCACGAAATTGGGAGTAGATGTCAATTCAGGCTGGGGAAACAAAAGTCAGTCAGTATATGCCATTGTTGGCAGGGGTTGGTTACCTGGACCAATTCAGGGGGTTTGGCCGTCACTATTATAATATTATTTAGCTATTTTTAAAGTCTTATGCTATAGCATTTCCAAATAAGGAGCCTAGAATCTTTAACAGTATTAAAGCCACATACCAGCTCATTCAGGAGGCTGGGCTGAATTCTTCCTATTGATCTTTTCTAGAGTTAAAGACTATGTTTTAGAGGGTAGAGTATATTTAGTTCAGTATTTCACTTCTGTTAGCACTCAACTTGTTTAAATAACATACTAGATTTTGAATTAAGAAATCTGAATTTCAGCCCTAGTTATGTGCCAATTAACTATGATCTAGGTTTTTCCTTAATCTTCCTGGGTCTGTTTCTCCATCCATAAACTGCAAAGCTGGCCCAAAGCTTCAAGATCTCTTTCCAACAGACTGTTTTGGGATCTTCCTATAGCCCAGGACCAAAGGCTGATGCATCTGGCTAAATGGCAGTCCTAATGTATGAATAACAGCAATTTTCCCTTTGATGGTGAGCCATCTGATGTCAGAGAGATCCTAGTCAGGGTGGCTGAGACAGCACACCAGGGAGCTGTGCTCTCTGTGCTAGTTCATGAGACAATACAGATGTGGCCCTCATACCAGCTAGTTTCTAGGCAAGACACACTGCTTCTTAAAATTTTTGGAGACTGGGCACCATCCATGTCCAACTAAGAGGACCAGCAATATAAGACCTTGCCAAAATCTCTGATGTTAAATCTCTGATGCACTGGCAGCTTTGCTACTCTGGTTAAGTGGCTGGTGTTTATTTCCAGCCCGTGATATGTTAGAACATACCTTAGAAACACTCCAAATGATAATCTCTGATATCAAACATCTTCCCCCATCATGGAAGGAGTAATTAAGACAGTTTCAGTTACTTTCCATTAGGAGAACACAGGCCAAACTATAAAGCCTAATCCTATAGATGACAATTTACTCAGTCCCTGGGAAAGAAAAGGGGCCATACATTCCTGGTGCTGAAGCTGGCCAGAAACTGCTGCTCTAGAAGTAGAGTCCCAAGGATGGTTGTCCTCTGCATTCTCTTTCCTTCTAGCATTAGAGAAATTAAAAACAAAAACAATGCTCCTCTAAGCCCCTGGAAGCCTGTCAGAACTCAGGAGAAAAGCTGGTTACAAGCTTACTTCCTGTTCTTCAACCTTCTGCCCTTGAGAGGGCTCCTCCTCCCCATCAAATGTTGGTGGGATGCTATTGTTAATGTTGAAAGTGACAGTGATCCTACAGAGGTAAAACACAACAGACAAGGTATAGTAGTATTTTTCAATTACAGTTAGCAGTCAATATGTTAGTTTCAGGTATATAGCATAGTAGTTAGACATTTATATAATTTACGAAGTGATGCCCCCCCACATGTCCACCTGGCACCACACAGTTATTACAATATTACTAACTGTATTCCCTTTGTACTACTTTACATCCCTGTGACTATTTTGTAACTGCCAGTTTGTACTTCTTAATCTCTTCATCTTTTTCACCCAGCCCCCTTCCCAACAAAGGAATTTTAACTGAGTAAATAAGTATTGAGGTCTGCTATAGTTGAAACAATGTTTCTATCCTAGCTGTTTTTATATCTAAAGTCTACATCCCACCCTGGAATGGATTTAGCAGGACTGAATTTGCCTAGTATGTGCCAGCTGCTGGAAGTCAAACCAATAGACCCCAGTTTATTTCAGCCAAAAAGAACCATGTGTGGACTACTACCAGGCCAGCATCCAAGGGCTCACTGCCAACTTGTGTCCACTGGTTATCTCCAGGCAGCTGACATTGCTCACTGGTTTTTCCAGGGCATCCTCCAGTGGTGGTGAGCAGCTGAGAAGCGGCTGGGATGAAATAGCTGCCTCCTTTAAAAAGCTTTTCTCCATCAGAAAATCTGCCCCTCGGAGGATAGGAAGAAGGAGCACTGGAGTGTTGCATCAGCTAAGGACCAAGAGCAGTGCTGGCTCCAGGAAGGGGAAGCCTCACAAAGAACAATACGCTGCAGTACAGTCATTCTTCAGAGTACTGTGGGAAGTTTTATAATCACAAAGCAGGCCAGAAACACTAATGACAATTTTAAAGTGTAAGAATCCTCACCTGTCATATCATGTCTCAAAGTTTGAGTCGAAATGAAAAATAATGTGAGATTTGGAATTAGCATTGCTGGGCTGTGCGACTCCAGCAGGCACTATTTGCATACAACAGCACACTGTAACTGCTGCTTTCTGAAGCTGTGCTAACTGGCTGCCTTGCCAGGAAGCCACTTTTCCATAGATCGAATGGTGGTTTGAGGTTCAGCCACAGTATCTAATGATGACCAAACTGAGCTCCTAAAACAATATTTACAATGGCCCCAAACTGGCTATGACTCACCCTAGGAAAATGGTTTAGGTGAAGTTACAGTATGCACAATTGACCTATAAGTGAGACTAAACACACCATACTGCTAGGCAAAAAATAATCCAAACCCTACTTCACAATATATAAAATCCACTCAAAATGGATCACAGACTTAAAACAGCTGAGCTAGGTCAAAAGCTCCCCATCTAATGGTAACCATCTTGTTATAAATAAGTACACGTCTTGTATTTTCACTTATTGTAAACATTAGGGAGCAGAGGCCTTGTTTTACTCAGCCAGAGCCTGTAGTTCAGTGAGTCAAGACTATAAACCTGAGATCAAACTGATGCTGTCAGTACTATAAGAATTTCTAAATCTGCATGCCTGGATTTAGGTAGGGGCATGGCCTCCACCACCAGTAGGGGTTTAATGAATGTCTCTAGTGGTTCAACAGACTTCTAGCTACATACTTTTGTTCTACCTCCTTACTGTTTCCTTAGTAACCAGCCCACAGGAAATTTATGTGCAGTGAATGAATTACCTGGAACATATGAAATTATCCAAATGAATCCTGTATCTTGGAAACCACGTGTCAAAGTACCTGCCTTAAGCTATTCTGGGAATGACTCAGGGCAGGTCCTGTAGGGTCATGGATTTAGGGCCCTGGAAGAGATGCCTCTAGTACTTACTTTTCTCCAGCAACATTCCGCACTAATTTAGCTTCTGTCCCATTCACTTCCAGCTCCCAACCTCCAGACATCTTGGGGAGGGACTTATGCTTCTGTATTTTCTTTTCCTCCTTAATTTCATCATTCAGGAATTCAACAAAAGCTTTGTCCCCTACAATGAAAGTCCATCAATTTAAAACGTATAAATGACCTAGGTTACTCTAGCCAGAAATCTGTTAATCCTTCTCTGGGGAGGTAGCTCATCTCGTATACACTAAGCCTCCTTTTCTGCATCTGTAAAAAATACCTAATACTGTAAGAAAGCTGTGATCGATTCTGGAGAAGTGATTTGCGACAGTGAACTCATTACGACGTTTCACACAAAGCAAGAGAGTTCCAATAAAACTTCTTCCACTTGCTAAAAGGCATAACCACACTACTTTCCACCACAACCTTGGGCCTTCCCGAAAGTTCCTTTTTTGAAAGACAGGATAAAGTAGCCTTCCAGGGCTTAACTGTATATCTCACCCCAAAATAAAACACTTAAGAAGATGGGTGAAGAGGGGAAATGTGATCACACGTGGGTTTCACCTTCTGGTTGCCAATCACTTGGGAAAATGTTCTGGACCTCATAGGGCGGCTCCGGGTGGCCCACTCGTGGTCTACACTCCTCGGCCTCCGCCCTCCATCCTATCCAGGAATCTACCGCTCACGGCCCCGGCCCACGCGAGCAAACTCACCTTCCGTATGCAGCTCACTGCAGCCACAAGCGCAAGGCTCGCGAGGACGCAGGAGGCTGGGCCGCCGCGCAGACCCCGCGCGCACGCTGAGGACCCCAAAAGGCCGGATGCACGGCCGCGGCACCGGCTGCAGCAGCGGCCGAAGCGGCGGGGGGGAAGCGGCCGCGCGGAGGCCGGCGACGGCAGAGCCCAAGGCGCGGGGCACACAGCGCAGCAGAGGTAGCATCGCGGAGAAGGCGGCAGACACGTGCGGATGAGGACAACAAGGGCCAAAGCGCCCCCTGACCGAGCGCACCGCCGGAAGTCCCGCCCCCTCCCGGGAACCACTTCCGTACCGTCAGTTTGCAAGTCAAAGGCACCGTGGGCAGAACCTCGCCCTCTGCTGGCTGCCCGCGGCTCAGTCTCCCGAGGGCCTCAAATCCAGTAACTGAACTTTTTAGCTGAGTCCACCCGCCTGAGTATGGTGTGCAAGGCTTTGTTTAATTTGCCAGAATCACTCTTCTCCAGTGGCTGCTTACGCTCTCCAAATTTCCATCTACTGTTCTCAAAGCACGCCAGGTTTTCTATAACTTCGTGGAATACACTCTTGCCGCCGCCAACAACCTAATGACCAGCCAGCCTTCAAGGTCATCTCCCTTAAGATGCCTTCCTGGAACCTCCTTTTATCTTCCATGAAACAGAACTCACGCCTGTGTACCCCCAGCCCCATACGTTTCGTTCTTTTCTAAGGAGAAATCTTCTGGCATTGCTGGTTTACCTAGCAGCCTTCCCTCACCCGCAACAGGCTGGGAGCTCCTGAAGGGCTAATTCCTGCGACCTTCTTTCTTCATACCCTCCAAGCTTGCTCTCAGGTTCTGATGGGATATCATTTTTCTAGGGGCAAGAAGCCATACGCTACAAAATATTTAAGAAATGATGTTCCTACCTTACCAGTACACACAGAATATATGATAGAAAGTCTTCCCAATTGGTGGCAAAGATAAGATTAATAATTTATTTTAAACAGCATTCTGTAATTAAGGAGGCTCTAGAAAGAAGCCATACTCATCATGTACAAGATTCATTTTTAATGATTTGATAGTCATGTGCAAATTTGAGCATTATATACAAGAAGTGATGTTTCTATAGAGCTATGTCTATTTAAACAATACCAGATTCTTAAAATACAACATAAACCTGAACCAACTTGATTTTTCTGTGCCCCCCCCACCTCCCGCAAGTTATTCTGGTCAAATAAAATATAATCAAATCCTTGTTTCCTGACAGGTGCACTGTTTGCTTTAATGCTCAAGAAATGGTATTTTAGATGCCTAGCCATGGTTCCAAGCAGTTCTTGACAGCTGGATTAAATGGATTTATCACAGTACATAAAAAGTTTTACCCAGAGCAAAAACTTGCCTCCATTCTGGCATCTATTTACAACCAGCGGAGATGCAACACAGGGTTTTTAAACAAGGACCACCAGGTGTTGGCAGTTCTTCCCCTGTAATAAAAATCTGTGTTCCTCTGGATGTTCCACTCTCCATGATTAGAATAAGACACAACCTGAGGCATACGATCTGTTTGAAGTGGATCTATTTACATGAAGCTGCTTGTGGGAGCTAGCAATCTGCCCAGACACGGATTTCATAGGTTGGACAAAATGTGGCACACCATTAGAGATTTTACCAATTGAAAGAGAGTAGCTCAAGATTAAACTGCAACATCATTGTGCAACATTTAACTTTAAGAAAGTTTAAATTTAAAATGTACTATCCCCTGCAACTCAATATAAATATTTCTTTGTAGTAATATGTGGTCAGAATGGGTTTTCCAATCTGATTTAATCCCTGAGTAGCTATGTTAAAAATTAACTTTTTAAAAAGCCCAATAAAAATCTACTGTATTAAAACCCTACCAGAATGTTACAGTGGTAAATATATTCCAGTATAGAAACATTAAAGCTACTTAGAATCTATTTACATATACTTAGAAGCTATTTATCCCTTATTCCTGCTCAGAAAGAATTTACACTTCCAGAAACTCTTTAGGTACTTAAGTTGGACACAAATTATTCCAAGTTCTACTTGCCCCAAAGAACACTTCTTGATAATTTGCCAAGGAAAATGATAAGTCACCCCACTATTTTTTACAAGCATGATGAATGTTTGATTAAAAATACAGTATTTTCTTTTTCCAAGTCACACTAAACATCCTAGGCTTCTATTAAATAAATGAGAAGAAATACATTTTAAAAACCTTCTGAAAAACTTTTCAGAAAGTCAGCAATGGTAAAAACAAGCCAATCTGAGGAAGAGTCAGCCAAGTCTAAGTATTCAATAAGATAGGGTATATAGAATTTGTCAAATCCTATTCTGTTGAATCCTATTTGGCCTAAATGTAACTATTTCTAACAGAATTAAATCAGAAGTGCCCAGAGAGCCCTGAACACTAGGTAAAAGCTTGACTTCTCAGGGCCATTGGGCTAGTGCTCAAAAGCCTGATTCGGTCTTGAAGTACTTAGGCGTGGACAGATGAGACCCAGAATGGGGCGCTCCAGCAGGTTACAGTCTTGAAGAGTTCACTGGATCTGGAATAAAGAGACTGGCCACTGTCTCTGAAGGATCTCTGTTTGGCCCCCTGACTATAAATTGCATGATTCACTTTCAGTCATCTTTAAGTAATGACCAAAATATTGTACATGTGTGTTTAGACCAATTAAGCAAAATAAAAGGACTAAATCTTGGCTTCTAGGGCAAGACATCTGGGGGAAGATCATTTACCCTTGAAAATTAAATAGCTAAGAAGAATCTTTGGTGATTTTTCCCTTCTTAAAATATGAGAACAGGAAGAGACTGTGGAGACCCTCTAATTCCCTCTCAGAAATGTAGAAACTGAGGATTAGAGAGGGGTGACTGGCACAGTTAGAAAGTAACAAAGCCAGGTTGTCCTCAAGTCTCAAGGAAGGAAAGAAGATCATAGAAAATAAGATGCAAGACTATAAACACCAGCTGTGGTGGATGGGATGAGCCAATGTTGTCTGGGTTCTCACTGATCATTCGTCTCTCCCCCTCAACCCCAACAGCTCTCTGACCAGAGGCCTCAAAAGAAGAGAAATGGCTGAAATGTGGTGCAGAGACTTTCCTTATGCTCACATATTTATATGGGCCCAGTTACAGAGAAAAATGGCAACTGGGTATGTCAGAGGCCATCACCCTACAAGGTCAGTTTCCCGTATTTACACTTGACATAATTCAGAAGATATAAATCAAGCTTCACCTAGGAAACTTTCAGGTCTCATAAAAGCACAAATGGGGGTATAAGCCACAGAGGCACCAGGAACGAAGGGACACAGCTCAGCAACCTGAGTGTGCTTCTTTATTACACTCTGCTGGAGGCAGCAGAGTCCACTCCCTAGGGAGGAGGTTCAGCAGGGGCATCTAGCCCATGAGGTAAGAGACAAACAGCATCAGCCTCCTGAAACCTCTATGGAAGTCAGTCTCTTATGTTTTCTATTTAAAAACTTCATACGGATAGACATTAAAATAGATTCAAGGATAACATCGAGCTTTGTGCTCTCCTATGGTCCTCTTCCAGAAAGTCCTCCTTAGTCACAAGAACTCGGGGCATTTTGTTGTACCGAATTCACATCATGTAAAAAGTAATAACACCAAACTCACAATTCATCATGTTCACGTGGGCCAGGCACAGCTCTGGGTACTTCCATTTTCTCTAAACCTCATGACACCAACCCTGTAAGTATTATTATTACACCCAGTTAGCAGATGAGGAAACTGAGGCTCAGAAGTTAACTATGTCACCCAAAGGCACCCAGCAAGAACCAAAAGCATAATTTTGATGGTTTCAAAGGTATAAATGGTAGGTGCATAGCTACATGGTTCAGTCTTAGGAGTTTAAACAAAGACGCTTGCGAGCTCCTGGAAGTCAGGCACATTCTGCTACATTAAAACCTGCTGTCTCTCTAGGTGCCAAACTGGAAGTCAGTTGTGAGGATGGCGATTGTCCTAGCTCCCAGTTCTGGCAACAGCCTAGGGTGGCTCAGTTTCTGGCTGTTCTCAGCTTCCTCCGGAAGTACTCGGGGGCAGCCTCATACAGCCACTCGGCGTCCACTACGCAGAGGTCTCGCATGTAGCACTTGTTGGTGTGGAGCAGCTCAGTGTACACGACGCAGGCTGGCTTGCAGTGGAAGAGGACGGACGAGGGGTGGATGGCCACTGGCTGGTGGGTGTCTGTAGTGGCATAAGTACCGTCTGGCTGAAGCTCAGCGGTGCTCATGAAGAGGCTGTGAGCCAGGCAGCGGCGGACACTCTCCGTGTCTCCTCGGGATGACATGATTGGCATTGACATCTGTTTAAGGAGGAAGCAAGATATGGAAAAGACCCAAAACATATATACTGCTCAGCACTGCATAGTCTCTGGAGCAACTGCATCTAAAATGCAGCCCACACTGCAAGCCTAACAAACTGGATGTTGCCATTTGGAGGTGATTTCCTCAAATGCCTTAGAGATCAGCATGGGTGGGAAAGAGGCCCAGTTAAAGGAGCGTGGACTAAAAATGGGAAAACCACAGCCTGGGAGAAGAGGGACTGGGAAGGAGACTAATATAAGATGCCAAACCACAGACAGGTTAGGTGAGTCAGCACCCACCCCTTCATAGAAATATCTCCCAGGTCATCCCAGGAAGGGAAGGCCTTTCCCTCTGACTTCAACTGCATCATTCATCATCTCCTCAATCCCATCCATCCACACACTACTGCCACATTAAGCTCCGTCCAGCACAGCTTGAGTCATTCCTCATCCACCGAAAAACATTCGATGTCTCCACTGCTCCTGGCAAAGCAATGCAAGCTTCAAATTGTGAATGAGCCTCCTCGGGTCCTCCAAAATCAACTGCCTTCTCTTCCCTAGGCCCATTCCATGAGGGTGCCTTCGTATGTGTCTCCTAGGAGACAGAACACCCCTCAGCTCCACGGTGAAAGTGCCAGTCATCAGTGTCTCCTAGCTCACCACCCACTGAGCAGGTCACATCACCTTATATTATACCCCAGACCACAGCTGAACCAGTGGTGAACACTTGCCTGATCCATACTGGGCCAGTTTCTCTCCTCCAGGCATCTGGAGTCTGAATATGGGAAACCTGACCAATCCCTGTTAGTCTCTTGAGTGGGAGGCCAGGAAAAGCAGTCACTTATGTGCTGAAGCAGAAGGTGAGAGGCGGGAGACACGCAGAGAACAGCCAAAATGAGAGGTCAAGCAGGCCCAGAGAAAGCTGTGCTGACTCCTGACAGCCTCTTCTGGTTCCTCATTCCAGTCCTTGTGGGGCTGGACTATCTCCTGCCCATAGGTTCCCAGAGATACCTCTTTATTCCCATTTTTTCCCTTTAAGGTAGCTCATGAGGTTTAGTTCTTTGCAATCAGCTGATCCTGGCCTGATGAAGACATTATTTCCTCATCTGTCAGGATGTAGCTCAGGATCACCACCCCCAGGAAGCCCAGAGTCCTACTGCTAACTGGTAGTCTCCTCTTTCAGTCCGCCAGCTCCACTACTCACTGGCTGTGTGATTTGGGGCAAATTACTTAACTTCCTTAGGCTCTAGTTTCATCATCTGTAAAATGGGAATAACAACAGAATCAACCTTATGGGGGTGAAGTAAAGATTTCAAATAAGGCAATCACATGAAAAGTTCTTAGAACAGTGTCTTAATAATTATTTCATAAACATATGTGATTATAATTATTACTGGCTCCTCACATGAGTTATTCGTGTATGTATGTGTGTGTGTGTGTATATATATATATATATATCTACATACACATATACATACATATACATATACATACGCACATGTCAGATTGTCCCTCTAGATTATTCCTTAAGATGCTTGGTCTTAGGCAGATTTGTAAAACCCTTGGACTTTGATCAGGGTCTGGCATATAAAGAGAGGCCTGGTCAGCCACTAAAGCTTCCTAAGTCAGAACTAACAGAGGAGCACCACTTCTACTGTCATTAATAAACAGAAAACTCAAGAAACCAAGAGATGGTCTGGAAAGAAAACTGTCCAAGGGCAAGCAGGGTTAGAAAAATGTGTATAATTCAGAACACAGCAAGCTATTATGGAAAGAAATAGCTTCGGTGTTAACAAGAGGCCATTGGTATAAGACACAGGTTGGGTACAGGCAATACTCTCCTAGGACTGTGCAGACGGTATGCACTGAGGTGGCTCTCTCAGAAGGGGCCTGATGAACAGATCTTCACCAGAGTTATTTATAACAGCAAAAAGTGGGCACTTTCAGTGCTCAGCAAGAGGAGATGCTTCCAAAAACTACTGCTACTTCTGATGTAAAATGTGGAGTGTCCTTCAATCATTAAATATACGCATGACAGGAGTTTAAACCATCATGTACTCTAAGAGGGAATATAAGCTAATAGAAAACTTTCTGGTAGATGATTTGGCAATAACTATTAAGACTCAAATTCACCATCCATGAATTCATCATTCTATGTGTACCAGGCCACAAACATATGTAGGAGGATGGTCATTATAATCTAAATGACCATCATTAAGGGCCTGGTTAAGTAAAACGTAGTGGATACAATGAAATGCTATGAAGTCACTCAAAAGAATGAGATAGACACATACAACGAAAGACAACCCAGACACACTAAGTATTTAAGAAGTCTACCAAGTGGGAAAAAGCAAGTTGCATATTTGTTTTAAAAAGAAAATTTTACATATATATCCATGTGTATGTATACACACACATACACAAAAACATACACACACAGGAAAAAATTCTAGAAGGATCTATTCCAAATTGTTAACAGTGGTTTATCTTTGGAGGCACAGGAGACTTTGAAACTTTTGGTGTTACATATCACTATTTTCTGCACTGCATCAATTTGTAACAATTATGCACTGCTTTTGTAATCTCAAAAAAAAGACATTCCTACTAAAAAAAAAGTCTTAGGAAGAATTCTAACATTGGAAAGTTGGAAGTTGAGTATAAATTATATATACAATGTAACTTAATTGCATAATAAACATTTAAAAACAAGGCTATGAGGAAATAGATCAAAATAGAGGCAGAATTGGAAATTTTTACTTTCTTCCTTATTTAAAAATTTTCCTACAAGAGTTTCTTTTGCAATCACTAGCAATAAGCAATTAAAAATTTTTCACCTAGAAAAAAGTGACAGTTTAGTTCCCCTCAAAGAACAAGGCAGAATACCTTTAAGCAGATATCCCTCAACTGTGCTCTGACTTCAGCTACTAGCATCATATTCTTGCTGTTGACAAAATTCTCTTTGCACCAATCCTGAAAAGGAGAAAAAAAGATATCACAACCATCTCATTTCCATGGAGAAAATAATATAACATTTTAGCACATAGTTTAATTCAGAGTGAAAACTTCAGTTGCCAAAAATAAATACAGGAAAATATCTTTATATCAAAAAGCATGAACCATAAGAAACAATATTAATAATTTAAACTAAAGTAAAAGTAAAAATTTTCTTATATCAAGTCACCATGAAGCTACAGACAGAAGTGTGCATCACTATACCCAATAAAGGAAATATACCTCCAGAACACATTAAAAACACACACACACACACAAAACTCCTACAAATCAATAAGAAAAAGACCAATAATCTAGTAGAATATAGACAAAGGATAGGAATAGACCACTCAGAAGATTAACTAGAAATGACTAGTAACCAATAAACTTACATAAGGATTCTAAGTCTCCTGAGAAATCAAGGCAAAGTAGTTTAAATAGCTGAGATACTATTTGCATCCATCAACTTGGCAAAAATTAAAGTCATTTCAACTAAAAGTTGGAGAAGATGGACCTTATACATATCATGGGGAGTATAAAAAGCTGGAGAAGATGGATCTTATACATATCATGGGGAGTATAAAAAGGTACTGACAACTCTGGGGAGCCACATGCCAGCCTGGTCAAGCTGGATGCAGCTGGTCCACTCCTGGGTGTTGACCCCAGAGATTCATCCCATTGTGGACAAGGAGACCTGTACAAATGTTCACTGCAGTGCTGAAAGTGGAAACAAGCTGCAAAGAGGGCAGTGTAAGAACTTAATGAGAACACATTCCAACTTCAGGACAGTAGTTAAATAGAGAGGAAGGAGTGGGATAGGAGCAGGGCAGGGATGTTGCTGTATAAATCTACAGCATTTCATTTCCTTAAAAATAAACTGAGGCAAATATAGCAAAATATTCACAGCTGCTAAAAGTGGGTGGCAGCTTTTTTTTTTTTTTTTAAGAATTGACTATATTAAAATGCAGATGAAATTAAATCATGGAATAATTATTGATTGTATTGATAAATGAAACAATATACTGCCATTTTCCATCTTGTTCCAAGGAACTGAAATGTCATACAAGCAAAAATTATGATTAAGAAAATTAGAAGCAAGTGGGGAAAAAATCCATTTGGTAGTTAAGGAACTGGGTCACTAAACACTTAAACACTTAACTAACTTGCTCACGTTAAGTATGAGTTAAACACAGGCAAAGTGAAAGGCAGGAATTACATTTCTTTCCTCGTATTGTCCTTGTACGCAGATGTTTCTGAAATGACATCTGGCATTCTTTTTGTGGCTCTTTTGGTGATTCAGCCAAAAAAGGGAAGATCCACTTAAACCACATGTCTGAAAGGAGGGATCATCAGAGAAAAGGAATGAGACAAGGTTCACCTTATTTCCTCCTATATTTTTGAAGGTCCGGTAGATATTAAGCAGGGTAATGTGATCGCCCTCGCTGGATGTGAACTTCTTCCGGACACCCTGCACTTCATCCCGCCGGGAGGGAGGGTTGTAGAGAACACTGTCCACAGACAGCAGGGAGACAATGGTCAGTATCTCCTCTGTACAGTGGAATTTGGGGGACAGGAGGATGGTCTGCAAATCAAAATTTAAAACTGCATAAATCAAGATTCTTTCTAGCTTCTGAATACAGTATTTCTGTATACTACTTTTGCAGCTTCCCTTCTAAGGTATTAAAGGGCAGGTGTTTCTAAAACCACAAAGGTGTGTTATTTTATTTTTTTTGAAAGATGAATGACTGCCACATTCTCTGTGGGTAGAGCTCATGACTTAATATGTTTGAATCCCACACAGAACAGATGTCATTGTTAGACACAAGGTAGGGGTTAATAATTATTTAGGAGAAAAAGTGAAGATTAATCTAGAAGCACTGGGTTTAGGAGTCTACTTTGGGATGCTGTAATGTACAGAAAGGGGGCTAAAGAGATGGTATCACTTACTTTGGCAAATTTGGGTTCTAAAGGAAATGCTGCCATCTTTCTTCCAAGTGGAGTCAAGGTAAGCTGGTCATCCTTATGTTCAAGAGCACCTAACAGGTCCAGTTGGGCAATGGCCGCCTCAACGTGATCTAAAGAAAGAGACATAAAAAGGAGCCAAAAATCCAAAAAAGGAGCTGCAGCTAGTTCAGTATTTCTGGGAGCTTCTCCTAACTTACAACTGATCAAACCACAGCAAAGATCACAACCACTGCTGTTCCCAAGACACACTTTCAAAGCTGTTAATGACACCACTGCCTTCAGTTCAATTGCCTTTTTAAAGAATGGTCTGTAATTTGGCAATATGTATGTAAATTTTAGACGCAGTGATGTTAGTTTAAGGATTTCACACACAGACATGCTCATATACGTAGGGGACCTGTATCTCCAGAAGCACACATATGACAATGGAAACACCAGTGCCTCACTCTTTTATCCTTTACAAATTTTGAACCATGTAAATGCATTCCCTACTGGAGAATAAAAAAGCATTTCTAAGATGTAATGAGTATTTACATACTGAGAGAAAATGATGTGTAAAATATATTAGGTGCAGAAAGCAATGTGCAAATGTCTCATCAACAGAATGGCTAAGTGCACTTTGCTTTATTCATAGAATGGAATAGCATTCAGTGGTGAAAATGCATCAACACAAATAAACCTTATAAAACATGATGAATGAAAAGGGAAGGTTACTGAAGAATCGATAAACATGCAAACTGAAATAATACATTGATTAGAGATACACACATGTATAAGATGACATTCTAGAAAAACAAGGGAACTACAAGCAAAATGTGGGAGGGGGTTACCTCAAGGGAGTGGGAAAGAATCGAATACAGCAGGGAGGGGTCCAGGGGGCTTCAAGGGCACTGGTAAGGGACACACAGGTGTTGGTTTTACTACTACCTCTACCTTACATGCATGTTCTTCCTTTGTGTGCAGGAATTTAGCAATGAAAAGAAAAAAGACAATTTTTTCTTTTTGTGCTTTCTCTTTTTATTTTATCTATATGAGATGATGGATGCTAACTAAATTTATAGCATAATCATTTTGCAATATATGTAAGGCAAATCAATTATGCTGTTAACCTCAAACTTATACAGTGATGTATGTCAATTATATCTCAATAAAACTGGAAGAAAATAAAAATAAAGTGTAGAAGAGTGAACAATGTGTATTGCTATTTGTGTTTTAAAGAGACTAATATACTTCCATGTGCATTGATTTTTCTCTAGAAGACTGGAAAATGGTCACAGTAGTGGCTTCAGGAACAGGAAACAAAGAACCTGAAAAATGCTTGTATACCCATCAATTTTTACTTTTTTAAAAAAGCCAATTGCATTTCTTCACTTAAAAAAGGGAGAGAAAATAAAGAAAAGGAAAATGATGTAACGAGGAGGTGCCAAGTGCCAAAGCTACATCATTAAGAATCCCAATTACTTTTTCTTCCTCCATGGAGAGACTGTCACAAAAGGGCGGGAACCGATCAAATTCCACTCAAAAGCAAAGAAGCTTGATCTGTTCAGTCCTTCTGCTGGCTGAAGTACAATTTCATTAGATTTCTGCATAACCTATGGATCCCCCTCAACTACCTTCATTGGTGCCTGTGGTCATGGAACTGACTGTAAGCCCTATAGGAAGCCATTGTTTCTGCACCAGGATGGTGCTGATGGCACAGAATCTATCCTTTCATGATTCTGAGATGCTTCTCTGATATTTAATGTTCTCTGCAAGAGAATGAAACATTATTTTTTAGAGTCCATTTGCTGCTGCTTGTCCACTTGTACACCTACTCCACTGAAGATTCCACTTACCTGGAGACGGTTTAGACATGAAGTCAAAGGTGAGAACGTTGGGGACTTTCATTGCTAGGAGGTGCAGCATCACGCTCGCCAGGTTACACCTATAAAGAGGGAGACTTGGGTTGTTCACTCTCCCTGGTCTTCCAGCCAGTGAGTCAGTACCATCCACTGAGAAGTATCAGTAAGAACTGTGGCTCTGGGAAGACATGACCAAGCTGGAAAGGGAGATATGGGGACAAATGGCAGGGGTGTAGGAGTGCCTTGGGCCTACCTTTGTATCTCTGGCACAGTCATCTTCTCAAACTTCTCAAACTCATCCTCTGTGTAGAGCCGGTAACAGATGCCACTGTCCTCTCTGCCAGCTCGTCCTGTGCGTTGCCAGGCCTGGGTCTTTGATACCCGCTGCACAGCTAATACCTCCAGGCCACTGACTGGAGGGAGAATGGCCCACATTAGCACTTCACTCATTACACAAACAAACTGTTTCTACAGTGTGTACAAAAAGAAGCATTCCTCAGAACACCAGTTATCCTTTCGGTAAGACAGAGGCTCCCAGCCCCCAGGCCGTGGACCAGTACTGGTCCATGGCCTGTTAGGAACCAGGCCACACAGCAGAAGGTGAGTGGCAGGCGAGCAAGCAAAGTTTCATCTGTATTTGCAGCCGCTCCCCAGAGCTAGCATCACCACCTCAGCTCCACCTATCATCAGGCATTAGATCCTCAAAGGAGCACTGGTCCCTGGTGCCAAAAAGGTTGGGACCGCTGCTGTAAGACATGAGTCCAAAAAAACTCAAGTCTAAATCGGAAAGCACAAAACCAGATTGTTCTGCAGTGAAACTGCTGTGTCCCTGCAGTGGACACTGTGTGAAATCTATTACTAAAACATCAGAAAAACTTCAGGGGTGTAGGAGCGCCTTGGGCCTACCTTTGTATCTCTGGCACAGTCATCTTCTCAAACTTCTCAAACTCAGGGCCAGAGGAGTAAATTTCAGAGGAATGGCTTAGATAATAGGGTGACAACAATCCTAGTTAGCCCAAGACTTGGGACTTTCACTGAGAAAACTGGACGGTCTCTGGCAAACCAGAATAGTTTGTCACCCTATCAATCAATGACTCGAGAATGAAATGCCTCCAGTCCCTTGTGCACTGTATCCTCCCTCCCACCTCAACTGTAAAAGAGAGACAATGTGCTATCTTGTTACTCCTAGGAGTAAATGAGATTCATTTTCTTGATAAAGGTGTACTCTGTGCCAGGCACTGAAGAACCAAGTCCTTTCACATGTGCATCTCCAAGAGATACACATGTGAAAGTCAGCAGCTTGTAGTGCATTTTCAATTAAATATTTGGGAGCAATAATTTCAGCTGATTCAAATCCTCTGCAGAATAAAGCAAGGTATAAAACATGAAGAAAAATGACTTAAGCAAGCTTCTCGCTGAACATGCTCAGGACATAGCTAGCACCTCATCCCAGCCTAGGGAATCCTGGGAAACCTGAAACTTGAACCAGCCAAGCTCAAGTAGTATTTCTGACAAGAGCCTTTGATGTGGTATCAGGCTGTCTCTGATCCTAGTGCTATCATTCTCACTCAACTTCTGACAGTTTCTGAACCTTCTGTCCAGGTTCCTGAGCCTCTGTTCCCAAGTTTGTCAAACCTGGGCTTCTCTTTCTGCCCTTCCTTCTTGTCTCATATCTACCTCAGCTCTTTCTGGACCTGGCTCCCAGACTGTCTCACTTTTGGTGCCTGCCACCCAAATCTCAGTTAGTTACAAACATGGAATGCTCATTTGGGGGAAACTGTGGGACTACAGGAAACTCCACAGTTGTTCACTATACACAGAAGAGATGTTCATGAACTACAAATTCTCACCAGGATTATACTTCTTTGCTTTAACCATGCCCGTGTCAACTACATATTTTATTCCTGTAATGGTTATGGAGGTTTCAGCGATGTTGGTTGAAATGATCACTTTGCGATAGCCCTAAAAGGAGGAAGAAAACCAAAAAGCCGTATGACACACATGATTCAGAAGTTTTCAAGCATATTCCTCACCATTAATTTCTATAATTAACTCATGATCAAGAAAAGATGATTTTGTTATTAATGCCAGCTATCAATATTGAAGGTCAGTCATTACAGTGAGTGGGGGAGGAGAGTATTCCAGTATTAAAAGCCTATTTGGAGGTGAAGAGATGTAGCGAATAGACACAAGATCCAAAAGCAGGTAGATGAGCTGGAACCCTGGCCCTGCCAGTTACTTACTGTGTGGCCCTTGAGCAATTGTTACTTCACTTCTCTAGGCCTCAGTGTTTATAAAACAGGATCATATTCTACCTTGCCAGTTCTTGGGAGGATGAGAGACAGGGTGTATAAAATGTTAGCACAGTGCTTGGCACAGTATGGGCACCCAATAAATGATATTATGGACAAATGTGGCTTGCTATGTTGGACCTGAGAAGAATCATTCATTTACCTTTCAGCTTTTACCTTTGTACTTTCCTTCATGCCCTGACAACTGTTCTTGCCACAAGAGAGCCGTATCTGTAGCTACGTATTAATATTCCTGCAGCTTTTCAGCTACAGGAATATTAATATTACTGAGTGTCCTGTCCCATAAATCTTATCTGGAGTCCGGTAACAGGCACACCTACAGGCCCCACTGGTGATTCGTCTGCATGCCCAGGGCTGGGGCTGGACAGAGGAGGTGGTGCACTCACCTTTGGGGCCCCCTGAAAGACACGGAGCTGCTGGGCGTAGGGCAGGGAGGCATATAAAGGAAGGACCAGCATGGAGGGGGAGCCATCTGGGAGGTGCTTTGCAATGTCTCGGCAAGTTTTGCTCATTGCTTCTATCTCCTCCTGACCAGTGAGGAACACCAGAATGTCCTGAGAAGAAGGGGCTTCCTATAATAAAGGTAAAGTGGGATTATTAGGCATTAAGAGAAGTGCTTCACCTTGCAAAGGGAAATATATCCAAGTGTTAACAACACACTTATTCACCTTTCATTGAAATCTGTTCAGATATATCTGTAAAGTACGTGATGGCAAAATAACTGAAAAATTATTTAATAATAATAATGTGTGTATGTGTATATATGTGAATATGTATTTACCTATTTATGTACATATGTATGTATGTATGTATATATGTATGTATGTGTGTGTGCAGGTACTATTTTAGTCCAGTATTAACAGGATAAATGTTCAGAGGTACATGCAGATAGGATAAAATCTCAAATAGTCAAAACATTATCAGTGGGAGGACTCATCGAAGCTACCATGTAACCTGAATGCATCTGCGACCATCATTCATGAAAAAGCCTCACCTCAAGTGGGCTTTTAGAAGTTAAACAAGACAAACTGACCTTTTTCCCAAAATACTATCAAGCTGACAGTGAAGATATAAGCCCAGAGAGACAAAGACAACAGAAGAGAATAGATCAAAAGTTTCAACCTATTCTTAAAAGACGGAAGAGATGGGAGGAGGAAGTGAATGACTTGGCTGGGCAGAGGAAATTCCAACCTGGGTGCCTGCTAGAGGATACGGTGACAAGAGATGTGCCAATGTTCCTGGAGAAGCCAGCAAGACTCAGGACTTGGGTGCAAGGGAGAGGGGGGTTGTGGGAGGGTGAAAACCCAGGGATAGTCTCAAAGTCTGAGTACAGTGTCCCCTCAGGTCCCCTCTTCTACCCGATACACCCAGGCGGCTTGGAAGGCACAGGGTGCCATAATAGGATTCAACACAGGAAGAGGGCAAAGGGAAGAGTCAGGATGACAGCTACATGGAGGCCCAAGAGAGCAACCTGCTCTGAGCAGCAGAACAGCATAAAGGATTCTTGGAAAAAGTGGAATATGTTTGAACACATAACAAATATTTATGATTGGCATATGATGGATGTTGGGACACTTGGGAAAAAATTAGCCATACACAGAAAACGCGTACAACTGTTTCGTATGAGGAACAAGGCATTGGGATGGTACATTGCTAGCAATGTAGGGACATACTTGATTTAAAAAACATCGTGATATAACCATGTTGAAATGACAAAAGAGAGAAGCAAAAGTTTGGGAAGGGGTATTTCTAAATCCTCATCTACCATGGTAAAAATTAACATATAATGTCTAATACCGACAAGTCAAAAATAGCAATATAAACAGGTTATTTTAGGAATATGAAAGTAATATCTAGGGGAAAAAGCTAAGACATTTGAGGTGGTTACTCTAAAGAGCAGGATGTGGGATGGGGAAGTAAAAGCAACCGCTGGTTTTTAATGAGCTTTTAGAATTAACTACTTGACTCTTTAAACTTCAAATACACATGCATAACTTAGATTAAAATAAAAATTAATTTTAGAAGTTTGTCTCTAACTTTTTTGAGAAAGCTAATGGGAAGATAAAAACAGTTAATTTAATACAAATTAAACGAAAATGAGGTGATTTACTCACTCAAATTTTTAAGTAAATGTTTAATAAAATGAGAAGAGAGTTTGAAATATTTCTCTAATACAGTATTTTTTTTTTTTTAAATAAAATTCTAAATTGGAACCCAATTATTGGGCCAATACCAACTTTGTTTAATATGAAGTAGAAAATACCAGAACATATTACATGTAGTAAAGGAGGCAGTGTTTCATAAGACTTATTTCAGTGTGTACTGGGTTATAACATAAAATGTGCTTCTTATTGGAGATTATGATCAAAAAATGTTTGCAAGCCATTGGTCTACATATGGAAGTATTCTGGCTCAGCTGAGTAAAGATTGTGGTCAGAGTTAAATTATTTTTCTTTTTAGAGAAAATAAGAGATACTGAAAAAAAGAATAAAAACTTAGACATGGTAAGTGAATTCTTTACTCAATGACATGGCTCACCAGGTTGTTTCATTCCGTAGTTTTCCTTTTCAAGGATGAATGCTGTATCAGCTGTACTGCAAGGTAAAACAGACCTTTCCAGGAATTGGCATCCCATCCCATACCTGGTGGATCTGGAAGACTGAAACAAGTGCAGCGTGCAGGTAATCATGCTGAGGCTGTTTGGTGTAAAAAATCTGGATTGGATGCTGCCGACCCTCCAGGTAGAGGACGGGGGCTCCATTGAAATACTGAGAGAACAGGTCCACATCCATTGTAGCTGACATCACAATAACCTATGTATAAGATGGAAGAGGATGATGGGAAACAAACATTGCAACAGTCTATCTGCGTCCCTCCCAAGCCCTAAAAGCAGATGATGGGGCCTGTGCCACTCCCATTATGACTGACTTTCTCCACAGTTCTGAAGACATATTGAGGAAGGAATACAGGCCTTTCCTTAAGCATGCTGTACCTACTTTGAGAGGCAGTTTCCCCAGCTCCTTCCGCCTCTTCTGTGCGGCTTTCACCACTCCAAAGAGCACATCTGTGTGGATAGTCCGTTCATGGGCTTCATCCAAAATGACACAGCTGTACTTCCGAAGCAGGGAGTCTGAAATTGCTTCACGCAGAAGCATGCCATCTGTCAAGAACTTGATCCTGGTGTCTTCTGAGGTGACATCGTCAAAGCGTACTGTATAGCCAACCTATGTTGAAGCACATAAACGCCCACTGTGTAACCAGCACTGTGCCAGGCACTTGTCCTGTCACAGTGAACAAGACCAATACTGACCCTGCCCTGCTCCCTCAGAAGCATGCAGTCTAGTGGTGGACATACACAATGGACATGCACCTTTAACTGTAATTATAATAAGCATTACAAAGAATTTAAAACTAGTCTCCTACCCTCAGCCACTTCATAGTTTCAAGTGAAGCTATGTACAGATGTGAAAAAATGTCCAAGATGTTTTTAAGTGAAATGCATAAACACATACAAATACATTTGACATACATAGTTCTAGGACTCATTCTCAATACCCACACAGAAAAATGCTTAAAATTTTTCTAGAAAGACATATAAGAGATTTAACAGAGGTTATTGAAGCCTTAAAAATGCTCAAGGAAGACAACTAATTTATCCATCTTGCCAGCTGATTTTTAAAGCAAAGCAAATAAGACTGACAGCCTGTTAGATCCTTTGCTCTTTTAGGAACTGGTAAAGAACTCTGAGATAGGCCTGAACTATTGTGGCAAGAAAGAAGCTCACAATGTGTAAGAAGGCTTGTACAGGAAAAAAAAAAAAAAGGCAGGGACGGGAGAAATGCTCATAAAGAAGTAAATTAGGTACCAGCTTCCCAAGTTCAGTTCTCTTCTCATCTGAGACTCTAGTAGCAAGAGAGATGGCAGCCACTCGACGAGGCTGGGTCACAGCAATGATGCCCTGGCGGCTAATCCCCACTTCATAGAGGTACTGAGGTATCTGAGTAGTCTTTCCAGAACCAGTTTCCCCTAGGAAAGAAAAGTCTCATTTAAATGCAAATTGAAACAAATTTCACCAAACATACAGCTCAAAGTCAGAAGGAAAAAAGAAAATACTCAAAGTTGACAAGGCCACAGGAAAATAGGTACTCACAGATACTGTTGGTGGAGTGTTAATTGGAATTCTCAGGAGGCCAAATTATACTAGAAAAATCTTTAAAATGTTTATATGCTTTGACCCACATTCTACTTTCAGGAATTGAGTATAAGGAATTAATTAAAGATGTGTATAAAGATATAGCTTCAAAGATGTTTTATTCAACTTTGTTCATGACAGCAAAAAAAAAAAGTAAACAATATAAATATTCAATAATAGGTATAGTAAAAACAAAATGAAATAAAATTATAATATAAAAGGTTGTATATTCAAACGACTGAGACTTATATGCTCTGACACGAAGTGACATACATAAACTGCAGCCATAACAAAATCCTTACTATTCCCAGCCTGCCACCTTCTTTCAAACCTTCTGCCTTGGCCCTCACTATTATGAAGTACCTGCTGTCACGATGTCTGCCTGGCAAACTCTACAGGATGACGTAGACCTAAACTCTCTCCCCTGAAGCTGCTATGGTGGCCTCCACTATGCTCCTTTAGTGCCTCGTTCATCTCTCTGCCAGCACTGATTACCACATACTGAGTGAAAGTATTTAAATGCTTTTGTCCTCCAGTCCCAGAAGCTCACGGAGGGCAGAGAAGGTCTGTCTGTCTCTTCCATGTACTTGAGCATCCTGCATACAGTAAGCACCCATTACTTTCTATCCTCGTGGGCTCCTTTAACAGTGCTTACTTAGAACAAAGAACTTGGTAAACCTGTGCATCCTTCCTCTCCTTGCTACCACTACATTTCTCTGACCTCACAGAGTCCTACTGTCCCATTATTCTTCCATTTTCTCCCCTCTGACCACTTACCCTTCCTGACCTAGCCAAGATTCATGGACTAAGAATTTGATTATTCTGCACTCCTACTGAATCCACCAGGCAAAACCCCAAACTTGGATCAATGTCTCCTTGTCCATCTTTTCTGCTTCTATATTAGATAACTAGCATTGATAAAGCAAAATAACCCAGCTGTGCAGATGAAGATCTGAGTTTGTTGTGGGCCAAATGCACTTGGGCACAAGCACTACCATCGATCCTTTTCTTGTTTTTGCAGCCTGTCTTCTGTCCCCATCTGCCCCAAGGACCTACTTGAAGCCCTGGAACTCCCATTCTCAGCAGAAAGAGCAGTCCTCAAATGTGACCTCTCTCTACATCCCCCTGTAAGCTTTTCTGCAGTCACACCCATTCTCACTTCCTTCTCCAGCAACCCCAATCTCTTGGACATCCTTTATCATAGTCCAGACCAGCTCTGCTTTTAGCCCTTGTTGCCAAGTGCCCTCCCTTCCCCATGCTCCCTAACCTCTGCTATATTAGTGCCTGCTTACCATCTTCAGTCTCCCTCTCTACTGAGTTCTTCCACTCAACTTATGAATATGTACTTGCAAGTTCCTCTCGGTCCCCTTACTTTTTCTCAAAACAGAAGCCTGCTACCACTGCCTTCATCCCCTCACCTCCGACTTACTCCTCAGCCCAATGACAAATCAGCTCCTACACCACAAATCTGCTGAAATACTGCTCCATGGGATCTACAATCAATACATCACATCCAAAACTAGGGAGCATTTTGGGGGTCCTTAGATTACTGGGCCACATTGCTGCAGCTGTTCACTCCCTTCTTATAACTCTATTCCTTTGACTATGGACTATTCTGGGTCTCTTTCCCCACTTTGGAGGCTCATCCACTCGATCCTTCAGGACCCCCTCTGACTTAAACACTGGAGATCAAAGCCCCCTGTAATCAGTCCTCAATCTACAACTCTGCTTTAGTTCATGCACCAGAAACTACTTTCTGTCAAATCGAACTGTTTCTCGCCACTACTTGTCTCTCATGCAGCAGACTCAAATCTTGGCGTAGAATGCCCTTCCTTTGGGATCAACTCCCCTGCCGTCTCCTCCCACGGTTCAATCCACTCTTCTAAGCTCCCAAAGTATGCCCCTCTACCCTTTCCCACGGAAGAGGAGTCTTTGCCTAACACGTCGGTCACTCCCACTGGAGGTAAGCACCTCCAGAGCAGGGCTGTCCCACTCTTCCAAGGCCTCTCTCCTGGCTTGGCACAGAAAAGGCAGTCAGGTTTCTCGTAGAAACAAATGAAAGAGGGTGAGAGGAACCTAAGAAAAACTGTTCTCGCAGAGCCAGAAACAGGGAGCAAGGAAGAACCTGGCCGTGGCCACTTACCGATGAGAACAGCGCTGTCCAGGTTTCGGAGCTGGGTCAGGAGTTGCGCCCGAGCCTGGAAGATGGGCAGACTCCGCCGCTGCCGCTCCACAGCCTCCAGGTAGGGACTGGCTGAGGGCTGGGCCAGGGGCGGCTGCTGCCTCTGGCCTCCTCCTCTGCCACCGCCGCCCGCACTCGGCAGCATTACCACTTGCCTCCCCGGAGAGCAGTACCCGGAGCGGTTAGGAGGCCCCGAGCCCTGCCGGAATCTCTTGGCCGGCTGAAAGCCCGCCTCCTCAGACATGTCAGGACACAGCGACCAGAGGGGCAAGGCCGGGCAGCTCCTGCAGCTCCCCAGCGCAAACAGCTAGCGCGCGCTGCCCCTTCCCGCCATGTGCTAGCAGCTCCCAGAGACTACGTATGACCGACCTCATGGCCACCCCTAGCTTTTAGGAAAGGGACTGCAATTCCCAGCATGCACTGGGAGCTTGGGAAGGATTTCACTTCCTGAGGGCGGGGAGAGCAGCATCCGAGGTACAAGGGGAAAAAGACCCCTATCGACAACAGCGAAAGAGGGGTTTATGGTTCCATGGGACCTTAACCTTGCATAATAAAGCGACCTTCCCCCCATTTTATTGTTCTGGTAATACTAATTATGATCAACGCGCGTTTCCCCTTCTTTACCCATAATAATACTCGCTCTTCAAGGAAAGTGCTTAACTTCATAAAATCAAGGGGAACACACACCAATTGTGTGGTCCTCTAAACAATTTATATTATATAGTAGATACTGACAGTATCCCCAATTTACAGAAGAAGAAACTGAGACTCTGAGATTTGTGGCCGAAAGAGGGACCACATGCTAAACCTGACAAGCTCAGGGAAGGCCAGCATGGGGGTCCCTACGAACTTAGAGATTGAAATTAATCACATAGGATGGTCTGAACATAAAAATTCTCAAAAGCAGGTTGGAAGGTAGTCACATCCTAGACCTGTAGTTTTCTTGAGAAGGTCAATCTTTACCTTAAATAAGTCCATTGTCTTTTTGCATCTAAGATAACATACCTTTGGAATGTCAAAGTTATCCTTTTATTCCCCAGACCCCTCAAGGCATAACTCACTGCACCAGAGCAGGACACCACAGAAACCCTCATTATAATTTTGTTCCTCAAATACCATCTCTATGTGCTATAAGTGTTAATTATTAACTCTCCTGTACCCACTAATGTAAAAGAAGTACGTGTCCCTCTATTTTAATCCCAGAAATTTCCCAGCTTTACTTTCTCCCACACTCTTTATCTACCACCAATGGATTTCATGTAACATTCCTTACACCTCTTCCTTTGATTCTAATGTGTAAAATAAGCAGCAAAATTGCCATTCTCTGGAGCATTTTCTTAATCTGTTGAGATTTTGCTTCCCAGCAATTTTCGTCAGTTTGCCTCAAATAAACTGATTAAAATTCCCTACAGGTTTGGATGTTTCTTACACTGACAGATAAATGTCATTCAGATGTCACAAAATTAGAATGTTGAAAAGGATACTGGTGGTCTTAGGCTACATAAAAGGAAAGCATTATATGATATATTCTATGACAATCATATTCTCCTCAGAAAATGACTATCCCAATGCACATGATCTGCTTCTGTAATACAAACAAGGAAAGAGGGAGTTTAATGGAACTAAAAGAGTCTTTTACCCTTCTTTCCCCCAACAATTCCTGCCAGACTCTGAAGTTCTCTGCAGTGCTCCCTACCACCATTACACAAATACCAATCAATGAGAAGATCCAGAACCCCAGAAGGGAAAACTCATTCCTTCTTCCCCTCCTAAATTCAAAGCTCTTCAATGCTTTGCTAATTCACCATAGAAAGACTGGTAAGCAACTGTTTGTTCTGCATATAAGAAATGATTTTCAAAGAATTCATAAGCTTCAACCCATGTGAAGGACTTCAGGCATCCTCTGAAGTTTATCTCCATGAAACTTGTGCTTGTTTCTTCCCTTTTCTTCCAGGTCAGAGGTAGTTTTCCTCTAGTTGCTGACACTTTAGTGACCAGGGGGTATTGAAAACGTGCATGTTGAACTACTAGCAGATATGTGTTTAAAAATAAATTGACAAAATTTCAATTCCTACCTTTAAATATTTAGAAAGGCAACCCAAAACTAGAAGGGAAAGTAACTGTCTTGGTCTGTTCAGGTTTCAATAACAAAGTACCACAGACTGGGTGGCTTACAAACAACAGAATATTGCTCAGTTCTGGAGGTTGGAAAGTCCAAGGTCAAGGCAACAGCATGGTTGCCTTTGGGTGAGGGCCCCCTTCCTGATTCATTGACGCTGCTTTCTGTGTCCTCATTAGATGGAAGGGCGTAGGGATCTCTGGAGCTTTTTAATAAGGCATTAATCTCATTAATGAGGGTTCTATCTCATTAGCACCTCCCAAAGGCTCCACCTCCTAAAACCATCACATCAGGCATTAGGATTTCAACATATGAATTTGGGGGGGATACAAATATTAGGACCATAGCAGTAACTGTTAACTCTCAAATTTTGGCTGTTTAGTATGTAAAAGACAGACCTCAGTTCTTTTACCCAGTGTACTTTCCAAAGTAACCTAATGGAGGAGACCTACGTTCCAAATGATTATAAAGGTCCAGGTACCATAACATAAATGAGTTAAATAACCTCGATAGAGAACATGCCCTGCCTCTAAAGGAAGCCACTAGTCACCTCCAGGCAATAGCTGCCATGCAGGCTGGGTATTGCCAGATCTTTTTTTTTTTTCAAGAAAAGTGAAAAATAAAGATTTTCATGTGAAATCTGTCAATTTTAAATGTTGGCTCAAAATATTTTTAAATGGTGCAGAAAAATAAACCATATATGTAGGCAACTCATCCATAATCTCTGGCCAGCTTTTCTGCAGCCTCAGAGTTGAAAAATAAAATCCTATATAGGCATCAAGCAGTGTTACACATTCCTTCTCCCCTCTCTAATATTAGCAATCTGAAATCTACACCGCCGTCCAAAAGTCTCTTGTAGTTAAGTGGCTTTCCTATGCAGATGATTACAAGCTATTAACTATTCAAATATTTGGGCTCTTCTAAATGGTGAATTGTCAGACACATTTCATTCTTAACTGCTCTGCGATGGTCTATGGACTTCTCACCATGTTATCAGTTGGTGGTCACTATTGTTGGTTTGCTTGCCTGACTACCAAACCACTGACCTTGATCATGTTTGGTTTTACTCCACCCTCCTTCAAGACAATCATAAGCCTCAGCAACTGGGTATATACTTGCACACACATACATGATTCCCTCTTTAATTAAAAATACCAGATAATAGTTTGCTGATCAATAAAGTATTTATTCAGCACCCATGTGCCAAGCACTCTGCTAGGCACTGTGGTGGATACAAAAACTTAAGACATGGTCCCTGCCCTTAAGGAGCTTACATTCTCATGAAGGAGACAAAACTAATATACATGTGCCAGCTAGAAACAGTACAAGACAATATATAATTTGGTGTAAGAGTATGTCATACAGACTTGAAGCTTTATAGGGATTCAAAGAAGAAAGACAATGAAATAGACCTTAGAGTCAAGATTTGAGGAGCCAGGAAAGAAGTCAGGCCTTGAAGGACTGAAGAAACTTAAATTGAGGTCCCTGTTAGGTAGAAGTGAAAGTAAGGTTCAAAGGAAGACAAAATGTATGCATTTGATATGGAGACTAAGAAGTCATCATGGATTTCTGAGCATAGAAGTGACTTGATCGTAAAAAGTTCAACTTTGATGTAAATTCATGTAATATGCAAATAATTTAAGGGAAAACAACCAAACAACCAAAGTATTGTGACAACACAGATGACACTCACCTGTCAAAGGAAAACACAGCTGCAATATAAAATGCAGGCGATCAAGGACAGATGACAATTCTAAGAAGCCCCTTACCCAACATGCCAATAGCTCAATATTTCCTAATTTCCATAGGCCCCAGAGACAGAGTGAAGGTTACTTTACCAAGATCCAGGACTTGGGTGCTCTCTGCTTAGAAAGACTACACAAGAGGTACAAAAGATTTTAGGACATACAAGAGTGACACAGAAAAAGAACAAGTGGAAAAGAGAAACAAATAGAAATCTATAGTGAAAAAACACACCAAAATGTATAAAAAAATGTATCTCCTAGGGAGATGCAATTGGCACGTCCATTTAAAAAAAATGAACGTATATTGTATTTCTACAACAAAGAAACTATGCCTTAGTCAAGTGTGCTTTTTCATATTACTGGTAAAATCCAGGAATCCCTTAAATTAAGTCAGGTAAATTGGTCACAAAATTCCATATATTAAATCTCACTTTTCAGTTGTCTTGCTTTACAAAAAAGAAGAGTGTTCTGGAAGAATTAAGAATGAGGTAAGCTGGGGAAGAAGTGAGGACTTTTACGTTCAGGTAAACCCAGGTAACCCGTTAAGCAACATAGGGCTAGGGATAGTGGTAGTGAGACTGGCCAAACTTACGAGGTCAGTTATTGAAATTATCACTGCCCAGGGCCGTGTAGTAGCACAGCATGGCATCCTAGCACTAGGAATTCTCATCCCATAAAATTAGAGAAATCAAAATCCTGTAACTGTGATTAGGTGATAAATTCAAAATTTGTTTCCCCTCAAAAAGAAAATTGTTTAATGTTTTACCCAGTCATTAATATATACAGACATTCCTTACTTAAATGGTCAGTGAATGGATTTTAGGATTCAAATTTTACCACAAAAATTCCATGAATTGGATAACTCAAAGTTAACTAAGGGGGAACAAATATAACTAGAGAAACCTATTTTTAGCCTCAAAATATACAATAAAAAAGAATTCTAATTAAATTCCAGTTTTCCTGAACAGAGTCAAGATCTAACAAAATTTAAGAATCCCATAAGGATTATACATTCCAAGATTGGCTTTTAAGATTTTTTTTAAACCACTAAGGAAAAAAAGTAGTCCCATTAACCCATATTCCATAAAACTGCAACCATTATATTCAGGAAGTTACCAATTAGCAGCATGTATATTTAAATTCCATTATTATGCATATCCCATTTAAAGATGCTAAAACACTATTCACTTCATTTCACAATCTGAAAATTCCCATTTAGGATGTTTATTATGTTTGATCTAAACTTTCACCTTTGAAGAAAATCTCACACCCTAGAAAGCTACCACTTAACCAGGCTGGAACTACTTAAGAAATAGTCCTGTGCCTATATGGTGTTTACTAAAACTATTTGGAATACTCTCTTTCCCGGGGGTGTCCATTTTAGTCCTCTGGGTTCTCTGAATTACTTAGGCAGTGTGAATACAAACCTATTGAGACCCAGGGAAGTTAACATTTTGGATGAGTATTTAATTGAACCACAGGTATTAAGTGTCCATTTCTGTGGAACCTCATTTCTACTTGATTGAGAAGGTAAACCAGGTAATTAGCTCTAAAAAGCTTCTTGGCTTTTCATGAAGCAAATGACAAATGTCAGCCAAAGGCCCAGGAGAAATGTATCCCTAACTGGTGCCTGTTCATCTGGCTCCAAAGTCAACATTCTAACTTGTTTTCCAAGTCTGCAGAAGATCTTTCTGTTGCTTTCCAAAAAGCTGGCCATTACCTGTCTTTTCCTGGGTATTTCTTAATGGAGAAATGCAAGCAGAATAAATAAGATGCCACATTAGCTTTCTGCCTATAGATGGACTCTCCTGTTGCTGAACTCCTGCTGCTGGAAGAACCACCCTACACTCTGCCACCACCACCACCTTTTCCCATGTTGTCTGACAACTTGAAGTTTTGTGAAATCCAGATGAGAACAAACTATCTGGACAACAGCAATGAATTTTCTTCCTACTGGAGCTGGCATTCTGAATTAGTAAGATATATATACAGCCACAGTATATCAGCCACATATTTCCAATCTTGAAATAAAATCCAGTTGAAAGCTGTGAAGACAGGAAGAGTGAGTATGTAAACTGCTCTGAGCTCAGACCTATGCAGGAGAGCTGGAATACATTATCATAATTTAAAAGATCACACACAAAAGCTTTAATTCAGTGAGAGAGAGATGGAATTCAGTTTTATTATGCCCTCTCTGGAACTTCCATTTACACCATGGCCTCGTCTATCAAAGAGGAGGAGGAGAAAAAGCTCTGCCTTACACCATAAACTCAAGTACTCATGTACTTGTTCGTTAGAGGTGGCAGGGTATTTGTTTCTTCAGTTTTTTGGCTCCAAGAGATTACACTTTGAGTACCAGTATAGTGAGAAACTACTGGCAAACTGCTGGAAATGTCTTCTGGATTAATCAGTGTACCATTTCATAAAGTGCTTCTGGAGTTAAAAATCTGTCAAGCTGTCAAAAGTGTCCACACTTTTGCAACACAAAGGATAAAAGAATCCCAATGGTATGTCACTGAGTCCTTCCCAGCTGGGTCTCATTATTGGCATTGCCGTTCTACCCGCCAAGGCGCTGGCCCTCACCCCAGGCAAAACCTCCTGGCCGCTCTTCAGGTAGTGGATTGTAATTTGGATCCTCATCTGGTGTATCAAAAATAGCCTTCCTAAAAGACAGGCAACAGATATAATTTAGTCCCAAAGTCATTGGAGCTCCTAAATACTGCAAGGTCAAAAAGGTCCGATGGAGTTTCTACCAATGGACAAGTATTACATCTGTCTACCAATGAAAGAGTTATATTTTGAAAGTATTCATAATTATTTCATATTTACATCAGCTTTTACCTCCTTTAATAACTTTTACTACAAAAGCAATACATGTTAATTGTAGTGAAAACAGGAACTATATGTGAGCAAAACATCCTAAATCCCCAGAAATAACCACTATTGTTTTCATTATTCTTCTAGAACTTTTATATATGTAATTTTACAAAAATTAGATCACACTATTTGTTTTGTAACCTGATCTTCACTAAATTTAGCATGTCTCCCCACAACCACTGACAGATGAACAAAATGGTATACATGTCACATGTACATGAAATATTATTCAATCTATAAAAGGAAATTCTGACACATGCTACAACATGGATGAACCTTGAAAACAGTACGCTAAGTGAAATAAGCTGGTCAAAAAAGGACAAATGTTGTGTGATTTCACTAATGAGGAAACTAGAGTAGTCAAACTCATAGAGACAGAAAGTAGAATGGCGGTTGTAAAGGCTAAGGGGAGGAGAAATGAGGAGTTAGTGTGTAATGGGTACAGAGTTCCAGTTTTGCAAAATGAAAAGAATTCTATGGACGAATGGTGATAATAGAAGCACAATGTGAAGGTACTTAATGCCACTGAACAATACACTTAAAATGTATAATACGAGAGTAAATTGTATGTTATGTGTATTTTATAACAATCAAAATTTAAAAAAATTAACAAGTTATTCCAAGAAAAGTTATCCAGAGCATAGGAAGAGACAGTAAATGCCCAAAAACTTAAAAAATACTATTATGTGGTCATTCAAAATCTCCCTGAAGAATTAACCATTAAAGCAGCAACCTCTATTTACATTCATATTTCTAATTGTACTTGCCCACAGTTGATAAAATTAGAAGTGCATCTGTAAACTTCTATTTTATACTGAGATTAGGAGAAGCATCTATATTTCAATATCTCCATTAATTCTTAAAAATTAACAATAAAAACACACATCAATAGAAAAATAGAGGGTTGATCAGGCAATTCAAAAAAGACATCCAAATGGTCAATAAACACGAAGATATTTGCTTTCGCAATAATTAAACGAATGCATGTTAAAAACTAAACCCCTTCTACTTCCCAAACAAGGTGAGGCGGAACAATGTAGGCGCCCATGTAGGGGAGTGGAGCCATAGTGGCCCAGAGCAGGATGGGAGTTAGGGGAACAGCCTGGAATATGGAGGCAAGAGCCCATTTGGGACATGCACACATGGAGGTGGGCTGGTGCAGAGCGTCAGAGCCTGAGAAGGGTAAGGAGGGCATCCCCATAAGAGGGCAGCCTAATATGGGGAATCTGAAGTAGAGCAGATGAGCAAGGCATCCACATGGGGGAGGGGGACACAGTGATGAAAAATTGGTTACATATGCGGGTGTTAATTAAATAGGTAAATATATTAACGATAATAAGAATCAGGTTTCCACAGCCAGTGAGAACAGGGCAATTTGAAAAGGGGTGGTATATTCATACAATGAATACATATTTGGCAAAAAAAAAAAAAAAGGCGAAAAGAAACAATTACTCATACATGCAACAAAATAAATACATTTCAAAAACATGTTGAATGAAAGAGGTCTTTTACAAAGCAGTACATACACATTGTATAATTCCACTCATGAAATTTAGAACATGCAAAACTAATCTGTGGAGGAACAAAATCAGTATAGTGATTGTTTTGGGGGGATGAGGGCAAGGATTGACAGAGAAGGGACATGAGGGAAGCTTCTGGGTAATGGTAATTTTCTTTATCATGATAGGAGTTTGGGATAACTGTGTGCATTTATGAAAACCTGTTAGTTGACACACTTGAGATTCATGGATGTTGTTGTATATAAAGAACTCTAGTTAATGATATGCGTACTAAAGTATTTAGAGAATTAAGTATACTGGAATGGAAAGATGGATAGATAGATGTATAAAAAGCAAAAACAGTAAAATAGTAATTGTAGAATCTATGTGGTGGGTAAATGATACTGTATAATTTTTTCTATTTTTCTATAAATTTGAAAATTTTCATATTAAAATATTGGAGGAAGAATATAGAAAGAAAAAAAACTACCATGAATCATGTAGAGTTGTACTAAAGCCAGCAGTATCAGTATAAACCGATGCTATAAAAATACATAGATCTAAAAATATAGATGTAGATACACACATATGCATACATATAATTTCCTTGCTCTGTTCACTGAGAGGACCTGGGAATAGTAACACTTCAAAAGCAATGAGCATATCCAGATCTTGGCTTCTAAATATCATTCTCCACCAAAAAGGAACTAGAGCTCCTTGAAGAAATAGCTGATTCTCGGACTGGATCAAGGAGGGCACATGACAAGCCAGGGATATCTTGTCAGGCCAGAAGATAATAAATTGCTAAAAACAAAAATGAAAAAATGCGACCATGTTGAAAAGTACTTAGGAGCCAGTCTGAAGGGATTGCCATTGGCCAAATCTGAGGAAATACAGGCATCAAAATAAACAATCATAGAGACCGGGCAGAATGGCGTAGATGATAGCAGCTTTGTTCATCTCCTCTTGCGACATTAAAGTTGTGACGGAAACATGGAACAAACAACAAGCAGAGTCGCCTGGGGTCTAGATGAACAAAAGCCCTACAACTAGAGAGAGAAATAAAAAATCACCCTCCAACGATAGAAGGTTGGAGGTGGTGAAGACACAAGGCTGCTCGGTCCTGAGCAGCTGACTGGGACAGAGGCTGTAGCAGCTACAGACATTCCTCTTAAAGGTGACCAGACTTTTGTAGTGCAGACTTTCTCACTCTGAGCACATGTACTGGGTAGGCTGCCTGGGGGGCACCAGGGAATTACAGGGGGACACTGAGTTGTCGGAGTGAGGGAAGGCTGGAGGCAAGGCTCTCTCCCAGGCAGAAGTGCTAACAGTATCCACTGTTACTCTGTTGAGCCCTCCTCATTTCCAGCGTGCTGACGCAGCACAGTGATTGCTGAGACATCATCAAACTGAATAACAAAGGATGCTCCGACCAGAAGATTCCCTGAAACTCTGCCTCCGCCACTCGTGGTCCCTCCCAAGCCAAATCCAGTAGTATCCTTGGAGAATCCTGTGCCATTTGCTGAGCAGCTCCAAGACTCACACTGGTGGCAGCTGACCATGGTTTCTGGTGTGACTTCTTGAGGCAACTATGAGCACAGCATCTGTGGATTGCTTGCTGAATCTTAACACGTGGCCCCAGAGGGACACAGGCTAGGGCTAAACTTAGCCTGCAGCTGAACGCCCCTCGGGACTGTGCCACTGGACAACTACTACACAAAGCCACACTAATAAGACTGGGAGACTTAGAAGCTTTGCTTAGTGTATAGAAACAGACACAGAAAGGCAGCTAAAATGGGAAGACAAAGAAGCAGAAACCATATGAAAGAACAGAACAGAAATCAAGGAAAAATGAAGTCGAGCAATCTAACAAATGCAGAGTTCAAAACACTCGTTATAAAGATGCTCCACGAAATTAAGGGAAGTGTAGATGAACTCAGTGAGAACTTTAACAAAGAGATAAAAATATAAAAATGGAAATTTTAAAAGGGAACCAGTCAGAAATGAAGAATACATTATGTGAGAAGAGTATATTAGAGGGAATCAACAGAATGGATAAAGAAGAGGATCAAACCACCAATATAGAGGATGGGGAACAGAATGGCAAGAAAAAAGTAACAAAGAATATAATTTAAGAAGCCTATGGGACAAAATTAAGGATAACAACATACATGTCATAGGGGTACCTGAAGAGGGAGAACAAAAAATTGAAGAGCTATTTGAAGAAATAATGATGGAAAACTTCCCTAATCTGGTGAAAGAAAGAGACATACAACCCCAGGAAGCTCAGAGAGTCTTGAAAAAATTGAACTCAAAGCGACCCACATCAAGACACATTATAATTGAAATGCCAAAGGTTCAATACAAAGAGTATCTTAAAAGAAGCAAGAGAAAAGCAATTAGTTACCTACAAGGTAGCACCCATAAGACTGACAGCTCATTTCTTAAAAAAAAAAAACTATGCAGGACAGAAGGGCTTGGCACAAAATATTCAATGTGATGAAAATCCAGGATCTACGACCAAAAATACTTTACCCAGCAAAGCTATCGTTTAGAGTTGAAGGACAGATAGAGGGTGGTTTCCCAGACAAAAATAAGCTAAAGGAATTCATCAACACCAAGGCAGTATTACAGGAAATGTTAGAGAGACTTCTTTAAGAAGAAAAAACATTTATCAAAAATAGGAATAAAGAATGGTAATAACCATGTATCTATCAACAAGTACATCAAATGGAAAAGAATTAAGTGCTCCAACCAAAAGACAGAGTGGCTGAATGGATAAGAAAACAAGACCCCTACATGTGCTGCCTACAAGAGACTCACTTCAGATTTAAAGACACACACAGACTAAAAGGAAAAGGATGGGAAAAGATATTGCTTTGATGGACCTAGGGGGGTATTACGCTGAATGAAGTCAGAGAAAAACAAATACCATATGATTTCACATACATGTGGAATCTAAAGAACAAAATAAACAACAAAAACAGAAATAAACTCATAGACACAGAATATTTTGAGGGCTACTAGATGGGAGGAGGGGTTGGGGGGATGGTGAAAAAGGGCAATGGGATTAAGAAGTGCAAATGGATAGATACAAAATAATCAGGGAGATACAAAATGTAGTATAAAGAAAATAGTCAACAATGTTGTAAAAAATATGTAAGGGGGAAGAGGGGTACTAGATTTAGTGGGGTGACAGATCTCTAGTCACTATGCTGTACAACTGAAACTAATATATTATTATATGCCAACTATAATTGAAAAAAAAAACCCATTGTATAATGTAAAGATGGGCAACTGATTGTCTATTATATTTCAATAAAGCTGCGGGAAAAAATAAACACTAATAAGGGATTATAATCTATGAACGAAACACGAAACCATGAATTCACATAGATATAAAAGAATTGATATTAGTAAGGAATATTTACATAGTCTCAAAAGTATCTTCCAACAAAACAATTATAAAAGGAAAAAAAGTAACCTCATAGCGGAGAGGCCTCACAGTCACTTTAATTAAGTTATCAAAGTGATTATTACCACTTTGAGAAATTCAACAAACTGAAATTCTGTGCTAACAGGATGCAATTAGAACGCAGTGTCACTTCTCTATTCCTGCTAAAGATGCAAAACCTGAACCTAAATGTGAGGAAACATTAGACAAACCCAAATTCTACAAAACGTCTTCATAAATGTCCATATCATGAGTCAAGGAAAGACTAAGGAGCTGTTCCAAACTGAAGGAAACTAATGAGACATAACTAAATGCAACCCTTGAATCTAAACTGGATTTTTTTGCTATAAAGAACATTATTAGGACAAGTACCAAGTGTAGAATTGGGTTTGAGGATTAACATTCATTTCCTGATTTTAAATGTAGAAGAATGTCTTTGTTTATAGAAAATACACATTAAAGGGGGTCACTGGGCATTAGATTGACAATTTACTAAGAGTCATTTGTACTCTTTGCAATTTTGTTTCAAAATTAAAAAAAAAAAAATATATATATATATATAAAACAATGAGATACCATCTTATGGCTATCAAACTAGGAAAGTAATAAATATGAGTAAATACATCCCACATTTGATGAAGATGTAGGGAAATGGTAGAAATTGTTGGTAGTAATGTAAACTTCAACATTCATTCTGGATGGCAATTTGACAATAAACAAAATAGTAATTCTACTTCTAGGAATTTATCCTTTGAAAATAATCACAGATGTGTGCAAAGGTTTAGCTGTAAGGAAGTTCATCACTCCAATTTTAGAAGGGAAAAGGAAGAACTCATGTTAATGTCCATCAAATGGGATTTGTAAAATTATGCTATATTTATACCATGGAGTATCATGTAGTTGTTACAATTTTATAGGACATTTATGATGGAAAAATGATTCTGACATACTACTTAAAAAGGTCATAAAAAAGCATTTTCAAAAAGTACACAGACAATAAAAGATTGAAGAATACATACCAAAAAGTTAATCTAAGTGATGGGATTATGGAAGATTTTACTTTTTACTTAATCATTCTACAACCAACACTTTATAATAAAAATTCACATTTTATTCTTCAGGTTAACCCTTTTTAATGTAGTATAGCCCAAGGACACAAAATTCTGGAGTAGAAAGAGGGCTTATAAATCAAAGCTCTACCTCCAGGGAAAATGAAGTGCAAAAAAGAAGGGATTTACTTAAAATCCCTTCCGTGGAACAGCCCAAACCTATTTCCACTGTACTTCACTGCTCATCTCTACCACCTGCTTGGAAGGTCAGGCATTCAACCTTAAAAACTTTGCTCCGGTCAGTTTTGCCTACTTTGCTACCTCACCTCTCTAAATTCAGCAGCTTTCTGAAAACAGGAGGCTCCTCCCTGGGCCAGGAGGTGCTAGCGGTGATCTGGGACAGTTTCACCAAGTCAGCCTCAGACATCTTGAGGCTATTAACCTGGCTCCTACCACAAGTCTGGCACTGTCTGCTCCTACCCAATACAAATGCTCAACTGCACTCAGACTGCTCAATTTGCAAATATTTACTGACTTGAACTGTGTGTGCCAGGAGCTATGGGAGCATCAAGAATACACAAATCATGAACTCTGTCTCAATTTATCTGCAAAAAACATGTAACCCAGTGTTAAATACTCACAAAATAGATGGTGTTTTCAGAATTCTTATTCCACCAGGCTGAATGGGAAATACATCTTCCAAGAAATAATATATGTGTCCAACTGCAATACCTAGAGTCAACCAGAAATAAAAGTGGGTGAGGATTAAAATATTGATTGTAGGTAAATCTACCAACATAAATCCCTCATATTTGGGAAGAAATATTCTTAAAAATTAAAAAAAAATATTATAGTCTTTCAGCATGTAACTATCAAATAATTCAATAATACTGTAGTCTTTCAGCATGTAACTATCAAACAATCCCATAATAGCTATTATGTGAAGGCTAGACAGAACGTGAAAAATAGCAACTAAGTAAGTTTGTAAGTAAAATAATAGAAAAAATAGTGATAAGACTCTTACCCAAGAGGTCCACAATGATTGAGTTCCCCAACAACAAGGAAAAGCCCATGAGTACCCAGGGTAGAAAGGGGGCCTGGAAATTGAGAAGGCCGAAGAAGTTCATGCGGACATAAGGGTTCCTTCGGCTCCACACGTAGACAAGCATTATTGTAAAAGCCTGGCCCAAGAAAACTAAGCTCACAAACAAACCAAAAATCTAGCAGATAGCATTAAGGAAAATATCAACATTAAAAGTGTAATAGGGAAGACTGGGCAAGAGAACTAAGGATTGTGTTTTAATAAAAGTTTGAATTAGGAAAGTTGAGCATTACCTACTTACATCTTTAGGAGAAAAAAAAGCCTGAAAATAATTTCCCAGAGCAATCAGGCAAAAACCTGCTTAGGCCAAATCATCTGGATTGTACCTATTTCAAAGTACTATTCTGCTATCATGAAGTTCTTGCCTCTTTGGAAAATGCATTAATTACTTGGTCAAAAATTGCATTAAAGTTCACTCACCATTAGCACCTCTACAGAGGCGAATAAAGCCAGCGGGAGCAAAACCATCTTGTCAGACAGGACTACATTCAAGTCTGTTATATGGATGACAATTATTTTTTTTAAAAAAATAATTTATCGGTTTTGATAGTAACCAAATAAATGTCTTACCAACTTCTTTTAAAAGTGGAGTAAGTACACCCATCAACAATAATATATCTAAGATATGTAGTAACCCACCTGGGTCCAATCTCTAGAAAGTTGTCCTATAAAGTGTGCTATACAATAAATAGTAGTATCCTGAAGCTAAAATCTGGAGATCTACTTTGATCTGTTCAGAGTATCCAGTGAATTGTGGGAGACACATGAAAAGCTTTAGGAAGAGAAGGGATTTTCTTTAACATTTGCCTGTATTTATTCTGTTGAAGGATACGGTCATTAAGAATCCACCAAAAAGGAACATAAATACAAAGTCTGCTGTCCGACCTCGGAAAGAGCCTTCTTCTAGCATTCGACAGTAACGATATCTTAAGTTCCAAGTTAAGAAAATGTTAAGCACACAAATGTGAAGAAAGTAAAATTTAGTGTATCATTTAAGTACACCTGTACTCCATGCTATTTGTAAGAAGTCAAGCCTTCATTTTTATAAGAACGTTTATGAGTAGTAGTATGGTTACTTCTCTTTTACCAGGCATTTTAGGCAGGGTGAAGACCAGCTTCGTATTTTAGAAAATACTTTTTCTAAACAGTTAAGCCAGACACTGCATAAACATGCCATTAATCCTTTTAAACCAGTCACCTATTAAACCTTTTCAGATCTGTAACATCTTTTCATGTTCAGCCGTACCATAATCTACATCACCCTTGTTTTTTCACAGCCTAACTTGGAAGAAATCCCCATCAAGAAGCCTTGTGTGAGAACCTATTTTTTCAGGCCAGGTAGATTAAGCATGTCTATGTCTTGATCAATGAGATCCATGATGATAAAAAAAAATTATTAGAAACTTACCAGTATACCATACAGGAGACACAGGAACCCATCCTAATGCAGGAATCCTGTCACCCCTACATGGTCCTCTATCAACTGCAGGTGCTTTGACTTATAACTGTCCTCTTAATCCAGAGGGCCCCAACTATCATTTAATCAGTGAACAACTCTTTCTCTTTCAACACATTGGAACATGGCAAGCCCAGAAGATACTATGGTGCTGTCTTTTCAGCCAATAGATCAGCAAGTAAGATACAAGGAGATCTCAAGTTCTCCATTGTCAATGAATCCACTCTACAACTTATATTAAAACTGTTAATTATCACTGTATTAAGGTTCCGTTTTACCACTTGGGATCTGCTGATGTTATTTTGTAAGTATGCCTCAATTAAGTCACACCTCCTCTCCCCTGATCAGATTTGCAAGTGACTTCTGGGCAGAAATGTAATCATTTATTAATTAAATATCCTCATTTGAACAGTGACCTACAAACACCCTTAAAATATTACTATCTGACAACTTTGTGTACCACTAAGCCAGAACCTAGGATTTACAGCTAAGATGATAACAAAAATAACAATATTAATAGTTTCAACTTAATATTGTATTTCCTAAGTAAACCTGAAGTTTTTATGCTAACCCCACTTAATAAAGGATACAGAAAAATCATGTTAAATAAAAAATTGAATCCAACTGGCCCAAAAAATAAAAAATTGGTGATTAGCCTCCATATCTGTTAAAAGAAAAAAAAAAATCGAGAGAAATATAGATTAAATAAAATATACCAGGAAACATTTCCATATTAAGACAAAAGAGATATCCTATGACTACAATGGTTGAAAGGCCATGGATAGATAACATGTTCTGAACAAAAAAATGAGGCACACAACCAGACACTGTATTTTTATGCTGCTTCTAGTTGAAAGTCTGAATATCATTCAGCCTTTGAATTTTGTTAAAGATAAGGAGACAGAAAATTTGAAATTGTGATTGTCTTAACAAAAAAAAGCCCACACCATATGGTCGGACAAATTATGGAAAAAGTTTGATGGAGACTAGGTTAATTTGCATAATAGAAAACAGTGCATTCAAAAATGTAGTATTATAATGTAATGAATAGTCTTGAGATATTAGAGAAAAACTCCAGGGATCTAATATAAATTGCTAAGAAACATTTCTATATTAGGCAATTCAAAACACTCAGAGTAAAGATAATTCTAAAGCAAATACTCGAATTTGGTTGAACAAATAGTCAACTCTCTACGAGTAAAGACCTAATGCTCTAATAATTAGTCTAACTGGTAAATATAAAAACACTTATTTTCTTGTTAGAAACCCTGATATACTCTTCCCTACCCAACCCATCCACACCTACAATAAGAACTATTCATAATGGCAAAGCACTTAATATTTTAAAGTGTTTTAACATATTCTATTATCTTATGTGATCTTAATCCTGTTACTGCAATCCTCATTTCATATATAAGGAAACTAAGAGATTTGAATACTTTTTAAATGGCTTGCCCAAGGACACACAGCTATTAAAGGGCAACTCTGAATTCAAACCCAAAACTCCTAACGCAGACACAAAACTCCTAACGCAGACACAAGTATCGAGTTTAACCCCAGGCAAAATCAAGGCAAACAGGTATTAACTTGGAAGTAATATCTGGATGGAGATACAGCTCTCAGCAAAGGCCATGTAAGTACTGAAGGAAGAATGTAGTGACAAGAGTCCACCGAAATGCTTTATGCATCATTAAAGTCTTAAGAATTGGTAACTATTAAAGTTAAAACACTTAGTTCTACATACTAACTGCATCCAGGATTTTAGAGTCTTCAACCTAAAGAGGAGACAAGCATATAAATAGTGCAAGTATGTGATGGGAGATGATCTAAAAGAAGTATTTACAGATACCCTAGAAACAAAGGAGAATGAATCTGAGGTTACACAAAACCTGTGCCTTGAAAGGCAAGCTGGAGTTCAATGGGTATAAAGTAAATGAAACACATCTGAGACAGAGGAAAAATTACTGGCTTTTGGGTCTCCCTTCCACTCCAACTATAGCCTATATAAACATTGTGGAGCAGGAAAATACAACTCTCTTTTAGCATTCTAATTTTGGAAAGGACTATCTCCCATTGTAATCTAATAAACTGGCATGTTGTTGTTTTAGATGTTGGTCTTTCAGAGTTTTGTTAGTATGATCATCCCTGGAAGATGAATTAATTTAAAAGCCCTAACAGAGCTGAGTGTCCAAACTGGACCACAGCTGATAACGCCAAGGTGGTGGTGGGTGTACCACATGGTAAGTGTACAAAATAAGGGCATAATCAATCCTGTGAGATTCTCCCTGGGCAGCTAGTTGGTCCTCTCAAATATATTAACTCTGAATTAGTGATTTCTAAATACAGGAACTAAACACCTCAAATCAAAAACACGCAGGAAACTTCAAAAATAAAATACAGATTCTTATTTCCTACCCGTTGTGATTCTGATTTGGTCCATGATGAGGAACTTGAGAATATCCCAATTAGGCTGCAGAATCACTGCTTTATGCCCCTCACAATATGACTTATAATCAAACATTCTCATTGAATTCTTTCTTGAAATAGTATATGGCAGGGTTTGCTACTAAAAAGTAAGAAAAATAAGTTTAAAAACGGAAACAATCATGGTTGTGATGGACCACTTACTTGAAAGTGTTTAAAGATTAATTCAGGATTGAAGTACAGCTGAAAAGGTGTGATCAATTCCAACTGCTGAAATAGAAAAAGAGCTCCTTAAAGCAAATCAATCAAGAAACAATATTTCATCATTTACAACAAAGGATTAGTAGGCCTATCGATTTCCAACTCTGTCACTTAGACTGCATCTTTTAAGGTTGGAGGAAGAGGCTAGGAAAGAATTCTCCATAACTGGTACAATTCTTTGTATCTCCAATATCTAATACAGAATAAAAGTCTGTTTTATGTTGCAAAAGTAGAGGATGACATGAGGGTACGGGAGTGAGGTGGTGATGTCTTACATACAGGGAAAGTAAAGAGCAGCTGCTATGAATCTGCCCATCACACAGGCATCACCTGCAAGTTTCATGAAGCAACACAACTCACACAAAAGCACCGAGACCCAAGACCCTGCCACCGTCAAGGCTGGGTACTTCCAGCCAACCTCTATATCCACACTCTCCTTATTTCAAGACTCTTCCCTCTCGACAACTTAAACTTCTTCACTAAGCTGGCTTTCCTCCCACTAGTCACCGCGGTACCACTTGGCCATCACCAGAGTTCTCAGAGACGTTTTCTGGGTGGGCGGCTCCCGCTGCCCTGGATTTGCTGTTGGTTTGGCCTTCATCTCTCAGAAACTGACCTGAAGTCCTGATCCTCCATCCCTCATGCTGCAGTACTCCCTTCTCGCGTCACTGGATAAACACTCTTGGAGCCATTCCAAACCCCGGAGTGAGCCCTGTCCACCTCCACTCACCCCTGAGACCAACCCATCTGGGCTTCCCCAAGGCCCAAACCCCAGTTTCCTGAAGACCCGGTCAAATCCAGCCCGGATAATGAGAAGCTGGCGCTGCAGCTGCTCACCACAGCGGCAGTGGTGAGTACGCAGGCGGTGGTGTAGGCGCGGCTGACCGGTGGGATCTGCAGGTACTCCAGCCTGAGGCTCTGGTACGCCATTTTCCCCACCGCCACCTGCCCTCCGACTTCCCCTTCCGCCAGTCAGCCCAAGCGGCGGGGCGGGACTAAAGCGGGGTCATCCCGTTAGCCTGTCCGCTGCTGTCCAATCAGCGCTGCGCAACCAGCAAGCCGCCAATCGCTATGAAAAGCCAAGCCCTATGAAAAGCCATTTACCAATCACGAGTTGCGTCTTCAGGGTGCCCCAGCCATGCTTCTCTACCCACCAACGTCACGGAGAAGGGAGTAAGTACCGGTTCCTTCCGCCAATCCCCGCGGGCCACAGATAGCTTGCCCGTCCGGCCCCTTTCTGTCACCAATGTAGGTGGCCCTCCCGACCAGACAGCCAGCCAATCAAGAGCACGACAACATCCCGCCTTTGCTCTCGTTAGCTGAGGCAGGCATCGGTTGGAATTTTTGCGAGCCAGCCACTCCGCCGACATCTGGCAGCAGGAGGTGGTTTAAAGGAAGTGGCGGGAAGCTGGTGTTTGATCGAATTTGTCACCCTCATGGTCGCTTCGGTAAGTGCCGCAGAGTTGCATTGTCTCAGAGGAACAGAGGGGAGTAGAACTGGATTAGGCATCACCGCGGGGCGCTGAAGCGGCCTTATTGTTCGGCCTCCAGTGTCCCGGCATGCAGCGGGGTCGCGGCGCCCGACGGGAGTCGGTTCTCCGGCCGGAAGCAATTCCTGCCCGGAGGATTTTAGAGTTAGTGAGGAGTGTGGGGCAGCGCCCGTGTTTACTGTGCGAATATTGAACAAGCCGTCCTCATCCTGCCTTCATGAACTCTAGCGCTAGCACAGACGTTGAGACAGGCCCATGATAATATCTTAAAGTAGAACTCGGTCAGTTCCCACAGAAAAGTCTTGGGAATTCAGAGGTGGGAGTGCGTCACTAGGGAAATGTATTTAAACTGACCCTTGAGGAGTATTTGGCCACAGCATCCTTCCTTGAAGGAAAGACATCAAAGACAGCTCGGTTTGGTTGGTACAAGGAGTCGTCAGATTTTGAATGGCAGAGTTAATATCATACTTTATTCGGTGGGTTATAAGGAAGCATTAAAGGTTTTTGAAACAGGGAGTGACCATTAAGTTTAGTATATAAGGAACCAAGTAAAAGGGTAGAGAGAGTGGTTTTTAAAAGATATAAATGAGTAATTCACAAAAGGTGAAACCTGAAGAGCTAACGTGTGAAGTGGTACTCAACTTTGCTGATAATCAGAGAAATGCACATTAAAATATTTTTGCCTGCTCCCCAAATATCACCCTCACAACCTGTTGATAAAACAATGCTGCATGTACTGCTTACCCTGGTAAGGGTGAACAACGGAACTTGGCAGAGTTTTGTCAGTGCCTCATAGAGAGGGAAGGCAAGATGGGAACTTTTTGAGAATTGCAAGTTTTGTTTAAGGTGGATCTTTGAATTTGAGGGTTTGATTAGGATTGGATAGTGATCGTGAAATAACAGTGCAGGAAAGGTAGAAGCAACCAAAGCAAGAAATTTCGAGGCAAGAGTTTCAGAGAGTCAGGATATAAATCACTGATTCTTCTCATTGAAGATCTGGTCAGTATTTCGGGAGTTCAAGCCCTTGGAACAGTGAAAATACATATAAGTGAAATCTGTGGTTCAGCAATTACTTGCCTGTGTAAATGCTCTGCAAGTCCCTAAGGAGACATTATAGGAGGATGTTACATTGTTTCTGGTAGTAAGGTGCTGAAAGCAAACTAGGTGTCTTTCACAAGGAGAATGGAACATAAGTATGGCGTATGAATATAAAATTGGTGGAACACTTAAGTTAGAATCAATGAAGTAAACTTAAGTATAAAACTAACATGGAATGATTACAAACAAAAAATGTAAACATACATATATAAAACTTTCAAGAATATGTATCTGAAACTACTAAAGATGAATTAAAATTGAAAATTAATTAAAAAAGCATATGTTAAAAACATTAGAGTAGGTTCCTATGGGAGATGAAATGTAGAAGAATAAAGACCTAGCATGAACCAAAAATAGCCACGAAATAGGAAGTTATCAGCTCAATTATGCACACGTGAGATCCTTAAAAAGAACAGGATGTGATTAGTAAGGTTCAGATGATGAAGGCCTTTGTAAGCCATGGTTAAATAGTTTGATCTTGATTCTGAAGGCATAGGGCAGTGCTGAGGAAATAGAAATCCTGCCAACCCAGAGAAGCCTCTTCACAAGACTTAGAAAAAAAAGTAGTTTTCTTACTGGTTAGTCATATCTAGATTACAACGCATTGTAGATAATCTGAGTAAGATTACAAAAACAGAAATTGTACCCTATCTGTACAGCCAAGTAGTTATAACCGTTCTATTTTTAGCCATTACATATATAAATTCTCAAGATTAGTGGCATCTTTGTCTTCCCATAAAAAGATTCGAACCTACCATTTGCTTCAAATTCTTTCATAAAGTTCATCCTAAATTCACCTGGCAATAGAAGTAGCCATCTATTTTAGCTAATTGCCTTTATCTGAAGGAATAATAAAACTCTTATTTCTATAACAAGCATATGGTTATATAAAGCTCAGAAAAGATGCCTAGGTTAAACTCCCGCAGTGACAAGGAGATCCGAGTGCTATTTTCCTAGATGTTTACATTCTAAAGGTTGACTCTTAGACCCTTGAAAAAACATGTTAAGCTTGTAAAGCTGACAAGAGGCAAGCTCAACTTCTAACTGGGATTTTTTTCCAGATGGCTAGATTGGAAGGACAGGGAGTTGAGGACATGGCCAAGGAAGTGGTCGAAGTAATGAATCGTGGAGCCTAAAATGGATAGGGAAGGAAGTGAAGTGGAATAGACAGTGCAAAGAAGAGAGGATCAGTGGGTTGAAATTCTTGATGATTAAGGTACAGTATGAGTATGTGAATAAGAGTTGGAAGAATAGCATAGAAAGTTGTGGTAAAAAATAGGGGCAGTTGGGGAGAGAAGTTACAAACATCAAGAGCCAGGTGGTAAAAGTGAAGACGAAGCCATTGAAACTCATGAAACAGAGTCTCTAGGGCGCTGGTTAAGTCATCTGTCTAAGTTTGAACATTGTCTAGGATAACAGACTTAGAAGACTGAGCCCAGAGTCCTCAATAAATGAGAAGTGAGGGAAATAAACAATAAGAAAGAGGGAAGAGAAGTTATAGGCTGATAGAAAGATCCTCAGGGAGGCAAAGGTTTGTATCCTTTTGTGAATGAGTGAGGCTGGAAGTGGCACTGGGTATCAACGAACACAAACTTCTTATTTTTTGCTTTTTTTTTTTTCTATCTGTAATGTGATTTGTTACTTTCCTCTGATTTTTTTTTAATCCAAATGTTTTTTTTTTCTTGCATTTTCAGATTTTTCACAGTCAAAATTAACATAGCAAAATTAGCCAAGATGTCTGTCGATCCAATGACCTATGAGGCCCAGTTTTTTGGCTTCACGCCACAAACTTGCATGCTCAGGATCTACATTGCATTTCAAGACTACCTATTTGAAGTGATGCAGGCTGTTGAACAGGTTATTCTGAAGAAACTGGATGGCATCCCAAACTGTGAGATTAGTCCAGTCCAAATCCGTAAATGTACGGAGAAGTTTCTTTGCTTCATGAAAGGACGTTTTGATAACCTTTTTGTCAAAATGGAACAGCTATTTTTACAGTGGATTTTGCGTATTCCCCCAAACATCTTGCTTCCGGAAGATAAATCTCAGGAGATGCATCCTTATAGTGAGGAAGAATTCCACCTTCTCCAAAAAGAAATTGAACAGTTACAGGAGACATATAAGACTGAATTATGCACTAAGCAAGCCCTTCTTGCAGAATTAGAAGAGCAAAAAATTGTTCAGGCCAAACTCAAACAGACATTGGCTTTGTTTGATGAGCTTGAAAATGTTGGCAGAGCTCATGGGACTAGTGATTTTAAGGAGAGCTTAGTGTTCCTGGTCCAGAACTCCAGAAAACTACAGAATATTAGAGACAATGTGGAAAAGGAAAGCAAAAGACTGAAAATATCTTAATTTCTAAATAATAAAGGGAGTCTGTCAAAAGCAGAATGAGTAAGGGATTCATATCAATGACTATTCTTATTTTAGTGAACTGTATATTTTACTGGATTTTCTTTGTTTACTTTCTTGTAGTCCACATCTTCCTCTTTTTTGGTCCCTATTCTGAAGTATCTATGTATTACCCTGATCTAATCTTTGAAACATTTATTCTTTACAGGCCTCTCATAGGTGGGAAAGGATTCTTGATTCAGTAATGACTCTTTTGGGGCCTTGATTGAAGAAAATAAAGCTTTCCCTGGCCAGTCAAAGATATTTGTAAAAGTTGTACCTTGGTCATGAGTTCTTCGTATTTTCGTCATTTTTGACTTATTCTTTAGATGAGATCAAATGAGAAAAAGGTTGAATGGTTGGCTTCTTTATTGACCAACCACTATATTGCGAGACAGCCAAAACAGAATGCTTGCTTTTGTTCAATAACTTCTCTTATACAAAGAAGGTGATAAGTAGTTGAAAGACTCAAGTAGCAGAAAAACAACCATGACATTTAGGACAGAAGAAAGAAGTTTTTGTTTCTAAAATAAATCCTTTCCATGACCAAGGCCTTGGTGATGTTAAGAAATTTACTATCTTGGAGCCCAGCAGTAGAAGACCTTGGACAAAAAGAAGCAGATCTCACTGGAAAAGAAAAGGAAGCCTGGAACATACCCAAAAGCAAAGTTTATATTATCTATTAGGTATTTTTGTCATTTTTTTCATACTTCAGGTAATTTTGGAATCTTCCTTGCACCTAATATTTAATTAACTTATGTACACACTCATAAGCATCAAATATTTAGTGCCGTCAGTGAGAAATTTTAGCTGTATGTTGTGCTTAAATTCAACGGAGTCTTATATTTTCTTTTGTAATTAACCCATGTAACATGTTAGGTTACCCAGGAAAGAGAAGATATAGCAATAGTTATTCTGAAGGTATTGCTTGCCCTCCATGTCTCCCTAAAGAACAGGATTTGGAGTGTCTCCTTTATGTAGAAGAGTAACTTAGGGTATTAATATTTGCAATTAGATATTCATAGATTTAGGAAGTCTTTACCTGGAATATGTTTATTATGAAAGAGTTCTTTTTCCAATCCTGTACATGAAATACATATGTTTTTAAAGGCTTTGGTTTTTGATTTTCTGCTATCTGTAATGTCCTGGTATGTTTCCTTCAATATGACTTTTTACTCAAATAAATCTTTTTTTTTTTTTTTATTTATAGCTTATTTAAAATCTAGTATAGTTGATTGAATGGTGATTTCCCCAAAAGGTATGTCCATGTCCTGATTCCTGGAACTTGTGATTGTTCCTTATTTGTAAAAAATGATCTTTGCAGGTATAATTGAGTTAAGGATATGGAGATAACGAGATCATCTTGAGTTATCTGGGGCTGGGGGTCGGAGGGGGGCTAAATCCAATAGTAAGTGTCTTTATAAGAAAAAGGCAGAGAGAGATTTGAGACAAGAGGCAGCATTGTGATCATAGAGGCAAATTGGGGTGATGTAGTCACGAATGAGGGATGCCAACAGCCACCATAAGCTAGAAGAAGCAAAGGACAAATTCTCCCCTAGAGCCTCCAGAAGGAAATATGGCCCTCCTGGCACCCCTTTTTTTTTCCTTCAGACAAGAGGCAAAGGTTTATTAAGCTTGGGCACAAGGGAACCAACACTGAGAAAGGAAAGGTTCATGTGGCTCCTTGAGAGAATTTGAGGCAGGGCTTTAAAGGGAGCTAGGTGGGGTAAAAGATATGTCTAGGCACGTCTACATGCTTTTTCATGCACTGCATGTTCTATTAGCATTGGCGCCCTTGTTTTGAATTTCTGGCCTCCAAAACTGAGAGAATACACTTGTCTTAAGTCACTAAGCTTGTATGATAGCCACAGGAGACTAATATACCTAGTGAAAATAGAATATTAAGATTCATAAGGATGTAAGCTATTAAGGAAACAACAGCTGAGACCTGGTTGGCCTCATTATATATACAATAATATGGTTTGTCTGACTACAGTTAAAATATGAACATGACCTGGATAAAAGGGTGAAATCTACAGTATTTAGAACTGACGTTGAGTAAATGCTTAACTGTTACCATTATTAATGGTAACAGTATTAATACTGTTACCATTTGTTACAGTAGTGTCTCTGCAGGAGCAAATTAATGTTTGGCCCCATTGTCCTCTAATTAAATTTCTCCCTCAAAACCTCAGAAATAAGGATAATAACCACTTGGTTACCCACTGTGCTTCATTGCCCTATTGCCCATCCAGCATCAGTCTCACCCAATTTCCTGCTTCCCTCTATATTAGATCCTATGATTTTATAATATCAAACCTTCAACTTCCCTAGATGCCTACTTCTAAGCTTTCCCTTGTATTTATCCATTAATTTTTCCTTAAAACGATGCTTGTTCCCTACTATATACCCCCCAATAGACTTCTCATTCTGCTGCTGCTGTAACAGGCAACCAATTCAGGAGACAGTTTGGCATGGTATTAATAGGTAGTAAAGAGTGGACATTACTACCAACCTTACAGAAATGAAAAGAATTATAAGGAAATACTATGTAAGAGGTTTCGTATTCAATTCTGATGGGGAGGGGCGGTTTCCCCACACCACTAAGCAATTTTTGAATACCACCTGGGAGTCTTGCAATTCAACTCAGTCTGACACTATCTACCCAGAGGTAGCACAGGTTAAAAGTTCAGCCCCACAAAGACTGCCCTCTACTTCAGATGCCAACCATAGCCCAGGTTGTGCTTCTGACTGATTTGCTATAAGTCAGATGTTCTCGTGACCCGCTCCTTGGATTTAATTAACTTGCTAGAGTGGCTCACAGAACTCAGGAAAACTGTTTACTTGCTAGAGTACTGGTTTATTACAAATGATATATGAATCAATAGCCAGAGGAAGAGATACATAGGGCAAGGGCCAAACAAAGGAGCTTTTTGTCCTCCATGGAGTTTGGGCCTGGCATAATGGAAGCATTCTGGTTACTCAACCTGGAAGCTTTCCAAATGCCCTTCTTTCGAGTTTTTATGGAGGCTTCATTACATAAATCATTGGCCATTGGTGATTGAAGTTGGACCTCTACCTCATGCCATGTACAAAAATAAACTCAAAATGGACCAAAGACCAAAATATAAGAGCTAAAACTATAAAACTCTAAGAAGAAAACATAGGCTTAAATCCTTGTGGTCTTGAATTAGGTAATAGAGATGACACCAAAAACAAGCAACAAAGGAAAAAAATAGATAAATGGGACATCATCAAAAATAAAAACTTGTACTTTAAAGACACCATCACCAAAGTGAAAAGACAAACCACAGAATGGGAGAAAAAAATTTACAGATCATATCTAATAATAGTCTTGTATTTAGGCTATATAAAGAACTCATAGAATTCAAGAAAAACAGCCCAATTTAAAAATGGGTGAAGGATCTGAATAGACAGTTCTTCGAAGAAGATACACACTTGGCTAATAAACACACAAAAAGATACTCAACATTACTAGCCATTGGGGAAATAAAAATCAAAACCACAATGAGATAATGCTTTGCACTCACTAAGATAACTAATTTTTAAAAAAAGATAAGTTTTGGCAAGGAAGTGGAAAAATTGGAATTCTTTTACAGTACTTGTGGGAATATTAAATGGTGCATCCACTTTGGGAAACAGTGGCAGTTTCTCAAATGGTTAAACATGGAGTTACCATATGATCCAGCAACTTCACCCTTAGGGAAATGAAAACGTGTTAACACAATAAATTGTACATGAATGTTCATAGCAGCATTACTTATAGTAGCTGAAAAGTAGAAACAACCCAAATGAATCCAACTAATGAATGGTCAAATCAAATGTGATATAGCCATACAAGAGAATATTATTTAGCAATAGAAATGAAATACTGATACATGCTACAACATGGGTGTGCCTTGAAAACATACCAAAGTGAAAGAAGCCAGTCACAGGACCACATATTATAGGTTCTGTTTATATTAAAGTACATAACAGGCAAATCTATAGATAGAAAGTTGATTACCGATTGCCTAGGGATGGAGAAGTGGAGGGAGATGGGTAAAGGGTATGGGGTTTCTTTATGGGGTGATGAAATATCCTACTATTAATTGTGGTGATGGCTGCACAACTCTGAATATACTAAAAACCATGGAATTGCACAATTTAAATGAGTTGTGTGGTATCTGAATTATATCTCAATACTCTGGTAAAAATAATAGTACACACCCCCAAAACAATGCCTGGGTTTATCTAGCTCCACTAGTGCTGTGGCCTTGGGCAAATCACTTCACCTATGCCTGTTTTCTCATCTGCAAAATGCGGGGAATAAAACAAACTACTTCATTGGGTTGTGAGGGTTCAATGTGTTCATGCTGTATAAAACAGTAAGCCTGCCACATGGTAAATTCCATTATTAACAAAGTGAGCTGCAAGGGTTATATCTGTTTTGCTAATCACTGTCTCCAGGGCTTGATACTTAATAAACAGTGAAACATTACAAAAATCGATTATTATCCTAATTTCAGATTCCGCTGTCCCAAACAGCTAAATTTCAACTCTGTTCCCCAACTTAAACTTCCTACTGTCCCATGATATTCAGAAACCACTGTTCACTATCTCCATATACCTACCCACCCCTTATAACCCAATTCACAATGGGACAATTGTCCAAAATAATCATCTCTCCCTTCATCTTTTGCGATTGGGTAAAAGTTACTGAATGTTATTTTGTCTGCGCAGCATCCATCATCTTGATAACATCAATAGTCTCTTGAGAAACTATCTCTTTCCAATTGCATGCTATTTTCATGAGATTGCCAATAAAGGTGTCTCTTCTGACTTTGGCCAAAGGTGGGCACATGACCGTAGCCAGGTCAATAAGACTGTAGAATTTGATTCTTGAGCAAAATGGCATAAGGACTGAAAAGTGGGTCTGTTTATTTTTATGGTTAAACCCTGAAAAGGCTGTTCATTATTATTTGAATGGAGAAGCTTGTTATTTTGGACAAGGGAACTTCTTATCAGAAGCCCAGAAATTGGGGGACAATTAAGAGCTCAATATAGGGAAGCAGTAATCGTTGAATTAGGTGGGCAGTAGAGGGAATTGTGTGACCAAATATCCTGGGATATTTAAACTACATTAGAGGAAAATTGGCCAGATTGGACCCACAAGGATGCTAAAGAGACATATGGATGTTGTGAGAGTAGTGGAAATTTAATATTGGTTAGAAAATATGGGCCAAGCATTGGAGCTCAATGGAATAAGAAATTTCAAGGAGATATGGAGAATTTCAGGTATTTCAGGAATTTCAAGGTATAGGAAAAAGTAAGGGCTAATGGGGAAGATATGGGGGTATGGGAAGAAAGCAGTTGATTTTCAGATTGGGGCAGGCCCTCACTTGAGATTTAATGCTTGGAGGTCACTGTCTTGAAATTCTTAATAATTTTATCTTTGACTTTGTGTTTTGTAAGTGTAGTCTGATGCGACAATGGAACATGCAAATAATTGAGGGGTTGGGGAGCAGGGAGGCTTAGAGCCTCAGTTTACATGGGGTCCTAACTCCCAGGTGCCTTCTCATATCCCCTAGTTGGCTGCCTACTCCCCTGGTTCCTGGAGCTTCCCTTTCTCTGCTCCTACTTAGCAACCACTGCTGCCCTCCATCCCTGGTGGGGGCTTGGGTATGGCATGGGAATGATAGATGTTGGATAGCTATTGGGCACGAGAATCCTGCAGCCTCTTGGGGCAGGGCATGGCACCAGCTGTCACTGGCTTGGGCTGAAAGTACCATAGCACATTCAGCAGGTGACAGTCTCTCACCTACTCCTGATCCACATACAGCCTAGTGCAGAGGTCACATTATATTTTGATATTGCTCATCCTCTATGGGTTTGGGCAGAGGCCAATGGGAAGAAGATATGCCTGGATCGATCTCCCTGCCCTAGCCAGGGAACAGAGCATAGATCCAGGGGCTGGCAGGAAGGAGAATCCACAACCAGCTTGAAAGCAGTCATGGTTTCTAGGGTGACAAGCAACTGCAGCCCAAACAGCAGGGATTCCTGGAAGGCTCTCCCTCCCACACAGCGAGGCTGCCACCACCACCAAATCTTGTTTCCTCAGCTGGGTGTGAGCACTGTGAGCTAAAGTGACCTTGCTCTGTGTATAGATTCTAAAGGGACCAGTCCTGTTTGGCTGCAGGCCGAGGTCCAGAATGTGGTCTGGGGAAGGCTGGCAGACATGGTCTTTGGCGGTGGGCAGCCCGCCGTGGGCAGCTATAGTGGGTGAAAGGTTGAGAGATGTTGCTCTCACTCTTGGATTAGAGGGGTCTGGGTTGGAACCCCAGTACTGGCAGTGCTAGCGGCAGGTCCTGGACAAGTTTCTTCACTTCTTAAGCCTCAATTTCCTCATTTGAACACTGAGGAAAGAACTAGTGCTTGACTCACAGGGTCATAAAAATTAAGTGAAACTGCAAAAATTTTGAGCACAGCTCCTAGCACAGGGTCAATGTTCAGTAAAGGGTTGCTGTATTATTATTACTATCATCATCATTATCATCACCATAATCATCAGTGTCCTGGAATTCCTCATAAAGGGTGTCATCCACCTGGTGAATTGACCCCTGTTCAGATCTGGCTTTTGGCCTGGCAGACTCAGGTCCCTGATTTGTGTTCACTCAGATGACATATCCTTCTTCCATAGGCCGATTCCTCTAAATGGATGAAGGAGATCAACCAGCTCAGCCAAGAGCAGAGATCCTTTTGGAAAAGGCAGGCTCTCTCACCTCCGAGAGGCGTGTGTGCTCTGGGCAGGTCCTAGAAGCAGGAGCTAGAGGCAATCTTTATCCATTCAAGGCCTTTGGTAGATTCTGGTTCTGGACCCAAGACTCATGAAGGTTTTTCAGGAACATTCTGGCACCAAGCATGGAGTGACTTTCGGGTATCTGCCTTTTCAGGGCTGTTGGGGACCCCAAGCATACTACACATTTAGTTCTCTCACTGCTGGGCACAGGCAGAGCATCTGTCAAGGTGAGCCCACTGAGTTGGCTAAGCTCTCTCAATTCCTGAAAAATAGAGTTCCCAGAGATCCCCTGGGCTGGGCCCAGAGGTGTTTTACACTGTATTCATTTCTGTGCAGATGGATCAGGTGGAAAATAACAAGGTATCCTAGGGACACTGAGTCTTTGTTGTTCAGCCTCACAGCTTCTTAATGCGCAATGAACTGGTGCAGTAGCTAGAGCACGTCTAACATCTTCACTCCTCACTTATCCTTAGCTCCTCCCCAGCAAGTCCGTGCATGGCACTGCCCCAAGACTCCCTCCTACTCCTGAGCCTTCCCCCACTTTCTACTACTACACACACACAGACACACACACAGACACAGACACACACACACACACACACACACATACCCTGTTGGTTCTGTTTCTCTGGAGAACCCTGACTAATATAGAGTTATCATTAGGGTTAAATGATTTATACATGTAATACTTTATAGTCTGCAATTGCAGACTATAACTTCAGTGTTTGTATATATCTGGGTTCAGCTTCATGAATGCCTATGTTCTCTCTTTGAACACATCCTGAGCTATTAGAAATACCCTCATACCCTCAGCAAAGGAGTGAGGGCCCTTTGAGTCTCCCCAAAGGTACTCCTTAGAAGTGGCATGGCAGGAAGTGGGAGGTTGCCCCCGAACACCGTGCCTGCAATGACTCTACTGTGTGGCCTGAACAATCATTGCGGCCCCAGCTGGGAGCTAAAACTTGGAGGACAGTACTTGAGACAGGCCCTGAGCTATCAGGCTCTACCTGCAGCTTCCTGTGGAGAGGAGCAGAGCTTTCTCCAGGGGCATCTGGAGTTTACCTTGAGAAAAGAGTAAATTAGAACCAGTAAATAGGCACTATCTTATCCAATATGACACCAAGTATGAGGCAATAGGTGCGAATAGTTTTGTCCTGAGGATATTCTTTCATGCTTCTAAGGGACTTACATGAGGGCTTTGGCCATTTGGAGAACAAATAATCTCTAAGACAAACTGGCATATCTTTATTCTCCTAAGATAGCTGAGAACATCTAATTTAAAATCAAGTCATATACCTGCCATGTTCAGCAGAAAACTGCCAGCACAGGCAGCTGATCTGGATTCTGTTCAAATAGCAAGTTCATTGTGCAAGCTTTCTTTGCTTGGAGGTGGAGAGTCCTGATGATATCATGCCTTCTGTACAGGCTTATCCTACCTGGGACCGGGAAGCAGCACAGTCCCATGGATCTTAGGAAAAGAATATCCTTCTCAAGTATGGGTGTCCTGCTAGGCTTCCATTAGAGGACAGCTCCAAGAACTGGGATCCAAAGTTCAGGAACTTTCTCATCAAGAGGAAGTTCCCGACAGAGTAGGTCAAATGTATTGAACATGTTAGCAGTGTAGCCTGCACAAAAGTCAGTGGATCCAGAAGGTGGCACCTCTGTACATGTTTATGAAGCCAGTGGGACTTTGCCACAGGTGTTTGGCTTTCTCTTCTCAATTTTTTTAGGGTTTGTGCACTGACACTCTTGAATTCTCCTTTGGGGTAGTTGTGGGAGGTTGAGATATGCTGACCTTTATCACCCCTGCAGTGACCAGTGAAACCAAGCAATTACACCTACTGCTTATTGTATACACTCTATGTACACTGAGCTGAACACTGATCTGAACTCATACATGTGTTATCTCATTTAACTGACATATTAACCTTCAGACTCAGGGAGACCACAGAAGAGGCCTCCAAGGCTGTGTGGTTAAGGCTAAGAACAGGATGTGAGGCCCAAGTGGGTGGCAGGAAGAAGGGACTCTGAAAGAGGAGGGTGACAGCGTGGGAGGGAGGCACAATCACCTAGGGCTGCTGTATCTTGGGCAGGGCATCCTGAGTGAAGCTTTTCTCTCACAAGTCGAGAACAACATTGGTATAAATGTTCCAACAACGATGGGTTCAATTCTAAGATTACTGATTCACTCAGGCAAAGGGGGTAGCCTACTAATTGGGGAGTTGTTACTAGGGTGGACCCCTCAATTACATGGACAGTGTGGTGGATGGGAAGGGAATTAAAAGATATATCTGAGGAATGTTCCTTTACCATTTACCTATTCATAAGTCCTCAATTCATACCCATCATTTGCCACTTACTGTCCTATGCACCAGGAATAAACTGATGAGCAGATCAGACATGGTTCCTGCCCTCACGGAACTTACCAACCAGTGAGGGGAGACCAGCAATGAAGCAGGAGGGACAATGCCATGTGCTGAGTGCTCTGGTGAGGTGAGGGACACAAGGTGCTGTAGGGGCACAGAACAGTGGAACCTAAGCCAGGTATAAGAGCATGGTATGACTTTCCATAGGAGGAACCATCTAAGCTAAGACCTAGACTCCATTCCCCTTGTGGCCTCCCTCTTTACCCTTCTCCTGGCTCTAGGAATCCATCCAGACTTCAGAAACAACAAAGCTCAATTTAAACTAATGGGAAAACCAAGCTCAACATAGACAAATGAAAAAATAAATCTGATTTTGCCCATATTCGCAAGCCATTCAGAACCCCCAAAGTGTCTATTTCCAGTGTCTGTTTTCAGCCAGCAGTGGCCGTTCCCATGTCTCTCATACTCCTCCTTGCATCTGGATGGCACAGAAACAGATCTAGACTTGGCTATGGTGACCACCAGATGAAGGTCTTGGGTTAGGCTTCTATAAGGTCTACAGATGTCCTGCCAGCTGCAGATGGATATTCTTTGAGATACTGTCATCCTACCTGGACAGCTGGGCTATAAAAGCTAAGGGAGGCAGTCTGGGTGTTCGTGAGATATCACTGAGCATGAACATATTTCTAACAAAGACATTATCAAAGTTCTATAACTTTAGGGTAGAAGGCAACTCATACAGCAATATGTTTAGAGATGAAGACACTGAGACCCAAAGAGTGATCAGGCAGAGCCAGGACTCACAAGCAGGTGTTCAGACTTCAGCTGCCGAGGTATCAGGAGGCCCCTACCCTAGTCTCCTCCAGTGCCCCACTTCTCCCAGAGTTCCATAAGTAGGCGAGGATGGGTCTCCTTCAAGTCTCAGTAGAGTTGATCTTTGCAGGCCCAGTCCCAGGACTTGCTGATGCTAAACAGCTTTCAAATCTGGTCTGAGTTGTTGGGCTCAGCCCACACCCTCTTATACAGCTCCTCGCTCAGTGCCTGGCCATACAGCTTGTTCAGGACAGGGTCCACTGATGTCACTCAAGCCGCCAGCTGCTCCTGATGTTGGTATAAGAAACACAGCAAAGTTGGGGCATCTGGGGGTGAAGGTGAGGCTGCCAATGAATAAAGAAAGGCCCCCACCTCCAGCTCTTCACTCACTCCATCTGCATCCTTGGCTCTTCTTCCCCCTATGAAAACACTGGACCACCAGAAAGACACTTCTGCCCTCCCTCATGTCAGCATCTAGCCTAGCATTCTGCTGAGTTGCAGATGTGGGTGAGATTCATGATGGAGGCATTTGAGGTTGTCTAGTGGATGGTTATCTAGTGGACAGCTGTCTAGTGGACAGTGGAGAAATCTGGGAGATGGGGAAGGACTCTGCCCTGGGGCACACACCATTCTCCAAGGACTGATCCCTTGTGAAGTTTGCAATGATGGAGTGCCTTCCTTTCTTTCTTCTCTCCCCAGCCCAGATGGTACACCCCAGCTGTTACTGACCTATCAGTCTTAGAGAGACCAGAGTGGTTGCAGGTCTGATGTCTCCTGGAGGAAAACAGATAATGAAGAAGCATCTGTGACAGTGCTACTTATTAACACAAACAATAAGCCTCAAAAATCCTATCCGTGTGTCGCCTCTGAGATTCTTTGATTTGTAGAAGACTAATTCTGATAGAATTTGGAGTAAGTGTTGCAAGGGCCCTTAGAGACTATGTAGGTGAATCTCTTCCTCATGCATATGGGGAGACTGAGGCTTAGAGGCCACGGTTTATAAACAGAGAGATGGCGAGAGAGAGAGAGAGAGAGAGAGAGAGAGAGACAGAGAGAGAGAGCAGAGAGAGAGAGAGACAGAAGAGAGAGAGAGAGAGAGAACAGAGAGACAGAGAGAGAGAGAGGAGAGAGAGAGAGAGAGAAACAGCAATTTCTTCCTCAGTGTTGCAGACACGGTTTAATTCAGTCTTGGTCTGAATGGAACCCTGGTGGAGAAATAATCAAATCCCTTGCTAGATAGTGTAAACTGAGATCTCTTCTTATTCAGGGCAGAAGTCTACCTCCTTGTCCTTGTTTGGCCTTCTAGACTCATACTGTTTCTTCTGGGTTTTGATGTCAGAATTAAGAATCAAGATCAAGATAATCTTAGCTCTTGAGAGTAATGAGTGAATTGCAATACAAAACAACAACAACGACAAATAAAGGATCTTAAACAATTACTTGAGAGATAAAGAGGGAGTCCACAGCAGCTAATGCAGACAAGCCTAAGATTTTGAGCTGATACAATTTCAGTGTACCTGACAGTGGGGGAGGTGGGCACAAGCTCTGGTTGTGGTACTGAGAGCACCGGGTTCATTTGGATGGAAGGAGGGTATTCCACATCCTCTATGCTGACTGGACAGTCTTAGAGTCCATCCTGATTCATCTGCATACAGGAGCATCTACTGAGTAAGGTGACTGGAATGGTAAAGAATTTAAAAACCAAAATATAAGAGGAATGATGGAAGGAGCTAGAGATGTTTAATTTGCATAAGAGGAGAGACTTAAGGGAGAGCATGATCACAGTTGAGTGTCTGAAGGGCTTTTCCTTGGGGAGGGAGATAGATTCTTCTGTCAGCTCCAAGGGGCAGAATTAAGACTGAGAGGAGGAAGAGACTGGCCTAATGTGAGGAAAAATAACAATATCGCTGCTATTTATAAGAACTCCTGCATGAGATATGTACATACATCATTTTATTTACTTTTCCTACAATCCTACCAGTTAGGCATTATGATCCTCATTTTAAATGGAGGAACCCGAGACACAGACAAGTTAAATAACAAGATCAGCCAGCAGGTAAATGCCAGAGTGGGATTCAAACCCAGGTCTGAAGCTTGGGCTGTTTAGTCCTCTGTCTGTGATTGCACCCAAGCCAAGACTGAGTAAAACCCATTTTCTTTCTCCACGCTGGGAAGCCCGCTTGTTGCTGCAGAAGGCAGAGTCACCATATCTCAACAATGTCATCCCTAAGAGACTGCTTAGGGAATTTTGCTTCTTAGGGGTATTGATGCTGATTTAAGAGACTGCAATATTTCATCCATACCTGAAAGTTCATTATTTGATTCCCTCTTGTCTACCTTGAAGGTATCTGAATGATTCAGATTAGAGTATCTGCTATTGCAAAAATTGGCTTAATCCATACAACCATATAATCATTTAGTTCTTATACTTCATCTCACATCCAATCTATCATGAGAAACTGCCACAGGCCTTGTGGGTGTCAAAGTCTATAAATTCAAGGGAAGTGTAAAGACACAGTGGTGTTTGGGAGAAGGCATGGAGCTTAGAATCAGATTAATTCGATATCAGATTTTAGTTATACCAGCTGTTATGTAATTAGAAAAATCCATAAAACTTCTCTGGGCTATTCTATCAGCAAATTGTGGCAATATAAATACACACCAACATGCATGCACATACGCGCACACACACTCTTTAATTGACTTTCTGAGCTCCCTGGACTTGTCTTGACTTTATTTGATTTTACCATGGCCTCCCATACTAGTGTCCGGTCTGTCTCGGAGCTCAATCCAGCTCAGTAAGGGTCCTGCTGGCACAAAGCCCTCAGGCAAAGTTCTTGCAGCCTTCAGTTGTGAGGCTGCGGCCAGTCAATCTGTGGAGACATGCACCAATGGCCTTGAGTTTACTCACCTGTTGATTCCACAAACACCCACAAGCACCCATTGAGCACCTCTTCTGGGCCAGATGGAGGTCAGTAAGACCACTCCAGGCCCTTAGAAATGCACAGGTACTGAGGGACAAACATAGAAACAAATAAAAGTAATTCAGTTTTCAGATCTCTTTTGATCAAAACCATCCTATGTTTTCCCATGTCATCAGAGATAAATTCAAAGTCATTGTCCTTGTCTATGGGACATTGGTGATCTGGCTCCTTGTAATTTCTGTTCTTATCTCATATTCCTTTTAGCTCACCCACACTGACCAGCTTGCTGTTCCTAAAACATTCCAGACACAGTCCCACTTCAGGGCCTTTGCACCTGCTGTTTCTTCTGCCAGGGACAATCTTCTCACTTGGTATCTCATGGTTTGTTCTCCTATCTACTTCTGGTCTTTGCTCAAAATTCACCTTGGTGAAATCTTTTTTTTCTCTTTCTTTTTTTCCCAGTTTTATTGAAATATAAGACAATTAGTTGCTCGTATTTACATTGTACAATTCCATGAGTTTTTAAAATTATAGTTGGCATACAATAATATACCAGTTTTAGTTGTATAGCATAGTGATCAGAGATCCACATAACTTGCAAAGCGATCACCTCACTAAATCTAGTACTCCTCTTCCCCCTTACATATTTATTACAACATTATTAACCATCTTCCCCATGCTACACTCTACATCTCCATGTCTATTCTGCAACTATCCATTTGTACCTCTTAATTCCTTTGCCTTTTTTTGTCCCCCCAACACCTTCCCATCTAGTAGCTCTCAAAATATCCTCTGTATCTATGATTTTATTTCCACTTTTGTTGTTGTTGTTGTTTATTTTGTTCTTTAGATTCCACATGTATGTGAAATCCTGCAATATTTCTCTTTCCCTTTTATTTAGTGCAATACCCTCTAATCAAGGCAATGTCTTTTTTCATCTCATTCCTTTTAGTCTCTGTCTTTTATTTTTAATTTAATTTAATTTTATTTATTTGTTTATTTTTAGGCGAGGCAACCCTTGGTTGACCTCACAGATTACAAAGACCTTGTCAGCCTACAATCTCTTATTTTTTATTTTTTATGCTTACAGCACCTGGTCTCATCCAAATACTAACCAGGCCTGACCCTGCTTAGCTTCCGAGATCATATGGGATTGGGCTTGTTCAGGGTGGCATGGCCGTAGACCTCTGTGTGTCTTTTAATCTGAAGTGAGTAGGCAGCATATGTACGGGTCTTGTTTTATTATCCATTCAGCCTCCCTGTCTTTTGGTTGGAGCACTTAATTCTTTTCCATTTGAGGTATTTGTTGCTAGGAATGTAGTTATTACCATTCTTTATTCATGTTTTTGATACATGTTTTTTCTTCTTAAAGAAGTCTTTCCAACATGTCCTGTAATACGAGGTTGGTGTCAATAAATTCCTTTAGCTTATTTTTTTGTCTGAGAAGCTCTTTATTTGTTCTTCAACTCTAAATGATAGCTTTGCTGGATAAAGTATTCTTGGTTATAGATCCTTGGTTTTCATCACGTCGAATATTTTGTGCTGAGCCCTTCTGTCCTGCATAGTTTCTTTTGAGAAATGAGCTGCCAGTCTTATGGATGCTCCCTTGTAGATAACTATCTGCTTTTCTCTTGCTGCTTTTAAGATTCTTTCTTTGTATTTTACCTTTGGCAGTTTAATTATGATGTGTCTTGGTCTGGGCCTCTTTGGGTTCGTCTTTTTTGGGACTCTGAGCTTCCTGGGGTTGTATGTCTATTTCCTTTACCGGGTGAGGGAAGTTTTCCATCATTATTTCTTCAAATAGCATTTCAACTTCTTCAGGTACCCCTATGACACAAATATTTTTCCTTCAGTTACCCCTATGACACAAATATTTTTACATTTAATAGTGTCCCATAGGCTCCTTAAATTATTATTATATTCTTGGCTTCTTTTTTCTTGCCATTCTGATGGAGTGTCTTTGTCTTCTCCATCCTCTGTATTGGTGGTTCAATCCTCTTCTTTATCCACTCTGTTTATTCCATCTAATATACTCTTTATCTCAGATAATGTGTTATTTATTTCAGACTAGTTCCTTTTAATAATTTCTATTTCCATTTTTATGATTTTTATCTCTTTGTTGAAGTTCTCACTGAATTTGTCTACACTTCCCAAAAGTTCATTGAGCATCTTTATAACCAGTGTTTTGAACTCTGCATCTGTTAGATTACTTGACTCCATTATTCCTGGATCTCCATTCTGTTCTCTCATATGGTTTCTGCTTCTTTGTCTTCCCATTTTGGCTGCATCTCCACATCAGTTTCTATGTACTAAGCAAAACTTCTAAGTCCGCTGTCTTATTAGTGTGGCTTTGTGTAATAGGTGTCCTTTGGCACAGTCCTGAGAGGGGTTTAGCTGCAGGCAAAATTTAGCCCAAGCCTGTGCCCCTTTGGGGCCACATATTAAGATTCAACAAGCAATCCACAGATACTGTGCTTATGGTTGCCTCAAAAGGCCACACCAGAAACTGAGGCCAGCTGCCTCCAGTGTGAGTCTAGGTGCTGCTCAGCAAGGAGCACCTGACTCACTGAGGATACACTTGGATGTGGCTTGGGTGGGGCTGCTAGTTGGGGAAGGTGGAGTTTCAGGGAATCCTCTTGGTGGAGTGACTTTTGTTATCCAGTTTGATGATGTCAGCTATGGTAGCGCTGTGTCCGCACACTGGGAAGAGGGAGGGCTCAACAGAGGAACAATGGATACTGCAAGCACTTCTGTACAGAGTGAGTCTCGCCTAGGTCCTCACTCTGACAACTCAGTGTCCCCCTGTAAGTCCCTGGTGCTCCTCGAGTGCAGTCAAATTGGCACTGGTGCTCAGAGCGAGCAGGTCCATCAACGTGAAAGTCCGCTTGCTGGCACAGTCCCTTTAAGAGACGTCTGCCACTGCGCAGCCTCTGTTTCACTCAGCTGCTCGAGGCCAGGCAGCCTCACGTCCTCGTCCCGTCCTGCCTTCTGTCATTGCACGGTGATTTCTTAGATTTCTCCCTAGTTGTATGGCTTGTTCATATAGGTCGTAGGCAATTTTTCCTTGCTGTTTGTTCCTTGTTTCCGTCACAACTTTGATTTGGTCATCAGAGGGATGAACAGAGCCTCTATCATCTATGCCATTTTTTTCCTCTCCTAATTTTTCTTTAAATGTTAGTGGAATTAATCATTGAAGCCATCTTGGCCTGGAATTTTCTTCGTAGGAAGGTTTTGTTTACTAATTCAATCTCTTTAATTCTGGTTTATTCAGATTTTCTATTTCTTCTTGGGTCAGTTTTAGTAGTTTGTGTTTTTCTAGAAAATGGTTTATTTCATTTAGGTTATCTAATCCGTTGGATTACAATATTTCATAATATTCCCTTAAAGTTCTTTTTAAGTTTTTCTATGAGGTCAATTGTTATGTCATTTGTTTCATTTTTGATTTTGGTAATTTGAATCCTCTCTCTTTTTATCTAGGCAATCTAGCTAAATATTTGTCAGTTTTGTTGATTTTTTCAAAGAACTAACTTTTGGTTTCATTATTTTCTGTACTTTTTAAAAATTCTGTTTTATTTATTTCCATTCTAGTTTTTATTATTTACTTCCTTCTGTTTTCAGTAATGTTTGCTCCCTTTTTTTTTAAGTTTCTTAAGATGAAAGTTTAAGTTATTGATTTGAGCTCCTTTATATTCCTCTTCCACTTTTTTTCACATAAAAGTTAGTTTATTAATCCTCTCATGAAAAATCTGCTCAGTCACCACAAAGTTACTGATGAATCTTTATTCCTGTTCAATCTCCACCTCACTTTTTGCCAGCACCAACATTGGCCTTTGCCGTCCCCCTAACTTTCTTCATTCTGTTTTTGTGTTCCTTTTGCTGTGTTCTTGAGGTCTTTTTCTTCTCATACAGGCCATGTCTTGCAAATTTATGTTTGGGTTCATTTTTCGTTGCATAATCCGAGGAATCACAAATTATGCCAAAGCCAGTTGTCTTGCCACCACTAAAATGGATTCAGAATCCAAATACAAAGATGACACCTGGTGTGGTTTTGTACATTTTGGCTAGTTTTTCATAATTTTCTGTCTTAGGTACTGTTCCCTTTCCAGAATCAAGGATGCTGATGACCATTTGTTTCCGCTGATGTAGTCTATTGGTCATGAACCTCCTGGTCCAGATAGTTACTGTGTTGTTCATGATGGCAGCTCTTCCTTTTCCTCTTTCTCCCCCTCCCCCTCCTCTCCTCCTTCTCCTTCTCCCCCTCTTCCAAATTTTCTCCTTTTTTTAAATAGACTTTTTAAGAACAGTTTTAGATTCACAGCAAAATTGTGCAAAAGCATGGAGAGTTCTTATGTACCTCTGCCCCCACATGCACAGACTCCTCCATTATCAACATCTGTTTCCAGAGTGGTACATTTGTTATAATTAGTAAACCTACATTGACACATAATCACCAAAGTCCAGTTTACATTACACAATTTACATTTTTTTTGGTATACATTCGATTGTTTTTGACAGATATATAAGGACATGTATCCACCATTATAGTGCCATACAGAAGTCACTGCCCTAAAAATTCTTCGTGCTCTGTTTATTCATCCTTTTCTCACTGCTAAGTCCTTGCAACCATTAATCTTTTTACTGTCACCATAGTTTTTTTTCTTTTAGAATATCACATCATTGAAATCATACAGTAGATAGCCTTTTCATATTCTCTTCTTTTACCTAATAATATACATACATTTAAGGTTCCCACAGGAACTAAGGTTGTCCTATATATCTTTATCTCACTTTCTCTATAAATCCAATCCATTATCGAGTCTGATTTTTACTTTTTTGTAGATCTTTTGAATTCATTCACTTCTTTCCATCTCCATGGCCAACATTGTAGTCCAAAATATCATCAGCTCTTGCAGAAACTATTATAATTTTCCTATTCCAAGATCTCACCATCTTTACAAGGACTATTGAAACTTTCCTATGAATGGTTTCCCAACCTCTACTTTTGCTCTCCTCCAATCCATTTTGCACATTGCAGGCTGTTCCTACTTTGAAAATGTATCAATCTTATTAAGCTCTGCTTAAAATCACATTACATTAGGAGCAAAAACTCAAATTCCCACAGGGCCCATGAGACCTTGCATGGTGTGGCCTCTGCTGATTTCTGTAGCCTCATGTCACTCCTTTGTTCTCCATCCTCCAGCCTCTCTGGCCTGTTTTCATTTCCACAGCTACCCATCCTCCCTTTTGCCACAAGGTCTTCATACATGCTGTTCCCTCTGCCTGGGATTTTCTTCTCTTTTGCTTCACTTAGGTACATCTTCTGTTTTCCTCAGCTCTCCTTCAAATTTAATTCTCTTAAGGGAGTTTTCCCTTGGAGGCCCTCATCTAGACCTCTAATTACACCTTGATTAATATCAATTTCTTGCAAGCTCTATGATAGAAGAATCCTGTCCATTTATGATAGTAGCCCTGGCAACTGTAACGGTGCATGGCCAGAGAGGAGATCAATGAATATTTGTCGAATACAAAGACCAATCCCCATCCTAGACTCAGATTTTAGCTTGAATTGCCTGTCCATCCCTGTTTCAGAACAGAACCCAGGCCAGACTCACCTTAGGGTCTCCAGGTGGCAATGAGGGCATTTCAGGTCCTTGCTAAGACTCTGTATTATAGAGCAGCTCACAAAGTTTCCACTCAGGTCCAGCTCCTGCAGGCTTCCAGTGCCTTTGAGAATGGTGAAGAAAACCTGCCAGCAGGCATCTGTGAATGGGACCCAGCTGGACCTGAGGGAGGGAGAGAGGGACAGGAGAGAAGTGACCTGTGTGTGCAGGGTCTTAGGTGCACAGCCCTGTGCAACACAGTGAGGCTCTGCCCCTCTGAGTGCTAGGTTGCAATGGGCAGTACTATTTCCAGGACTGACCAGCATCCCCGACTCCCCCTCTGCTCCTGACACCCTTCCTCTGAAGAGCTCCTCATTGTATAGTCCTTGCCATACTATACTGAAGCGTTCATTTTGTGAGTCCATTTCTGCCTCAGTCTAGGAGTTCCTTGAAATCAGGGGCAGATATTTTCTATCTTTTTAATATGCAGTGCCCAGCAGAAGGCCTGGCACAGAGGAGGAGCTTGGTGTTCTGGACAGCCTTCCTTCCCTTCAATGCAGGCATACCTTTCTTCCTTTGGCACAGATATTCTGGAGTCCCAGTGACCAGAAAGGAAAAGAGGAGATGGGAGGAAGAAACAGAGCCTGGGATAGGTAGCTTAAAGACAATTTTGTGATGGGAATGTTGTATATGACTATATATACTGCAGTCCAGGTTGGCTTGCATGGGACCCTGTCTTCTTCCTGGACCACAGAGAGAGGCCCCAGGAGAGAGATGGCAAAGGGGAATGTCCCAGGAGGAAACATTTGTAGCTTGTGGACAGAGGATGATGGGCTTTGTTGAGGAGTGTTAGGGAGGACTGCCTCATGTAATTTCTACCAATTTAAAGTCTCCATTTGCACACACTACTTTCGTGATCTTATCTACTGCCAGAGTTTGATGATTCAAATTCTCTTACAAGTTCCAGACTGGCATCTGTATTTTCTTGCCAGATATTGCCACCTCAACAGCTGAGTAGCACCTTGGTCCAATACATCACATTATGTCTCCAAGTTAATTCATCTTTCCCCCCAAGTTTGCAGAGCCGTGCAGAGGCGAGGAGCAGAGGCTCAAGCCAGCTGTCTACATGTGAATTCCACTTCTCTGTGCCTCACTCAGTCTCCTCTGCTGCCAGAAAGGGACAAAACTTCCCACCACAGAGTTTTCTGAGGATGTAAAGGTATTACAGAGTATCCCAAAAATCTTAGTGTAGTTTTAGCTTTAATAGCTCTAGACGTGTACATGCTACAATGTTTCCAAAAACCTATCACTTAAAAGTTTGATTATTTAATTTTTTAAAACATTTATTTAGTTTGGGGAAATTGCATAATACATTTTTTTAACTTTTTGTTTTGGTCGACATTTGCCATCTTTAATCTTATGTCAGAGGGACTGGAAGAAAAACTTAAAAAATTATTATCAAAAGGCACATTGTTTAAATATAAACCAGATACCTGGAGATGCCATTCTCAGGTTGGTCCTCCTCTTCCTTCTCACAGCCTTTGGATAATCTTCATTTCTTCCTGGACTTTTGGTTGTTTATAGCCTCCTAGCTATTCTCTCTGCCTTGCCTGCTGACTCAGTGCCTTTAAAATCTCCCTCCCCATAGCAGCTACAGCTTCTGACTTTCCCATGGGACACTTTCCAGGCTTCATTGACAATGTTTATTGCAAACTGTCTTGCCTTGCCCTGGTACCCCTGACTCCTCTTGCTCCCCACCTGGCCTCTCTGCCTCTGTACCTGCTCAGGACACTTCTGAAGGCCATTGGCACTTGCAACACCTATACTTAGGTCCTTTTAAGACCCAGTTCATGTTTCTAATCATGAACAACTAGAAAGAACCCACGTACCCCCAAATAGAGAAATGGTCAAATCAGTAATGGCATCTTCCCTGTGGAATAGCATATGGTCATTCAAAATGATGTATCGGGCTACTTCATAACACAAGAATATGGCTGTGGCATAAAAATAAAGAAAATAAAGCTGACTATAAAATTAAAATATACAGTATGGCTCAGTTTTGCTTTAGAAATGTGCATAGAAAAAAGACCAGAGTATTAACCTCAATTCTTAATGATGCTCACTTCTGAGTGATGGAATTCTGGTTGATATTCATTTTCATCTCTTTGCTCATTTATGTATCCTCAGATTTCTACAAGGAACATGAGTTTTATTGAGAGAAAAATCTTTTAAATATCTGAAAATAAAACACCCAGGTAAAACATTTCTTCCTCTGAGACTCTTTTTCCAGTCCATTCATGTGATCCCTCTCTTCCTTGGGCCACCACCCCGCCTTGTCCACACCCGTGTTCCCATAGGCTTTGCACTCTATTCTAGTTATTGGACAGATATCTGTCTTTTCCTCTCGATTTTGAGTTCCTTGAGAGCAGGGACGTACTTTATTAATCTTTGATCTGTGGGGCCTGGCATAAAATCAGTACTTAATAAATATTTATGGAATGAATTATCTAAAAGGGAGATAAACACATCAAAGTACTAAAAGATCAGTACTGCCACCGAAATGGGGGAACCCAATGGGGAAGTCAGTGATGTTGCAGGGGTTGGAGGATGGTTAGAGAAAGCTACTCCGTCATACTCAGACTGTGGGTTTCAGGCGGAGTGCCTGGGGCAATTGTGCATCAGTGACACAAACAAGGCAGTCAGTTTTGCAGGGAAGAGATTCCTTTTCAGATACACACATTCTGAAGTGATGGGGGAGAGCTTGGGGCCAATGTCATAGTCAACAGCTGAGTGAGTAGTTGCTTGGAGGGAAATGTGAAGAGAGAGAAACAGAGGCAGGTGAGTTGTGTGGCAGGGAGCTCAGGGAGCATAGTAGTGGCATTGGTCCTGGAGAAAAGGTGAGGTCATGGCAGAGGCAGGGTGAGAAACAACAGAACAAGAGAGGGCTACAGCAATCTGCCCAGAAGCAGGCAGGGCACATCGCACAGTCTGATGCTGGTAGATAGAGATGGTGGCCAGATTTGGCCTTTGAAAAGCCACGGGTGACCTCAGTTGTTTAGCACCTGGGGCTAGTGAGAGTTTAGTGAGAGTGCCTCCAGTGCTCAGGATGGCGGAACCAACAGAAGAGATGGAGAGAGGGGAGGGAGAAGTACTCACAGAACTACAGTGTGAGGCCTCTGTGCTTGTCTGTGCTGTCCACTCTCATTCAGTTGAAGCCTCTTCATACAGCAGCAGGATTTAAAGTAGAAAGTAAGCATCAGGAGCTCCATGTCATTTTGCACATACAGCCTCCTTCCTTGGAAATGGGCCATTACTTGTGTCAAAAACTCCTCCTGAATCTCATACAAACAATGAAGCAGGTGCCAAAAGCATGGCTTGGGGAGAAATGTTTGAGGTGGACCTCCCTGTTGGTGCATTGCAACAGTTCCCTCTTCCTCTCCTAAGACAGCTTGTCTTGGAAGATGCTCTCCCTCTCTCTCATCCCTTGCTCATTCAAAGGCTGAATAAGAAACCCATGGTTGGTGTCCCAAACAGATCATTTATTTATGCCATATACTTTCACCAACTTTTTCACACCTCTAATGCCTTCCTTCTCCTCCTCCTCCAATGCATAGGCCATTGCTGCAAAGAACTCCTGGAAACACAGGTGAATGAAGTTGTAGCTCCGAGAGGTGGGGTGCTTTTGAAGAACACCCATCTTTAGGAGAATGGAGATGATGGCCCCATCTAACGGTACTTCCTGAGGTCCCTTGGACTAAACAGGATCCTTCCTTGCCAGGTGCCCTCAGCAGCCAGAGAGCAGAAGCCCCTCATCTTAGTCTTGAGGGACTGAGCAGGGAGGATGTGGAAAAAATTATGCAGACAGAGGGCTGCACCCACTCTGAGCTACATACTGTGCTGGTTATGGTTACTGGTATACTCTTTCCAGGTCAGTAGAGGAAACATGGGCTTGGGGGAGAAGATCCCAAGTCAAGTCTTGACCAAATCATACTCCATGTGTAACTTTCCTTCACTATGTAAATATTAATCAATAGTTTACTATGTGCAAGACACTGCTCTAGAGACTGGGGATAAAGAGTGAAAAAAACAGGCACAACTCTCTGCTCTCATTAATACTATGACTTGAGTTATTAACCCCACTGAGCCTCAGTTTTCTCATCCATAAATTGGAGATTGTGATATCTCCTTGTAGGAGGTCATGGAGAAGTGAATGAAATAATGGATGGCGTAGCAGATACAGTTGGTTCCTGACAGCACCCCTTTTGCTCCCACCTTGAAGCACATGCCAAGCATGCCCTTCTGCAAGCACCTGTGGTTGTCTGTCTGAGGACAGTCTCTCAGCATGAATGGAACAGTCTAGAAATGCTGGGGGAGTTACTGCTCCAGGGGGAGTGCTCAACCAATGACAGATGGCAGTTCCTTGTCCCTTAGGAGAGACAACTCTGAAGTGTGTTCTACACTGTCTTCTAGAGATCCCCAGTGCATCAAACCTCAGTTTCTCATGGGAGTAATCTGCTCCAAAATGTAGGTTACATTGGTTTTACCTTTCCTGTCTCACTTCTCTCTTCTGTCAGTGCTTCTAGGGAACCACTTTCTGAATAAGCCACCTGCAGTCCAGTCCTGTCTCAGGGTCTGCTTCTGGGGAAACCATGTAGACAGACAGGAAAGTGCTTTGTGAACTATGAGACGCTGAGCACATGTCAGGGATTGTCCCCCAGGGAGGTACCTCAAGCTCATATCTTAATTAAATTCTAAGTGGAATAGCTTTTACAACTCTTCCTTCTTCCTTTCAAATCATTTTGAGTGCCTCTCACTTCTCAACTTAGGTAAATTTTTGAGATGATGCAAGTGACTAATCTGGAGTACTAACGCCCAGTTTATCTTGGGAAACCTGCTGGACCTCCAGAGTATGTAGGGTCAATTTTTACCTTCAGCTTGGTGAGCCTAGGGTATCAGAGGGCCACCTCCACCTCTGAAATCATGATCTGTAGATGCACGTTTATTGTCTCTTGTTAAAACGTTTCTGGCACTTTGAAAACCTAAGTGCATCAGGATGGCTGCTCTAAGTCATGGCTATGGCCCACCCCCGTCAGGGTCCTGTGTCTGCTCGGGGTGCCAGGGTAGGGCTAAGATCTTCCTAGTGCCATGTTCTGCAAAATATCCTGGTTTTAATGGCTCTGTTTTCATGCTTCATATTTAAATCCTCTTGATTTAGTAAAACTTTTAAAATTCTCCCCTTACCATTAATAACTCTAACAAGTTACATTTTAATATTATGCTTTTGACAAGGGTTGGCAAACTCTGGCCACCTGTTATACAACCTGTGACCTAAGAATAGTTGTTACATTTTTTAAATGGTTGAAAAAAAAGAAGAATATTTTATGATATGTGAAAAGTATATAAAATTCAAGATTTAGTGTCCATAAATAGTTTTATTGTAATACAGCTATACCTGTTTATTTCTGTGTTATAAATGGCTGCTTTCAAATTATCATGGAGAGTTGAGTATTTGCAGAGAATGTATGGTCCACAAAGCCTAAAACACTTACTATCTTGTCCTTTATACAAAATTTTTGCCTATCTGTGCTCTTCATATATCAAAATGCATGCCATGTGATTTTTGCACTTGCTATCAAACAATTGTTAGGATATTATTTTTTTTGATTCCTACTTGAAGAATTCTCTTACAATTCAGTACAATGGTGGAGTAGGAGATACCAGTCTTTGTCCCTCCCCTCCCCACAAAACCCAACAACATTAGATAGCTATTCATGAATGGAAATAGCCCGGGGAGGGCTCAAGAGTCTATTTAAGAACTTACAGCAATACATGAATAATAATTGCATAGAAATGATCGCTGGGGAGATTGGCTTGGTGGAGACCTGTGGAGATAGCTAAGAACAAAGAACAAGAGCGGGGTCTGCCAGTATCAGCCATGTGACAGGTGCCATTGTGGTACCCAGTAGCCTACTCTTTAGAATGACCTAGCTATCTTCGCTGCTGAGGACTTCAACAGCCTCACAACAACCATGGACTTCCACAGCTGTCATGGAACAGGACCTCATTGTTCATCTTTGTGGACCCAAGTGGCAGCTTTTGCCACTGAGATAAGCAATAAGCATCTTCGCTATGGGCTCCCTGGGGGAGGGAGACACTGTTATACTCCCTCCATAAGGAACTGCATACGGGAATTGCATACCTTTGCCAAGAGGCTCAAAAGAAGCAACAGCTCTTAGTAACCTTTAAAATTGTTATTTCGTCACGAAGGCCCACTGTGAGTGTTGACACAATGTGATTTCTGCTCAGTGCTCTGAATGGCAAAGTGAAGAAATTCAATGAAGCTCGGGTAAACAGTGGGAGTAACTATGACTCTCTTAAGATAGCCAAATGCCTTGTCATCTAATTACTGATGCTCATGAATGGATGAACGAGATTCCCACTGTTCTTATCCACTATCCAGTGAAACCGTAGCCAAGGGAACGGGCTTGGTGGAATCAGTGGGGAAAGAAGACCCCGTTGAGCTTAACTCTAGTCTGGCACAGTGAAGAGACATGAGAAGTATAGAATTCTAAAGAAAACCAAAACAATAATTCTTAAAGACCTATGCACCCCAATATTCATGGCAGCACAATTTACAATAGCCAAGATATGGAAGCAACCTAAATGCCCATCAACAGACGAGTGGATAAAGAAATTATGGTTCGTATATACAATGGAATATTACTCAGCCATTAAAATAAATGAAATCCTACCATTTGCAACAACATGGATGGGCCTAGATGTTATTATGCTGAGTGGAGTAAGTCAGACAGAGAAAGATAAATACCATATGATTTCATTATGCGGAATCTAAGGAACAAAAAACAAACTAATCAAAAACAGACTCACAGTATCGTGGATAATTTGGTGATGGACAGAGGAGGGGGGTTGGGGGGCTGAAGAATGGGTGAAGGGTTAAAGAAGTACAAATCGGTAGTTGATAGTTGGTCACGAGGATGGGGAGCATGGCAGAGGGAATGCAGTTAGCATTAATATGATGGCTAGGTGGAGGGTCAGGGAAGCTGAGAGAGCAATTGGAGGGATTGTTTTATGAACTATATAGATGTCTAACCACTGAACTGTATACTTGAAACTAATTTAAATAAATAAATTAAAAAAATTATTTATTTATTTTTTGTTGTTGTTAAATGGCCAATAAACACACTAGAGAACATTCAACAGCCAGACTTACCAGGAGGGGAAAGTGCAGCCCCAATAGATATGATGATCAGAGGGACTTGAGCCCTTCATGATGGGCCCTGAGATACCGCGTCGTCGTAGGAAATATGGCCCGGAGGAGGGGTGTGGGGTTTTTTATTTCCTCCTGACACCAACTAATGCTGACACGAACTCTCTGGACACCAACGGGGTGACTTACAACTCAATTCAACTGTGACACTAACTCTTTGGAGGTAGCACAGGTCACGTAGGTTTAAGGGCTCAGTCCAGCAAGCCTCCCCACCTCAGATCCCAGGTCACCCACTTTTCTGTCCAAATTGGCAACAAATTCAGAGGTCCTACGACTCCCTCTCAGATTTGATAATTTGCTAGAATGACTCACAGGACTCAGGAAAACACTTTACTTACTGGTTTATTAGAATGGACTCAGGAACAGCCAAATGGAAGAGGTGCATAGGGCAAGGTTTAGAGGATTGTATGGAGGTTTCATTACGTAGGCATGGCTGATTTGTTCTTCCTGAAGAGAGTGCCTTGGTCTTTTTTGGTGGCCAGCCTCCATTCTGAAGTTATCTAGAGGCCTCCAGCCCGCGGATTTCTCACTAGTATACAAAAGACTGTCTAGTTACTCCAGAGATCCCAAGGGTTTTAGGAACTGTGTGCCAGGAACTGGGGGCAAAAAAACCAAAGATTTACTTTTTATTATATCACAAGAAGGCTGCTGGAATTCTGGTAACATGGGAGGCCCCAGGTCTTGAAGGCTAAGGCTAGGCAGAGAGAGACTGACAGAGAACAGTAGCAGAGAAACATGCTCCCCTAGTGCCTGTCTCTGCCCGCCTCCCCAACCAAGGAAAACCCTTGGAGGTCCAGTCCCCTGTCCCCTTTTTGGGGGGATGTGTCTTACCTATGGGTATGCTCATGTTAGCTTTAGTGCCCCTAAGCTATCAGCCATGGAGTATGGAAATCCTTGACTAATCCTTTAATTTTGGACTTGTCCAGAGTGCCAGCAGAAGGGATAGTGGAGGCCCAGTGAAGCAAGAGGACTTGCTCAGGTCTCACAGCCGGTTGATGGCTAAGCTGGGGTAGGGAGCCGGGTCTCTGGGTACCCAGGCCAAGGATTCTTCCTCTTCCAGTATATTTCATTTAATTCTAGATTATCAGGGTTTAGAGGAAAGGATATGTGATTTGGAGTTAGAAGGCCCACTCTGCCTTTAACAGTTTTGTAATCTTGGACAAGTCACTTAACTTGCTGGGCCTCAGTGTCTGTCTCTGTAAGATGAGGGTAACAATGCCTACTTCATAGTGTATAAAATCAAATAATGCAAAAGAATGCACAGCTGTTGAAGCACTTAGTAGGTGCTTAATGCAATTTAACCCATCCTTTATCTTCCTGTTTTGCCTGCCAAAATCGTACTCATTTTTAAAAGGCCAACCCAAATGGCAAGTCTTTGATGAAGCCTTTCCTGCTTTGATCCTCTATTCCATGGTTCATTAAGCAGATCTATGATGCCTTGCAGTTCAGCCCTCTGTACCTGGAGGGTGGATAGTGCAATGGAGAGCATAGACGTTGGGTCCTGAGGCTGGCTCTGCCACTAGGCAACTGTGACCTTGGGCAACACCCACATCTGTATCTTGTCTGTAAAGTCAGGATATGATAGCCAAGCTCCAAATTACTGTGATGGTTAAATGGATAAATATGAACATGCCTAGCACGGGACCTGGGAAGTAGCAGAGGTTTGAGAATCAACAGTTAACTTCTCTTTCTTCTTAAGATCATAGGTTTCTTGAAGGCAGGTAACTGAGTCTTATTTTTTTGTATCCAGAATAATACATTTAATGAAGATGTAATTTAAAATATTACTTTTATTTAATTTTAATTTCCAAGTAATATATGAATTCAGTTTCATGACGAAAACTCCAAGCAGTACAGACGTGGTTCCACAGAGGTTCCCACTGTTCCTAGCATGTTCTCTGTCCTTCCAGAAACATAGGCAGAGACACATCTGTATAAAATATATAGCTTTGTTTTGTAACCCAACATATGTTTTATTCTACAATATGCTTCATTTTTTTTTTTTTGGTGGTTGTTGTTAGGTAATACTGGATGCATACAAAGGAATCTTTCAGTGCATGTCCTCACATAAGCCTTCTAGGATTATGCTGATGTCTCTTGAGATAGAGACCCAAAAGCAGAATCCAGAGGTTATACACATTTTAGTAAAAACCATCTGACAATGGAAAAAAAATGGAATAATCATTGCTAAGAGAGTCCCTTAAAATAGTCAGGAGGCTATTAAGGAAGTGGGACCTAGGTACACCTTAGCCTCAATTCTCAGAGCTGCTAAACCTAGCTGTTAAACTCAGCTCAAGGTGGAGCCATACCCATCCAGGAGCCATAAACATCCCAGAACAACCACTGCTACATGGACACATATGGACTTTACTTTCTTTGTTGTAGTTTTTGTCTCTTTTGTCTGCATATTGAAACTAACCAATCCCTGTTAACCTAACCAGCAATCCTTCATTTGCATGAAAGAAGCACACTTTGTGGTTTTTGCCTTTGTAAACCCTGCCTTTCTTTGTTCTCTCTAAAGCATAGTTTGGGTTGCATCTCTAGCCCCTCTCATGCCTCTGAATGCCAAAGCCTTTATCCAGAAGTTGGTCAATCTCTCCACTTGGGCATAGCCCAGCCGCCTCCAATTGAACACCCCAGGCTGGAGCTCCCCGTTTCACGACCTCCCACCTTCCCTCCATCCTTCTCTGCCCTCAGGCTCTTCATTTCGGTGAATGACTACTTGGTCCCAAAACATTGGGGTCGCCTTTGACTCCTCTCTTTCTCTCCAGCTCTACTTCCGATCTGTCATTAAGTCCCGACGATGCTATCTTTTAAATGAACCCAGAACCAATTCTTACCACGCCCACCAATGCCACCCTGATGCAGCCCACCATCATCTCCTACCCAGATCACTGCAATTGCCTCTTAACAGTTGCCCCCGACTCTCATGTGCCCTCTAGCTTCTTCTCTCAGTGCAACAGCCAGAATTACCTTTTAAAATGTAAATCAGGTCAGATCACTTTTCTGCTCAAAACCTTCCAATACTTCCTGTTTCAATCCAAGGAAAAGCCAGAGTCCTCCCGATGGCTAACAAGACTCCAAATGATCTGGCCCCTGATGTTTCTCTCTCCCCCTTCCTCTGCTTGAGACCCTCAGGTCCCATTTCTGTTCCTTGAACACACCAAGAATACTCTCACCTCAGGACCTTTGCACTGGCGTTTCCATCTTCTTGGACTAATTTTCCCCAGAGAGCCAGAAGTCTTGCTACCTCGCCTCCTGTAACACAGCCCTCCTCACCAACTTCTAGACACCTTACCTTGCTTTATTTTTCTGTCCAGCACTTTTCACTCCCTGATTTGTTTATTTGTTTACCCTCTGTCACTCTAACCTGCCAATAAAATGTTAGCTCCCTGAAGACAGAATCTGATTTTGTTCACTGTTGTACTCTCTGTGCCTAAAACAGGGCCTGGCCCACAATATCAGTGCAATAAAAGCTGCATTCATTGGATGTCTTTTGAATTATCTTACTAAACAGTGACTCACTTTGGCCGATAGATGGCAGTAACGTACTTTCTACTCATTGAAATATCTTTGTAAGTTTGGTCAACAGAGGACTCTCTGAGGTCTGAAGTTTTAAAGTTGTTTCCGGTGCTTTGGGTCTTTGCTCTCTTCTTGATACTTCAGGGCCTTTTAGGAGCACATTAAAAACCCACTTTTATTCAAATAATGCTAGTTTCTATTAAAAATTAATGCATGAGGATAATCTATATGTCCTACGACCCACCAGAATAAATCGATACTTTCTTTCGATTATTACATCTTGAATCCAAACTTGGGTAATGTCTGGAAATTGGCCTCCTTAAAGTTTTACTCTTTGCAGCTCTGTCTGACAGTGTCCCAGGTGTTTCCTCATGGGGGTTGTGTAGTCCATCCTCAGCTTCCTCCCTGACCTCCTCTTACCACCCTGCTGTTGCCTCCATGGTCTCAGATGCCATCTCTGTCCTCAGATGCTGGGCCCAGTGTCTTCTCTAATCCACCAAGCCTGGGGCACTGCTCTTTTCTGTCCCTTCCTGAAATGTGGGATGGGCCTTCCCAATTCTCTGTGGCAGACCGAAACTGTGATAGGAAGACATGACTTTGAGCAAGACTCTCCCGAAGGATCAGGGATAAAGGTCACTCACAGTGACTGCTGTTGACATTGTTCTCGGAGCCCGCAGATGAGGGCCATCTCAGTGCCCCTTTCCTAGCTGGCCGTCTCTGTAACTCTGGCTGGTCTCCCTCTGACATGGGAAGATCATTCTCCAGCCCCAAGATTCCCCAACCATGACCACACCTTAGAGGTTAGGTCATTCTGGCTTCAGATCCAAATAAAGAGAACAAGTTTCCCCTCTAACACAGACCCCAGTATTAACCTCCTTCCAGATGAGTGATGTGGAACTATCTACTCCCTTCAGGTGTGTGGATGGTCCTATGGGCCCAACACGGCAACTCTAGTAGTTTGACAATCATTTCCCCAGTCTGTGTATTTCAGGCTTAGGTAAAACTGTGCACTGAACACTAATAGTTTACTCTTTTGTTGATATAATCTAGTATATCCAGTTCCCCTCCTTCCCCTGGGACTTCTCTTTCTTCTTTTAATCTTTCCCCCAGTGTAAATTGAAAAAAAATCGGGATTTCGTGTCTCCCTTGTCTTTTAATCTCCTGTGAATTTTGACAAGAATACAGACATCCACATTGCTATCTTCTAAGAATCAACGATACTCTGTAAATGCAAAGTGGCCTCCATACAGATTAAGGAAACTCCCCAACCCATTTCTCTAACATAACCTGCAGGTGTAGTTTTCCAAAGGACACATCGACTTACATCATTTATAACAGAACACACTCTCTCACTCTGAGTATTCTCACTGTACTTTCTTAACTGCATGCAAGTCTCAATCAGAACAATGATTGGATCCTGCCTTACCTGTGTAAGAGGACCCACCAGTGGAGTCCTCCAGGAATTAGGCAAGACACACAGTCTCCACCCCAGAAAGAAGCAATCTTGTGAGAAACTTTTTAGAAACCCTTTCACTTTGAAAATATTTCAAACTTACAGAAAAATTTCAAGAGTAGTACAGAGAACTCCATATAACCTTTACCCAGATCCCCCAATTAATAACATTATAACATATTGGCTTTCTAACTCTCTATGTGTACTTACTATTATTTTATTCATTTATTTATTTAAAAATTATTTATCTATGTTAATTAGTTTCAAGTATACAGTATATTGGTGAGACATCTATATAGTTCATAAAACAATCCCTCCAACCATTATTTTATTTTATCATTTATTTATATTCTTGGCTGATGATTTGAGAATAAGTTGTAGATGTCATGACATTTTACCTCCAAGGACTTTGGCTTATATATACTAAGAAAAGGAAATTTTCTTACATAACCATAGTATGATGATTAAAATCGGAAAATTGAACATTAATGCAATATACTAATTACATATAACTTTAAAAATGACAGTTCCTCCTTTTTATTTAAATTAAATTATTAGGATTAAAAAACTAAATGTAGAATTATGTAGATTAAAAAGTAAAAATGTTCTTTTAACTTTATCATTTCCCAGCGGTCACCAGTGTTAACATTTTACATGAATGAAGTTATGGTTCTCTACAAATTACATATGTAGGACATAAGTTTTTGCAAGTTCGTTCTTTTTTTCTTAAAATATTTTGCATATCCTCCCGTATCAGTATCTATAGATCTGTCATTCTTTTTCCTCTCTGTAGTTGTATAGTATCCCACAGTTTAGATGTACTAGAATTTCTTTAATTAGTTCAATTCGATAGTAATTTAGCTTGTTTTCATTTGTATTTTGGTGTTACCGACTACTCTGCAATGACCAACCGTGCACACATATATGTCTTTGTGCACGCATGTGAGTACCTCCAAGGGATAGATACCTAGAAAAGGAATTTCAGGATTGAAGGGAACACACTTTTGAAACATTTGCTTCAGAAATGTGCTTTCCTTGGGAACTCAGTTATTTTTCCTCTTTCAACCACTTCATCAAGCAACTGGCCATTTTTGCCTTTTTGGTTTGTCCTCTAGGAAGCTTTTAAGTCAAGCATTTGGCCCATCTCTTAAAAATATATACAAAATACAATCTTAAAGCACATGCTTTATGTACCACCTTAACTTTTGGCGTCATCTTATCTCTTCTCTACTCTCGTTTTAACTTGTTATATGTAGCTACTTAATACAATTTTTATTTTACTTGATGTCTTATTCCTCCTCCCCACTTCCGCTCCTGATGTTGCTGTCTCCCCTTAAAAACTGGGTCTCTGAAGGCAGGGCATCTCCTCCCACACACTCACAGGGCACACCGGGGCAGGGCCAGGGACACCCAGGGCCAGGTACACCCAGGGCCAGGGACACCCAGGGCCAGGTGCACCCAGGGTATGGTCCATGGCTCCACCTGGGGTGCAAACTCAGGACCTTGTGCCTGTAAAGCAGACGTGCTAACCACTACACTATGGAGTCACCCCTCTCAAATTGAGGTTTTTAATGACAGTCCTAGGAGTGGGGGGAGGGGCAGATGATAGCATCTACTGCGTGGGATCTGCTTCACATAAGCACTTTGCAGAGCTTGCTCACTTCATCTTACCAACACTTTAAAAAAAGTGTTGTCCCTAGCTTGCAGATGAGATCAGACCTGGAAGAGTCCAAAGCCCACTATTATCCCCACGCCTCCTGCTGTCACCAATGTGCTGAAAGGTGAGCTCTCAGGGTGACTGGTGAATGTATCCACCTCCAATAAGCTTATGCCTTGTCACTCCTGAGGTTACTTAAAAAAAGTAGTTGGGATGCAAGTCTGATATGCACATTGAGCTTGCTCTGGCCCTTGCCACTGGGAGAGGCCTGAGCCTCTAAGAACACACTTGTGTTCATTGCATTAAGTGGACTGTCACCCACTCCCTCTCCCCGGAGGCCTTGAGCTAGAAAATACAGAGGTCAGATGATGACCTCTGAGTGTATGTCTAAAGTCCCATTGATGTCAATCAAAGCCAAAGGGCTTTAGCTGCAACAGGAGGAACTCAGATTAGCTCTGAGGGAGGACTTCTGCCCAGTGAGAGGTGCTAAGTGCAAAAATGAGTTAAGCATGAAGATAAACATAGAATTCCCTCCTAGGAGCTTTTAAAAATAAGCCAAATCATCAGCCATGTGGGGCTAAGCGTGGAGAATTAACGAGGCCCTTTGAGATAGCCCTGCTAAGCCTCCTTAGAAAACTACAAATTTCTAATGTCAACTGGTCATTAAACACTATTACTCAAGACTCTCTTTTCTTGACAAAATTCAGTTTAGGCCACCAGGTGGTGATAGTTTAACAGAAATTAGATCTTGCAGATAACTGCTTTGAGCTATGATAGAACACATTAAAACCAATCTAGAAGGCTCTGAGACCAAGAGGGAAACTTCCTGTGAGCCCAGCTGGCCATGGAGTGGGCTGGTTGAGGTGAAATTTGGAGGTTGAGGTCTCTAGTTATTCCTGCTCAGGCCCTAGATATAGACTCTGAGTGATTAAAAATTCTGAGGAAGAAGCAGATGCCACTCATGAGACATCTCTCCTGCCTCTCAAGGATCTCTTGGGTTCCCATTCTGATTACTTTTGATCATATCACAGAACAGGGCCCTGCTGCCCCGTGGATCTTAAGCCGATGAGGTGGGTCCAGTTTCTCAAGGAGGTGTAGCTTGAAACAATCAGACCACGGCATTTTGATCTGTAGAATTTCTCCCAGACCAGAGATACCTTTGGCTATAGAGATAAAGCCTACATACAGGGAGATGCCACTAATCTTTTATTCTTGCCTATCTATTCTCTTGACTGTCACTTCCTTGAGGCCAGGGATTACATCTGCTTTGTATACAATCATACTTGTAGCACCTAATACACTGTACTTGTTGTATGTAGTAGAAGCTCGATATGTATTGTTGAACAAAAGAATGAATGAATAATAGAAGAGCTGGACTACATGGAATTGTCCGGGTCCTTACCAGCACCTGGCTTACTTTGGCAAATGGGTCCTTTGCCTTCTTCCTTCTTCCCAGGGTTTTGCCAGAAAACCTAACACATTTTGATGAATTATGCACTCCTTTGACAGCATTACTGTGCCCCTGGTGGCTGTGGGCTCCTGGTGAGTTAGATCTCTCTGCATAGAGCCAAATGGGTTAAATGTTTCAGTCCTCATCTGTGTCTACGGAGCTTTAAGTTCTCAGTTCCAGTCCTTCCCATATCACTACAGTGAAGGGTGTGTGGTGGGCAAGTGGCAAAAGATGGTACTGGAAAAGTGAGCTGGGGCCAGATTGTGGAGCACTTAAGGCATGAATCCATGAGGCCTGGAGCGTGTTTTTCCCCTCTGAGTGCTCACAGTGTCCCGCACAATGGCAGGCACAAGATAAGTGCTCAGTAAAAGATGCAAAATTTCCAGTTGTCCAGGACTGTTCAGAGGATCTGGAAAATGTAGATCTGGTTCTAAGCTCAGGCCCCTGGAGCAGCTCAGTCAATGCTCTCTGAGCACTAAGAGAGGAAGGATCCCAATTTCCATTTATTTCTTACTTGTATTGGCTTATTCACATCTAGATTGACTAAAGGAGTCAGTTCTTTGTTCTCCTATATTGCTTCACACTATTTCAGAAACATATGTAACACAAAGTTAAGGTAGGGAATGAGAAGGTTAGAATCAGGAATAAAAGGTAGAGCCAGTGGGGGGTGAACCAAAGACCAGAGGTTTCAGGTTGACAAACAGGCTCTGGGGAAAGTAGTTTTCTGCTGCCCAGCTCAGAAAACAGAGGGTGAAGCGATATCATTTCAGAGCCACCAATATAAATGAACCAGGAGGTGGATACAGGGAGTGATTTGGGGAAAATGACTCCAACTTTGCAAGCTTTGGTATGATGAAGGGAACCCTGATGTCAGTGCCCAAGGTGCATCAGCAGCAAAGAGGGTCCCCAAGGCCAGGCATCACCAGGCAGAACAATGGGCATAAAAGGAAAGCCTCCTTCTCTTTGTACAAACTCTGAGGTGCTCACTCTCTGGACTCTGAGCTCAGCTCTGGGCTCCTCATCACTTTGGAAATATGCTGAGACTACAGAAGCCTAGTGAAGATCCTGTGTCAGGCACCTTGTCTCTCCATAATGAGAGTACATGAACAACTGGGGTGTGTCTGTTCCCTGGTCCCTGGACTGGTCATTGTCTTTTGCTTTCTGATCCATCCCTGCCTTTCTCCTGCAAGCCTTTCTTCCTAGGCCCCTTGACACTGGTTTCTGTCTCGGTTTGGCAGGAGATTGGAGCTTGGGAAGAAGGGAGAAGTCAGGACATTTCTCCTTCTCTCTCTTCTCTGGGCAGAGGAGGGCGTTTTCTGGTCCTGGCTCCATCTGCATGGCTGTTCCAAATTCCTGCTGGACATCCCTCCCTCCATGGTCTCACCTTCTGCTGGGTAGCCTCTGCTGTGGTTCTAGCTTTGGCTGGATGGTCCTGGCTTCCAAGTTTTGGTAACACCATCACTCCCCTGTGTCCTGAAGCCCTGGAGGGATGCTGGCTTCCTGCTGTTGTTAATTTTTGGGTTGCTTCACCATCCCTGCTTGGCTTTTTAGCCTTTTCTTCTCTACTGTGGCCCATTTTCTGCATTAAACTCCTGGCATGTGAGATATTAGAGAGGTTTCAGCTTTCAGCTGAACTCTGACCATTGCAGTCCTCTTGCTCAGACCAGCTAAAGGTTCAGCCTTGGGGACCAATCGCTATCCTAGCTTTTGCTCATGGGGTCTTTCGCCTTGACCAAAGAGTTCCTGCAAGGCAGCCATTAGTGGCCCATGGGTCCTTGACTGAACCAATCTTCACATGCCCTTCGGTTCTCATGAAGAAGGATCTTGGGTGCTGGAAAAATGAGGTAGGTGCGGTGGTACAAGACCACAATCCATATATAGCCACTATTTCCAGGATGCTAATTATCTGCTGTGCCTTGGCACTTGGAAGAAGAAGGTTTGTAACACATTCGAGGGTAGTAAACTTCAGGAATTCATTATGCCAAGAGCTGGTGCCAATAAGAAATATAAAACCCTTTCCGAGAAGCCTGGCTGAACTCCACAATTGATCTGCGTAGCATTATAAAGGGGAATGAGTTTGTCATACAGTCATCCCCGTTACAGAGCAGTGATAACGAACTGTAGCGGATCACGTTGGGAGCCAGAATTTAGGTTGGGTGAACCATGGGTGGTTCTCATGCTCCTTTGCAGGATGGCAGGAGGTGAAAAGACTTTCCCCAACCTCTGGTGGAATTAAAGGTGTCAGGATTGAGACTCGGGGTGTGGGACTGGAGAGGAGGTGGAGCGGCCGCTTGAAGAAGGTGGATAGGACCAGATACATTCTTCCCTGGAGTGGAGAAATAAAAATATTTAAAGCTTCCATTTGACGAGTCAATGTGACTCTCATTGAGCAAAGAGAGAGGAGGAAAGAAAGAACTAAAAGAGAGCAAGGAAAAGAGATCTGGGGACCAGAAAAGAGGAGGGCATTTCTACAAAGGTCATTGAGGAGATAGGGTGTCAGAAAAGGCAGGAACTCAATGTGCGGGGTGTGATGACCATAATATCAGAAAGGATCTTTTGTCTTCATTGACTTAGTACCTCCATGTGCCAGGTAAGTGGGAATACAGAGGTAAAAATGATTAGTTCCTGGCATGGGAACCATGGGCACTCACACCCTAGTTGTGGAGACAGATAAAAAGCAGATGTTCATGATTTTGTATGATAAGTGTTCTTGTACATGCCTGTTGCTATGGAAGCTCGAAGAAAAAGCACCTACTAAGGCAAATTTGGGAGGACAGGGAAGGCTTCCAGGAGAAAGGGATTTCTTGGTGGAGTCTCAAAGGATGAGTTGCAGTTATCCAGGAAAAGAGAAAGCAGCGGGGAGCGGGGAGGTGAGGAGGGCATCTGAGAATGGTACTGGTGGAGCAGTCTGGGAGTAGAGAGAGAGGAGAGAGAAAGAGAGAGAGAGAGAGAGAGAGAGAGAGAGAGAGAGAGAGAGAGAGAAGGGTCTGTTTTGGGAGCTGGAGTGTGGAGCAGGGGAATGGGTAGGTGGGTGGTGATGAGGAGACTAGAGAGATAAGTGGTGGTGGAGGGTGTCCTGAAAGGTCTGATGCTACTGGAGGAATCTGGGGGACTGTTCTCTTGTGAGCATTGGGGAGGGGTGATATAATCGGATTTATGGTTTAGGGAGATTACCCTGGCTGCAAAGGGGAAGCATGATGGGAGAGGAGTAAGAATGAAGTGGGAGACTACACAGGTGATTGTTGCAATGGTTTATCTGACAATTGCCTCCTGTCCACCACCCCATCCTCAGCCTATGCTGTGAATGCAAACAATCTTGCTGTAACAACTGAGGGAACAGATGGAGCCTGTCCTGTCATTGATCACGATTCATGAGGCTCCAGCGGGGCTCCTTCTGGCTTGGAGAGGGGATTCTTGGGGAGCTGCTTTGGGAGCAGACGTGGGAGAGAAGCCAGGACTGGCCAGGCTCTGCATCCCAAGCTCACACCTGGTGTGCTCTAACCTCCCCAGCCCCACATGGAGCCTTGTGCTGTGACTCAGTGGGGTGAGTGTTTTGCGGGTGGATGCTGAAATTTAATGACTGCTGATGAGTTGTGCAAGTGTAGGTTTTGGGGGATGTATGTGAAGGAGGCATCTCTATACAGCTAAATTCCTTTATTAACTTAATGAGTTTGGCTGCTTTCCTGGAAATGCAAGTGCCATTTGGCACCATTGCTGCTGCTTCAGAAAGGGTGTCATTAAACTAAGAATCTGTAGGAATGCACAATGGCGATAAATGAAGCTGCTCAGGAGATTACAGACTTCACAAGGACCTTCTGAAGGGAGAACGCTTGCTCTGAGGTCGGTATGCACTTAGGGGATGAGGGTGTGCGTAGGGGGGGAGGGGGCTTGAGCAATTATTTGAATAATCCAATCCATGCAGGTAATAATGAGTAGTATTTGAAGGACTAATATTAAAGTTATATTGAAGTTGAAATAAACTTCAAAGGGATCAAAGCTCCTCTGAAATTTTCTCCATCCCCCATTCACTGATGCAGCCTCTTGTCCTGGTTTCTAAAGGCAGGACCCAAGTGTCGGGGCTTTGTTCTTTCCATGCCCCATCCTCATGGTTGCCAGACCTGCTGAGAGGGAACCTTGAAGCAAATTACTTCTTTAAAACAGAACACCAAGTGATGGGCAGAGGGGAGGAGGAGTTGGGAGGCTGGGAGAATGGGGTGAAGGGTTAAAGAAGTACAAATTAGTAGTTGATAGATGGTCACAGGGATGGGGAGCATGGCAGAGGGAATGCAGTTAGCATTAATATATTGGCTAGGTGGAAAACCAGAGGAGAGAAGGAGCAGAGGGGGATCGTTTTATAAACTATATAAATGTCTAACCAATGTACTGTATATTTGAAACTAATAAAACAAAACAAAACAAAACAAAACAGAACACCAACAGAGATCTCTCTTCCTGTCTATTTTTTGCTTTTGGAATGAGAGAGGGCTTGAAATTAGGGAGTGACTTGGGGTGTCATTGGGCTTTTTAGCTTGTAATATTGTTGTGAAACTTTATCTCTCTGAATTGAGTTTGAACCTGAGAATTGGATGTGGACACTGTGGGACAATAAAACCTTCCCAGATGATGTCAGCCCAAGACTTCACTTGAATTCACATGATACCAGGTCCCCAGGAGCCACAGCTGCTGAGAAAATGGGTCTGAGCAGCCATAGCAACCGCCTGCTGTGTGCCAGTCACTCTCTCTCTGACCTGTACAGCAAGCCCATAATGCTTTGCAGCTGAGAAGTGGAGACTCAGAGGGGTTAAGATATTTGGCAAAACCTACCCAGCTGGTTGGTGCTGGAACTGGGTTGAACTCAGGTTGTCTTATGCTGAAGTTGGGCCCTTTCTCTTGTACCTCTCCTCGCCGATGAGGAAGGTGTATGTTGAGGGATTCATGTAAAATCAGGTTCAAGCTCAGCCCAGCCTGAGAAAATTGTCTGTGGTTCCCTCCACCCCATCTTGGCTCCCATCCCAGGCAAGGATTCCTCACGGTCGGGCGCCGTTATAAAATTTTTATTTTTCAATTACATGCTCATTGTAACAAATCCAAACAACATATAAGTGGATAAAGCAGGCAGAGAATGGCCCCGCCTCCCTGAGTCTGAGAACCTTTCTGTGCTTATGACATGTGGTTGACAGTGCCTTTTCAGAGGTCAGGGTGCCAGGTTTGATTCTGGGCTCCACCAGTTACTCACCCCACAGCCCTTCTTACTTAACTCCTCTGTACCTCGGTTTCTTCATCTGAAAAATGGAATAATAGTATTTATCTCATGAGACTGTTATAAGGATTAAATATTCAGATAAGTACCTGGCAAATAAATCATTAGCTATTTTTATTATATATGGCTTTTAAAATCCAAAATGAGTATTAATACCATACATATTGTGCTACAACTTCCCTTTTCACTTTACAATATGTTGTAGACTTCTTTCCAAGTCTGTACTTATGGCACTTTAAAAAATGGTTGTGTACAATTTTATTTGTATGAAGATACTGTAATTTATTCATTTATGTATGGACAGACATTTAAATTACGGTTATGTGCCACATAGTGATGCTTCAGTCAACAATAGACTGCATATATGAGGGCGATGCCATAAGATTACAACGGAGCTGAATTTCCTGTAAGAAATGGAAGTATACATGAGATTTTTTTCTCTGATGGGAGCAATATCTGTGGGCTTGGCAAAAGATTCCCTCTTATCACAGTACTTCAATTTTTAGTGCACAGATTATATCCCAATTGGTCAGTCACTGACCTGTTTCAGCACAGAGGCGCCTGAATTCCCAGTGTTACCTATTCAGAGGGTGCTACAGCCTCCCAGATCCAGCTTGATGGTTTTCAGAGTATATTGCTGTAAATTCTTTGTTGAGGACCTGATATCCTGTGTAAAGATACAGGTCCTCAGGGGCTACCTTAAGAAGTACTAAGTGCCATTGCCACTTCAGTAAAAGCCTTCTGTGGTAATGTGCAGCCAACCTGTCTCTGTACTTTGGAAATATTTCCAGGTCGTAATGATATAACACATAGATGTTTTATTTCTTCCATCAATTCAAGGCCAGAGAGAGCCCTTTGTGCCAGATAGGGTCAGTGGAAACAAAAACAAATTTCTGAAGTCAAAATATGAGTTCTCAGTCCTACATTCCATGTTAAACACTCTCTTTTTCAATGGATGTCACACAGTTTCTTAATCTGACCACTGCTGCAACATGCAGTAACCTTAACCATATTGCCACGACAATCTCCTATGTTCTTTTATCTCTTGATTTTTTATTCCTAGTGATCACCTACTGGCCACCTTTCACTCCCTCCTGACAGTCACTATTATGCTTATTCATGCCTTACCCAGCTAGTTTCTCTTGGACATTTTCAATCCGTCTAGCCCACATCTCTGTTCATGGGGCAGCACTGACAGCTTTGATGTTCTATTTCTGACCCTGTTGGAAGGAAGCAGGGAGAAGGCTTGTGGGACAGTGTTTATAAAGTCTTTAGAAGTATACAGTAATGTCTTAGGCCTTCACATTCACTCACCACTCACTCACTGACTCACCCAGAGCAACTTCCTGCCCGCAAGCTCCATTCATGGGAAGTGCCTGATACAGGAGTACGAGTTTTTAAATCTTTTATACCATATTTTTACTGTAGTTTTTTTTACATTTAGATATGTTTAGATACACAAATACCATTGCGTTAAAATTGCTTACAATATTCAGTACAATAAGATGTCATATAGACTTGTAGCCTGGTAGTCATCAGCCTAATGGTCATAATATCTATTTTCTTGTTATCCTTGCAAACAGTTCTTTGGGATACAATATTGCTTTTGGCCCAGTCCAAAGGTTATTTTGCCGTGTTTTACCATTCTAAAGGTTTGAGTCATAAAACATGCAGGCAGTTCCTTTGGGATGGCAGCTCCAACTCCATTTTAAAGTGGCTCCATTTATGTACAAAAGAATTTAGGTCCCTACTTTGCATCATTGACATGTACAAACAATATAACAGAGACCAATGACATACTGAAAAAAATGGCAAAAGACATAAAACCCCTTCAACACAGTTTTGAACTAAAGATGCGTGCATACAGGGAACATAATTAAAACATTCTCTAATACTTATGGCCCCCACTCATTATTACCCCCCGCCCCTCCCATTTTAGAGATGAGAAAACTGTGGCATGTAGAGATTAAGTTGCTTGCCATCAGGCAGCTGGTGAGCAGCAGAACTTAGAAATCGAACTCGCGCCTCCATCACATCAGGATATGTTCTGTTTCTTCATTCAGGCAATCTCCATGTAGAGGTCCATAGAAGCCAATACTTTGGATTTGAAGAAACTGGTGAGGCCTCAAAGAAGTGGAGACCACACAATCCTGGGATGCAGAGCTCCAAGTGGTTCACTTCTGCCGTGCTTCTTTTGTGGTTAAGACAATTTTCCCATCTGTGAAGTAGAGGGGCTGAACTATAATAGGAAAGTATTGGGGCTGGCAGAAAGTACTCTTGTCCCTATCTTCCCCTCAGTGGGTAGGGGCTGGGAGGCAGGGGCAAAATAGTTCTTCAGTTAGGCTTCATTAGCATCCCTGTATATTTCTGTCAAATAGTTCATAAGCCTTCTTGCTTGAATTTTCTATGCATGCCTATCAGTGTAGTAAATCCTGAGTACCTCTACTTAAAAAAACAAAACAAAACAACAAAATGGAATCAGAGCTTTTTGTGTTTGAAAGCTGTGTCTATAAATCAGTGCTCCTTGAATGAGAAATGTGTGTGGACCCATGAAGACAAGGTTTTGAATTATTTATTAAGAAGCAATGCTACTTGAAATCTTAGACACACTCAGCTCTACCACAAAACTGGCGGCTTCTCAAGATGCTTTTGTGGCCCTGGTGGATGACGACATGGGTTAAAGAACCATACACGGGGGCCCTTACCATTTGGCTCCTACTTACCTTTCCAACCCCCAAGGGCCCCAAGATGCAGCCACATCCATCTACTCACAGATTCCCAAATATATCATGCTTTGCACATACTGTTCCCTCTCCTTGGATGTCTTTGTTCACTTATATGCTGCAAACTCCTGTGTCTGCTAAGAGCCAGCCTAAATGTCCCCTTCTTTCAGAATATTTCCTACCTTCCCCTGTCAGGGTTAGTAGCTGCCTCCTTTGTATGTTTGGCTAGATACCGAACAGTTCAAAGGCAGGGTTAGTTACATCTGCATATCTAGCCATAGATCGATGTCAAGCACATAGTCAGAGTTCAGGGTTGTTGAGTGAGGGAATGGTTTAGTGTCAGTAGGGAGACATCTGTGCTTGGTCAGCACAATGTGTCTGATACATGATGCTTATTTAATTTCAAGCACAGTGTGTCTAATACTTCTGTGAGGGGCTTAGATGAAGATGCCAGGTGCAGGTGCTTTACTGACTTTGCAGGAAATGCAAACCTGGAAGTGATAGCGAACACACTGAATGATTATTCAGTTTTTGAAAAGATCTTGATAGGTTGACAGAATTGCATGAAATTAACAAGATGACACTGACCATGGTGTTGAAGTGTTACTAATATAAATGTCTATGATCAATGGCTCTTGGTGGGTGGGATAAGGGAGAAGAAACATTCACAGATGACTAAGGTGTTAAACAGCCCTCTACATGTGCCATGGTTTTTCATACCCCCGGTTGAGGGCAAGCTTAGAAGGGAAGGAGCACGAAAATGCAGACTTTTGTTCACTGTATCCTCTGTGCTTATAATGATGTCTGGAACTTAGTAGGTGCTCAAAAGATATTTGTTAAATTATGAATGACTGCTCTATTAACTTTGCATTTACTTTCTGCTTGGAATATCTTTTGTCTCCAAATTCTTATTAATCCTTCAAAATTAAAACCAGGAGTCACCAACTCTAGGGCACTTTCCCTAGTGGATGCTTCTCCACTGGGCTATTATAATATTCTGGTTTTAAATATAGGACTTATTATACTGTGTTGATGTTATTTGCTTATGTATGGATCCCCCATTTGACTGAAAGCTTGGCAAAAGTTGGAACTGGGTTTGATCAATCTCTGATCAATCAGTACATTCCATATTATTGGTGCTCGATAAATGTTTGTGGACTGAATGACTGAAAAATGCTGGCACATGATGCTTATTTAATTTCCAGCAAAGCTCAGTGGTCTGAGAACTAGATGAATCAAAGGACAAGGTTCCTGATGATGAAGAGCAAGACTGTAAAGCAAGGGTCTCAGAAATTCCAGGGTGTCACTAAGAACAGCACTTGGTCCAGACTTTGCAGGGACATGAATGAACCAGGAGCTGGGAGGGCTGTTTGCTTATGGAAAAGGTAGGTTTGATTTCCAAGCTCAAATCTTTAAATCATTTTTTAAAGAACTTAATGGTGAATTCAGATCTTCTGACTCTAAATCTAGCACATTGTGCACTATATCACAGTTGGAGGTGGAGGATTACAGAGCTATGACAGAGTTCCAGGCCTGGAGGACAGTGGAACAAAGGAGAATGTCACTGAAGTTGAGGTGGCTGGAAAACTATAAGACCAGGGTGTTAGAGGAGCATCATCCTGGATGTTCAAGGATGATATCAGGGGATAGGATGCCGAACACATTTTAAAGAGTTCTACACACTGAAAATTATAGAAACCAACTTCAAACAAACTTAAGCAAAAAAGGATAATTTATTGACTTCTAGTATCCTAGGAAGGGCAGCTCAGTCAAGCTGTGGAGAAGGCAGGGAAGTGGCTCGGTCCCAAGAACAATTGGAGCTAAAGACTTTAATGCCAATTTCCCTCTCTCTCTCTCTCTCTCTCTCTCTCTCTCTCTGTCTCTGTCTCTTTGTCTGTCTTTCTCTATACCTTGCCTCTTGGGAATGTCTGTTTCATTTGCTGTTTCCATGATGAATAACTTTCTTCATGTGGCAGAACACATGGCAGTTCTGAGTCTTCTCATAGCTTTAAGCACCAAAGAGACTGATTCTCAGGGACACAAATGAAAACATTTCCAATCTATGGCCATGCCACTCTGAATGTGTCCGATCTCATCTGATCTCAGAAGCTAAGAAGGGTCAGGCCTGGTTAGTACTTGGATGGGAGACCACCTAGGAATACTGGGTGCTGTAGGCATTTAACAAAAAATGAAAACATTTCCAGGGCAGAGATCCATTGGCTTAGAAAGAGTGAGGTGCTCGTTGCTTGGCCAAAGTCCTCTGGCCATCAGGTGAGATGGAAGAAAAGCTTTCAGAGTGGGAAACATAGTCATTTGGGAGACACCTATTCTTCATTGTGTTAGAGGTGATATATCAGTCAGGATGATACGATTGGACTCAAACTGGCTTAAACAATAAACTATATTGGCTCACATAATGTGAAGTCCAATGGTGTTCAGGCCAGCTTACTCCAGTGGCTCCCAGGTCCATTTTTCTGCACTCCTCTCATTTGTGGGAACTCTTGCTTGGTATTTGCTTGGTTTTATGGAGGCAAGAAGGAGCTAGCAGTTTCTGGCGTCACATCCACACATTATAAAATCCAAAGGAAGAGAAATCTTCTGGAGGCTTTTTCATAGAGCAAGAAATCTTTATTCTCGGTCTTTCAGCAACCCTCTACCTGTGTTTCACTGGCTCCAGTTGGGTCATTTGTCCTTTCCTTAACAAGTTGATGGCCAGGGGATCCTACTGCTGACAGGCTTAACCCTCTCATGTCTGAGCTGGTGGTAAGGAGATTGGGATTGCCTTGGTTGAATTAGAATAGTTAGAGCTCATCTAAAACACCTGAGTGCTGCATTGTGGGAGAGAGTATATTGGCTATAACAAACCACCTAAAATGTAGTGGTTTAAAGTATCATCTACTTATTTAGTTCAAGTTTTGTGGGTCAGCAATTCAGGCTGTGCTCAGCAGGATGGTTTTTCTATTGAGCCTGGCTCTCTCATCAGCTGATGGACTAGCTAGAGTTGGGTGGTTCAGGATGGGGATGGCTGGGTTGAATGGAGACTCTCCTCAACGTTTTCATCCTCCAGCAGGCTAGCCTGGGTTTGCTTACATGGTCATCTCAGGGTATTAAGAACAACAGAAAGAGAGGACATGTCCCATGCATAAACACTTTTCAAAAGTCTTCTTGCCTCATATTTGCTACTATTCCATTGGCCAAAGCAAGTCACATGGCAAGCTCAGAATCAGTGGTGGGTGAGGAGGGAAGATAACTCAGTGCAGTGGATACAAGAGGGAATGAACAAAGCTGGAGCCATATATGCAGCAGTTTACCACAGTGAGGAGAACTGATGTTGGGAGAGAGTCACAGTTTCCACAGAGGATGAAGATGGAAATGGTGGTTCTAGAGAAAGTGCAGGATGTAAGACACTTTGATTTCAATATAACAGGGCTTAAATAGGACACGTTGGAGGAAATACTCAGGTGCAGTATACATCTAGAGGGAAGAAGGGTTAATTAAGCCTATTAGGCAGGGAGAAAGGGGTTTGCATTTAGGACTGCAAATAAGGATTAAGGGAACTTAATATTTGTTCAACTTTTAAACAATGACAAGCTCTGGACTAGGCATGTTGCATGCATTGTCTCATTGAATCTTTATAAATGTAGATGAAGAATCCAGACTCAGAGATGTTAAGCAACTTGGTCAAGGCCACACAGTGAATAAGTGTGGATTTGAACCTAATTCTCTCTGGTTCCCAGGCCCGAAGGAGCCAAGACTTGGCTGAGGCAGAATGGCAGCAAAAGAGAAGGAGAGAAATGGAGTGAAGGAATGCTGAACTGAAGGGATTTGTAGCATCAGCTCATCTCAGTGTTGGGCAGAGTGAGCCTGAATGAAGATGCCTTCTGCCACATGGGGTCCTGGACTGTGAGTTCCAAGGACCACATTTCTGCTCCAGCCCTCCTGCCCTGTAGTGCCTGGAGAGTAATAACACTGATGGGGTATGTTCTGTGTGCCAGGTGCTGTGTTAAAGGTTTTATAGCCATCATTCTCAGTCTCCACAACTGTACCAATGTGGGAGGCATTGCTATCATTCCCCATTCTACACACTAGACAACTGCAGCCAGAGCATGAAGTAACCTGTTTGTTTTCACAGAGTGAGTGCAGAAGCAGGGCTTGAAGGCAGGGCTGTGGGGCCCAAAGTTCATGCTCTGAAATGCTCACCACACTGCCTCACAGAGGGAGCATGTGTGCCAAAGGTAAAGGTGGTGGGAGGCAAAGAGCCTGGATATAGAGACCTTCACAGAGAGGTATGTGAAGCATCACCATCATAAACATGTGGTGGCTTATTACTATAGGCCAAGGTTAGGACTAAGTATTTTATATATCTTAATTAATCCTCAAATATACTTGGGGATACATACTATTAGTTTGCCCATTTTAGAGATCAGGAAACTGAGGATCAGAGAGGTAAATCCATTTGCTAAAAACCATATCACACCACTAACAAGGCCAACCTAGTCCTGGTTAACCTCAAAGCCCATGCTAAAAACCATAACACAGGCCAACCTGGTCCTGGTTAACCTCAAAGCCCATGCTTTCCCACTGTGCTATCCAGCACTACATTATCGATCATATTGTGCCTCCTTTCCTGGTTGAGTCTGACAGTCACATCGAGGTGCTCTTCAGTTGTTCACAGGAGAAGCCAAGTCTCAGATTTCTAAGGACTTGGGACTTAGTCCAATGTGAGAAGTCCAGATGCAGTCTCTCTGTGAGAGAGGCATGGGTGAGCTCCAGACCACCCCATTCTGGGAGGAGCGTGCCTATGAGCATGGATGAACTAGATCAGGTCCTTATGCACACTGTGCTTTTCTGCTTTTCATGCTGTGCTATAAACCCCCAATGCTGTGCCAACAGGGCAAGCAGGAGCTGAACAAGGACTGTGTCCTCCCTCTGAATCAGATATTTCCCAGAACCCCTTTTCTCCCTGAAGTCATTAATAACAATCTTCATCCCTGTAACATCTGCTAATGATTTATTATTACATGGGTAATATAGCATTTTCATATACACGACATTTTTCATCCCAGGTTGAATTGATTACAAATGACTCACAAGCAAGAAGCATTTCCTCCAGCAATCCATGGCAAACAATGGTGCATTGTCCTTGCCCTGCCCCCTCACTTCGCACCTGAAGCAAGATTTTGCCGCCTTTCTCCAGCTTCTACAACTTTCCCTCATTTATCACCATTGCTCTAAATGAGTCATGCAAACCAACAGAAAAGGCCTCTGAAACTTTTGACTCAGAGCTTCCTGCTAAAAGCAGGTTCTAAAAATATGTGAGCCTTTCTTAAAAATTGAGTCCTAGTTTTTCATTGAATGGATGAAGAATGTTGCCTCAAGGTTCTCTCTCACCAGAAATCATGATGTCTTAATGATTACTGAAGGATCTTAATGTTCATTTAGTCAGTGAAGTAACAGAACACTACTGGGTCAGAGCAGGGCCACACTGAGTGTCATTCTCCAAAATGGCATATTTTCTATAATTTTAAGGTCATAAAATAATAACAGCTAATGTTTATGTAGTTCTACTATGTGCCAGGCACTATTCTAAGTCACATATATATGATTTCATGATTCTTATGCAGCAATAGCTAACTGATGCAGAAATTTGTACCTGAAATGGAATGCTTCCATAACAAAAACCTGAAATACATGGCATTGGTTTTGAGACTGGGTGGCATGTAGTAAGGACAATGTTATAAGAAGCTGGTAAAATAGCACTCATGTTATGTAATCATGAAACATTTGGTAAAGCAGTCACTTGCAATAACCTGGAAGGCAGAAAAATGTACCTAAAGCATTTGTCAAGTTGGGTAAAGAGGTTTGAGGCAAGTTGTTCAAAATATAAGCTGCCTGCTATTAATTACATTTGAAAGAGATAAATTCAAGAAAGAATTGACTAGTTTGCAAGGATAATTTCAAGGTATTGTAAAGAGCCCAGAAATTACCAGGTTGAAAATAAAATGATTTTTCACCAAATCAAAGATGTGGCTATTGCAACACAGTCTTGGGGAGAAGACCAAATTTGGTGCTTTTTAATGTAAGATTTTGTGGGTTGTTTCACAGCAGTAGATGACTGACAGCTAGGCACTCTACCAATCACTTTGTGTGCATTATCTCATTTAATCCTTATAATTATCCCACAATATAATAATCCCATAAATGTAGTTTTATTATTATTCAAGTATAGTGAGGCCAATCAACAGATTAGAAAATGATTGCCATCGAAAGGATAGTTTGTAACTCACAATTCTGAAGAGGAAAGGTCATGCCATGCCAAATAGGGCCACCTGAGGAAGCAGTAGAGTCAGCCAGAAGATAGAGGGAAGTGGAGAAAGTGTAGCAAGATCCTTAAATATGTTTTCCATGGGAAGGAACAGGCAAGACAGAATAAGCAGGTTTAAGACTGAGTAGTTTAAATAATTTGGGCTCTGGGGTATAGGGGCCGTCCTGAGTCATCTGGTATCTGGCCCTGGGGCTATTTAGGGCAGAAAAATATTAGCCCTGAGAATGAGAGCCCAGTAGCAGAGGTGGTAGGGTGTACAGACTCTGGATTGGTTAATTTTCATATTAAAGACTTGATTGCAGGCAAGTCCTTTATTATCTCTAGGAATTGGCTAGTCTTGGGAGGGGCAGTCTCTCCAGGGTCAGCAAGGCCTCAGACATGAAAGCATCAGAATAAATCGACATGTTATTCAGCAGGCACTAGATTCCTGCTAAAGAGAATCCTGCTCCATAGGGTCAGCCCCTGCATGACAGCTTCTCCACTGTAGTCACTGGCCAGTCCTCACAACCAATCAGCCAGAGGGTCAGTCCCTCCCACTGATGTGCCAACAGCAATCAAGACTTAACTACAACAAGAGGGCACATACGGCCCACACAAGGGACACACCTGGAGCACCTGGCTCAAGTGATCAGAGAAACTGTACAATTGGGCTACACAGGACACCTACTATATAAGCCACAAAATAAATTCATAGATACAGAGAACATTTTGATGGTTACCAGATGGGAGGGCATTGGGGGAATGGGTGGAAAAAGGGAAGAGATTAAGAAATACAAATTGATAGTTGCAAAATAGTCATGGGGATTTAAAGTATAGCATAGGGAATATAGTCAATAATATTATAATAACTATTTATGGTGTTGGATGGGTACTAGATTTATTGGGGTGATCGCTTCATAAATTTTACAAATGTCTAATCACTATGTTGTACACCTGAAACTAATATAATGTTGTATGCAAACTGAAAAATAAAAAAAATTATTTTAAAAAGACATGCTTAATACAGTAGATGCTGTCATTTCCATTTTAAAGATGATGAAACTGAGGCTTAGAGAGGTCTTGAATTATGCTCGGGGTTACATAGTTATCAGAGGTAGCTGGGATTGGAACTCATTGGTGGGTTAGATTCCAAAACCCACGCTTTTTAAAACTGTTCTGCCTCTCCCCCCATAAATATCTGTGTTCTCTTTACTGTGATTATGTAAGGAGAGCATGAGTATGATAAGTGGAATAATAGCCCCTCAAAATAATACCTCTCAAAGATGTCTTTGTCCTAATCCCCTAAACCTGTGAATACGTGAGTTTACATGGCAAAGGGGGAATTAAGGTTGCAGGTAGATTTAAGGTTGTAAATCAGCTGACCTAGAGATAAGGAGATGATCCTGGATTATTTGGGTGGGGGACCCAATGTAATCACAAGAGTTATAAATAGAAGAGGAAGAGAGAAGAGTCAGAGTCAGAGAGAGACTGGAGAATGCTATGCTGCAGCTTTGAAGATGGAAGATGGGGCTATGAGCAGAGGAATACATGCAGTGTCTGGAAGCTGGAAAAGGCAAGGGAATGGACTCTCCTCTAAATCCTCCCGAAGGAATGCAGCCTTCTTGGCACCTTGCCTTTATCCCAGTAGATCCATTTTGGACTTCTGACCCCCAGAACTATAAGATAATAAATTTGGGTTGGTTGAAGCCATGAAGTTTATGGCAATTTATTACATAGCAATAGGAAACCAATAAAGTGAATATCTCTAACTAAGTGATTTCTGTATATGTACACATGTGGTTTTCTAAGTGCCTATGTCTTTTCAAAAGTCTAAATGTCTGAGTGAAGGAAGTCCCTTAGGTGACCAAACGGAGGTGCGGAATCTAGGAGATTCCTGGGAGGGCTGCAGACTTTCTATCTTTTCCTTTATTAGATGACCTCAACCCAACACAGCACTGTAATTTAGTTCAACAAGTGTGATGTGTCAGAGAATCTAAAGGTAAGTATCTATGAGAGTGGGCGCAGACATCTGTGTTCAGGTACTTACACATGCAGGTGGACATTCATATGCGGATGGACACATGCATATGAACACCTTTGTACATGCATGCATGTAGACAGGTGTTCTTATGTTTATGCATATGTGCAGGCATGGGAACACATGCATGTGCATATATAAGGCACATGAGAACACATGTGTATACTTCTATATGATATGTGTATGTGTGTGTGCATATGTGTGTGTACCCTGTATTCACTTGGGGATCTCAGGCTTGAGATCATAGACCTTCTAACATTTCTAACGGGCACCTTCATGAGCCAGGCCCTGGGCAGGGAGTTAGTGCGGGGCCACTGATAGGAACCATTAATTTGCCCTTTTCTCCCTGGGGTGGAAGAAAATGAAACTTGTTTTCCATTTCTACACTATGAGAAGAAGTGTATTGATTTTACTCACTTCTGATTGTTCACATTAGAGGCTTGTTTCTAAGTAATTGGTACCCAGATCATTTGTTTCACTGCACAAACATATTTTACGGGTCACTTTTCCCCTTTAAGACATAGTCTTGGGTGAACCCAAAACGGGTCCATTTTGTAGATCGGTGCTGCCCTGCATGGAAAGCATCTCTCAAAAAGCAAGTCAGCTCCTTTGGTGACCCCCTTTCAATTGTTTATTTGGTCATCCATTAATTTGTCTAAAAAATTGCGTTGAGTGCCAGTGATGTGTGGACAGAATTCAGTGATTGGGGATGGGCTGTGGTTGAGGGGCATCAGCAGGTCCTTGCTTGCAGAACCATCACTCTGGGACTGACAACTCAGCCTAGAGGAAGCCTTCCTTCTATCCTCCTTAGGAAGCAGGAAGAAAATTCAGGGCTGAGGAAAAAAAAAATAAGTAAGAGGGAACATGTGGGACAAAGAGTTGAAGCACCAGGATAGCAAAGTCTCTTCCTCTAGCCTTTGCTCACCTGCACTGACATCTCAAAGGATGGTACCAGTTTTCCCATCCAGTCCTTTCCATGCTTAAAAAGAGTTAGGAGGATGCTTCCTTTCTCTGGCCCACTCCCTCCCAGGTCCACATCTGACCCTTTTTTTCACATTCTGACTTGAGTTCAACACAAATTCCTTGTGATGAAATTTCTTTGAGGGCAGGAGCCATCCCCAACTCACAATCTCCATCTTCCCCAAGATAGATGTCTAATACCACCACTGATACATTCAGCTTACTCCACCTGCGTAAATACTGAGAGAGGTACTTGGGATGGAAAATGGCAACCATCACTCCTAGAGATGCTAACTGTTTGTCTGGATACCTAGCACTGATCCCCCATCCCAACCCCTGTTTGTTGTCTCCCTCAGATTTTCTTAGTTTGATTCAAGGCTGATTTCATTTTTTTTAAGGGGAAGCTAAGAGTAGCAGTTTCTTCTCATTTTTCAAGGAGAGCGTGGGTTACTAAGCTTTAGTGCCATCTGCTACCACCCAGTGCAGAGAAGGGAAGATACAGGTCCAAAGGCAAGAAAGGGTTTCATCTTTTCATCCACCCCCAGAGGGGGAGGCTTCTTTCTGGTAGCCTTTAGGTCCCTGAGGAACTGGGTCTGCCTGTGTGCTAAGAGGAAGGTCCACTGTTCTTCCAGGAGGCCTTAGCTGGCGCAACAGCAGTGGCAGGTATTGAGATGTATCTCCTATCATCTCAGTGGAACTTTCTTATATAAGGTAAAGCAAGGAATGCTAATTGCCTTCAAAATAGCCATCTTTCTCTTTGTCCTTCATAGCAGAACCACAATACTATTTTATATGGCAATGGAACTAACTAAAGGACTATGCTTTCTTGCAGCTACAGGTAACCAGTCGCTTGGGAACAGAAGTAGTTGTGTAGAGCTTCTGAGAAAGTGCTTTGACAGAGGGAGAGACAGTGAGTGGCATGTGACTTCTTCCTCTTTCCTCTCCTTCTGCCTGAAATCTGCCTGGAATGCAGATATAATGGCTAAAGCTCCAGCAGTCATTTTGGGTCATGAGTAGTCTTGAAGACAGAAGCCATGGTAGTGCAGAAAGAGTGAAGATCCTCCGCTCCTCAATACCATGGAAAACTTTGTGCTGCTTATCTTTTATATGAGAGAGAAATAAATTGTATTTCCAGTTTCAGTTACTGGTTTCTGAATGTGACTCCTGATGTATGAGGCTAATATAGTCATAGCTTTCATCAAGAATAGCTGGATATTGAAGGGCTGGGTGGCCCATACACAAGTAATCTATCAATCTTTTAAAATTCTATTACTAAAATCCAAATATGCTCTTTTATTTCCAGCAGAGCATTGGGTCTAAAGCTAGACTGGTGCATCATAACAACACTGCACCAGCCTTCTCTTAATTTAAGGCTCATAAGGATCTCACTAAATTGGGGATAGTGAGGTGACCAAAGGGAGAAAGCTTTATTATAAAGTTGCAGATACAAGGGGAGCCCAGGCCCCGCAAGGGGATTTTCCCAGAGACTCCTCCAGCACAGGTCTCCAGAACAAAGTAGCAACCAACATGGGTGAAGGTGTCAGGCATGGCAAGCAGCCAGGTTGTGCAGCCCCGCAGAGCCCACTCCACTTCCCCGAGGCTGTGCATGAACATGTGCAGGGCTGACAGGCAGCACCTATTTGCCTGGATGGGTTACTAAAGTCAGTGCTTGTTCTGAATGGTTGGTGGCTGTGCCATGCTACTTAACTATTTTGAATGTTACTCTTGCATAGTACAAGGCTTTTAAACCTGACAACCTCCTCCCTTGATGATGTATTACTTCATCTCCAGGTTCCCCCTGGAACCATGGCATCCACCTGAGTTCAAACTATGTGTTCATATAAATGATTTATTTTACACTTGTGCAACTCTACATAATATTGAAAGAGGAGGGGAATGGCCTGAGCTTGTGAATTAAGGGGCCACGAAGGCCCTTGCTCCAAGTGGATAATTCTCAGTCTCTTTCTGTTGTTTTCTTTAATTTCCTATTTGGTTGTCTTTTGATCAGTACAGGTATGCTTTGGCTGAAAATTAATTATATTCTCACTGTACAGCTAACTTTTTCTCTGTGGCAAAAATAACAAGCTCTTTACCTTCAAACACAGACAGCCACCTATTGCATGATGTTGTGTCCTTCAAATGGCATTCTGCCTTCTGAAATAGATATCCACTCAGCATGAGCAAGTGCCAGCCCCTGGGCCTTTTCCAGTCTGCTCCCTTCTCTATGGTTGTTAATCTGGCATTCTAGCCCCACCTGAGGCAAAGCATGGCTCCCACTACTTGTTATAATTCTTCATTCTAGTGACATGATGCCAGGCTTCTTGGATGCTCAGACCATTATCTCAGAGTTCTAAATAACTTCTGACCAGGGATGAGTTCAGAGGCCCCTGCCGTCTACTTCCTAGAGTGGTTTTGGGGTATGAGTCCTCAGGTGTCCCTTTAATAATTCCTTTTGGGCAGAAGTGGAAGTTCCCGTCCCTTCCATTACTGAGTTTTTCTGCTCATCTATTTTGCTCCATCCTGAATCTCACAGGTTCTATTCCCCTCATTCCAGTCCAGAGGAGGAATGCAATGCAAGACTATACAACGAGGAGGGGATCTCGGAAAGCTTCCTGATTCCATGAGAGTTTAAAGATGTTCCTGGAGGACTTCCTATTCAAGATGATGAGCCATACACATATTATTTCCTCTCCTGTTGCTAACATGATGATAGACTACATAGTATAGTCCCATAACAAGGAGGACAATGAGGGATTTAAAAATATTTCTGGAAGGCAGAAAGTGCCTAAATAAATACTGGTTGATGAAACAGAGTGGAAAAACTCCTAGAGCAGAATGCATACTAAGAGGGTATGGAGGAGGAGCGATGAGATGCTTAATAGAGCCCGGGGAAGGCCTCAAACTTAAGAGATGACAGGCAGGGCATTAGGCTGGCCTAAGGTGTGAGAGAGTGAGGCTGAAAACAGAAGGAATAGTTGAAGATCTGTACAACAGTTGCCTCTCACAACCCTCTCTCTCTCTCCCAAATGTAAACTAGATGATAGTTTGAAATTTATCTCCAGGACAAAACAGAAATTATATCTTGGATAGTTGTATGAAGTATCTTGAAAAAATTAGGGCAGTGAGTGTGAGTTGGGGTCCTGGAGGAAGGTCTTTTGCCTTATAGAGTTTTGAAGGGGACTTGAATAATTGTGACTCCCTGGTCATTCATGTGAGTGAAACCTACCAGGTCATGTCCCCACCCCTGGATACTAAGCTCCTGACCAGGCTTCCAATCACTTCATTTATAAAAGTGAATGTATGACCAGGGGTCTCTAAACATTTGAGGAGAATCTGAATTAGTCAAGAGGCAGAGTGAGGTAAATCGAAAAGTTGACTTTAGGTGATTAGAGATGATTAGAGACTAGAAGAGAATGTACAACACACTTCCCATCCCAAGCATTCACCTACTTCCTGAACATATTACCTTCCCAGAGTGGTCCTGCTAAAGATTTTCTCTCTTGGCTCCATGCAGGAAATCTACATGTCTTAGTTTGGCATCTCATTTGGGTGTCTGAAATCTATGCTGCAGTGTCCAAAATGGTAGTCATTCACCACATGGCTATTTACATTTAAATTTACATTAATTAAAATTAAACAAAATAAAAAATTAAGTTCCCCAGTCACACTAGCCACATTTCAAGTGCTCAATAGCCACATGTGGCTAAGGCTACCATATTGGGCAGTATAAATATAGATCATTTCCATCAGTGAAGAAAATTCCAGTGGACTGTGTTGATCTATAACATTAGGTCATATATATACAGCCAAAACTTGCATTTTAACATCGTTATATAGATTTATATACACACGAACATACATCAATCACTTCTTTTTAAAACAATTTAATTTATTTTATATATTTTTAAATTGCGGTATAATTTATGTATAGTAAAATGCACAAATCTTAAGTATACAGCTTGATGAATTTTTAATATGTGTATGCCACTGTGACTACCACTGAAATCAATACATGGAACATTTCCATCGTTCCAGAAAATTCCCTCATGCCCCTTCACAATCAATATCTTATCTTACCCCCTTACCCCTCTCCCAGGTAACCACTCTGAAATCTATCACCATAGATTAGTTTTGCCTGTTCTTGAACTCATATATGAGGTCATACAATATGTAGTATTTTGCATCTGGTTCTTTCAGCATAATGTTTTTGAGATTCGTTCATGTTGTGTGTGTATGAGTAGTTTGTATTATTTTGTTGCTTAATCATGTTCCGTTGTATAAATATGCCAAAATTTGTTGATCTGTTTATCTGTTGATGGACATTTGGGTGCTCAGACCATTATTGCTCACTTTGGGCCCATTAATCAGAGTTCTAAATAACCTCCAACCAGGGGTAAGTTCAGAGGCTCCCAAAACCACACCTAGAAACTGTCTGTTTCCTAGTGTGGTTTTGGGGTGTGCTTATAATGGATAAATACACTATGAACTTTTGTTCTCAAGTCCTCTTGTGGTATGTTTCCCTCTTTAAGATGATCTTCAGGGACTTTCTGTCTCAGTCACCATTATCCTATGACTGCAGAGCTGACCCAGGCTGGGGTTTTCTGGGTAAGAATTTGAAGGCAAATCTTAGCTGAACCTCTCTCTTCCAAGACAGGTGAGGAGGAGAATGGTGAGTATAAAATTTAAACAAGAAGAAGACAAAGGAAAACATTTGGAGCAGATTCATTGACGGCTGAAAAATGGGTTGATGCCTTGGGTGTTACTTTTGGTATTATTTACTTTGTAGGGTTTTGGTGCGAAATTGTGAGTTCTCACAAAAACAAGGCAGGAGGAACCTCAGGTCCTTAAGGGTCCTTGGGAATGAAACATATGTCACTGGACTCTAGTGATGAGAAACTGGAAATAAAGGGTCTGCCATTTACTTGTTTCTGGTGCTCCCTGGTTCCTATTCAGCAACCCCCAGGGACGCAGTGCAATTCAGAAGACTGCATGTTAGATTTCAGGTGATGTCTGTCAGAATCCTCGTGCTGAACTCCACTCTGGCTAACAAGGGTATGGAGGAAGACGGTCTCAGGACTTTGCAGAGTGAGCATTCATTCTTTTCTGTTCAGGTTAACTCCACTGCCTTCATGACCTGTCTCCCTGGCTGAAATCCATTTTCCCTCAGGGACAGCCATGGTGCAGGCTCCTAGACTATGAGCTGGTCTAGACTCAACTTCCTGCTGATTAGTCCTGGGAGCCCTGGCAATGCTAGTCACCCTGTGACTCCAGCCTTCATCTGCATAGCTCCATGCCCTAGATCAGGCCTTGTTCCCTCTTACCTGACCAATGCAGCAGCTTTCTTGAGAGTTCCCTTGCCTCCAGGCTGGCCCATGCCAGGGTGATCATCTTAAGATTCAAATCTAGCCTATCATTTCCAACATTAAAACACTTCATTGGCTCTCAGTTGCCCACAGGATAAATCTAAACTCCTAGTTATGGCATAGAATGCCCTGCGATCTGGCCTAAAGTTGCCTTTCCAAAGCCCTTCTCTTGACTCTCTCATGTCTACCACACACTCCAGCTCTGCAGGGGGTTCTCCTAGCTCTCTGCCTATGCAACATAGGGCTGGGTAAAGGGCGAGGTGAGTGAGCACTTGCCACAGGTGCAAAATTTAAGGGGTGCCCCCAAACTAAGAAACCAAGATAAATAATATTTAAAAGACAACAAAATTAATGCAAAAAAAAATCATGATGTACAAAGCATTGGAATTTTACACAGAGACAGGCTTTGACAGTGTGGTTCCAAGCCACATTAGAGCCAAGGCAATGGGAAAATGTGCATTCTTACATGTGTGCTTTTACGCTTTTTAAAAGAGTTCATTTAAATATTGAAAAATAGAAAAGTAGATGTATTAACACTTATGGCATTATTTTTAGTTTAAATATTTTATTTTTACCAAAACCAGAATTTATTATAATTTCACTTTCCTGGCTTTAACAGAAGCAAACACTTCAGTGATATTTGCAAAATCTAGTTGTGGGAAAGAGTAGATTTTGCATCAGACTTTGCAGAGCACTGATGTAACAATGTCATCTTTTCCTGGGATGCCCCTGTCTCCTGTCTAGGTGGCATAGGGTAGTGGTTAGAAACAAGTCTTGAAACTGGGCCACATCAGTTCTATATCCTGGCACCACTACTCACTAGCTATGTGATTTTGGGCAATTCTCTGCACCTCAGTTTCTTTATCTTTAGAAGAGAGGTGATAATAACAGAAGCTCTCTAATAGGGCTGTTTTGGGGATTAAATGAGACAGTCCATGTAAAGCACTTAGAAAAATGTGAGGTCTAGAGTAAGTCCTTGAAAGAATAAAATGTGAGTTATTATCCTCCTCAGGTGTGTTCTTACTTATCCTTCAAAACCTAGCATGAACTAGAGGAGCCATCTCTAACCATTCTAGGAAGAGCTAGCACTTCCCTCTTCCCTGGGCTCTTCAGACCTCTGTGCTTCCCTCCAGTATTTCCTTAACCACATGGCATCAACCTCTTGTCTTTATTTTCTATTTCCACCACTAGCCCATGGGCAGCCCAAATGCAGTAACCATGGGGCATCTTCTGGAAAACCAAGGCTCAGCCATGCATGGTGAACTTGCTCTGCCGGCAAGGGTTCCAAGAGAGACAACTCTGTGCTCAGCTCTGGGCTTGCTCTGCTGTGAAGGAGAGAGACGATAAGTTTTCTGCTCTTGGGAGGTCAAAGTTGGGAGAAGAATTGACTGACAGGACACACAGTGACCTAAAATTACAGGCCAGTTTGGAATTCAGTGCCAAATGGGCAGGGTGAGGGGTAACTCAGGGTCAGGAAGGCCTGACAGTGTTCTAGAGGAAGAGCTTAGGCCTGCCATCATTCAAAGGCCTTTGGTGTTTCTTGGACACTGTGAAATGAGCCAGTCTGAGGAGTCATGGAAACTATAAGAGTGATCCCTGGAGTCTGAGCAACACTTCAAGCCCTGCATGGGGGCTCCTGGGTAGGGCTAGTATCCACCTTATAGGCATCCTTATAGTCAAAAGAGTGGTGTCCACTGGTTCTATTTTGGGATTTCCCACATCCTGGGATGTGGAAACAACTCTTCATCTGAGGAGGTTCCCACCCCACTGATTTTGCATCTAACCTCTATTCTAGGGCCTCTGGGACTGCTTCTTCTCTTTCTCTGTATCAGTCAGGCTCCAACAGAGAAAGAGAAAACAGTAGGACACATATACATATATATGTGTACATGAATATGTACAGGTTGTATGTGTATGTTTGTGTATTATTTCAAGGAATTGATTTATGGGATCAGAGTGCTAGCTGGGCAGGCCAGACCATCAGGAAGGACAGCCTGGAACTCTCAGGCATGAGCTGAAGCTTTTGTCCACAGGTAGATTATCTTCTTCAGGGAAGCCTCAGTTCTGCTCTTAGGACCTTGCTCCTGATTAAATCAGACTTACCGAGAGTATTGAGAATAATCTCCTTTACTTAATGTCAGCTGATTGTAGATATTAATCGCATCGACAAAATATCTTCTTAGCAATATCTAGATTACTGTTTGATTGAATAACTGGGGACTATGACCTAGACAGGTCAATGCATAAAACCAACTATGGAATTTCCACATATATTTCCTGGATGTATGGATGAAGAAGAAAACAATTCAGTTTCTTGTCTCCTGTGTCAACCGAGAGGCAAGAGTAAAAGGGATTCCCATGGGTTACAGTTGAAGGAGGTGATCACAGACTCCCCTCAATAACTCAGGTAGAAGCCACACTCTCACAAAAGTGGTGTGGACATCCTCAGTCCCACACATAGTCCCACAGATAAAGCACTTCTTTAGGTGGTGAGAAAAGAGTCAGCAGGAAAAAAATGAGAGGAAGCACACATTTCTGGGATACCATGCACTGCCAGAGAGCAGGTCCTGAAGTCTCGTTCACAAAGTTCATCTAGTGAGTGATACTTCCTTCTAACAACCACATTTGGGAGCTATCATGACTCCTCCATTCACTTCTTCCTCTCTCCATCCATTCACCCATCTACCACCATTTTATCATAATCTTCTATCATTTGTCACATTTATTCACTTCAATTATTCATCGAGTTTATCGCAATTTATTCATCTCACTTACTTTTTATCTATCCATCACCTGTTCATTCTGGTTCATCTACCTATCTTTTCATTTCTGTTTATTCATTCTGTCATTCTTCTATCTATCAATTTATTATCTATCACGAGGATTTCATTCATTTCGATATCTATCTATCTATCTATCTATTTGTATCTATTCGAGCCTATTTTATCATTCCATTCACTAATCTGTCCATATATCCATCTAAACACACTCCATCGAGTTATATATAGTTCATCATTTCCACCAGTCTATCTACACTTCACCTATATGCATTCTCATCGAGTTTATCATTTCCATCTATCTAACTGTAATTTATTCTATCTGTTCATCACTACCCATCCATATATTTGCTGTTTTATCTATTCATCTTTCTGTCTATCTATCTTTCTATCTACCCACTTATTCATCTCATTCACTTTGTCTATCTATTCATTCATCGGTTATATACACCCCTACCATCTAAATCCATCTACCTGATCACTCATCTATTCACTCTCCACCATCTCTTATCCCCTATCTACTCCACCTATGCACCCATCCACTTACCTCCATCCATCCATCCATCCATCCATCCATCCACATTCCTATTCGTTCATTCAATAGATATTTACTAAAAGGCCTATGATGATGCAGGCATCATGCTTCGTGTTGAGGAAGCAATTAAACATAGACAGCTCCTGACCCTAGGGAATGTACTGCCTAGTAGTCAGACATTAACACAAATGCCAAATTGCAATGAGACAAGTGCTGTGAAGGAAAGGTATATGTGCTGTAAAAAACTGCAATGAGAGACTGAAACTAGTCAGGAGGCAAGGAAGACTTCTTGGCTCTAAAAGATGAGGAGTGGACTTGCTGAAAGCAGAGAAGGAAGAGCCATATGTGGCTGAAGAAAGACTGCTAAGAACACGGAATGAAAAACAGCTAATATGGCCAGAGTGCAAGCATCAAGGAGAAAATTAGAGATAAGTAGGGGTGATCTGTTCAGGGCCAGTTTTAGTCTTTTTCATTGAAAACAATAAAAATATTTTAGGGAGGAAGTGAATGATCAAATTTGTGTTATGTATGGCTTGGGGGAGGGGAAAGAGGTGAGGTGGGGAGACCATACAGGAGGCTGGTGTAGCTGTCTCGTACAAGGTATACATACCTGATGTCTCTGAGCTAACAAAAGAATGAATGAAGGATTTAGATGACCAAACTGGGTTCCTTTGCTCTCAAATCTGTCCTTCCACTTTCTCCACTCTGCTCTGTGTGACCCCTGAAGGCAGCGTTTCCTAGGCTATGTGTCAGTGCCTTTTAACAAGGCTCAGCCAGTCAGAGGCACTTATGGAAGATCAGGAGGCTAGGAAGAAGGGAAGAACTGGGATATTTCCACCTACACTGCTTTGCATGGAGTCTCCAGTAGCAGGCGTACTTTCTTTGTAGGTCCAGCTTCTTCAGGGTAACCCTGGATCCCCTAGTTATGCTTCTTCTGTTTCTGTGGTCTGAGAGCGGTAGTAACTTCCTACTGTTGCTAACATTTGGTTGCTTCATTGTCCTGCTTGGCTTCTCAGCTTTCCCATCACCTGCATAATCAAGTCTCTGCATTCAGGTCCCTCTGCTTTTAACCGTCAAAAGTAGGTTCTCTTTCCTGGTTGGATCCTGATTAATACAAGACTGAATTATGGATGTTGCTTCTCTGCTCAGGATCTCAGCCCTTCTGGGGGAAATTCCCACCTACATAAAAACAAAGGAGAAGTTCTTTTGGACACAAAAGAAGAGATGTGCAATTTGCATCTGAAAGAAGACATTGCTTTTTTTCTAAGAAATAAAAGTATAGGTAAACATGTCGGGGAGAGAGAATAAGATGAGGTTTTGGGGGAATAAGTAATAATTACAATAATAACAACTTCTGATTGTGAGACCTCTAGTCTGTGCTGGATGCCTTGCATTATATTCTTATTAACCCCTGATAGGAGAGATATTGCTTTCATTTGACAGATGAGCCAAGGGAAGTTAGTAAATGGCAGAGCTGAAATCTCACTCTCTCCGAAGCCTATGGTCATTCTGTGCAGCATGCTGAGAGAATAACCATCACAGAGAAATAGCAATATGTTTATTATTTATACAGATAAATATATAAAAATATAAAATATGTTGTGTATATATATTAATTAGTTAATATACTAATTAATATACTAATCGACCCTTGAACAATGCAGGGTTAGGGACATCGATACCCATGCAGTCAAAAATCTACGTATAACTACCAGTTGGCCCTTCATATACGTGGATTCCCAATTGCAGATGAAAAATATGTATTTATTAATTAGCTGCTGAGAAGCTTATTAAACCAGGACTTGCCACTCATAATTGGGACTATTGAATCCTCAGTGTCCAAATAACCCTGGTGATCTCTATGATGCCTATCTCTGTCCCTTCAGGCTGCTACAACAGAGTACCATAGACTGGGTGGATTATAAACAACAGAAATTTATTTCTCACAGTGCTGGAGGCTGAAAGTCCAAGGTCAGAGTGCTAACATGGTCAGGTTCTGGTGAGAATCCTCTTTTGGATTTCAGACTGCCAACTTCTCATTCTATCCTCACATGGTGGAAAGAGGGCAAGAGAGCTCTTTGGGGCTCCTTTAATAAGGGCACTAATCTCATTCATGAGGGCTCCACTCTCAAGACCTAATCACCACCCACAGGCCCCACCTCCTAATACCATCGCATTGGGGATTAGGATTTCAAAACATGAATTCTGAGGGGACACATTCACATGCCAAACTCCCAGACGAAGGCTCAGACATCCGCTAACGCAACCAACAAATAGCCTATGCGACACCCTTGAGCACATAGATAGCACACTGGCTGGCACTTTAACAATGGCTTAAAACAACATTTCCAGGGGATACACAGCTGCAAAATCCCAGGCCCAATTGTCCAGGAGACCATGTTTTCCTCACAGGTCATAGAACAAACATTGTGAGAACCAAATCAATTACAAAAGAAAGGAAGGTATCAGAGAACAAGTAGGGTCCTTATAGTGTCTACAGTTTATAAGCCAGACTGAAGAAACCAAGAAAATGCAACTCGGAGGCTTTAGGAACATTTAATCCTCCTTTCGGAAGTTTGACTACAGGCTTTAACATGTATGTATGTATGTATGTATGTATGTATGTATGTATGTATGTATATATATATGTTTGTTTGTTTATTTTTAGAATTTTAATTAGTTTCAAGTATATAGTACATTGGTTAGACATCTATATAGTTAGTAAAATGATCCTCCCAATTGTTCCCTCCCCCTCCAACCCTCCACCTAGTCCATGTATTAAAGCTAATTGCAATCCTTATGTTGTGCTTCTCATTCCCGTGACTATCCATCGGCTACTAATTTATACTTCCTTAACCCTTCAGCCCATTCTCTCAGCCCTCCAAACCTCCCTCCCCTCTGTCTGTCACCAAATTGTCCACTATATTTGTGAGTCTGTTTTTGATTAGTTTGTTCTTTTTGTTCCTTAGATTCCACATATAAGTGAAATCATATGGTATTTATCTTTCTCTGTCTGACTTAAATACCTTCTAGTTTCATCAAAGCAATATCTTTTTCCATTCCTTTCCTTTTCATATAAAGGGGTCTTATCCTTTTAGCCACTCTATCTTTTGGTTGGAGCACTTAATTCTTTTCCATTTAAGGTATTTATTGATTTATTTATTGGTTTTCTTTCCTTTCAGCCACTCTATCTTTTGGTTGGAGCACTTAATTCTTTTTCATTTAAGGTACTTACTGACAAGAATGTAGTTGTTACCATTCTTTATTCCTGTTTTTGATACATGTTTTTTCTTCTTAAAGAAGTCCCTCCAACATTTCCTGTAATTCTGGCTTGTTGGTGATAAATTCCTTTAGTTTATTTTTGTCTGGGAAGCTCTTTATCTGTCTTTCAACTCCAAATGATAGCTTTGCTGGATAAATTATTCTTGTTTGTATATCCTGGGTCTTCATCCTGTCGAATATTTTGTGCCGAGCCCTTCTGTCCTGCATAGATTCTTTTGAGAAATCAGCTGCCAGTCGTATGGGTGTTTTCTTATATGTAATTATGTGTTTTTCTCTTGCTGTTTTTAATGTTTTTTCTTTGTATTTAACCTTTGGCATTTTAAGTATGATGTGTCTTGATGTAGGCCTCTTTGGATCCCTGATTTTTGGAATCCTCTGAGCTTCCCGGGGTTTTATGTCTATTTCCTTCACCAGGTTAGGGAAGTTTTCCATCATTATTTCTTCAAACAGCTGTTCAACATCTTGATTTTCTTCATGTACGCCGATCAGATGAATATTTGGGGCCTTAATAGTGTCCCATATCCTCCTTAAATTATTTTTATAGTCTTGGCATCTTTTTTTCTTGCCATTCTATCTGAGTGTCCTGATTGGCTTTCCTGTCCTCTAGAAAGGGCATGTGATCCTCTTCTTTATTCACTTCGTTTATTCCTTTGTTTATTTCATTTAATATACTTCTCATCTCAGATAATGTGTTCTCCATTTCAGACTGATTCCTTTTATAATTTTCATTTCCATTTTTATCTCTTTGTTACAATTTCTACATTTCCCAAAAGTTCATTGAGCATCTTTATAACTAGTGTTTTGAATTCTGCATCTGTTAGATTATTTGACTCCATTATTCCTGGATCTCTGTTCTGTTCTCTCATATGGTTTCTGCTTCTTTGTCTTCCCATTTTAGCTGCCTTTCCATGTCTGTTTCTATGTACTAAGCAAAGCTCCTAAGTCTCCCTGTCTTATTAGTGTGGATTTGTGAAGTAGGTGTCCAGTGGCACAGTCCTGAGGGTCCGTTCAGCTGCAGGCCAAATTTAGCCCAAGCCTCTACTTCTGTGGCGCCACCTGTTAAGATTCAGCGAGCAAAATCCACAGATGCTGTGCTTATAGTTGCCTCACAAGGCCACACCAGAAACCAAGGCCAGCTGCCTCCACCAGTGTGAGTCTCAGCACGGAGAACCTGATGCGCTGAGAATACATCTGGATGTGGCTTGGGTGGGGCTGCAAGTTGGGAGAGGCGGGGTTTCAAGGAATCCTCTGGGTGGAGGGACCTTTGTTATCCAGTTTGATGACATCACGGCAAAGGCGGCGCTGTGTTTGCGCACTGGTAGGAAGGAGGGCTCAAAAGGGAACAATGGATACCGCTGGCATTTCTGTACCAAGTGAGTCTTGCTTGGTCCTCACTCCTACAATGTTTCCCTGTAAATCCCTGGCGCCCTCTGCATGCAGCCGACTTGGCACTGGTGCTCAGAGCAAGCAGGTCCGTCACCGTGAAAATCCGCTCATGGTTGCAGCCCCTTTAAGAGGCGTCTGCTGCTGCTCCTGCCACAGCCTCTGTCTCACTCAGCTGCTCGGGACTGGGCAGCCCCATGTCTTTGTCCCATTTTACCTCCTGCCATTGCAGGGTGCTTTCTTGGATTTCTCTGTAGTTGTATGGCTTGTTCATCTAGATCCCAGGCAAGTTTTCTTTGCTGCTGCTCCTTGTTTCTGTCACAACTTTAATTTGGTTGCCAGAGGGATGAACAGAGCCTGGGTCATCTACACCATATATGTATGTATGTATGTATGTATGTGGTATGTGTGTGTGTGTGTGTGTGTGTGTGTGTGGTGTGGTGTGTGTGTGCAGTGTATGTAAGATATATATATAGTAAATATATATATATATATATACATATATAAACATTTATTTATTTTTTAAAAAGATTTTTGACAAACATACAGAGGAAAGCAGAGGAATGAATTAGGGCCAAATAGAGTCAGAAAAAAAGTTGCCATGGTCCTTTTTAAAAACTATTTTTACTTATTAAACAGAACTTTGTTCCTCTAACCTCCTCTTGGGGTTACTAGCAATGAAGTGCATATATGAAAGTCACTATTTCCTCAGCAATGGTGTGTGGGTTCCTCAATTCCTACTATTCACTTCACAATTCTTGTCCTTGATGATGGGCTTGTGGGTTAATCTGGGACTATAGAATACAGAATAAGCCCTTGGCTATTCTCATGGGATTAGATTTGGCCCCTCAGGCCCAGGTGCTCACATCACAGCAGTCTGTAAGCCTTTGCCTAAGCTGTCACTATTACAGGACAGGCTCTCCTGCTGTCACTCCACCAATCTGTGCTCATTACTTCTTTCATTCCATTTGGCTTTTCAGATTCAATTTTCTGAGGAAGGCTCTGTGGACTTTAAACTCCCTCAGGACAGAGTTATGGGTTTATATTCAGTCATTATAGATTTGTTCCCATCCTTCCCTTATCTCCAAGTTGCCTTACGTACCATTTCTTTCTAAAACACAGCTTAAACCTTGTCATTGTTAGATACAAACTCTCCAGTGGCTCCCTATTGTCTGGAAGGGTGACTGGTTAATTTTCTCCCTTCCTTGAAACACTTTTCCCTCCTGGGTTTCCTATCTCACCAACTACCCTTTCTCCATCTCCTTTACTGGCTCCTCTCCACCTCTCAGACTCTGAAATGTTGGGATACCCCAAGGCTCTGTCCTAGTACCTCTTGTCTTTCGTCAGCTATGCTCAGACTTGTGGTGATCTCATCCTTTCTCATGTTCGTACTGAGTACTCCTTCCAAATTTATACTTCTAGCTCATATCTATTCCCTAATCCTAGGTTTATATATTCGACTTCCTTGGGGTGAAAAAACAAGCTGAGTGAATCCAGTTAGTTGTATTGATCTTTTCAAAGAGCCAAATGTAGAGGACTGTATTTTCCCAGGATGGCTGTAACAATATCCCTCGTGATCTTCCTATGACGTGCCCTGACACTCCTCCCATGTGAAGTCCATGTCCTTTCCCCTTGAATCTGGGCAGACCTTTGTGACCGTCTTGACTGATAGAGAGTGGCTGACACAATGCTATGTTTCTAAGGCTTGATAAATATGCCCTGCTCTCTTGAGATGCACTTGGAACCCAGCCAACACACTGTGAGGAAGCTCAAATAAGCCCATGTGAAGAGATTGTGAAGAGGCCACATGGAAGTGTTCTGGCCAACAGCCTAGTGAGGTCCAGCTGACAACCAGCTTCATTCACCTCATGTGTGAGTTAAGATGCCCCCGGATGATTCCAGCCCCCAGCCACTGTGTTAGCCCCATTTGATGAATCTTCCCAGCTAAGGCCTCAGACTCTGGGAGGAGAGACAAATTGTCCTCACTGTGCCTTATCTGAACTTCTGACCCTCAAAGTCCATGAACACAATGAAATGGTTGCTTTAATGCCACCAAGTTTAGGGAGAGTGTTACGCGGCAACAGTAGCTGGAATGTCAGATCCACCTGGGGTCCACGACAACCCTCCGGCCCCAGGATCAGTGAGGCCTGCCCTCTTCTCTGCATCTCCCTTTTCTTGGATTTACTTTAGATATGACCTCTCTTTTTGTGTATACTTATAGTGACCTACCTCTTCTTCCAACCTTCTTACACAGGCCAACCAGACCACATGCACCCATTCTCTAGTCACACTGAGTCTGGACTCAGACACTCAATGCTATTTCATGCCCACATGCCTTTGTATGCATAACTCTTCTGTCTCGCCAGTTATTCTTTTTACTGCATCTCTTAAACCTCTCAACCTGGAGAACTCCTACTCACCCTTCAATAACTAATCTAACAATTTGCTCCCTGTAAAGAAGGCTCCAGAAGGCTCCAGACTCAAATGTCCATGGAGTGAAGTTAAGGCTGGTGTGTGGTGGGTGCTGAAGACCCTATGTTTGTCTACAGGACAGCTGTTACCTGGCTCCAGATAATTGTTGCCCCCTTGGATTGTGGACTCAGTGTGGCTAGACCTTCTTATCTTCTAAGACAAGTCAGGTTTTATGTGAAGTCTCCTGATTTAAAAATATTTAAGGAGGCCAAACAAGCTGAGTTGCCTCTGGCCTCTAGGCCACCAAATCCTAATCCCTGCCTTAGCTGATTAGCCACTTCCCACCAGAATACATTCCACAGTGTTTCTAGAGAGCTTTCCAGACTATATAGAAATAATTTTTAATAATGACCATGTAGCTGTGAACTCCCTGAGGGCAAGGTTGACCCCTGTACTAGCCATCTCTGTAACTCCCGTGATTCACAAAGGACCTGATGAGTGGCAGGCTAAGGAGGCCATTTGTGTAGTTAGTACCATTGTCTCCACAGCCCTGTTTTCTGAAACAAGGTTTCAGACGCTCACCTCCACTGTCCTCCTCATAGCTCAGCCCCGATGGGCTCCAAGCCCTACCTCCTTCCTCATTGTGCCACCCCACTCATTTTCTTCTGCAGGCTGCACTCCTCTGAAGCAGCTCTCCACACTCTGAAATCTCCCCTCCATCCTCGCCCCTTTCACACTCCTGTTTGGCATCTTGGAGCCTGAGATAGTCAAAAGCCCTTCTGGTTCTAGTGTGTAAATCTACTCTGAGACGGGTGCCTCTCCAAGCCTGCTGTCTTAGTAGAAGAAGGACACTTACAGCTGATTATCACATTACCGCGGTGCTGATGTACCACACCGATCCCTAAGTTAGATTGCACAACACTGAGGAAATTAGTGCTTCAGAAGAAGTTGTCAGCAGCATTATAGATGCTCTGTCATCAACAATATTCCAATATCCTCTCCAAAGGAGCTAACGACGCTGACAAAATACATAGAACTGCTGTTCACTTCCATGCATCCTGATAAAAGGCAGCACGTCTGGATGTGGGGCACGTTATTTGGTGATGGCAAAACATTATCTTTTCTTTATGAATAATAGAAGACATTTGGCTTGCTCATAATCTTTCAAAAACTGTAGTCATAGTAACATGTGTTTTGCCCGTTAACATGAGATGCTTTTTCCTTCTTAAAGAAAACAGCCAATTTTATACAATGTGTTATCTCCCCAACAGTGCAATATTCATTATATTTGCAACTCAACCAAAGTCAGAGATAATAAAAAAAATTGTCTTTGCTACTGTTGAGATTCTTGGCTATTACCCCTGTGGGGTGACATGTAAGCCAAATTCTTTTTGGCCAAAAATTGTAGTTCAGAACAAAGAGAAAAGTGTCTGATGGAAAGAATCATCAGTCACTATACACAACTTGGGAGGTAGTCTGCCTACATTTGCCATTTTCCAAAGGAAAGAATTAAGTATTTCAGGTTTCAGGAGAGGTAACCAAAATAGAAGAGAAATTCCATGTGTGTTCAAGCCCAAAGGTGTCCCTGTCTCTAGCATCAAGGCGATCCTGCTGTGTGGTTGTGGTGGGACACAAACATGGGGCATAGTTTCTCTTTTTTTGTAATTGAAACACTTTAATAGGGGGATGGGGAATTTGTAAGAGCAAGCAGGAAATGTGTGTGCTTAGGGTCAGAATGTTAGAAGAAAGTGGTATTGATTATCTTGGAAAGGGCAGCAGGTGGCTTTCAGGAGATGTGATTACCCATTTCTTTTTAAAAAGCTTTATTGACATATAATTGGGAAATAAAATTGTAAGATATTTAAGGTGTACACCACGATGATTTGATATATGTATACATTGTGAAACGATTCCTCCCATCTAGTTAATTATGATGGCTAATTTCAAATATTTGAGAGGCCATTTGGGGCAGAGGGGTTCAGTTTGTTTTGGGTGACCCTGAGGGAAATAACTGGTACCTATGGGAGCACACAACAGGGAGGCATGTTTCAGGTCAGTCTGAGGAAGAGTTTCCTCCTTGTTGTTGCTGCCCAGATGAGGGGATGGGGTGAATGAGCATTTATGGTACTCAGGTGGTGAAGCAGTATTTTCCAATTTGAAGATACATTTGAAGGTGTCTCCTGCCACCTGCTAATACTGGTTCAAACTAAATTTTTTGTATCAAGGCCCCGAATGGAAGTATGATGTTGGGTCCCTCTGAAGTTTAATTCTGAGTTCTCATTAAAAGAAATTTGTTTTCAAAAAACCCCAAACAACAACAACAACAAAACAACAAAAAACAAACAACAACAACAAAAACCTTGGGTCAGGTTCCCTGGGACACAACTCTGGGATGTATTTATGGATGCACAAGTTTATAAAGAAGTGCCCTTGTGATCATTATTTGGGCAGAGGGCGGTAGAGGGACAAAGAAAGCCTGACTGGGCAGAGGGAAGAGTTGAGCTGTGACAAGAAGCAACAGAGGCTTTAGCTTATTCCACAAGAATCCCCAGAGTAGAGATGGCCTTCTAGCACTATCCTGAATTGAGGTAAGGGAGCCATTCCTTTGGAACCTTACACTGACTAGTCATTGGATGCAGTTGGGTCCCAGGTAGGGGTGTGACCTTGGACGAGGCTCTCTTCGGCTGAGGCCAATTCCAAGAGAACAACTCAGCCTAGTCATCAGATGCCTACATTCCCAGATGGTAAGGGAATGAGCCTTGGGCCTTGAAGAGGAATCTTGGTAGCACACCAGGGCATCAACTAGAGATAGCTGCTTGATGGGGGATGTTGTGACCTCTCCATTATATGACTTATGATGATCCTTTCAGTGTTCATATTCTATAATAAAATATAAGGTCTATAGAGAACTCCGTGCATTCCCTATAGAGCCTCCAGCATGGGTCCTAGATGGAATCAGAGGTGCTATTTACTTAGCTTCTAGCTTAAAGCTCTTGGCTCCTGGGCAGCATCTGACCTATAGTCCTCTGTTTTAGAAATAACAGTTTATTTATTCAACTTTCATCCAAATACTATTAAATGCCCTTCTTTAGATCTAGAAACACAAAGGTAACAAAGTCTCACCCCTAATGGGATTACATTCTAATGGGAGATACAGAAAACAATAAACAAATAAAATAATCCTGGTAAGGGGATGTAGAATGATTATGCATATGTACTCAAAGAGGGAAGTAGTGATACTGGAACTTTGAGTAGTGATACTGGAAAAATCCAAATGCTATGAAGTAGCTATGTTTATGAAAATCTGGGGAACAGAGTTCCAGGCAAGTGTAAAGGTCCTGAGGCAGAAACAGCCTTGGTGTTTTTAAGAAGACTGGTTTAGCTGAGTAGGGGAAGATGAAACTGAATTTCTGCAGACCAGCTGGCTCATAGTTGTATTTGGGGATGTAGAAGGTATTTTCAATGATAGTAGTCAAAAATCATGCATGGCTCTCATAAGAGAAGACTCCAGTTCTGTTATAGAGTGCTGATGTGAGACTGTCCTTGGAAAGTTAGAATAATTTCAGTATTCACCTTGCAGGATTGTTATGAGGATCAAAGGCTGTAATGCATGAAAGTGCTTAACTAAAGTGCCTGGCTCATAGTAAGTACTCAATAAATGCTAGCCATTATTTGTGTTGTTTAATTCAGAGAGTTGAAGAGCTGGGGCATAAACCTAAGATTTTAAATTCTATCTAAGTCTTTTCTCTATAAGATCTCTCTCACCCCACCCTTCCCCTCCCTCTTCCCCTCTTCTTTCTCTCTCTCCTCTCCCTCAGTCTCTGTCTCTGTTTCTCTCTTTCCTTCTTGACAGAGAGCCCAGCTGCATTCCTATAGGCCCAGGAGCAGGCAGCTCTCCATGGTACTGATGAGAACAGTGGGGTCCAGGCCTCAATTCCTCATTAGGGAACAGAGATTGATGGCTGTTGTTTTCCTTGAGCAGCCAATCAGCAGGGACTCTCCATCTGCTGGTGCAGGTAGAGGAACTTCCCTTAATGAGACCAGCTTCCCTAGAGCACCCAAGACCCCTTTTGGTCATGAGAACAGCTGCCTTTCTGCCCCCTTCCCACAAACACACTTAATCTTGTCTTGTTCATGCCCATACAGCCTCTATGGGAGGGGGTGGGGAGGTGCTGGAGCAGCAGGTTCTTCCTAGTCTCTGGGCTGCAGCGAAGCAGATTGGAAGTGGATTTATTTCTCCTGCTCTAGTGGTGCATAGCAGTTCCCTGATGAGGGAGCTGAAAGCTGGCCTTCTGGAAACACAGGCACTTTCTCCATGGAAACCCTTCTCAAGGAGAATGGTGACAAAAAACCGTGCCACTTCATCTCTCAATGAAGCCTTCTTTAATATCACCTAAAGTGAATTAAATGACAAGGACCTTGGAATTTCACTTCTCCCCATTCATTTCAGCAGGTGATGGGTGAGGGAAGGGCTCAGGACCCAGGCGAATGGAGGAAGTACTCTGAGAAGGGAAACTGTGATCCCAGAACTTAAGAGAGCCATGCATGGGTTTCAGTCTTGGCCCCATCACTAACTTGGGCAAAGGATTGATCAGTTTTCCCATCTGAAACTGAGGAAAAAAATATCTGCTTCAGCTTCCTTATTGAGCCTTTATGAGGATCAAACAGAAAATGGGATGAGAGAATTTGGAAACTAAATGTTGTGCACATTTCAATTGCTCACAGTTTTTGAGTGCCTTCAAAGGCCAGACTCAGTGCTAAGTACTTTGCATGCATTATCTCATGTAGTCTTTAACATTCTAAAGAGGTAGTTACTATTACTGTCCCATTTAAGAGATGAGGAAATTGAGGCCCCCGAGGAGTTATGTGTCTCTTCAAAGTCACTCAGCTACTGAAAGAGATAGCTGGAGAAAGAATTCAAGTCTGTTTGACTCCAAAGTTCTGGTCTCTTTCTTTGTGTCCTCATCCTTGTCCCTGTTTTGGAAGATAAGTTGTGACTGATGTTTCTGCAGCCCAGTGGTCCTAGTGGACTAACTCAGGCAGATGGCAGGGCTTGAGTTGGCAGATACATTCTGAGATGTCCAAGTGGCTGACCTTGAACACATCAGAGGGCACTTTGAAGAAGAGGGTTTGGCATTCCTTACCTCAGGGAGGGCACCATCTGCTCTGCACACTTTCAGATCAGTTACCTTTAGAATCTGTGAATTTCACTGACAATTTTGGGCAGTAGAGGTTAAGAAGATCAGATGTATGCTGCCTTATTTGTCTAGAGAGGGCAGAGATATGCCTGAAAAAGGAGCTTCCCAGAGTGTAGGAGGCACCTCTCATTGGCAACAAGAATCCCAACTTGAGGATTCTGCAAACAGCTGGAGTCCATCTTTCTTCTATCTGCAGCCTCATTTTCTAGCTCCAGGACACAGTAATCAATGGATGAATTTTGTTTTTATTTTGAAGAAACAAAATATGCTCTTAAAAACTCAGGTGAGAAACTCTAAGGAAGCCCTTCTGGGACAGACAAATAAATTGGATCTAGGGAAAGCTAATCAGGGAAGGATTCTGAAGTGAGATGAGTTGAGTTCCTACAACTGGGATGTCCAACTTTATAAGAGTGGGTGTGAATTTGGTCACATTTCATACTTTTAAATCAAAATGGATTTAGCCTCCACCTCCACACTTATCATATTTTTAAAAACCTCAGCTAAACTTGTGGGGCTTTTGAATTATGAAAAAGAACAATTCTCAGGGTGCACTCCATCCAAAATCATCAGTCTGGCTTCCACATGCTTGTGCTGGTAGAACTGGGAAATCCAACCAGTCCATCAGCAGGCAGCCTGAGTTTCAGCTGCTGTTAATGTTCTTATTGCCACAATGTGATGTTCTCCTGTCTGTGCCAATGATGTTGCACTTGCCCGTTCAGATCCCTGCACTGATCAAGTTGTTCTTTAGGACCGTGATCCTCTTTCCTAGGTGTTATCCTTGGCTCAGGGGCTCTACACTGGAACTCCTGAGCCAACAGTTCCTTGGTTCACCCTTGTGCTCTCAGCCACATTGCTGTCACATGGTGGGCAGCCATGGGAGTTCTGCCAGCCTCAGCCAAGCATGTTGCCAAAACTAACTCTCTCTTATATTAGCTTGGATCACCTCTCCAGGCTTTCCCTTCCCTTAGGGTAGTTCTCAGCCCCACATGTGTCATTTCCTGCTGTTGATCTCAGGATCATCAAAGACCCTCAGAGAGTTCAATAGGTTTGAGCTTCACAAAGGAAGAGGGCGACGTTGGCATATTTACTGAGAAGATGCCTGAGGAGCCAATCTCCAAGACACTTTCTGATTGCCAAGGAGTGTTGGCAGAAGCAGCCAACTGGAAAAATGTCCAGTTGCAGCCCTCTTCCAAAAGACAATGAGTGACTACTTACCGTTTTATATGGGGGCCGGGGGGAGTTTTCCCAGAACAATTAACCTACATAGAGAAGTAGCTGCAATGTTTAAATTTCATTCCCTAGAAATGTTTGAATTTTGTCTAACCAGTTATCCCATTGCATTTATAAGAAACCAAGAAGAAGCTCTCATGCTTCCAGCCTCCATTTTCTTGCTCTGACAGGTTCCTGAGGAGGGGCCTGGGCCTTTGCTCAAGCTTTAGGTTTGGTTTCTGCTCCAAGTGCTGGTGAATAGCTTAATCCTTGACCCCCTTCCTAGAAGGGAAGTCTTGCCTTGCTTTGGGCTATTTCTCATCTGATTGGGTTTGGCCTTGGTGGGAGGGTCTTTTTTTTTTTTTTAATTTTGATAGACTTTTATTTTTGGAATAATTCTAGGTTTACAAAAAAGTTACAAAGATAATACAGAGAGTTCCTGTATCCCCTTCACTCACTTCCTCTGTAGTTAACATGTTACATAACTAGGTACTTTCATCAAAACTAAGAAATTAACATTGGTACAAAGCTATTAGCTAAACTATAGGTTTAATTGGGATTTCATCAGTTCTTTTACTAATGCTATTTTTCCGTTCTAAAATCTATTCCAGGGTATCACATTGTGTTTCAGAAAAGCATTTGTTTTTATCACTTTGTCCCCAGGGTCCAGCCCAAATCTTGGAACAGGTAGTGTGTGAAGGATGAATGAATGAGTGAATAAGCACTAATAAAGGACAGCCCTCCACCCTATTTAGTTGCTACTAGAATGGGGCTAGTATCTGCCAAACATGCTGGGAGACCTCAGTGATTCACTAAGTTCCAACTACTAGAGGCCTGGTCAGCTTTGCTGCTAGGACAGCCCCTCAAATGCTTGTCTTAGGTCCTCTTGTCTCTATCACCTTGGCTGCTCTGCCAGGGTGAGAATAATGGTCCAAGGCCCAATTCTGCATCCCATGCCTGTAGGAAGAGTGTGTAGATTTGTGTGGATGTGTGGGTATATCTTCTACAGGAGCAGCTTGGAAGATGGGTATATCCTCTCAATATTGAGAAATGGTCACAGACCCTTGGGAGCTTGCTATAGGGGTGGCCAGCATCCTCTTTGTTCTCATGAATTCCCTTTATTTCTGTATCACTCAGAGTTCAATCATAGAAGCAGAAACATGTTACGTTTTATAGAATAAAGAATACATGATAAGAAGTAGACTTCAGGCAATTGTGGGAGCTGGTTAAGATATCCATGTCAGGTTGTTATTCCTGTGTCTAGTGTTGGGCCTGAAGTCACTTTAACTCAGCAGGGACAACTGATAGAAAGGAAAGCTGGATGTGAACTTGGGGAGAGCAAGGACAAGTTGGAAACCATGAAGACAACCAGAACCAGCAGTGTCAGAGCTGGCTCATACCAATTTGTGAGAGCTGCTTATTTAATTTTTAGGAATTTTGCAATCTAGTTGTTAAACACAGTCATTAAAAATTGAATTATATAAACTTACAACTAAGTAAATTACATTAAAAACAAAGGTAATAAATACTCAAAACTAATTACTTTCTAATTATTTTGCTGTCTTATTATTATCTATGCTCTTGAGGTTATTTATGATTATTATATCTGTATGGTGGAAATGCTATATAATGGTGTGCTATGGTGCACCTCTTCCCAACTCCTTGATTAGTGATGTCATGTGGGTAGCTTTAAATTAGCCCTGGTGGGAGTATTCATACCATAAAAATTGGCAAATGCTACAAATCAATCCTTGACTTGTTATTTTGTTAATTGTCTAGACTTACAAAGGTGATGGAGAAAACATTAATGTAAATTAAACTTAAAAAGTGCATAATATTTGTAGCAGTTACGTTGTGAATAAAGGAAATATTCTTTTGGTATTCAAAACTATTTTTCAGTTTAGCAAAGAAGTAGCTTACAACATTGATGAACAAGTAAGATTCCAGCACACATCTTTCATGTTTCACTTCCATCTTAATTGTGATCATAAACAAGAACATTGACCAACATTCATGTTGGAACTTCACCAGCAGAGCTGGTTGTCAAACACTTACTAGTGCATTATCAACTGTGTCTATTTCTCATGGCCTCCAATCTTGATGACACAGGTGACTTGGAGGAGAAGCTGGCATCTTTTATTGAGGAGTTGAACATACACCTGGCTCAAGACTTGGAAAAATTGAAAGGAAGAGACCCATTAGGAGCTGGAGGATAAGCCAGATGTTTCCCCATACCTGCAAGGTGAGCCCACAATTGAGAGACATTGTGTGTGACCTGCAACACTGCTTGGTTTCTGTCACTGACCTTCTAAGAGAAATGGCTTGTGCTTTATTTCTGCCTCTCAAATCTTGTGCATATTTCTCTTGGGACCACCCTGGCCCTGGAAGCATGTGGTAAAGGGAATTCTGAGAACTGTAGTTCTAGCTGAGATACGTTAATATAGCTCCACACCTTCCCTGCATCCAAGACATGATTTGAAGCTGGGACGTGGTCTTCACTGAGTGACACAGCTGTCGCTGGACCTGGGGTGTTCCAGTGCTGGCTGTTGTATGCATGCAGGTGGGTGCATGCACACATCCAACAGTCAGGATCAGGGCTGCATGAAGCGGGTCTGTTTTGCCAATGTTCTGCCATTACCATCAATTCAGAACCTGAGGATGGGCCATTCTGGGAACTAAGCTTCTGTAGGAACAAATGGAATGACCCATATTAAGAGGCATATAAACAGTCTTTTTTTGGGAACTGTGTTATTTACCACAATATGGTATGAAAAATGTCTGAATTGAAGGAGTGAAGGGTTGGGAAAGAGAAACCATGAATTTCCTTTGGTGGAGACTTGCAGGATGAATGAGTGTCAGCTCCCTTGATGCACCGGCTGAGTGCCCTGAGTACCATTGTTGGGGAAAGGTGGGGGCTCATGGAAGTACATTAATACTCTGGCCTTGTGAGCAGGTGCCCTGAATCCTCCCCATGGGCTGGCATCCAGGCTGTTTGCTGGCACCTGCCAAGGCTTCTGTGGGCTCTGCCTACTTTGCCAAGTTTTCCCTTGCCTGGCTTCAAGGGCCAGGTCTTCATTTGCTTGGCTATGAGCATGGTCAGATGGGCCAATGTCTGAGTTGGAGGCTGAGCTGAGATGCTTCAGGCAAGCATGACCTCAGCCAGCTAGTGTCTGACCCAGCCTAGCCAGAGGTGGGTGAGATAGTTCCTGGGGGAGGGGCTCTGGAAAGAGGACAGAAAAGGTTGGTTCGGCCAACCAACATGATCCTGTTCTGGCTGTGTCCCACTTTCTTCCTCACTGAATGTGATAGAGAAACTCCCCTTTGTACTTCTTGAGACCCTATGTCACACACATATCAAGTGGTGATATAACACAGGCCCTTGCCATTTGCCCCATGGCAGGTGCTTCTTCACCAGCTTGGCCATGTGAGCCAGTGAAAGCGGAGCTGCTGGAGACATGGGCAGAGGTGCTGCCTGCTGCCTGCTGCCTGCTGCCTGCCAAGCTCGCTCCTCTTAGACCTAGCTCTCTTGCACCTGCCACCTGCCCATGACCCATGCCCCGGACTTGGCTTCTACCTTGCTATAATCCTCCTGTTCTTATCTTTGTTTTGGGTTCCAGCTGGTTTTCTTTCCCTAATGGTCTCTGGGCTTGGCATCTGGTACTTGCACAAACCATCAGCTGAGCATTCTGGGCCAGGCTGCCAGCACCCAGTCCTGCATGAATTCCTGTACTTTAAGGATGGTCATTAGAACACAAAGACCTTCCTGACAATCCTGGTGCTGCTGTCTGACCAAGCTGAACTTCTCATTAGAGCAGACAGGGACTCATTTGTCACACAAAGATGGGAGAAGTAGGGGGTGAGTACCCTTTAAGAAGGCAAAGAACAGTCTCCTTTATATAGAGCAACTTTGGCTGCAGTCCTGTCTGTTTCCTTCCTTCTTTCCTCCTGTCATTTTTCCTCTTCTCCATGATCCAAACATGGTGAAATTGAAATGCCATGAGATGATATTATTGTCGGAGGATCCAGCAACTCATCTTTAAGATTCCTGAGGACATCCAAAAGCTAATTCTCTCACATGTCTGGTGGTTGCTGCTGGCTGTTGGCTGGGGAACTCAGTTCCTCTCCATGTAGTCTCTCTGTGTAAACTAGTTGGAGCTCCTTATAGTTTAATGGCTAGCTTCTCCAGTGTGAGCATTCCCCAAACAGTGTGAACTAGGTGGAAGTCTACCCTTGCCTTAACCCAGCCTCAGAAGTCACATAACACTTCTGCTGAACTCTGTTGGTTGGAGCAGCCCTAACATGGCCAGTTTCAAGGGGGATAGAAAGCATAGATCCTACTTGTCATTAGGGGGACTGTTGAAGTCACATTGTATGAGGGGGCATGCGAAACAAATGACTATTGCATTATTTAGGAAAATAATCATCTGCCACAGAAGCAAGGTAACCCCTTTTTAAAGCAGCTGACATTTTGTTATCCAAACCTTGATGCAGAATTCAAATGAACTGGTTGCACCCTTTGGATGGTTTCTTTCTTCTAAACTAAGGTCTGAATAGCCTCAGACCCAAGGCCTGTTTCATCCCTTTAATGCTCAAGCCTGAATCTTAAATCTTATTGCTACAATGCAAGAAAAAGCTAAGACCAGGGGATTTAGAGAGCAAGAGAAAGAGAGCATTTCCTCTAAGTCCGAGGGCATAAGTGTCCCAAGCTGTCCTTCCTCTGTCCTCCAGGCCTGAAAAATGACCCTGAGCACATGACTGCATATATTTTTCAGGGTTCTCCAGAGAAATAGAAGCACATATACATATATAAATAATAATCATTATGGATAATAATAATAAAAATAATAATAACATGAATTATACAGATTGGCTCATGTGATTATGGAGGCTGACAAGTTCATGATTTGTAGGGTGAGTTGGCATGCTGGAAACTCAGGAAAGCCAATGGTTTAGTTCCAGCCTGAGTCTGAAGGCCTGAGACCCAAGAAAGCTGATGTTTCAGTTGGAATATGAAGGCAGAAAAAATACCCCAGTGTGAAAGCAGTCAGGAAAGAGGAATTCTCCTTTATTCTGAGTAGGCTGTTTTCTTGTTTTATTCAGGCCCAGTTGATTGGATGAAGCCCACCCACATGGGGGGGAGGGGCAATCTGCTCAACTCAGCCCACCAATTTAAATGTTCATCTCCTCCAGAGACACCCTCACAGAGACACCTAGAATAAAGTTTGACTAAATATCTGAGCACCCATGGCCCAGTCACATTGATGCATAAAATTAACTGTCACACTGCTGTATAGGAGAGAGTGTTTAGAGAGAAGAAGCAAGTTGGCCAACAGGAAAGAGAAGCTTTTCAATCCATTGAAAATCCTGCCCTAGAAAGATCAGTTTAATCAGTGTTCTGAAATCCAATTAACCAGACCATGCCATTTCTTCTTTAGAGGGAAAAGTTTCTTCCTCCTTGCATTTGATTCGAATTCATCCTTATGGGGAGAGAGAAATAAGGAGGGAGGAGCTTTGGGCCTTCTGGCAGCCAGACTCCCTTCATTTGCTGACTACTGAGCTGGGCCATATGCTGGGCACTGGGGACCAGGAGATGGATCTGACCAGTCTTCACCTTCAGGGAGCTCACAAGTCTAAGGAGGAAAGAGGTGTGACTGTGAAGTAGAGGGAGATATTTGCCTCCAGGCTCCCCTAACCAGACAGTCTTCCAAACAGCCACCAGTTTATCCTACCAAACCACAGCGCTCCAGGAAAACCAGAGACTCCCCACTGCACATCCAGCTTCTTTGTGTGGCACAAGCCCCTCACGTTTCCCTCAGCCACTTGTCTAACCACTCACCAGTGTCCCTTCACTTCCTGGGCTCCCCCCACTCCACTCAGCTCTAAAGCCCAACATGCTCCCTCAGCCTTAAATGTCCTTTCTGCTCCTCTCTGCCTACTGAGGCCCTCACATTTCCCCAGATCTAGTCCTAGTACTGCCTCCTTCATAAACCTCCCTGTTCATAGCAAAACAATTGCCCTTTTTGTTCCCCTCCCACATTTATGGCTTGTATCTTTATTTAATACTGTTGATGATGTGTTTGTGGATGGCAATAGCCACCATTCACAGAGAACCCAGCATGTGGCAGGCACCATGCCAAGCACTTTATGGGTATTATCTCCATTTAATCCTTTCACACACCCTGGAAGCAAGTGTTCTGATCGCCTTTTCACAGATGAGGAAATGGAAGCTCAGAAAAGTTCAGTGTAATGTTCCCAAGGTCACGGAGCTAGTAAGCGGCAGATCTGGAATTTGAACTGAGGCTGCTCTTAAATTCTAAGACATATTGCCTGCCTATTTAGCATAAGTAGGGGCCCCGTGAATGTTAGTTCTCTGGGTAAGATTGGAGAGGAAGAAACGGAAATGCTCGTGAGAGTGTGGGTCTGTGTGAGCGGGGCTGTTTTCAGAAGGTGGTAGGACAGTAGCCTTGTGGGCTGTGGTCCCCGGGATAGGGCTGAGTCCTTCTGGAGCATCAGTCATCCAGAAGGCTGCTCAGCTGAACAGCAAACAGGATCTACCCCAGCTGTTGAAAGAAACCAGCCCCCTTGCAATTGTTGTGAAAATGGCTCCCAGGCACAACTCTTCTCCCACCCCCTCAGACTCAGACAGGAAGCTTGTCAGCCTCTTCCTGTCTGACTGAATGACAACAATAATGATGTGTGTGGGAGGCACTGAAGCAGGGGATCCCTTAATAGATCAGGTGCCTCTCAGCCCTGAGACTTGATATTCCCTCTTTGGAGGAACAGCGTCAATGCACTAGAACTCTTCAGCCTCTGCAGGGCTGGGCCTAGGGTGAGGAGAGTGAGGCACTCACAAAATTTAAGGAGGCACCAAAAACCTCAGTAATCAAGATAAATGATATTAAATGCAATACTTGAAAACTGAAATTAATGCAAAATATCTATGACAGAAAGGCTTTTCATGACAGAAAGGCTTTTCCTGACTTCTGAGGGGCATAGCCAAGAGATCTAATGAGCAGGTCAGCTGGCCTCCCACAGCTCTGAATTTCCAGGGACCTGGAAGTTCTTGGGTCTGTTTCTCCCTGATCCACTGGAACCAAACTGCATTTCACTCATTGCTCACTCAATGAGCATCTGTGGAGTATTTTGCTTTGCAGATAAGCATATCATTTGAAAATAATGATAAATTTATAATTATAGCTTCCTTTCTAGTTCTCTTTCTGTTCTCTCTCTCTCTCTCTCTCTCTCTCTCTCTCTCTCTCTCATTAGCTACACATCCGGTACATTTTTGAATAGTGTTGGCAATAGCAGGCACCCTTGTCTTTTTTCCTGATTTGATTGAGAAGGAAACTAAAATTTCATCAAGTATAACATTTACTGAAACTTTTTGGTATGTATGCTTTATTAGGTTGTAGAAATTACATTCTATTTGCATTTTGTTTAGAGTTTTCTTCCTTTTTAAAAAAATCAGGAATGGGTGTTGAATGTTATTGAATGTTTTTTGTGCATCTCTTTGATATAACCATGTACTCTTTTTTCCTTAATCTGCTAATATGTTGAATTATGTCAATCAGATTTCCTAATAATAAGCTGCCTTTGCATTCCTGGAATAGCTCTATTTGGTCACATGGCATTTTATATGCTGCTTGAATGATCTGTCACAATTTTATCCATATTAGCAAACAAATTTGAAATATAATTTTATTTTTAATACTGTCCTTGTACAGTTGTGGTAGCAAGATCAGAAGCCTTACTAAATGAGAAGGCCAACCCTACTCCCACCCCATTCTTCAATTCTCCGAAATAGCTTGTGTAAAATGAGAATTACCTGTCACTTAGGATTTTCTAAGACTTGCTTCTGTAACTGGGCATGTGTCTTTGGGAAGGGGAAGAAGATATTTGACTACTTATTGTATTTTTTAAATGATATTTGATCATTCAAGTTTTCTATTTCTTTTTCAGTCTTCAGAATTTATGTTTTTATAGAGATTTGTCCATGTCATCATTGTCTTAAAGTTGTCCATAGTTTTTTTTATGATTTCAAATCTTTATTGCATCTTTTTTTCCTTGTTTGAGGTTTGTTTATTTTGTTACTCTTTTAGAGTCAATTCTTGATTTAATCATCTCTAATACTTTCTTCATTTCATTAATTTCTGCTGTCATCTTTACTATTTTCTTTGTTCTACTCTGATTTTCTTTTCCAAGCTTCTCGAGCTAGACAAGGAACTCATTTACTTTTAATCTTTCTTGGTTTTAACAAATACATTGAAGGCTAAATTTTTCCTTTACGTACTACTTTCATCATGTCCCACAAATTTAACATGATGTATAGTCATTGCCATTTGCTTTTAAATATTTTATAAATTTCTATTGTGAATTTTATTAGGGAGCATGTTTTTTCCTTTTTCAAGTGAATTTTAAAACTTTCATTGCTGTGTTCTAATAAAATTGCATAGGTTGAAGAACATAGTCTGTATGGTGTGGATTCTTTCCAATTTGTCAACACTACCTTTGTGACCTGAGGCAAAGTCATTTTTATAATGTGCTTTGTGTGCCTGAAAAATTAATATTCTATGCTTTTTGGGAACAGGGCTCAAGATTTATCTGTCAGATCAATCTTTTAATTATGTGGTTCAAATAATCTATATCTTTACTGCTTGATCTATTTGCTTCTGGAGAGGTGAACTAAACTCTTTCTGTGATTAGTTATTTGTCAATATCTCCTAGTAACTCTTACAGTTTTTACTTTATGTATTTTGAGACAGGATAGATATACTTTATATATTTCAGATGCACAGAAGTTCAAAACTATTGTATCTCTTTGGTAGAATGTGTTCTTTTTATCATGATGTATTGTCTCTCTGTATTTCTCTGATATTTTTTGCTCAATTAAAAAATTATTTATTTAAATTAGTTTCAAATATACAGTACATTGGTTAGAAATCTATATAGTTCGTAAAATGATCCCCCCAAATGCTCCCCCCTCCCCTGACCCTCCACCTAGCCATCATATTAATGCTAACTGCCTTCCCTCTGCCATGTTCTCCATCCCTGTGACCAACTATCAACTATTAATGTGCACTTCTTTAACCCTTCACCTCCTTCTCCTAGCCCCCCAAAGCTCCCCATCCATCACCAAATTGTCCACTATATTTGTGAGTCTGTTTTTGATTAGTTTGTTTTTTTTTGTTCCTTAGATTCTGCATGTAAGTGAAATCATATGGTATTTATCTTTAGACTCTGTCTGACTTAAATATCTTCTAGGTCCATCAAAGCTACATCTTTTTCCACTCCCTTCCTTTTCATATGTAGGGGTCTTGTTTGCTTATTCTTTTTTTTTTTTTAGGTGAGGTAATCCTTGGTTGACCTCACAGATTGTAAGGACCTTGTCAGCTTACAATCCCTTATTTTTTTTATTTTTCATGCCTACAGCACCTGGTCTTCCTAGCTGGTCTCCCATCCGAGTACTAACCAGGCCTGACCCTGCTTAGCTTCTGAGATTAGACGGGATTGGGCTTGTTCAGGATAGCATGGCCGTAGACTTTTTTTCTTATTCTTTCAGCCACTATATCTTTTGGTTGGAGCATTTAATTCTTTTCCCTTTAAGGTACTTATTGATAGGAATGTAGTTGTTACCATTCTTTATTCTTGTTTTTGATACATGTTTTTTCTTCTTAAAGAAGTCCTTCCAATATTTCCTGTAATTCTGGCTTGGTGGTGATAAATTCCTTTAGCTTATTTTTGCCTGGGAAGCTCTTTATCTGTTCTTCAACTCTAAATGATAGCTTTGCTGGATAAATTATTCTTGGTTGTAGATCCCGGGTCTTCGTCCTGTCGAATATTTTGTGTTGAGCCCTTCTGCCTGCATAGTTTCTTTTGAGAAATCAGCTGCCAGTCTTATGGGTGTTTCCTTATAAGTAACTATCTGTTTTTCTCTTGCTGCTTTTAATATTGTTTCTTTGTATTTAACCTTTGGCATTTTAATTATGATGTGTCTTGGTGTGGGCCTCTTTGGACTCCTGATTTTTGGAATCCTCTGAGCTTCCTGGGGTTTTATGTTCATTTCCTACACCAGGTTAGGGAAGTTTTCCATCGTTATTTCTTCAAACAGCTGTTTAACATCTTGTTTTCCTTTAGTTACGCTGATCAGATGAATATTTGGAGCCTTAATAGTGTCCCATATGCTCCTTAAGTTATTTTTAAAGACTTGGCATCTTATCTCTTGCCATTCTGATTGCATGTCCTTGGCTTTCCCGTCCTCTAGATAGGGCATTTGATCCTTTTATTATTCATTTTGTTTATTCCTTTGTTTATTCTATTTAATATACTTCTTGTCTTATATAATGTGTCCTTCATTTTAACCAGTTCCCTTTTATAATTTCCATTTCCATTTTTATCTCTTTGTTGAAGTTCTCACCGAATTTATTTTCACTTCCCAAAAGTTCATTGAGCATCTTTATAACCAGAGTTTTGAACTCTGCATCTGTTAGATTATTTGACTCCATTATATCTGGATCTCTGTTCTGTTCTGTCATATGGTTTCTGCTTCTTTGTCTTCTCATTTTGGCTGCTTTTCTGTGTCTGTTTTTTATGTACTAAGTAAAGCTCCTAAGTCTCCTGGTCTTATTAGTGTGGATTTGTGAAGTAGGTGTCCAGTGGCACAGTCCTGAGGGGTGTTCAGGTGCAGGCCAAATTTAGCCCAGGCCTCTGCCCCTCCAGGGCTCCTGTTAAGATTCAGTAAGCAAAATCCACAGATGCTGTGCTTATAGTTGCCTCACAAGGCCACACCAGAAACCGAGGCCAGCTGCCTCCAGTGTGAGTCTAGGCACTGCTCAGCAAGGAGCACCTAACTCACCGAGGATATACCTGGATGTGGCTTAGGTGGGGTTGCGAGTTGGCGGAGGCAGGGTTTCAGGGAATCGTCTGGGTAGAGCAACCTCTGTTACCCAGTTTGATGACATCATGGCTATGGAGGCACTGTGTCCGGAGCACTGGTAAGGATGAAGGCTCAACAGGGAACAATGGATACTGCTCACATTTCTGTACAGAGAGAGTCTTGCCTTGGCCCTCACTCCAACAATGTCTCCCCATATGTCCCTGGTGCCCCTGTGCACAGCGGAATTGGCACTGGTGCTCAGAGAGAGCAGGTCTGTAAAATACGCTTGCTGATGCAGCCCCTTTAAGAGGCTTCTGCTGCTGCCACAGCTGCAGCCTCCGTCTCACTCAGCTGCTTGAGACTGGGCAGCCCACATCCTTGCCCCGTCCTACCTTCTGCAGTTGCAGGGTGCTTTCTTATTTAGATTCTCCTGGAATCTAAATAAACCATACAACTAGGATTTCTCCCTAGTTGTATGGTTTATTTAGATTCCAGGAGATTTTTCCTTGCTGCTGCTCCTTGTTTCTGTCACAACTTTGATTTGGTTGCTGAAGAGATGAACAGAGGCTCTATCAACTATGCCAATTTTTTCCCTCTTGAACCATAACTTCTTTATTCAATTGTCTGTTAATGAGCATTTAGGTTGCTTCCATATCTTGGCTATTGTAAATTGTGCTGCCATGAATATTGGAGTGCATAGATCTTTATGAATTATTGTTGTAGTTTTCTTTGGATAAATACCTAGAAGTGCAATTGCTGGGTCAAAAGGTGTATCTATTTTTAATTTTTTAAGAAATCTTCCATACTGTTTTCCTTAGCAGCTGTACCAATTTGCAATTCTACCAACAATGTATGAGGGTTCCCTTTTCTCTGCATCCTCGCCAACGTTTGTTGTTTTTTGATTTACTGATGATAGCCATTCTGACAGGTGTGAGGTGATATCTCATTGTGGTTTTAATTTGCATTGCTCTGATGGTTAGTGACCTTGAGCATCTTTTCATATGTCTATTAGTCATTTGTATTTCCTCTTTGGGGAAGTATCTGTTCAGGTCTCCTGCCCATTTTTTAATTGGATTGTTTGTTTTTTTTTGTTGTGGAGTTTTATAAGTTCTTTATATATTTTGGATGTTAATTCCTTATGAGATGTATCATTAGTGAATATCTTCTCCCAAACAGTTGGTTGTCTTTTTGTTTTGTTGATGGTTTCCTTTGCTGTACAAAAACTTTTTAGTTCGATGTAGTCCCATTTGTTTATTTTTTCTTTTGTTTCCCTGCCTGAGGAGATATATCTGAAAAGAAATTCCAGTTAGTAATATCAGAGAGTTTACTGCCTATGTTTTCTTCTAGAAGTTTTATAGTTTCAGATCTTACATTTAAGTCTTTAATCCATTTTGGGTCTATTCTTGTATACAGTGTAAGAAGGTGGTCCAGCTTTTTTTTTTTTTTTGCATGTATTGGTACAGTTTTCCTAACACCACTTATTGAAGAGACGGTCTTTACCCCATTGTATATTCTTACCTCCTTTGTCATATATTAAGTGAGCGTATAGGCGTGGATTTACTTCTGAGCTCTTTATTCTGTTCCATTGATCAATGTATCTGTTTTTATGCCAGTTACCATGTGTTTTGATTACTGTTGTCTGGTAGTATAGTTTGATATCAGGTAGTGGGATATTTCTAACTCTGTTCTTCTTTCTCAAGATTGCCGTGGCTATTCTGGGTTTTTTTTTTATGGCTCCATATAAATTTTAGGATTATTTGTTCTAGCTCTCTGAAAAATGCCATTGGTATTTCGATAGGGATTGCATTGAATCTATAGATTGCTTTGGGTAGTATGGCCATTTTAATGATGTTGATTCTTCCTATTCATGAACACGGTATATGCCTCCATTTATTTGTATCTTCTTCAATTTCTTTTTTCAATGACTTATAATTTTCTGAAAACAGGTCTTTTACTTTCTTGGTTAATTTGATTCCCAGGTGTTTTATAGTTTTGACGCAATTGTAAATGGGATTGTTTTCTTAATTTCTCTTTCTGAAAGTTCATTATTGGTGTATAAAAATGCCACTGACTTCTGCATATTTATTTTGTAACCTGCTCCTTTACTGAATTCATTGATTAGTTCTAACAGTTTTTTGGTAGAATCGTTAGGGTTCTCTATATATAGTATCATGTCTTTGGCAAATAATGAGAGTTTTACTTCTTCCTTTCCAATTTGGATGCCTTTTATTTCTCTTTCTTGTCTTATTGCTGTGGCTAAGACTTCCAACACAATGTTGAAGAAGAATGGTGAAAGTGGGCATCCTTGTCTTGTTCCTGATCTTAAGGAAAATGTGGTTAGCCTTTCCCCATTGAATATGATGTTAGCTGTAGGTTTGTTATATATGGCTTATATTATGTTGAGGTATGTTCCCTCTATTCCCACTTTGCTGAGAATTTTTAGCATGAATGGATGCTGGATTTTGTCAAACGTTTTTTCTGCATCTATTGATATGATCATATAGTTTTTATCTTTTTGATTTGTTAAAGTGGTGTATCACGTTAATTGATTTGCGAATATTGTACCAACCTTACATACCAGGAATAACTTGATCATGGTGTATGATATTTTTAATGTATTGCTGAATTCAGCTAATATTTTATTGAGGAATTTTGCATCAATGTTCATAAGAGATATCGGCCTACAGTTTTCTTTTTTTGTAATGTCTTTGTCGGATTTTGGAATCAAGGTAATGGTGGCCTCATAAAAGGAGTTAGGGAGCCTTCCCTCTTTTTGAGATTTTTGGAATAGTTTGAGAAGAATAGGTGATAATTCTTCTTTGAATGTTTGGTAAAATTCGCCTATGAAGCCATCTGGTTCAGGACTTTTGTTTTTTGAGAGGCTTTTGATTACTGATTCTATTTTATTGGCGGTAATCAGTCAGTTCAGATTTTCTATTTCTCCTCGACTCAATCTTGGGAGATTATATGTTTCTAGGAATGTGTCCATTTCTTCCAGATTGTCCAATTTGTTGGCATATAATTGCTCGTAGTATTTTCTTATGATCCATTGTATTTCTGTGGAGTCTGTGGTTATTTTTCCGCTTTCATTTCTGATTTTATTTATTTGAGTCCTCTCTCTTTTTTCTCTGAGTCTGGCTAAGGGTCTGTCAATTTTGTTTATCCTTTCAAAGAACCAGCTCTTGGTTTCATTAATCTTTTGTATTGTTTTTCTAGACTCTATTTCATTCATTTCTGCTCTGATCTTTATTATTTCCTTCCTTTAATTCACTTTGGGCTTTGTTTCCTGTTCTTTTTCTAGTTCTTTTAATTGTAAGGTTAGATTGTTTATTTGAACTTTTTTTTGTTTCTTGAGGTAGGTCTATATTGCTATGAATTTCCCTCTTAGGACTGCTTTTGACGTGTCCCATAAATTTTGAGTCGTTGTGTCTTCATTTTCATTTGTCTCTAGGTATCTTTTGATTTTTTTCCTTGATAATTAATAACCCATTCACTGTTTAGCAGCATGTTATTTAGCTTCCATGTGTTTGTGTATTTTCCAGTTTTTTTCTTATAGTTGATATCTAGTTTCGTACCATTGTGATCAGAGAAGACGGTTGATATGATTTCAGTCTTCTTACATTTACTGAGACTTGATTTGTGTCCTAACATGTGGTCTATCCTTGAAAATGTTCCATGTGCACTTGAGAGGAATGTATATCTTGCTGCTTTGGAGTAAAATGCTCTGAAAATATCTATTAAATCCATCTGTTCTAGTGTTTCTTTTAGGCTTATTGTTTCCTTGTTGATTCTTTGCCTGGAAGATCTGTCCATTGGTGTCAATGGGGTGTTAAAGTCTCCTACTGTGAGTGTATTACTATTGATCTCTCCTTTTATGTCAGTCAATAATTACTTTATGTATATAGGTGCTCCTATGTTGGGTGTATATATGTTTACTAGGATTATGTCCTCTTGATTTATCGATCCCTATATTATTATGTAATGCCCTTTTTTTTCTTATTATAGCCTATGTTTTAAAGTCTATTTGATATAAGTATTGCTACTCTGGCTTTTTTTTTTTTCATTTCCATTTGTGTGAAATATCTTTTTCCATCTCTTTACTTTCAGTCTGTGAATGTTGTTTGCTCTGAAGTGGGTCTTTTGTAGACAGCATATGCATGGGTCTTGTTTTCTTATCCATTCAGTTACCCTATGTCTTTTGATTGGAGCATTTAGTCTGTTTACATTTAAAGTGATAATTGATAGGTAAATTGTTACTGCCATTTTATTATTCATATTTGTCATTTCTATTTTCTTTTTTACCCCTTCTCTTTTTACAGAAGACCCTTTAACATTTCTTGTAATACTGGCTTGTTGGTGATGAATTCCTTAAGCTTTTTCCTGTCTGGGAAGCTCTTTATCTTACCTTCCATTTTAATTGAAAGTCTTGCTGGGTAGAGTATTCATGGTTATAGATTGTTGTTTTTCATAACTGAATATTTCCTGCCACTCCCTTCTGGCTTGCAAAGTTTCCATTGAAAAGTCAGCAGATATCTTATGGTGGTACCCTGGTAAGTAACCAGCTTCCTTTCTCTTGCTGCTTTTAAGATTCTCTCTTTGTCTTTGAGCTTTGGCATTTTAATTATGATGTGTCTTGGTATAGGTCTGTTTGAATTTCTCTTGTTTGGGTCTCTTTGTACTTTCTGAATTTGTATGTCTAATTCCTTTGCCAGGTTAGGGAAGTTTTCTGTCATTATTTCTTCAGATAGATTCTCAATCTCTTGCTCTCTCTCTTCCTCTTCAGGTACTCCTATGATCCAGATATTTTTATTCTTTATGTTGTCCCAAAGGTCTCTTAATCTATCCTCATTTTTTAAAATTCTTTTTTCTTTTTGTTGTTCTGATTGGGTGTATTCTGCTACTTTGTCTTCCAATTCACTGATTCAATCTTCTGCTTCATCCAATCTACTATTGAATCGTTCTAGTGTATTCTTCATTCAGTTATTGTATTCCTCATTTCTGTCTGGTTCTTTTTTATGGTTTCTATGTCCTTTTTTATGCTGTTGAGGTTCTCATTGTGCTCATCCATTCTTCCCATAAGTTTGTTGAGCATCCTTATAACCATTATTTTGAACTCTGTCTCTGATAGATTGCTTGCCTCTATTTCATTTAGCTTATTTTCTGGAGTTTTCTCCTGTTGTTTCATTTGTGGCTCATTTCTATGTGTCAGGAATATTTGCTTCATCTCTCAGCTGTGGCCAGATGGCCTAATGTGGAAGATGTCCTGTGTGGCCCAGTGGTGCCCTCTCCCTGATCTCTTATGCCAGGGGCTCTGGACGTGATCTTTGTGTGGATTGTGTGTGATCTTCTGTTGTCATCAAGCCTTTATTGTTGTTAGTAGTTCAGTGGATGGGATTAACACTCAGGCTGACTAATTGTGGGAATTGGCTGCACCCATAGGGTAAGAGTTGTTGTGTGGGGGCTGACGCCACTAAGTGGGATTTGCCCTAGTAGGCTTGTGTACTTGTTGCAACAACCTTTTGTGTGTATCACTAATGGGACTAGTCAGGAGTTGCTCCATTGTGGTCTGGTGCCAGCCTCCAGATGCGTTGGTTTTGTGGCCCCTTGGGAGGGGCTCCTCCATTGGCCAAGGTCACCCGCTGCTTTTGATTGCTCAGGGTTACCTGGTGAGAATTACAAAGCGATCCGTAGATGGTTGTTGCCTATGCTGGATCTAAAGGCACGTGGAAGAGACGACACTGTAGGCATCAGTCGGTTATCTCCCGTCCTGACCTGTGGCAGTTTAGCAGAGGGACTAGTGCTCCTTGAGACCTGACACTGCCTGTCAGTTGTCTGTAAGTCTCTGAAACTGGATGAGTCTCTGGGTGATATGCATGTTGGGTGGCACAGGGACCCAGGGAGTCTCCTGAGTCTTTTGAGTAAATTTTCCCCTGCCACTGCAGTGTCAGTTTACATGCCAACGTTGTCTCTGTGGCTCCCTGTACAAGTTTCCACTCATAGCAAAGTCAGCTGCTGCCCACCCTGGACCTAAATGCTCTACCCCAGGGCAGGGGCAACTACCTATCAGTGTGCAGCGGGCACTTTGTGTATTGGATGGGGCAAGAGCTCAGGGAATCAAGGACTGTCAGGCCAATACAGTCCCCTGCAATTCCCTCAAGAGATATTGCAACTCGTTCTAAGAGAGGAGGCATCTGAAAAATGCAAAGGAAAAGGCTTGCAGAAATGACTGACTCAGCGGGTTATATATTAACCACACCCTTTGAATGGCTTTCTGGAAACTCTTGCCACAGCTACAAGAGAAAAGATCTGTAAATAGGACTGGTGGTCTGGGAATTCCTTCTTCCTTGCAGCCCCCACCCGAAACCCCCTCCCATCTTGAGTCAGGAGGTGCATGTAGAACCTCAGACAAAGGAATCATGCTCCCCTTGCATGGACACTACAATGATATATAAGCTGTAAGAAATCTAACCAAGGGGAGCTTGTGCTTTTGTGTTGTCTAGAGCCTCACGTGCTCCACTGGCCTAATAAAGTCTCCTTCCTGTAACAAAGTTGTCCGAACATCCAAATTCCTCCATTGGATGTTGCTTCCTGCAACAGTATAAGCAGCAGTGGTCTCTTCACAACTGTTTTCCTCGAAATGCACTTACTGCACTAGCCAAGGTCTTTTGCCTGCCCTGACTGCACAACCCCATAGCCAAGTGGGGCACAAGAGGCTGCTCGCCAATGGCTGCAGGCACTTGGTGACTTTGGTGAAGTGGGATTTCAGAGAGACAAGGTCCATCGGGCCAATACAGCCTCAGTTTTGCTTCAGCTTCTGTGCCTGGGCGTTCCTGCTGTAGACACAGATCACAGTGAGACCAGCAGTCCCACAGACCCCTGCGCTTCCCGGACACAATATTGCAAATCTTGCAGGCAGCAGAGGTCTGCCTGCCATTGATTTCCATGCAGTGCCTGCCCTATGCTAGCCAAAGCTTGTTGCCTGTGTGGATTGGGAGTTCAGGGGAGGGGAGGGGCTAGGCTGTGGCAGTTCAGTGACAATGGGCCACCTGGGGCAATCTGTGGGTGGGGGGGTGGGGTCTCACAGAGACAATGGCAGTCATATCAATACAGCTTCAGTCTTGCTGCAACTTTGGGAACTGTTTGGGGGTTCCCGCATAAGTCTCAGATCACAGCAAGACCAACTGCTGTCTGGGACTGGCCCATAGGACCCTGATATCTGCCCAAATTCGTGTTGACAGCAGTGATTTGCCTGACCCTATCTTGGAAATGCACTCACAGCACTGGCTGCCCACTGGGAATGCTTGGCCCTGAATCAGAGCAGGGCTTGGTAGACATCCGGCAACAAATGCCCCGGGCAATCTCAGGTTGGGTAGATTGGGCTGTTCCTCTCTGACCAGTGCTTCCTAATGGCTCTGTGGGAGGAGTCTGCACAGTCAAGCTGGCGAGGTCTGTACATTGCCCAGTAGGGGAGCAGGACTAAGGCACAATGGTGCCTGCCCTTCTAGCCCTTGTTCTGGCGCCAGGTAATACAGACTTTCTCAGAATGAGTCTCATGCAAGCCTCTGACCCACCACCCCGGTGTCCCGGGTGAGTGTCCGCAGGTCAGAAAGCCTGTGTGCGGGTCCTTCAAAGGAATGTCTAGGGATTCAGTCTCCCCCCGTCTCACTCAGATGGCCAGAATACTCTCTGGTTTCTACAGTCAGAGTTATTGGAATCTCCTCTTCCCTGAGCTGGGACCCTGGGCTGGGGAGCCCCCAGATGAGACCAGGACCCACCTCTCCTTTAGAGCCTCTGCAGCCTCACTCACTCTCCTTCCTGATGTACCTCCACCACCCACTGGTGCTGGTCCAGCTGGATTCCTGACTTTGCCCCTCTTACCGGCTTCGATGTGGCTCCTTTATATTATCAGATGTAGGTGTTATGATCAGCTGGACTTAAGGTGATTCTCCACATTGATTACTTTATAATTTTAAATTGTCTCTGTCACTTATAAGGAACATGTAGTTGGATTAAAAAAAAATCCAAACCGATAGCCTGTTCTTTAACAGATGAGTTTAATTTACTAACTTTTTTTGGTCATTGCTAGTGTATTGTGTCTACCACCTTATTTTATGTTTTTCTTTACTTCTATTTTTCTACTTTTAAACTATCATTAGACTGATAATGTTTTTTTTTCTTTTCTCCCTACTCTTGCTAACTTGGAAACCATAAATTGTGATACTGTTCTTTTAGCAATGAACTTTATATTTTTAGCATTTCTATTGTGCTATTAATTTTTCTAATAAAGTCAAAGGTTAGTCATTATTTCTATTCTCTATCAGATAAGGCCTCAGTATACTTTATCCTCAGAACTCTCATGTCCTTTCATCTGGAAATCATTATTATTTAGTAATTATACAGGAATTAAATGGCATTATTTAGCAAATAATTATATTTACCCACATATTTTATTGATTTCTGAGTTCACTTTTGTTTCTTGCATGACATTCTTTTCCTTTGATTTTACTTTTCTTCTTGCTTAAGTACAGTCTTTGCTAATTCTTTCAGTTAGATTCTCTGGGTAATAAACAGTTAATGTTTTATGTTCAAAAATATCTTAATTTCACTTTTGGCCTTGTATGATAGTTTAGCTGGGGATATAATTCTAGACTGCTAGTTATTTTTGCTCAGACCTCCTAAGATATATAGCTCATTGCTCTCTATTCTCTATTGTGTTGACAAGAAGCCTGCAGTTCTTATACAGTTTTATTTTTGTAGATACTCTTTCTGCTTTTTTCTAACAGTTTTTTTAAAATAACTTTTTTCTTTGACCTTGACATTCTTTAGTTTCACCACAGTATACACTAAGATGTGGTTTGAAAAGATTATTCTGTTTAGCCCTTCGTACAGATGTTCAATTTGAGGACCTATATTTTTCTTTAATTATGGAAGGTTCTCAGACCTTATCTCTTTGAAAATTGCTTCCTCACAAACCCTTCTATTCTCTTCTTCTGGAACCCCTATTAGACATATGTTCAAGCCAGAGTTTTTTTTTTTCTTGACAGCTCTTTTATATTTTTATTTCTTTATTTCTCCGAACTATGTTCTGAGTGATTATAATGGTGCTATCAGTGAATATATTCATTCTTTCTTTGTCTTTATCTTTTAATATTTATCACTTCTGTTGAAAAAAAATTAAATTAGTGATTCTATGTTTTGTGTCCAAAAAGAGAAAAGGCTGAGTTGCAGGTGTGACAAATTCTTTTTCTAATAGGTTCTTTTTAAAAAAAATAATTCTGACCTTGTTTCATTCCTGCTTGCTTTGATTCACAATTCTTTATTGTTATTATTTATGTTATTTCTTCCTTTACCCATTGTGGATCCTGCACAATCAGAACAGTTATTTTCTAGTTGCTCTATTATTCTACTTTCGTCTGGGGTGAGTTGATCTCCTGAGTTATTGGCGTTGTTGGCTGTCTTTCTTAGAGTTAGACTTCCTCACAAGTTTTGGAACTTAGCTTTTTAGGATTACCTTGAATAGAATCCTAAAAATAGAGTCCATTTCTCCTGTGCCACTTTCACTTTTTGTAGTCATCTTTAATCCAGTCACTGAGGCCCTCATCTAAGGACTTGGTCACATTTGGACAGTTAAGGCTTCAGTTCTTTGAGGAAATGGAGGAGGAAGCAGTTCCCAGGTCCTGCCTAGAAAGCTGAACCTCCCTACTCTCACCTTCCTAATCACAGAGCTTCAAACAAACCCAATCCTGGGCTGGGGTACATTGCTGTTTGTTTTTAACTCCTGTACCAACTCTTTGCCAGGCCTGGTGAGTTTGGACCAGAATCTTTACCTCATGTGTGGCATTTTCAGTCCCTTGTACTCAACAGTATAGAGCTCCCAGACACCTCTGCCTGCCTCTTGGCCCCAATCCCAGCAAACCTGCAACTCAGCCCGGCTTTTCTCTTTGCTTTATCTATCATATCTAGTGCAGAAAAATGTTTACCTTGCTTTTGAAAGTGGCTATGTCTTTTGAATTCTCACTATTTATATTTTATCTATGAGTGCCATGTGTTGGGATCAGAGGGAGAGCCCAGAGCATGAACTTTGAGTGCCATCTTGGCTGGAGGCACCTGTAAGCATTTAAATCAATTTTGGTTTCTTACAAAATATTATTACTTGCAACTTTAAACATCCTAACTGATAGAAGCATTTATCTGATAAGATTGTTTTGAACATTACATGGGATTTTCCAATGTGAACACTCTGAACAGTGTCCAACATAGAGAAAAGCTCAAAAAAAAAGGTGGGGGGCCTATTATTACTTTGATTGTTTTTATTGTCTATTCTACCCCATACTTCTGCTCACAGTGGGTTCGGCCCAGCAGAACCTATATTGAGGATTTCTCTTGGGCTCTATCTGCCCTTCCTGCATCAAACACACTAGTTTCTCTTGATGTCTATTCTTGTGTGCTCCTTCAGAATTATCTTTTACCTTAACTTCTAGACGATAGTTTGGAAAGACCACTCGACCAAGAGTTCTAAGTCATGGGTTTAAGCCCCACTCCATGTTATTAGTGGTGGAACCCTGAGAAAACCACTTCACTCCAGCTCCTTCATCAGCCAAATGGTGGTGATGGTGGTTCTGACCACTTTATAGGATTGTTGTGTGATTTCTGTGAGATAATAAAGGTGAAGGTCTTTGCAAACTGTGAACTGCTGAACAAATCTGAGGCAAAATAATTATGTTCACATTTATTGAACATTGCATTATTTTAACATAATGCCAGACAGAAGAGCTATTTTTATTTTTATTTTAACAATTGAGGCTTAGAGAAGAATGGTGACTTGACGGAGTGATGATTACACTTATTTTTCATGTATTATATGAATAGAATCTTAGGCTTCCTCTCTCAAATCATGGTGGAACCTCCAGAGAGGGTGTGAGGGATATGTGCTTGGAGTCAAAGTTTGGGGATTGCTGGCTTTGGCAAGGGAACTTGTTGCCTGAGTGATGTGGGGGCAGATGGCCCATGATGGAGCAAGGTGATTGCTGGCTGTCATCTCTGAATTGTCCTGATATGTGCTCTTCCTGTTTCTCCCAGGATTGCTATGGAAACCCAGGCTGAGTCATTCTTTCCCTGTTAGGCTTTTTCTGAGTGTTTTTCCTCTTGACCACAAAGCTTACAGATCACTTATTCCTGCATGGAGATCAGGTGATTATCCTGGGCCCTGCCTGGGCAGGGTGACTGACAAGTCAATTTGGTTAGATGATTTCTTGGGCTGATTTTTCCATTGAACTGAGCTCCTTGTTTTGGCTCCTGGTAAACTGGGTTTGAGCTGGGGCTAGTAGCTGGAGTTTGGGGGATCGGGAAGGCCAGGGAGAGGACTCCAAGTGGACCTTCTCTTTTCCAGGAGTTGCTGAGAGAGGAAGCTGAGGATCTAACACCACTAGGTCTGAAAAAGGGAGCTTGAGATATGTTGAGATGGGGGTGTTGGTGGTGATGGCCTCATTCCCACTTTAAAGATGACTTATGGAGGTCAAGGAGCTGAGCTGCTTCACCCAAAGCCACAGGACTTAGGTGGCAGAAACAGAACTCAAAGGCTTGGTGCTGAGCATGGTGCTCTTTCTACTGCTTAAGTTGAGAAAGAACTGAAAATGACCTTTGCCCGATTTTTGGTGTTTTTGCCTCCTTGTGATGGTGAAATATCTAATGTTTCTAGGTCTGCAGCTGATGTTGTCCAAAGAACTGAGTGTGATTTCTTTTTAAGAGAACTTGTGACAAATATGACTTGACCCAGGACTTTGAGAAGTCCCCTAGGTGCAGCCTCCTGAGGAGGCCCCTGTACATCTTCAGTTTGCCCATTTGACTGACAGGGAACTCACTCTTTGAAAGGTGCAGCTGAGGTCAAGAGGTGAAAGCATGTTACTTGAGGCTGGAAGATCTGGGTTTTCATCTCATTCCTGAGACTTACTTAGCTGTGCAAACTTGTACAAATCACCAGACCTCTCTGAGCTTCAGCTGCTCCATTTGTGCAATGCAGAAGATAATTATTGCTGTGCCCACTTATCAGGGTTGTTGTGAGGATTTAATAGGATTGGAAACATGGAAGTTTCCTTGCCCTTGCTGCCTGCCCCTTACCAGGAAGCAGTGACACAACCTTGGACCCTAGCCCCATGTTGGTACCCATAGGCTCAGGGAGAGGAAGCAAAGTCATGTGCTGAGGGCCTGTTTTGCTCCTGGCCCCTTAAACCTCATAACACCTTGATGAAATTGGTTCTAAAAGGAAACTGAAGCCAAGAAAGTCTAAGTGACTTACCAAAGGTAATATGAATGGTGGAATCAAAATTTCAACCCACATCTACAGAGCTCCAGAGCTGTTCTGGTGTTGGTACAGTGACCAAACCCCAGGAGGTGGGTCTGGTCCCCAGGGGGTACATCTCCTAACCTGAAGATCTCCCGTTAGTGCTGTCTTCCTGACAGCCTGTCATTCAGTGCATTGTAGCATCAGCTGCAAGGTTCCTACCAGGCCAATTCTGTGATGGGGTTTTAGAAGTTCCTTCTGGAAGCTTAACCTTGAATCTGTTTCTCTGCCCCACTCAGTAATTCTGTGCAGTCCTTAATGTGAAAAGAAGACTCAGAGACAAAAGCATTTAGAAAAAAAGAAAAAGCTACCTTGTAAAGAAGTTCAAGGGAGTCAGACTTCATAAGGAAAAAACACAACAGGAATTTAAAGAAAAAAAACCACAGGGCAAACTTGCCAAGGTTACTGAGCTGACAGAGTCAATTCATGGTAGAAACCAGCCATGTGCCCACATGTTATAATATTCTCAAAGGCCATTACAAACTTTCAGATATCAATGTTGCAAAAATCAAAGATAAAGTTTGCTTTGTTATAAAGTTAGCTAACTTTGGGAAAGGCTAGAAATTTCATTTGTTTTTTTTGGCCAGAACTAAATAGCATGATCCTCTTATTTCTGGTTTCTTTTTCCTGCCTGGGAGACATGGTTTTCTCACTTATTCATGATGATGACATGAACAAGGGTCAGTTATGTCTTCACACTAATAAACCCCTTCTTTGCCAGAATGATCCAGGCAGCAGGTCCTGTTGTTTGCAACTGACTGCAGGAGCCCGAAGGATCAAGAGATCAACTCCTACCTTTGCAGAGGAGGTAGCAGTGGCCCAGAGGGGATGAATGCTAAGTCCTCAAGGCCACACTGGCCTCCCTGCTCCTCCTGATCCAGTGTCTGATGTCCTCTGTTTGCTTGGGCCTGACTGGCCTGAACTGAACTGTTGTGTTTTCGCCTAGAAGTAGCTCTTACCAGCTTCATCTAGAGAGAGACATCCTGTGGGTGTCCTGAACAGGGTCTCTTGGTTCTAGGTGACCGAGACCTTCGTTTTGCCATGGGAGTGATATACTGAATGTCCTGCTTGGCTCAGCACCCCATGAGGAAGGTTCAGTCCCAGCCCAGGCCCTAGGACCCCTCATACTTAGGGAGGAGGGGTCGAGGCCATTCTATTGTCACCCTAAGACTCCGCAGCAAGCCTTCCAGATTGCTAGTCTGGTCCTGCCCCCATGCGCTAATGTTACAAATATTAATAATAATAATTCTAGGCCAAGTATTGTGCTAATAGCTTTGTACATAGTGTCACATTAATATCTTTAACAACTATAAGAGGTAGGTCTTATTTCCATTTTATGAATGAGTGAATGAAGAATAGAGCAGCTAAGTGACTAGCCTGAGATTCCCAAACCAATGAGCATTTATAGAGCAGGAGTTGAGTCTCGTTTGGTCTGAATCCCGAATTTGTTCTCTGAACCAGACTCTGCCTTACTCAGGGAGTTCAGCACACATGTTCGGGCTGCAGCTCTGTTGAAGCTCCTTGGTCAGTGTGACCCCTCCTTAAGCTCTTGGTTGGGTGTGGGATAGAGTGGGCAGCACTAAAGGTCCAGTTACTTATTGACGTCAATTATCATGCTCACGACAGTCTCAGCTTTTAAGTATCCCTTGACTCTTGGTTCCTTGGAGTTAGGATCCAGGCTCTTAGTTCCCATTTGTCTCCTGACAGGAGGGTGCTTGTTTAAATCCTTGGCCTTTTCTGGGCTAAATGAACTCCCATCCCCTTCCTAGTGCTGATGCTCTGATTCTAAGATTCTGAGTAGCCGAGTCCTCTGGTCTAACAGATGGGTTACACAGAAAACTTGAAGGAGGGAGTCTTAGCACATTAGTACACTAAGAAAGATACCTTCCCAGAAAGGAAAACATCTCTTATTTTCTCCCAGTAAATAAAGGCTGAGAGGTGCATTCATTTAATGGGCTCTGTCCACGGCTAATCCAATTTGGTAAGTGACTTGAGGGTGGGGAAAGATGCTGACTTGACACTTTGGAGTGTGGACTCAGAGTGGAGGACTTAGGCAGCAGTAAAAGTGAGACTGTGAACAGAAGCGTCAGAGGACTGTGTCACAGTGGGCCAGGGTTTCCTGCCCCTCCCACTGTGACACACAGACACATAGACACACAGACACACATACACTGTGACACATGCCTACATGCACACACATGCACATATTACATGGACACATACACATGCATTTATGTATTTGTGTTGTGCTGTCTTTCCCTTCTAGCTCTTGTTCTGAATTTCTGCTACATGTCTTTCTGCCTGTCTGTTAGCTTGTTGGAAACACAGCTTGCCAGGATCCAGAGGTCAGACCCACCCATCACAGTAGACAAGTAGTGGACAGGCATTCAGACTGAAGGATAAGAAGTGTGGTGGACAGAATGATGGCCCCTCAAGCTGTCTATATCCTAATCCCTGGAACTTGTGAATGTCACCTACGTAGCAAAATGAGATTAAATTAAGGATGTGAGTCATTATGTTAATTTAGATATGATTAAGTTAAGGATCTCAAAATGAGATTATCCTGGAGGCAAGAAGGTGAGAGTCAGAGAGATGTAATGAAGGAGGCTGAGGTTTGAATCATGCTCTTTGGAAGGGGCCATGAACCAAGGTATGCAAGCAGACCCTAGAAGGTGGAGAAGTCAAGGAAACAGGTTCTCCTCTAGAAACGTCAGTGGGAACACAGTTCTGCTGACACCTTGATTTTAACCCTATATATCCTTCCACCCTCCCTCCCTTCCTCCTCTACTCTCTTTTTCTCTTTTCTTTCTTTCTTTCTTTCTTTCTTTCTTTCTTTTCTTTCTTTCTTTCTTTCTTTCTTTCTTTCTTTCTTTCTTCTTTCTTTCTTTCTTTCTTTCTTTCTTTCTTTCCTTCCTTCCTTCCCTTCCTTCCTTCCTTCCTTCCTTCCTTCCTTCCTTCCTTCCTTCCTTCCTTCCTTCCTTCCTTCCTTCTTCCTTCCTTTCCTTCCCTTCCTGTTTATTGTCCAGAATAACCAGACCCAACAGGTGCTCTTAACCAGGAGACAGTTTATCAGCCGGTGGCTGTCCTTGCAAAGGAGCAGCCTCGAAATGCCAAGATACAAGGTTTTTAAGCCCCAAATCCCATTCCTCATTCTGTCTTAAACACAAAGGTCCATCTTTCTCCTATTCACTACCTGTCAACCCACTGGTCAGGTGTGCAAGCGGGAAGTACAGAAGCAGAAAGCTTGTGTTAGAATGTTAGAATGTTATGTTCCTATGGGTGATTGCCTATGTTCCCATGGACAATAGCCAGTGTTCCCATGGGCGATGGCCAAACAGTAATTTTCAGCTTATATACAATTGATTATTTTTCATGCCACGCAAGCAAGCAAGGTTACACAGGCTAAAATTGGCAGTTAGCGTATGAGCTCATTGTTACAAGTTTCATGATTAACAGAATGTGGTTAAGGGTTCCAGAAACTAGGCCTAAGTTATAGACTTCCTTTGTCCAATTTCAGGTTTTAATTATTCTTTAACCCTTTCACATTTCAGCAGGCCATTACATTCCCCACTGGTTTTCTTTAGAATGACTCAATCTTCGAGTCAGAAGTCGGGATTTCTGGCTAATGGGTCGGGGCTGACGCTCCTAAAATTAAAATCTTTGCCCCAGTTATATTGGATTGGATTAAACTCTTAACCCATTTGATCAAGCATGGCCCAAAGGTCAGTAATAACAGCAGAATTATCAATGGTCCTGCTATAGCCGACAATAACATGGTTAACCAAGAGTTTTCATTAAACCAAGATTCATACCAGTTGTTTTCTTGTTTTAACTTCTCATTTCTGTCTTTTACTCTTTGTCTAATTAATGCTAAACTATCCCTAATAATTCCAGAATGATTAACATAAAAGCAGCAAGTTTCTCCTAGTGCTACACACAAACCTCCTTGCTTAAGAAATAAGAGGTCTAAACCTCTTCTATTCTGCAGTACTACTTCAGCTAAAGAATTAAGAGATGTTTCAAGATGATTAATTGATTTCTCTAGAGTGCTTAAATCGTCATTAATCTGCTTTGTGAGCCAGGCTATACCTTGGTTCCCTGTAACCAAAGCAGCAGTCCTAATTGCAGCTGATCCTGCCACTCCTAGGCCAGCTAGGAGCGGCACAAGCAGTGGAACTGCTCGCTTACGCCGAGGATAGTTATATCCTCCCCACAAATCTATTGCTTGTCTTCCTTCTTGTCCGCTCATCATATACACCTGAGGTATAACATGAACCAGCACACAAAATCCAGTATTATTTTTCTAATAGTTAAGATTAATACAGGGAGTTAAACCAGTATTACAAGCAAACCAAGTGCCACTAGGGGCTGCTAAATAAGTAGAAGAGGTGCTATTTACTAAAATAGATGATTTACAATTTTTTTTATACCTAGATTTATCAACTCTATAAGTGTTAGTATACACACAAGTTCCCTTTCCTTGTAAATTTCCCAACGTTACAGATGGGTTTTTGGTTCCCCAAGGGCAAATAGTAACATTCGGAGATGTTACATTCCTAATAGCAGTTTGATCTATGCCAAGGTTAGCAATGACACCAAGTCCTACATAATAAGGTGGGGCAGGTTTCAGACAAAACCAACAATCCTTTGTAGCATTTGAGTTACTGTCATTAGCAAACTTATAATACCTCTTTCTTTGTCCTCCCTGCCACAACCATATCAGGGGCCAGATAAAAAATTAGCATCACTTATAAAATTAAATTTCTTTCCTAATATATCACACAAATCCACATGAAATGTAGGCTGGTACATAGTCTGGTTTACTAATATGGGGATGCCTGTTTCTGATTTAATCAATTCCCATTTAGCCTGTTGAGGTTGATGAGGGTTCCCTTTTACATTATTGATAATAATTAACCCAATTATAATTAACCCCGTGAGAGTCTTATCTTGAGTGGATCCTCTGTGGGTGTTGCTTTCCATTTCTCCTTTTCTGGGGGAGGTTGAGCTGCCTTAAGGCGAGTATGGTGAATCCAATGTCTTTTTCCTGCAACTTTGACAGCCGTTGGTGTGGTCAGGATTACTGGAAACGGACCATCCCACCGGGGCTCTAGGCTAGCAGGCTGGATCTTCTTTATCCACACCCAATCACCTGGATGATGTGGGTGAGGCTGTGATGTCCCCGGAGTCGGTCTAGCAGCTTTAATTAAGCCCTTGACTTGATTTTGGGTTTGTTGCAAGGCCTGTAGAGACTTAAGGAGACTTGTATTATTACTCATTGTAACCTTTTCAATTCCAATTTTAGGGAGTAAAGGGGGATGTCTCCCAAACATTATTTCATAAGGGGAAATTCCCACAATATATGGAGTACACCGGGCCCGTAACAAAGCAAAAGGAAGAAGGCTCACCCAATTCTCCCCAGTTTCCAGCTTAAATTTAGTTAAAGTTTCCTTAAGTGTTCTATTCATCCTTTCTACTTGTCCTGAACTCTGAGGTCTGTAAATACAATGTAATTTCCAATTAATCCCTAATACCTTAGCTAACATTTGACTTGTTTGGGCAATGAATGCCGGGCCATTGTCGGACCCCAATGATAAGGGCAAGCCAAATCGAGGCACTATTTCTGTAATTAATTTCTTAGCTACTACTTGTGCAGTTTCCTTCTTTGTGGGGAAGGCCTCAGTCCATCCAGAATAGGTGTCAATAAATACCAGAAGATATTTAAATCCAAAAGTGCCAGGAGCAACTTCTGTAAAGTCCACTTCCCAATGCTCTCCAGGAGCTTGTCCTCTTAATCGAGTGCCGATATTTTCCTTTGGGATGGGGTGAGAGTTGACCTGTGCACATATTGGGCATCGTGCACTCACATCCCGAGCCTTTGAGGTTAGTCCAGGAATATAATAGTCTCTTTTAGCAGTTCAATTAACTTAGTTCCTCCAAGATGGGTAGCATTATGCATCTGGCTAATTAAGGTGTTACCGAGCGCAGCAGGGAGGACCGGCCTTCCATCTGGAATCCAAAGCCACCCATGTTCAAACTTCCCGTGCAGTTGCTTCCCCAACTCTATATCTTGGGGGCTATAGTCTGGAGCCTGTGCCAAGGGGGGCGCAAGAAGGGGACCAATTATGACGTTAGTCCCCACTGGTTTTCTGGCTACTTCCTTTGCTGTTTTATCTGCCAAGCGGTTTCCTTTTTCTACCGCTCCTCCCCCTTTTTGATGGCCGGGGCAATGGATAATAGCCACTTTCTTAGGTAGCCAGATAGCCTCCAAAAGAGCCAAAATCTGCTCCTTGTTCTTAATTTTCTTTCCCCCTGATGTCAATAGTCCTCTTTCCTTGTACAGGGCTCCATGTACATGTGCCGTTGCAAAGGCATATCGGCTATCAGTGTAGATGTTTACAGTTTTATCCTTTCCCCACCGTAAAGCTTGTGTTAGAGCTATAAGTTTAGCCCTCTGTGCCAATGTCCCATGGCTTAGGGCCTGTGCCCATATCACATCCCTGACCGTTACTATGGCTGCCCCGGCATACCTTACTCCGTCGGATACAAAACTGCTTCCATTGGTAAATAATACCGCATCCGGATTAGGCCACGGCTCATCCTTCAAGTCTGGCCGTAGTCCAGTTACCTGCTCAAGGTGCTGAACACAGTGATGCAATGGAGCCTGCGGGTCATCATCCGGGAGCAGCGTGGCATGGTTCAGGGCTGCAGTTTTCAAAAACTGGGTCTGTGGGGGATTAAGCAACAGTACCTGGTACTGAGTAATCCGGGCGTTGGAAATCCATCTTTCAGGAGGGCTGCGCAGCATGGGTTCAACTGCAACTGCATGTGGAGCCACAATTTCAATATTTTGGCCCAAGGTCAATTTTAAAGCGTCTTTGGTCAATATAGCAGTAGCAGCTAGTGCTCTCAGGCAACTAGGCCTTCCTCCAGCCACCGGATCTAGTCTCTTTGAGAGATATGCCACTCGTTGCTTAAATAGTGGCTTTTAATTTCTGGAGCAAATCTCTTCCAAGCAAAGGAAAAGGACATTCAGGCATAACTAAAAACGAATGCGTGATGGTTCCCTTTCCCAAGTCAGTAATTTTTGCCTGTGTCCATGGGTATGCCTTCCCTTTCCCAGTGGCTCCTTGAATTACAGTCTTTTCTTTGGATAACAGACCAGCAGTTTCTGTTAAAACTGAGTAAGTTGCACCAGTATCAGCTAAAAAGTTCACAGGTTTGCCCCCTACTTGTAAAGTTACCTTGGGCTCTCGGGGGCTCATTAGATAAGAGCCCTGACGCCCCTATTCATCTTCCAAAAGAATGAGGGGCCTTTTTTCTTCTCACCTCCTGGTTGCTCCTTTTCAGGGCACTCATTCTTCCAATGTCCTTTCTTTTTGCAAATAGCACATTGGTCTCTTCCTAGCGTAGGTTTTCTATTTTGGCCTTCTTCGTTGCTAGGTCCCCCTCTATGGTTAGGGTTTTTTTTTTCCCAAGGAGGTCGGTTTCCTTGTTGTCCCACAAACATGACTTTTTGCACACCGTCCCTATTGTTAAAGACCTTCTGAGCTATTTCTAATAATTTGGATAAATTTTCTCCCTCAAAACCTTCCAATCTCTGTAACTTCTTTCTAATGTCAGGGGCCGACTGGCTAATAAAGGCCAAATTAATGGCTCTTCTATTGTTGGGGTCCTCCGGGTCAATAGGTGTATATAGGCGGTAAGACTCTAATAGTCTTTCCAAGAATGCTGCAGGTGACTCGTCCTTAGTCTGAATTACTTCACTTACCTTGGACAGATTTATTGGTCTACGTGCAGCAGCCCGGAGTCCCTGTAGCAGAAACTGGCGATACCTTAGGAGAGCCTCCTTACCTTGATCTGTATTTGGATCCCACTGGGGACGTTGAGTCGGAAACACAGCCTGTAACCTGGTTAAGTCTGCTGTAGGCTGCCCATTTGGGTCTGTTACTCCTCTAGCCGCCTCCCGCAAAATTCTTTCCTTTTCTTCAGTAGTGAATAAGACCTGTAAGAGCTGTTGGCAATCATCCCAAGTGGGCTGATGGGTAAAGAAAATAGACTCTAAAAGGGAGGTTAGTCCTTGTGGTTTCTCTGAAAAGGATGGCGTTTGCAATTTCCAATTATATAAATCACTAGTACTGAATGGTGAGTAGATGACAGTAGGCTCACCGCCACCTCCTGGAATCACCTTCAATGGGGCTTGAACAGATACTGGCTCTTTTCAGGGAGGTTGAATCAGGGGAAGGTGGCCTATGACCCCTAGACCGGGTTACAGGAGGTCCCGGTCCCTCCGGAAGAGGACGTCTACCCCCATTTCCATTATAGGGTGGCGGATACCAGTCATCCTCTGAGGGAGGTCCCTGCAACACCGGTGGGGGCTTCTTAAAATCCTGGGGTATGGCTGCCATTACAGTAACGGGTGCACGACTGCAATTCTGTAAGTATTTAGGGGCATCAGAAGCAACATCAATCCAAACATCAATATAAGGAATTTGGTCGGGATGCCCAGGTTTTCCATAAATCACACCTCGAACCCGGAATGCAGTCTGCATGTTAAATGATCCCTCGGAGGGCCATCCTACTCCGAAGGTCGGCCAATCTAATTGACAAAAGCGCTGCAAATCAAAAGGGGTTACTGAAGCACCATAGGCCCTTGCCCTACGACGAAAATCTTTAAAGTTGTTAAGCATGCACTGTAACGGAGTTAGTTTGCCCTGTGATTGTCCCATAGTTCCACAATAAAGCACACGAACCAAAACAAAACAAGACAGACACAGACTAACAAACCAGAACAGGACTGAGAAAACTGTCGTCACAGTCTCAGTCGACCGCCGACTTACTTGTCGCGTCCGACGTCCGCATGGTCCCTGGGCCCCCTACCAGAAACTGCCTCAGCACTCCCAGGATCGTGCTCCGCAAAGCGAGAAACCACAGGCGGCGGGCTAGGGCAAGTGCCCTAGAGGCCTCCCCAACCGCAAATGGTCCAACGCCCCGGTGCACTGATCAATTTTCCCACAACGAGAAGATCTCGCTGGGGCCTCCAAATGTTGTGTCCAGAATAACCAGACCCAACTTGAGTGCTCTTAACCAGGAGACAGTTTATTAGCCGGCGGCTGTCCTTGCAAAGGAGCAGCCTCGAAATGCCAAGATACAAGGTTTTTAAGCCCCAAATCCCATTCCTCATTCTGTCTTAAACACAAAGGTCGATCTTTCTCCTATTCACTACCTGTCAACCCACTGGCCAGGTGTGCAAGCGGGAAGTACAGAAGCAGAAAGCTTGTGTCAGAATGTTATGTTCCTATGGGTGACCGCCTATGTTCCCATGGGCGATGGCCAAACAGTAATTTTCAGCTTATATACAATTGATTATTTTTCATGCCACGCAAGCAAGCAGGGTTACACAGGCTAAAATTGGCAGTTAGCGTATGAGCTCATTGTTACAAGTTTCATGATTAACAGAGTGTGGTTAGGGGTTCCAGAAACTAGGCCTAAGTTATGGACTTCCTTTGTCCAGTTTCAGGTTTTAATTATTCTTTAACCCTTTCACATTTCAGCGGGCTATTACAAGTGCCTTTCTTTAAACCTGGATGGCAGTGTGCGTTAGAATCTTGGAATCTTTGCCAATCTGATAAGTGAAAAATCTTAGCATAGTTTTAATTTGCATTTCTCTTATGTGAGGAGTATCTTTTTATAGATTTAAGAGCTCTCTCTACAGTTTTCACTAAATGAACTGTGTGTGTTCATATCCTTTGCGCATTTATCTATTGAGTTGTTGGTCTTTTTCTTACTGATCTGTAGATGCTCTCTCCATATTAAGGAAATTAGCCCTTTGTCATGAGTCACAGTTCGTCTCTCTCATTGTTGTCTTTTAACTGTGCTTATGGTGTATTTTGTCATACAGAAAATTTGATTTTGTTATATGATTGAATTCACCAGCTTTTTTCTTTCATGGTTTTTGGAGTTTGTGTCAAAATTAGGAAGGCTTTTCTTCAGGAAATAATTTTAAATATGTTGAAAACTTTATACATAAAGGAGTTTATTGCATTCTTTGTAAATTTTAAAAAGTGGTAACAATATAGAAGTTCAATAATAAGAGAATGGTTTTGCTTTGATTGTGATATAAATACATAATAGATTGCTGTGCAACCTGTATAAATAATATGTACAGGAGGTTGCTTATATGTTTACAAATGAATGTCGTGGGAAGATGTTTGTGTTCAGTTTGAGACCAGAATCAAGACTGTATTTATTCCAAATCATCTCAATAATATAAAAAATGGAGAGGAGAAAATGAAGGGCATGTTAATAATTGTAATTGGTTGGTGAGATATTGATGATGATTTTAAATGTTCTCCAGTTTTCTGTAAACTTCTAAAATGAGTGTGTCTTTTTATAAGGAAAAATATACAACATGGACTATTGTAGTTCCGCATGCATCATCTACTATGTGTTTTGTAGGATCCATTTGCTTTAGGTACTTGACATTCTCCACACCCTCAGCAGCCCAGAAGTTGAGCAAAGAAAACAGATGGTTGTTTGTCTAGAATAGAGCTAGTTTGTCCAGATTTTCTTCTTCTTTTTCTTCCATTGTCAGATATCAGGATTTCAGGGAATGTTCTCGTCTATGTATTTCACTGCAGAGAAAGTGCATCTCAAATTACAATAGTACCCTAAAATCAGCACGTAATTGCGAATTTTTATTTCTCACTTTTAAATTTTTCCTCCTAAAGTAGTCTGGCATTCTTTTTAAATTAAGCCATTCTTTTTTCTTTTTTGCTCTCTACATTTTCATAACACATGATAGAGTCTTTTTTTCTTATTTGCTCTGTTGAGTTATAATTTCCAAACGATAAAATGCAAACAATCTCAATGGACAGCTTGAATTTTGACAAACGTGTTTACCCTTAGAGTTGACACTACGATTAAGACAGAATATTTGCATTGGGAGACTACAGAGATCCTATTTTTTAAAAATATAATTTAAAAGATATAATGTGTTTTATACTAATGTATTCTGGAATACTTAGAAGAGTAACAATTAATTTTAGATACCATATTCAAAAGAGATAAAGATGTTTGAAAAGTTAATGGCTTATACAGTAACTGTATATAGTTCAATAATTAACCTCGCAAAGGAACTCTGCTTTGGTTATAGCATAAAATTGTAATAAGTAAACGTGATAAAGAACCATATGAGCCATTAGTTGAATTCTTTCAGGTGCTGAGACTTTAAAGGGGCAGTTCTATGCATTTCTGGAGTTCCTATTTCTTTATATTTCCTTGTCCTTTTTAATGCTGTAAGGCATTTGTTTATTCTTATGTCAAAATGAATGACACTTTCAGGCCATTGGGGAGCATCAGAAAAATCCTTTCTTTAGGATCTTATTATATGTGAGTCTGTACACAGTGAAACTAGAGAAATTGAGATGATTAGAATGAATATGAATGTGATTTAGACTTCTCCAACAGAGCAAAGTGTTTCCCAGTAGAGACTCTTTTAGCTATCTAACCTCAAATTCTAACCTCATTTCAAAAGAGGAACACTTAAAGAAGCTTTCATCTGTTGGAGCAAGAGGTTATGTTTGTGTAAATCCAACCATTGCACAATCTCGGAATCCAAATGTGGTACTTTTATAGATTCTTTTCATTGTGTCTTGATGCTGGAACTTGGTGGGAATGGAGATTGGTGCTGACATTTTGACTGTTTTCCGTTTATTCCCTTACATTTGAGTAGTTTGTGCAGCCTTCTGTCTATTCCACCCATTAACTACTTTGCCCCCATTCCTTCCTACTAGTCTTGGTCCTATTTTCTCTTCCTCCCTAGCTTCTTTTCTCGAAAATGTGAAAGAAACCAAAAGAAGGCTCTCACTCTTAATTTCACTTTTTGTTTTGAATATTCAGATTTAACATCTTGAAAAAACTTTGTACTTCAGACTGTTTTATTAATATGCTTAATTTGCTTTTGAGAAATCTAAAGTGAATTGTCCAACCTGGAAATGTTTAATCGAAAAGTTAGTTTTTCAATCTTTAGGTAGAAAATTTTCCATATGCTTACAATGGTTTGCAGGGAATCCAAGGGCTTAAATACTAATTGATCTTAAGTGTCACTGTGTGCTTGTGGAAATGATTTAGAGATTAGAAATGTGTATATATTCTAACTCACAATAATAGCTAAATAAACCTGGCATGCAAATCAGAGTCGAGTATAATCGAATCTGGAAAATCATGGATGTTTGGATTTCTATAAAAATATGCCATCAGATATTTTTAGGCCATTTGTAGAGAAAATATGTACAGCAGTTCAGTGTCAGATCTCTAAATTCCATAGCATGGATGACTATCTTAGCTAGTTAGCTGCCTTAAATTCCTTTTGGAGGTATAGTGGTGTATTTGTCTGCTAGGGCTGCCCTAACAAAATACCGCAGATTGGGTGGCTTAAACAACAGAATTCATTCTCTCATGGTCTGGAGGCCAGAAGTCCAGATCAAGGTGCCATCAGGGTTGGCGTATGGTGAGACCTCTCTTCTTGGCTGCCTTCTCACTATGTCCTCCCATGGCCTCTTCTCTGTGAGTATGGAGAGAGAGAGAGCTCGAGTGTCTCTTCCTCTTTCTATAAGGACACCAGTTCTCTTGGATTAGGAACCTAGATTTATGACCTCATTTAACCTTAATTACCCCCCTAAAGGCTCTATTTCCAAATATAGTCATGTTTGGGGTTCAGGCTTTAATATATGAATTCGGAGGGGCACACAGTTCAGTCAATGACAGGTGGAACAAATGGTAAGTTAATAAATATGCAGTGATACTGCTTAGGGTAAGATTGTGTAAACTAGTTATTCTCCACCTTCTTGAGGGTAGAGTATCTGCACAAATTATTTGGAATACTCCTGCACAGGATTTGTCTCTTCTTATTTATTTGTTTGTTTATATATTTATTAAATCATTTATTGAGTCCATACTGATATAAATACTGATAATTATTTCATACTTTGGCTTGGTCATTGGTAACTCTTTCAGGTCAGCTCCTGTGTCGCTTTGACATGCCGCCATTATTGTTTTGTTTTCGCATACTTCTTCCTTTTTGACATTCTAAGAGGTTCTAGATTCATCTTGTGTATTCTCTGCCCCAGCCCTAGAATCAGCAGTTTCTCCAGGGATGCTCGTTTCTTTGATTGAAGAACAGTATTAGAAACAAATATCTGAGTGCTGGGTGTGCTCCTTGGTAGGGTGTCATTGCATCTGGGTCTTCTCAACAGATAGAGCTAGGATATATGAACTTGTGTAGCACATATATCTACAACTATTTCTATATCCGTCTGTGTCATTCTTAAGCTAAACATGAGTTCAAAATGAAATCTTCCACTCTAATCCAGTACTACATGGCTTATTCTAACCTCCCCCTCTTTCTCATTGGTGACTTCCCTCTCCAAAAGTGAGAAAAATCTGGCTCCCATTATATATTTTACTGTTTTCATTTCCAGTATGCATGCACAGTGGTTTCAGAACTGTTAACTTGTACCCCCATGGGAAACAATTTTACCAATTAGAGTGCAATGCTTACGTGCAGTTCCTTTTTTCCTTAGTCATTTCCAAAGTTACTTAGGTCAGTAACATTTCTATCATACATTAATAATAGTTAGATTCTTTTGTCACAGTCTGCATTTGCATGACCTCTTGGTTGATTGTTTTTTTAAGTTCGCATACATTAAGATTTACTTTTCATTCTGTATAATTCTATGGGTTTTGTCGAATGCATAGTGTGACGTATCCACTACTACATTACCACACAGAATAACTGCACTGTCCTAAAAAACTTCCTGTGCTTTACCTAGTTAGTACTTTTCTCTCCCAAAACTCCTAGTGAGTTTAATCTGTTTTTCATCTTTACAGTGTTCCCTTTTACAACATGCTATATGAATACACTAGTTTTTTGAAACTATATCCTTTTACCTAGCGATATGCATTTAAAATTCTTCCATGTTGTTGTATGAATTAGTAGTTCATTCCTTTTGATTGTTGAATAATATTCCATAGTATGGATGTATCATAATTTGTTCATCTATTAATCTGTTGAAGGCTTTCTTGGTTGCTCCCAGTTTTTGGTAATTATGAATATAACAGTCATAAACATTTATGTGCAGGTTTTTCTGTAGATATGTTTTCCAGTCAGTTTGGCAAATACCAAGGAGGGCAGTCACTGGGTGGTATGATTTGTCTATGTTTAGCTTTGCAATTAACTGCCAATTGTCTTCCGAGGGCTGTACTATTTTGTATTCCCATCAGCAATAATGGATTGTTGTCCTGAATCCTTGCCAGAATTTGGTATTATCAGATTTTTGTACTTTATCCACACTAATAAATTTATAGTGGTATCTTGTCTTAATTTGCATTTCCCTTATGACAAATGATGTTGAGCACCTTTTCATATGCTTATATGCCATCTGTATATCTCCTCTGATGAGTGGCATGTTCAGATCTTTTTACCATTTTTAATGGGATTGTTTATTTTCTTGTTGTTTCGTTTTAAGTACTCTTTGTATATCAGAATACAAATCCTTTCTCAGATATATAATTTGCAAATATTTTTTCCCAGTCTTTGGCTTGTTGTGGTCATGTGGGTTTTTTAATTTCCTTGGGTGATTCCGAACCTCTGGTTTAAAGCTCCAGATCTGATGGAGATAAGAGGGTTGAATCACCTCTACATTCGCCTCTCCCTTTCCATTCCTTACTAGTCAGCCTCTCTGGCTTTTTATGGCCTCATCTGTAAAATGAGGGAGATTAAGTTACCTTCCAGAGAGCAGGTATCTTTCAATTTTCAGTTCTATGATTCCATGACCATCTGACCTTTCGAAACCCTCCTGGAATGCTACCAATATACAGTTAGATCTCCTTACCTTTCTAATTGCTTTCACAAAGAAAAAGAACTGCATGATCCAGACATTGAGAGTCTTTAATTTCTCTGTGGAATTTTATTACTCCCACTGCCTAAAAGCTCAACTGTTATGATGGCATGCCAGAGTGAAATAAATCTGTCAGTAACGTTAAAATGACAATAGGACAAAACTCCACTGGATCGTGTCTCAGAGGTGCAGCTCACAGAAATGACCTCGATGTTTACCATGTATTACAGACTTTGTACATTTGTGGGCCAGTGAGAAAACAATTTGGCAGTTTAGAATTTCTGTATATCCTTCCTCTGTGTAGTTACTACATTAAAAAGCAGACCTTGTTTTCTATAAAAGTTTTTTTTTCCCCTTCTGTAAAAGTGTCCTTTGAATGGCAGAACAGGAAAGCAATGACAGATATTAGACTCACAAAGAGTGAGGGTGCATACCTTGAGGACTATCTACAGATGGAATAATTTTAGAAAAGATATTAATAATCCTTAGAACAGTAACAAAAATAGTATAGTAATAATTGCTAAAATTTCCTAGCAAAATAGAACTCATAGAGGATCTTACCCCATCCTGTAGCATTAGTAAATAAATGCAGAACCCGAAGTCCTTTTTCAACTTTGATTTTAGTGTAATGCATTGTGGACTCTCTCACACCTTGTAGTCAAAATGTCTTATTACCCATTTAGTTTCTGTTTCTGTCCTCTGCCTTTATGCTCATGTTGTCTTAATGATTTTGTGGGAGTTTCATAGCACAGGCTCTAGAATCAAAAAGGGAGAGAGTTTCATACTTTATTACTTACTAACAAGAGAGTTTTTGATAAGTTCCTTAACCTCCCTAAATTATGTTTCCTCGTGTGTACTGTGAAGATAATAATGGTACCTACTTGGATTGCTGTATCTAAGAAACTAATAAAACTTAAAGGGTGCTTAGTGCAGTGCCTGGTGTATATCTGCTGCTGCTGCTGCTACTGCTATTGGTTTAGACAAGGTCGCCTACATGTCATGTTTTGAGAAGACCAGAGTGCCAAGGACATTACAGGAACCTGTAAAAGAGAATGTTGTTGAAACTCCCTGGCAAAATAGTCCTCGTAGAGACTCTTACCCTATCCAGGAGGCTCAGAAAGGATGGTTAGAATCGTAAGAGAAAAGCCCAGAGAGAAGCATACTATTGACACAGAGAGAGAGGGTCCTTCTAAGCATAAAGGAGTGGGCAATGGCACCGGCTGCTGTGGGGGGTTCTCAGATAACGCACTGTTCATTGGCTTTTTGCTTACAGAAAGGCATCGGTGGAGTAGTGCGGGAGACAGAGGAATGCCAAAATCTGGCGCCCACGAAGTAGTGAGCCCAAGCGGAGGTTACTCTCAAAGAGCTTGGAGGGGAAGCAGAATTACAAAATGTACCTGGAAGACATCTCGGGTTTGGGTTTTTAATTTTATTTCAAGTTGGAAGGAACTTTAGTATGTTTATAGAGGAGAAGGCCAGCGCAGAGTTAAAAAGGGGAATTTCAGGAGACCCCGGGGTGTTGATTGTTGGATCACATTTTTTGAAGAGTTGAGAGGGCATGAGAATTCACAGGGCACTTGGAGGAATTAGCTTTTGGACAAAAGAGGCAGGATGGGTAATATAGACAAATTTATAGGTACTGGGAAAGAGAGGAACTTGAGAGTTCATTCTTGATAGTCTCAGCTTTCCAGGAAGTAGGGAGATAGAGTGTTTGAGATAGAGGAGAGAGAAGGTTTAGAAAAGTTACCCAGCAAATGGGATGCGAGCTGACGAAGCAGTATTGGGCATAGCTTAGTCTTCAGGCAAGTCTTCATTTGATGTTCTTAACAACCTGAATCTGAGAGCATCATAATCAGATGGTTAAATCTGACCTAGAGTTTTTTTTTTATATTTTTTGTGGTTTTAAGGCTTTTCAAAATAAAGAGTTGAAAGAATGAACAGCACTTTGTGTAGATTCACCAACTGTTAACATTTGCCACATTTGCTTTATCACTTTCATATATATAATATTTAATGTTGTTGAACGATTTAAGAGTAAGTTAAACTTTGTTTAATCTTAAATACTCCAGCATTTATCTCCCAGGAACAATGACATCTTTCTGCATAACCACAGTACAATGATTACACTCAATAAATTTAACTTCAATACAATACTATTACTGAATGCATAGCCCATGTTCAGTTTTCTCCAACTGTCTCAATATCATTATAACTTAAAAAACAAACAAACAAACAGGACTATTAGGATCGAGCATTGCATTCAGTGTAGTATTTTTAATCCTATCTAATCTGGGAGTTTTTCAGCCTTTCTTTGTGTTTGTAATGTTGTTTCCTTATCACCAATAATGAGATAAATTGACATGTGCCTCTTACTGTAATACACCAATAAGGACACAATATTACTTATGTAGTATTCCTGCTAAAAACACAGAACCCAAAATTCTACAATGAGGAAGCTATGAGATAAACCAAAATTGATGAACATTCTAAAAAAATGACTAGACTGCATGCTTCAAAAGCATTAGTGTTTGGAAAGACAAAGAAGAGGGGTTGCTGAGTCATATGGTAGCCTATTCTTAACTTTTTAAGAACCTCTATACTGTTTACAGTAGTGGCTGTACCAATTAACATTCTCACCAGCAGTGTATGAAGATTCACTTTTCTCCATACCCTCTCCAACACTTGTTATTTCTAGTCTTATTGATAGCAGCCATTCTAACAGGTGTGAGATGGTATCTTGTGGTTTTGATATGCATTTCCCTTGCAGCTAGTGAAGTTGAGAGTCTTTTCATCTATCTGTTGGCCATCTGTATATATTCTTGGAAAAGTGTCTGTTCAAGTGTTCTGCCCATTTTTTAGTCAGATTGTTTTTTGTTGTTGTTGTGAGTTGTATGAATTCTTTATATACTTTGAATATTAGCCCCTTATTGGAGGTATCATTTGCAAATATCTTCTTCCACTTGGCTGATTGCCTTTTAGTTTTGTTGATGGTTTCTTGTGCTGTGCAGAAGCTTTTTAGTTTGAAATAGTCCCATTTATTTTTGCTTTTACTTCCCTTGCCTTTGGGGTCAAGTTCATAAAAGCCCCTCTGAGACCAAGGTTTGGTGCTTATATTTCTTCTATGTATTTTATTGTTCCAGGTCTTATATTCAAGTCTTTAATCTATTTTGAGTTATTTTTTGTGTATGGTGTCAGATTACAGTCTATTTTCATTCTTTTGCATATAGCTTTCCAATTTTCCCAGCACCATTTGTTGAAGAGGATTTCCTTTTTCCATTGTATAGTTTTGGCTCCTTTGTTGAAAATTAGTTGCCCGTTATGTGTGAACTTAGTTCAGTTTTTTTTTTTTTCCTCTTCAGCTAAGATAGCATAAGAGGTCATTTATTGTACATGTTACAGTCAGCCACACTGAGAACAGAACTAGTCCAGAATGTTACAGGTCAAGCAAAGGACCATAAGGAACCGTTTTTGTACAAGCAAGGCAGGTCTCTCAAAAGGCAGTGGCAGTGATCAGATGGCGATGGACGTTCTAGATTCGTTGAGAAGTTCTACACAGCAGGCATGCAGTCCAATAATTTGTACCAGCATCCCTGGTCTCTGGCTTTCCCTTTTTCTGCTGTAGCTTTCACGGGTGCACAAGCTGGCTGGTTTACTTGGAGCTCTGCCTCATCTTTCTTCTTTTGTGCTTCTGCCCGCACATTCGCTTCTTCCTCCGCTTGGCTTGCATGGCACAGAGGTTTCTAAGAAAATGGCGCTAAGGCTGACAGAGCGAACTTAGTTCAGTTTTTAGATGTTCAGTAATTTTCCTGTTCTAACACTCTTACCTTTGGATCTCTGAGTCTGCATCTTTCTCAGTTCAGTTTATCCAGATAATAATTTTCTGGTTTTCTCTGAGGTAAAGGAGGTGTGCTTGTCTGACTACCTAAGGTATCAGAAGGGACTTGGTCACTCAGTTGCTCTGTATGCAAATTTAATCTTTCAAAGGATACTTTTCTGAAAGACTTACACGTGAACTTCTTGCTCTCTGGTACCGCTGAGTGTCCAGCTCCTAGAAGGGTACTTTTCCACTCTTAAGTCAGTTAGTACTCCTGCATTTGCTTTTCATCTTTCAAATTCATTGAACTTTCCCAAGCACACTGCTCATGTCTCTCCTCTGAAGTTCCTTTGTTTGGTGGATGTCTGGAAAGGAGAGAAGATAAATACGTATAGTCAGCCTGCAGCATCCTTTTACTTTAAAACGAGTGGCTGGTACTCCTAAATTATGAAAACCCTGTGCCACCTTCCTTTTTTCTTGTATCTTCTTGCCTACTGCTATCAAATTTTGTGATGAAATTTTAATTATAGTAGAGTGAAAAATAGACTTAATATTGATATTGAGCATTTTTGCACTGCTTTCATTTCTTTGCTCCAAGGCTAGCATTTGATCAATTATTGTCAACTTGCAGTTTTTTTAATGTCACATGAAACAGGAAGGAAAATTGATGTCATTGATTCTATTTTAAATCACTTCTGACTGGTTTTGGTTGCTTATTAATAAAAGGTGAAAGTTTGGTTGTTTTCTTTTTTCCCACTTATGATGTAGTATTTTCATTGCAAGCTAGACGCTGGATTTTCCTACTTAAACATTTAAAATTTATATCCACACTCTATATAATTTGAATTACATCAGTACATTTTACTAAAAAACAAAAAAACAGACAACATGTAGCTGCTTAAATCAATGGACCATCCTTACTGATTTCTTTGGGACCCACAAGTGACGGTGTTCTTCTCACATACCACCTTGATCCTTGATACATGGCTAAGCAACATGATTGTTTTGATTGACAGGAAAACTACTACATAATATAAAAAAGTGTCCATAGAAGAACCGTATACCAAACATCGCCTTTTGAGCTTACTGTGTTCACCAAATGTCAGTTGAAGATAGAAATGGACGTTAGTCAGTTTTTCTTTAGGAAAAATTTTAAAATGTTCTCATGGGAGGTCTGTTTGAGGGTGTGATACCTAGAAGGAGAAGTCATTGCAAATAGTGACAGTAATAAGGAAGAGGGGAGGAATCCTATGAGCCAAGAATTACAGTTTCTAAAAAAGGAGTAGAGACTTGGAGATTGAGAAAGGCCAGCACAAGGCCTGTGAAGAGGGACTTTGGCCAGAAGTTATGGGCCTCCAAAGAGCTATATATTTATATAAGTTTTAAAATGTTACTTATATTTTGGCTAGAAGAAGTTAAACCTAGGCACTTATTGAATATTGTTGAGTTCACTAAAAGATTTTTTTCAAGTTGTTATGATTGAAATCTGTTAAGCAGAATGCAAACTGTGTGATGTGATTTCTCCCTATGGCTACTTGCTATTGTGAAAAAAATACCAGATTAGGAGTCAGAGGAAAGACTTGGATTTGAGTTTCATCTCAGCCACCTACACTCTCGCAGGGGAATATAAATTGATAATGTACAAGGGGGTGCTAATGAAAAAGTTAACAACAGTGGGTAAAAATTCTGCTTAGGGGGTTACTGAGTCAGGTGGGGTTTCAGAGAAGCAGGTAGGGGGACAGTGGAATTCAGTAGGCTATTAGCAGATGGTCATCCAGCTGGGCCTAGCAGGTGGCAGAGTTGCCTCTGGGGTAAGCAGAGGGGACTGTGCTTGTTTTCAGATCCTCCAAGAAAATTAAAAAATGAAAGAGTTAATGGAAAATCAGAAGGTAAATTCTAATTCAAATTGTGGATGAAGATAAAAACAGGCTCATGAAATTTCTTTCCCCCTGTTCCATGCAAATAGGAATAGAAAAATTTTAATGAACTTCATTGAGGGTAATTTACGTATGATAAAATACTTACTTTAAGTGTATCATGTTTTGAGGTATGACAGACATACAGATCCATGTAATTGTCTCACCAATCAGGATATAGATCATTTCCATTACCTTACAAAGTTCTCTCGTCCTCCTCCCCCAACCCGCATCCATCTCAGGAAACCACTGATCTGCTCTTTGTCACTATAGATTAGACATTTTCTCCCTAAAATTTTATATAAATGGAATCATATAGTATGTCTTCTTTTACGTATGGCTTTTGGATTCATCTGTGTGATGATTATCAGTTTGCTCATTTCATTGCTGACATTTGAATTGTTTCCAGTTTGATACTAATAAGAATATTTTTAATCTGTGTGGACACGTTATTATTTCTCTCGGGTCGATACCAAGGAGTGGGATTGCTGGGTCACATAGTAAGTGATCCTTTCATTTGTACATAAAGTTTAGAATCCGTTCGTCAAATTGTTTCACATTATAAGCCACTTTCCATTTTCCAGAATGGCTGTTCTACTTTATGTTCCCACCAACAATAAATATGCGTTCTAGTTCTCCCACATGGTTGGCAACGCTTGGTGTTGTCTGTCTTTTAAACTTTAGCCATCTCAGTAGGTATGTAGTGGTCTTTCATTGTGATTTTAATTTGCGTTAGTCATTGGGTAATGATGTCGAGTGCCACTCATGTACTTACCGGCCATTCAATTATCTTCTTTGGTGAAGTGTCTTTTCAAGTCTTTGTCCATTTTTATTGCATTATTTATCATGCTATTGAGTTGTATGAGTTCTTTAGATATTCTGATACAAGTCTTATGTCAGATATATGTGTTGTGAATATTTTTCTTCCAGTATGTGGCTTGACTTTTCAATTCTTTAATGGTTTCTTTTGAAGAATAGAAGGCTTTATTTTTGATAAAATCCAATTACCAATTTATTCTTTTATGGTGTTTGCTTTTTGTGTCTTACTCAAGCAACCTTTGCCTATTCCTAGATTTTCTTCTAGAACAGTGCTGTCAAACAGAAATATTATGTCAGTCATATATCTAACTTTAAGTTTTCTAGTAGCCATAATAAAAACTAAAAAACAGTTGAAATTAATTTAAATCATATGTTCTATTTAAACCAATATATTACCATTTCAACATGTAATCAATATAATTATTAATGAGATATTTTACATTATTTTTTAAACCTAAGTCTTTGAAACCTGGAGTATAGTTTATATTTATAGCTCATTTCAGTTTGGACTGGCCACATTTCAAGTGATCAATGACATAGCTTGGGGCTGCCATATTGGACAGAGAAGTTCTAAAAGGTTTAAAGTTCCTGCTTTTTATTTAGGTCTGTGATCTAATTTGATTTAATTTTGGTTTATGATATGAAGTGTAAGTGTAAGTTTATTTTTTTCTCCATACAGATAGCCAGTTCCCATACCATTTGTCTTTTTCTAAGGGGATTATGTTGTACCTTTGTCCACAATCAAAGGATCGTATGTGTGAGTCTATTTCTGGACTCAATATATTATTGTTCCATTTATCCTTATGCCAGTACCATCTTGATTGGATTATTGCAGCTTTATAATAGGCCTTAAAATCATGTAGGGTAAGTCTTCTAGCTTTGTTCCTCTTTTTCATTTTTGTTCTTCCAGGTTCTTTTCATTTGTACATAAAGTTTAGAATCTGCTCATCAATTTCCACAACAAAGCTGACTGGGATTTTCCCCATTACAGAGGGTTAAAAGACATCCCCCTACCAATATATGCCCATATCCTAATTCCCAAAACTTGGGAAAAAAGGGTCTTTGCAGATGTAATTAAGTTAATGACCTTGAGATCAGGGAGACCACCTGAGTTATTCAAATGCATCATAAATCCTGTGACAAGTAGCCTTATAAAATAGATACACAGAGGAGGACTCATCAGACGCACACGGAAAAGGCAATGTAAAAATGGGGGCAGAGGGTGGAGTGATGTGGCCAGAAGCCAAGGAGGCCAAAGAATACCACCAACCACCAAAAACTGCAAGAGGCAGGGGAGGATTCTCCTCCAGAGCCACTAGAGGGAGTGAAGCCTCACTGACACCTTAATTTCGGACTTCTGCCCTTCAGGATTGTGAGAGAATAAATTTCTTATTTTACCCACAAATTTGTGGTAATTTATTGCATCAGCCATAGGAAGCAAATACATCCATTATCAGGTTGAGGAAGTTTTATTCTTTTCCTAGTCTTTTTTTTTTTTTCAAGAATGGGTGCTAGATTTTGTTAGATGCCTTTTCTGCATCAATTGAAAAATATTTTCTCCTGATATTTTGTTAATGTGGCCATAATCTATATAGACTCTCTGCTCACATGGTATTAATTTTAGCTGTTTAGCTGATCATAGCTGTTACCCCTAGTAACACCTGTTTGTGAAAGTGTTGGGCCCTGACATGTATCAAAATTGACATATTGTAAAATATGTCAGCATGAATCTTCTTGCCTTGTATTTGCTAAAGACATTTTAATAAGTCATTGAAGAGTCTGTAGAACAAAACTAAATCTCAAAAATACTTAGAGGAGAAACTGTGATGATAGAATTTATCCTGAACCTGAGTGTTCTCTATAACAGGTATCCCTTGGGTCCAGTTTGGCCTTGAGAGATGGTCCAGTTTGGCCTCAAGACATACTCCATTTGGCCACCATAGTGTTTCCAAAATTAGGAAAGTTTATATTGAAACACTAGATATCATGCTTATCCTAAAAATTATACAGATTCGACAATACCGCCCTGAATTCCAACATGGCAACAGTTGGCCTGAGCTGTCCAACATGTGCCCCTCACACAAAAATGTTCTTTTCACTGTACCATAATCCCATTTCTCATTGTTTTAAACTTTATAGAGATTTGAGTTTGCAACGTTTGATCTAGGGGACACACTGTAATTCCAAAACATGTGTTACTGATGGAAGTCTTAGGGAAAAGGAGGGTGTCACAGTTAGCAAGTCATCATATTCATGTTCAAGGAGAACTTGGTGGAAATAATCTACAGATAAAAAAGGATTTTTATATAACTCATTATCAATGAGACAGTCTGATCGACTGACTTATGGATAAAGATGGCACAAAAAATATCAAGATTAAAACCCTAAATCAGTCAAAGACAAGAAAGCTGTAAAAAAAACAAACAAAAAAAACCAAAAAACACCCCCTCACAAAAAACTTACCTGCTGCAACCAAAGAAAGTACAACTTTATAATGTAAAATGTGAGAAGTGATGGCAAAGCAAAGATACCAAAGATTCTTTCCATACCCCCTGCAAGACACACTGAAGAAAAAGATGACCAGACCAAATTCTTAGAATTTTCACAAATGTCCTCCAACTGGGGAAGTCAGTGGCATCCCTGTGAAACATTAAGGAAACTTTATATACCGCCGTTGGATTTTGCCAGAAGCAGGAAAGTTTGCTGCTTTATAGGGGACTGCTCTGAATTGGGCAAATGAGCTGAAGCTCAGAGGTGTGGGATAATCCCATGGCTGGATTGAAGTTGCGCTGGTGAGAACTTAAAGGAATCTCAGAAGGGATGGCTGACTTCTCCAGCCAGCTCTACACTCTGTCTCAAACTGAGTTCCCCAATCTCCCATCCCCTCACCACTTGTCCTAAAACCCTCAGGCCACAGAAAAAGTAGAAACAACACAGCCTGAAAACTGAGGCTCATAATAGGGAAGACTGACACGTCTTAGGAATTCACTTGCAGTATATTAGTGCAAATATAAGGTCTGTTGTTAACTTTTAAGGATAAGCAAGATACAAGATATGAATTAGCTGTTATGTGCAAACATACTATAACATGGGAGATGGGAGTGTGAAGCATGGAAAATAGCATGCAGAAGACAGATGAAGAACCAAGTCTGGAAGAAGACATAACCAAGGAACAGAAACTTATATTGCTAATATATGTTTCACTCTACAGAAAAAAATTAAGAATACACAGTCCTCAAAATAGCTCAAGGACAATATAAGATGAGAATGTCATAAAAAGAGAAATTGCAGAACTAAGAAAAATTGAGATTCAAAACAACATGGCTTTAAAATCAATAAACTAGAAAAACCAGTGAACAGACTATTTTGAGAGAATCAGATTGAGTGCAAATCGAAAGATGGATGTAGAAGACGAACATGAAATACTAGGATAACTGGTGACTCCGAAGTAGAAAATGCAACCAATGAAAGATACTTATTCAGATATATAATATGAATGGGATACTATACTAAGAAGAATGGAATCTATAAATTAAAAGGTCATACTATAAACTGGGGAAAAAATTGATGTAGAATAATTGACACTGAGATATAGCCCAGATAAGGATACAAGGGGTATTTTAATGGTAAAGAATTCTTCAGGCATCCAAGCAGAAAAATCAAATCACCCCCAGGGAAAAATCACGTAAGAGTCAGATCTCTCCACAGAAATCTATGTCAAGAATCAGTGAAGCAACTGCCTTCTTTTATGTTTTGATGGAAAGTGTGAATCCAAAATATTTACTCTGTTCAGTTTTCGTAGATGGAGATAAAAAACAGATAAAACATTAAGGTACTCTGTAGCCCTCCTTAAGAAAACTACTTGAAAAAGAGAGCAGTCCACGAAGAAATAAAGAATTTAGAAATGGATACACGATGATGAACATTAAATTCATTTAAATATAGAATTTAGACCGAACATCTAGAAGAACAAGGTGGTAGAGCTTTTACAATAATGTTCAAAGTGCCTGTAAGCTGAAAGTAACATGGTAGATTGTAGTGAAGATGCATGGAAGTTTAAGGTGCTATTTATTTACCTCACATTTCAAAGCTATGAGACTCTGAAATATGTAGTGAATGCCTTTTCTTTCTAAATCTTTTTACTTGTTTTAGGCCTCTTTTAGGAATGTGTATCTGCTAAGGAAGAAGGCGACCGCTGGAGATTTGCTTGTTTCTTTATCTTAAATTCAAAAACAGTGAACATTTTTAAAATTACTTAAAGCCTACATGGTATGATTCCATAACTATAAAATTATTTCCACCTAATCTTTCTGTGCGTTTGTTTGTATCTTCATCTGTAAGACGGGAGAAACAGTATTTCTCACAGGGTTGTTGTGAGGAGTACATTTATTTACCTGCAAAGTGCTTAGAACAGTGCCTGGCTCACAATTAGTGGTTACATCTAGGCTGCCATTATTTCAACACTGCACGAAGAAGAGGTAAGTGAGTTTGGCCTATTGCAGTGTTCTCCTAGCATCTGTCGTGTTTCTCATTCACGATTTGGCTCAGGGCGGTTCATCCTGGTGGTGACTTGAGCGAACAGTCTTCGATACCGTACGGGGCTTCGGGCTGGTTCGGGTCTACCTGCGCTATCTCTGCACCTGGGCGACCTTGGCTTTGCCCACACGGATGACTCAATCGGTCAGGCGTCTAGGCGCCTGTCCTCTTCCTCCGCCCAGGCCGCCGACCCCCTGGCTCCCCAGCGGGGCCTCCTCCTGCCACGTGACGCCCCCGCCAGGGGCCCCAGCGCCCTCCTCGCGGACGCGCCGTTCCGGCTCCCGGGCTCCGCCTGTGCGCGGCCTCCTCGGCGCAGCCATCCTCGCGGCTGCCGAGGGCGGCAAAGCCCACGGCATCTGCCATTTGTCATTCAGCCCGTCGGCACCGCCCCGAGCCTTGATTTAGACACGTCTGGGGCGTACTCTGGCCTCACTCTGCTGGTGGACGGACGGACGAACGGACGGGGCGGCTCTCTCCCTGCCCGGAGGACCGCGGGCCTTGGCGCGCGGGACGCTTCCCCGGGTCGCCGTCATGGCCGCGGAGGCGGCGCGCCCGAGCTGCCTCGCCTGAGTTCCGGGGGGCTCTTGACCCCGCAGGGTAGGTGGCGGGGTCCCCGTGGCCAGGCTCCGTGGCCGCGGGGCCCGCTGTGGGCCCGGGGGCGGCAGGGCGGCGGCATTGCCGCGGAGCGCGGACCGTCCTGGGCTGGTTGCCGCGCTGGGGAGGGTGTGCCGGTGCCGACGCGCCGTGTACGTGACGGGCTCCGGGCTCCTCGGGACGAAGTGTGAAACTCCGACAAATTGTCACCGGGCAAGCCAAGGCGACTTGAGCGAAAAATGCTTTCGACTGGTCGTTTTTAATGCCACTTTTGGAAGCATTCGCGTATATTGGGTGTGCAGTAAATAGACTTCAGTTTTTGAAACCTGGCACTCTCACCATGCCAAAAGGCCAAAAAAGAAAAAAAAAAAAAGTCTTAAAAGTAATAACGTGAGTAAATACGAAATGTTTGCGTTAGCGTCGTTGTGGAAAATATGATTCGCTTTATGCTTTCTATGTTATGGATCCTATAAGATAGACTCTTCAAACTATTTTAAAATGTGGGCTCCTAAAAATTTCCTAGATTGGGATAACTGATAATGCAACTTTGGTTATTTAGTCTCAGCATCAAACTTTAAGGACGGCGGTGGGGATTTTTACTTCTTAATGAATATACTCCTGTAATTTTGACTTTTTTTTCCCTCCCAACAAATGTGTTACTTTTATGTTTTAGGAAACCAATAAAAATTAAAAATAGAAGCACTCAGCTTAGGTCCTCCTTCTTCCAGGAATCCTTCCCTAACCCCTCCCTCCCCAGGCAGGATCCGAGGCCCCTCCTGTGAGCTTTCTGGGGCCTCATTGAGGTCCTGGTCCCTAATGTCCTCCCCAGCCCCCCAGTGTATTAACCCACCAGTCTCGCTTGCAGCCCAGTGGATCCTTAGCACATGGTAAGTGATTAATACTGTTTAACGACTGAAGGAAACGATGAAACGGTCTGATGTTTCACAGTTTTAGCTCTAAAATTATAGAGTGGTAAATTTAGATAAAAATATTTGTTTAAAAGTTAAGGATCTAGAAATGTTGACAACGTCCGATGTCCCTGTTGCACGTCCTAGCCGTTCCACACTTAGGTGTTTATCCTCTAGAGCGATGTTTTTCAGAGTTTGAAGCCCATTTTAGTGGGCTGTAAACTCAGTAAAGTGGATAATGATCAGGATTTGTAAAACACGAACTAACAGAATCGAAAATATCAGAATGTGTCTCAGGTTGTAGGGTATTTTGAAACTTTTTCCTCTAAGTTTTATACACAGATGTGTGTCATGATGTAAAACGTCATTCCTTAGTATGAGTCATGGTCAAAAAAGTTTGAAAGCCACTGCCCTAGATAAATTTTCATGCATATACACAAGGAGACGTGTACAAGGTTTACTGCAGTGTTATTTGTAATACCCCAAAGCTGGAAGCAACTTTCATGTCCATCTGATAGGAGAAAGGTGAACTCTACTCTAGTCATAAAATGAAACTTACTTACTACAGTGGTGAATGAAGTAGTTTCGTGTTTTAGCATAAATGCTTCTCAATGTTGAGCCAAAAAAAAAAAAAAAAGCAACCAGCTTGCTGAAGAATACTGTATGATATCATCTATGTGAAATTCAGAACCTGGTGAAATAAATCTGTTATTAAGAATGCATTTATAGGCATTAAAAGTAGTAAAGAAAAATTGTAAATAAGTGAATATCATAAAATTCAAGTTAGTCGTCATCTCCTGGGGGAGCGAAGCGGGCTGTGAATGTTAAGGGACACAGGGTTTTGAGGATGCTGGAAATGCTTTCTTCCCTGCCCTGAGTGGGTAGTGGTTAAATGGGTGTTTGCTTTATATCGCTTTGTTAAATTGTACATATGTCAGTATATTAAATTTCCTCCAAATATATTAAAATATGGATGGGCATATCAAAAAGCAGAAACCTGAAGCCAGGGCTCTAGTCTATTATTCATATTTTCCAGCTGCTCTCTCTCTAAAAAAAAAAAAAAAGAAAAAGTGATCAGGGAGAGATACCTAGAGAATTTAAACAATATCAGTAATATTTTATTTCATAAATTCTCTGGTAGATACATCATTGTTCATTAAATTCTTTGTTTTTATATCCTAACTTTATAATATTTTTAAAAATATTTAGAATAAAATTAAAATCATTCACAGATAATAATGTGAACACTGGTGTGTTTGTTTTTTAAAATGCAACTTTTATTTATCTTTTATGAAACTGAAATATTTTATGTAATAATTTAAGCTAAACTAAAATTCTTTTATGAAAAATTAAATACCGAAAGCATATAAAAACATAACATACCTTAATCAGGGGTCTAAAACTGCTAACATGTTGTCATATTTCAACAATTTCAATTCCTCAGTCACGCTAGGCCACATTTCAAGTGCTCAGTAGCCACATGTGACTGGTGGCTATCATATTTTATTATATTTTATATTACACTATATATGGTATATGTATGTATGGTATATATGGTATAACAAAACATTTCCATTATTGTGGAAATTTCTATTGGAAAACATTGTTCAATATACAAATCCTTTGTTGGTTATATAAACTACAGACAATCTTTGTGCTTTTGTGTCCTAAGATATTCTCTACTATTAAGGTAATATATTTAAAAACTTTTTTCTAAAAGTTTCAAGGCTTGTATTTTTATATATTTAATTAATTTACCTGACGTGTGTGTGTGTGTGTGTGTGTGTGTGCGCGCGCGCGCGCGCGCGCATAAATGTATATATTTTATTTGTGTCATGAGATTAAGATTAATTTGTTTTCCTTTTCCTATGTGGAGCAGTAATTGTCCCATACCAGGGATTTGCAGTGCCATCCTCTGGCATAAATATATTCCCAGATATCCTTGGGCTCATTTCTGGGCTCTTTACTCTGGTCATTGATTTATCTGCAAATTCTACAGATTTTATTTACTGTCGCTTAATATGTAGCATATTTTTCGGTTCTAAGAATTAAAATTTTTTTTCATTATGATGCTATTTTCTTTCCCTATGATTTTTAGATGTATTTTCTTGTTCCATACGTGGATGATTTTCAGAGTTATCCTTTTGTTACTGATTTCTAATGCGCATTGTAGTCAGCAAATGAGGGCTCTATGCTACCGATTCTTTGAAATTTGAGAATCGCTTTGTGGCCTCATGGTTACTTTTTCAACTGCCCCTTGAATGATTGGGAATATATACTCATAGACTTTTGGGGCAAGGCAGGTGTGTGTATATATACATATATATACATACATATATACACGTATGTGTATATAAACGTACGTACATATATGTACACATATCCATATGTCTTAGATCAAACATAAAAATTGTGGCACTCAAATTTTTTTTAACCTTATTAAATTTTTGGTTTGATCTATCAATTACCAAGATAGGTGTAATAAAAATATCACAATAAAATAATGCATTTTCTTAATTTTTTCTTATAATTCTGTAAACTTTGTTTTATAAAGTTGAAAGTGTATGCAAGTTTGGAATTGCTCTATCTTCTTTGTAAATTGACCCTTTTGTCATTCTATAGCGATGTTTTATTCGGCCTCCCCTAAACGCCTTTTACTTAAAGTCCATTTGTTTTATAATACCATAGTCACACCTTTCTCTTAGTTAGCAATTGGTTTAGAATACCTCCTTCAAATAGGTAAAACACGATTGTTTTTCTAATCCGCTCTGACTATCTTTGGTCTTTAATTGGAGCTCTCAGCCCAATTAAGTTTAATGTAATTACTGATATATTTAGGATTAAAGTTTGCATTCTATTTTATGGTTGTTTTTATCCTGTCTTTGTGTTTTTTTTTCTTCTTTGCCATCTTTTGGATTTTTTCTTATTCCATTTTGTCCCTCTCAACTAGTATATATTTGATTTCTTTCTTTTGGTAGTTTCCTTTAAAACTTTAATGAATAAATTTAACTGAATCTGAAGTTTGTTAATGCTATTCTTCTTCCAAATAATTCAAGAAATCTAGTTTGCTTTGACACCAGTTAATCTCCTGGCCTACATGTATTGTTATCCAAAGTTTCAATTCTGTCTTGATTTTTGTCTCCTGTAAATTTGGCATTATTATTATTTTTTGTTTTTATGGATTCTATGCTTGTCATTCCTTCTTGCATCTCAAATCTTTCTTTTTTTCTTCAAGTATATATTTAAGAAGCTTGTTTATTAAGGGACTATTGTTGGCAAACTTTATTTGAAAATGTCTTTATTTTGCTTTCATTCTTGAATGATGGTTTTGTTTGGCATACAATTCCAGGTTAACAGGTTCTTTCTTAGTCCCTTGCAGGTATCATTCCATTGACTTCTGTGTTCAATGTTAACAGTTCGTTCAAATAACTGTGATTTGTTGGTAATCTGTCTCTCCTTTTTTTTTTTTTGGTCTTATTTTAAATTTTTTTTTCTCTTGTGTTCTACAGTTTTCCATCGGTGTGGACATTTCATTTATCCTGGATTGATTGTGTTTCCTGTCTCTAAGGTTAGTCTTTCGTCAGTTCTCAAAAGTTTTATTCTTTATCTCTTTCTGTGTTTTTTTTCCTCCATTATTTCTATTTCTTTAAGAACTCTGATTTGACTTCTATTAGGCAATCTAATTCTATTTTCCATGTCTTTAAATTTTAATCTAGCTTTTATATATTTTATATATATTTTTTGTCTGTTGAATTCTAGATAATTTTTTCACATCTGTATTCTGGTCTTTCTCTAATTTTTCTTCTACAAATTGAGCTGTTATTTATAGACAATAAAAGAATAAACTGTATGGCTTGATGAAATATATATATATATATACACACACACACACACACACACACACACACACACACACACACACACACACACACACACACACACACACACACACACACACACACACGCCACACACACACGCCTGCATGATCACCACCCAGATAAAAGTATAAAACGTTTTCATCCCTGCAGAAGTTCCTTCCTGTGCCCTCCTATCAGTAGAGCCACTCCTCTCCCCCCGTCGACTACTCTGCTGACTTTAGTAGCCATGGATTATTTTCAGGTGTTCTTGAACTTCATATAAATGGAATCATATGGTTTATTCTTCTTGTGTTAGTTTTCTTTTGTTCACAGGATATTTTTGAGATTCATCCATGTCTCATATATAAGTAGTTTGTTTGCTTTGTAGAGAGGGGTGGCAAACTGTGACCTCTGAGCCAAGTCCAGCCCACACCATGTCTTTTTAGAATGTTATTGGACATAGCCACATCCATTAAGCAGAGTCAAGTACTTATAGCAGAGACTGTATGACCCACAAAGCCTAAGCTACTTACTTACAGAAAGTTTGGTGACCTCTCTTCTATATTATTGCATTATATAGCCATACCACAATTCATCCTTTCTCATTGATGAACAAAGAAGTTGTTTTCAGTTTTTGGCTATTATAAATAAAATTACTACAGATATTTTTGACATGCTATTGGTGGACGTATACTCATATCTCTTGGATATGTACCACGGATCTGGATTGGTGGTATTTGGGTAAGTTGGTTGCATTTCCATAAATATTAATAATATTGAACATCTTTTTATGTCTTTATTGGGAATTCAGATTCTTTTGTGAAGTACCTGTTTAAATCTTTTGCCTGCTTTTTTTTCTTTTTCCTTAAATCAGGTTATCTTTGTTGATGATTTTAATTTCTTATATATTCTGGATAGAAAACCTTTATCAGGTGCATGTTTACAAATGAAAGTTGTCTGAAATTTGCCTATTCTCTTAATAGTGCTTTTGGATGAGCAGATTTATTTTTATGAAGTTGGTCAGTTTTTTTTCTTTTTTGGTGGCAGACGGTGAAGAGTTAGTGATTTTTGCACCCTGCCCATAAAATTTTCTCCCACAATAATTTTTGTCCTCCCTCAGGGTCCTAAAGTCATTTGCCTGTGGTTTCCTCCAGAGGTTTTTTCGTTTTAGTCCTCGCTGTTGGGTCTTTGATTTACCTCCAGTCGATTTTTGTGTATGCTGCGAGGTACGGAGTGAGGGTCAAGATTTATTTTCTATATGGACATCCATTTGCTCTACACATTTATTAAAAAGACCTTTCTTTTTCCATTGAATTGCAATGGGGCCTTTGTTGAAAACGAGTGATCGTATATTTGGGTCTGCATCTGAATTCTCTTCTGTTCCACTCAAGTATTTATTAGCTCTTCTATCAGTACCACACTTTCTTAGTTACTGTAGTTTGTAGCCAGTCTTGACATGCAGTAGTGTAAACTCTCCAATTTTGTTCTTCTTAAGGATTGTTTTAGCTATTTAAGTGCTTTGCATTTCTATATAAATTTTAGAATGAATTTGTTAACATCTGTTAAAAAATTTTTTACCAGACTTTCGATTGGGACTGAATGAATTCTACGGAACAAATTTAAAAGAATGGGCATCTTAATAGAATCTTCCAGTTCATGAACATGGTATATCTCTCCATTGAATAAGTTTTTCAGTTATTTCCAGCATTGTATTATGTTTCAGTGTAGAGAACTTACACATTATTAAATTTCATTTTAGGCATTTGACTTTTTTTGATGATATTGTTAAATTGTATCATTTTCTTAATTTTATTTTCCAAATATCTTGCTAATATATAGAAATGCAATTGGTTTTTATATATCAAGCTTATATTTTGTGACCGTGCTGAATTCACTTTTTAGGTCTGGCAGTTCATAGATTGTTGGGGATTTTCTAAATGCACGATCATGTCATCTGCAAAAAAATTTTTTTTTACTTTGCCTTTCTAATCTCTATTCCTTTTTTCTTTTTCTTGCCTTATTGCCTTGACTGGAAACACTGGAACAATATTTAACAGGAGTGTTAAAATGAACATCCTTGGTTTTTTCTAATCTTAAGGGAAGATACCTCAATATTTCACTGTTAAGGATGACTTTACTGTATTTTTTTGTAGGTGCCCTTTACCAGATTGAGGAAATTTTCTTCTATTCCTGGTTTACTGAGATTTGTTTTCACAAATGGGTATTAAATTTTTAAAACTTTTTATTATTAAATTTAGATTTACAGAAGAGTTGCAAAGATAGTATAGAGTGTTCCTATATACTCTTCACCTAGCTTCATCTAATGTTACCATCTTACATAACATTTACCAAATTTAAGAAATTAACATTGGCACAATACTATTATTTAAATGACAGACTTTATTCAGATTTCCCCAGTTTTTCCACCAATGTCCTTTTTCTGTTCTAGGATCTAGTCCATATACTACATTGCATTTAGTTGTCGTGTTCTCTAGTCTACTCCAATCCGTGACAGTTTTTAGTTTTTACTTGTTTTTCATGACCTTGCCACTTTTGAAGAGTACTGGTCATGTATTTTATACAGTGTCTTTCAATTTGGGTTTGTCCATTGTTTTCTTAGAATTAGACGAGATTATGGACTTGGGAGCAGAATACTACAGAGATGTTGTGCCCTTTTGTTGCATCATATCTGGGGGCACATAATATATCCACATCAACATGTTAACCTGGATCATATAGTTTAGATGGTGTCTGCCAGATTTCTCCATTGTAACATTACTTCTTTTTGTTTTCTGCTATTTATTTTGTTAGAAGCAAGTCCACACTCAAGGGGATGAGAGGAAAATGTATCAAATGATTTGAAGATATATGTTAAAACTACCATGGTGATGAATAAATATTTTGAGGGAGATATTTTGAGGGTGTGCAAATGTCCCATTTCTCCTTTAAGTTTAGCATTCAGCTGATGTGGCCTGCAGCAATTATTGTTGTAGTATTCTAATGGTGATTTTCCATTTCCTTCATTCTTTCTACATTTATTAACTGGAATTCTGACTCTAGAGCCAGACTACCTGGGTTCAATTCCTACTTCTGCCTCTTTCTGCTCTACAATGTAATGTTAGCCAGTTACTTAACTTCTCTATATTTTAGTTTTCTCATTTATAAAATGTAAATAACAAGAATATACCAAAAAAGATTGTTGAGATGATTAAATGAGCTAATTACATTGAAAGGGCTAAGAATTATGCTTAGTCCTTAGGGAAGTATTCATTTTTTTTTTCTTTCTGTATTTCTTAATGTGGTAGGTTTTAATCATTTTAATTATATAAATTATGTAATTATTAAATCACCTTGTACTCTTGGATAAATCTTATATATTTATATGATCTGGATTTAACTTAATGTTAAATTTTTTTTTCATGTAATATTCATGCCTCATACAGTAGCTGTTCTTTTGCCATAGCAAAAGACGTAATGAACGATAGATTCCTAAAAAAATAGATATTACACAAGAGTTTAGCAACTGAGGTGACAACATTCCCAACTTTCTAGAGCGATTTCTATCTGAGTCTTTGGGTAGAGATAGAGATCGGGATAGCTCTTGCAAATGTCTTTTTAAATATCGAATGAGCAAATTCAGAACTTGGCATATGTTGTGAAAAATGGCCCCTCAGCAGGAAGGAAACATGATTTTTAGCTTTTCTACAAGTTTCACCTTGAACATTATATTATCGTAGAGGTTTCAGTATTTTTAGAAAGATTTGGAATATTTTTAAAAGATTCATTTGCCAGCAATGTGTATTGAGCAATTTCTCTCTGCCAGGCAATGTGTTTTGCTGGTTTGGGATTCTTTGCTCTTGAGAAGCTTATGGGCCAGTCAGGATCACTTCAGAAGTTGGAGGCAGGCCTACTTGAATCATTCAGGGACACTCAATGTCTTCATTTTTTAAAAGTGGATACAGTTAAATTCTAATATCTTCTCTGTTTCTTTTACTCCTCTCAGCATCTTGGGTGTGCTTTTGTCACCCTGTGCTATTTCTCCCTGTGTTCAGGTTTTTTCTTTCCTTCTTGTTGTGTGTAATGACCACTGGGGTCAGTTCCCTGAAAAAAAAAAAAAAAAAAAGTCCTTCGGTGACATCCTAGGACTTGAGAAAACAAGTCCTTGGCTTATTAGCCTGACAGTGGTCCTTCTCTGTCTAGTCTAAGCTTGCTTTACTAGCCTAAGCTTGCTTTACTAGCCTAATAGTTTTACTATTAGAATTAGTCCAGTGTCACAGTTGAGATTAACTACTCATCAGAACCTGAAGTCACTGCACTGTGTTTGAGGCTGTGCTTTTACTCATGCCGTTTTCTCTGCTTAAAGTGGATTTTCTAAAAAAATTTCCAGGCTCTGTTCAGAAGATATTCACTCCACAATCCTACTAGCTAGATAGGAACCCTATAATTTGTTATCTGTAGCCCTTATAAAATTTACCTTTCATCACCAATCTTTATATCTAAATGTCATTTCCAGTTGGTCAGGTTCTTAGAGATAGGGTTCCAGTACCTACCATGATACTTTGCATACAAAGAGCTATTGCTAAATAACTACCACTCTTAAGTACCTTCTATAATTGTGCTACAATTTTGCAAAGTCAGTATTCTTGTCTCTGTTTTAAATTGTGAAGAAACTCAGTATCAAAGAGATTAAGAAAATTGCCCAACACTGTATAGTTAGTAAGTGGCAAAGCTGGTTTGTCTGATTCAAAAGCTCTTGCTATTTCTTCTATGCCGTATTGCCTTAGTACTAAAAATAGTTAAATAAAGTTATTAAACAGATGTATTTATGGTAAAACACATTACTGAAATTGCTTCACTTACATTGTCAGTGTGTTATTTGGAGTCTTTGTTGCAGTGACCAAGCTACTTGCTGTGCACTAACTGCCGTGCTCCTGCTTTCTATGGATTTTCCTTCTAAGTTTTTCTCTCTTTTTCTGATACTAATGGATAAAGTTTAAATAGTCTGATTTTGGCTTATTTTGGGGTCAACAAAACAGAAACTTAAGCACACTTTGGTCTCTTTTATTTTTAAGTAGAAAAATTTGCATTAGCCTAATAACCTTTACTAAGGCAACTGATAAGGTAAGTTTATTTTTTATGAAGTACTTTTACTCCTATTGAGGTATAAAATACATGGTGGGGGGAGCATATAAAGTATGCCAATCTTAAATGTACAGTTCAATGAATTTTTAGACAGACATGGACCTGCATAACCACTAATTCAAGATAGATAATGACATCCATCCGGAAAGAGAATTCTCTCACACACCTCCTAGCCAGTGTCTCCCCTAGAGATAACGCTCTTCTGTTTTCCATCACTGTAGGCTGGTTTTGTCATTCTTGAATTTTAAGGGTAACTGACAGTATATATTCCTTTGTGTTTGACTTCTTCCAGTCAGTATACATTTTTGAAATTCATCCGTGTTGACGCATGTATACTTCTTTCTTGTAGCATTCCATTCTTTTTTTCTGAGTAGCTTTCCATTGTATCAGTAGACCACAATTTTTTTTATTCATTCTTTTAATAGATATGTGGATTGTGTTCTAATTTTAACTATTACAAATAAAGGTGCTATGAAGTCATACACACATGTTTTGGTGGACATTGCAGTATTTTGCTGGAGAATGTATCGAAGATTAGAGTTGTTAAGTCATAGAGTAGCCATTGTTTTAGTTTCAATTTTGCCAGAAGGTTTAACAGTAAATGACCCCTGCTAGCAGTTGTAGTTCTGCATTTTCACCAGCACTTGATATTGTTATTCTTTTTCATTTTGAGCTCTCTTGTGGACGTGAGCTGATATCTCATGGTTTTCATTTGCAGTTTCTTTATTATGTGACATTGTTGCCATCATAACAATTGGGAGGTAACGAAACCCTAAATCAAGAAAATCTAAAGAAAAATGTGGCTCATCGGATCTCAGAGTGGAGCATGATGGGAGGGAGACCAAATGAAATGTCTTTTGGTCCTGGTTAGCTCTTAAACATCCCTCATCTTTTATATTTTGGAACAGAGACAGAAGGTTTAGATTCCAGTTCTATTTGTTTTAAATTTACTGTTAACTACCATTAATGCAGTCAGTGAGTTCAACTTTTCATAGGAAATATTATTACTAGACCTCGAAACAAAAGGTTTCTGTTAGATAGTTAATGTTTGAGTCTACCCAGTGTTAAATATCCTTCCTTCTTTCATCCCTGGGAAAGATACTCTGAAATATCCAGGAAGGGTCTGTATATTAGTCTACTTGTGCTGCCATAACAAAATCAAAAGACTGAATGGCTTAAACAGCAAATATATATTTACTGACAGTCCTGCAATCTAGAAGTCTAAGATCGGAGTGCCAGAAATTTTGGTTTCTGGTGAGATTTCTCTTTCTGGCTTGTAGATGGCTGCTTTCTTCCTGTGTCATCACATGGCCTCTCTGCATGTGAGGAGAAAGAGTGGTCTCTGACATGTCTTTCCCTTATTATAAGGACACAAGTCTCACCCTTATGATCTCATTTAACCTTAGTTACCTCTTTAAAGGCCTTGTCACCAAATATAATCATATTGAAGGCTAAAGGCTTCAACATACGAATTTTGGAGGGACAGAATTCAGCCTGTAACATTCTGCCCTCTGGCCCCCTAAATTCATGTTGTTCTTGCATGCAAAATACATTCATTCTGTCCCAACAGTCCGAAGAGTCTGAGTGCATTCGAGCATCAATTCAGAAGTCTTGAGTCCAGAGTCTCATCTAAATATCTAAATTAGGTATGGTTGAGACTTGAGGTATGATTCATCTTGAGGCTAAATTCCTCTCCAGTGGTGAATCTCTGCAACCAAACAGGTTAGGTGGTTCCAGAATACAGTAGTGGGACAGCCATAGGATAGACATTGCCATTCTAAAAGGGAGAGGTTGGAAAGAAGAAAAAGGGGTTGAGAGGTCACAAATGAGTCCAAAATCTTTCAAGGCAAATTCCATTATATTTTAAGGTGCAAGAATAATCCTTTTTTGAGTTTGATAATCTGCCCTCTGGCCTTGTGGCGGTAGGCAGTGGCCCCATTCCCTCAGTTTTTTGGTGGCCCCGCCCCTGAGGCACCAGGTGGGGGCAGCCTTGTCCACTGACACCAAGGATGGGGGCCCCACCCTCTGAAATCAAGGAGGAAATAGCATTAACCTTTGAGACTATAGTGGGAATGGAATACTGATCTCTGAATTGCCTTTGGGATCATATTTACCTTTTGAAGAATAAAGTGTGTTTGCAGCCACATAGCTCTATTGACTAGTCCTATTCAATCTCAAGTCCAAAAGCTTTTATTTCATCATCTCGTCTGTGTTCCTTTTGGTCCAAACTAGCACTGTCTTTGCTTGTATAATTTCATCTCAATTCCTGGCTTCTGCAGACTTGGCTGATTAACTCCAAGAGTAATCTCGTTACAGAGTGATTATCCAGCCACACCCATGTGTTCTCTCCAGGAAATACTTTCTCCTTTTTTGCGCTATGGGTAGACAATTTTTCCAAATCTTCAAGTTCTTATATCTTTTTGCTTAAGGATTTATTCAATTTATCTTTCTCCTTTCACATTTTACTAAAAGTAGTGAGGAGAAGCCCTCAACACTTTGATTAAAAATCTCTTCAACCAAATATCCAGTGTCATCAATTGTAAGTTCTTCCACTAAACACTAGAACCCAATTCAGCTGTATTCTTTGCTAGTTTACAACTAGGATCACTCTTCCTCGTTTCCACTAGTTTGTGCTTCATTTTCACCTAAAGTCTCTTCAAGGCAATCTAGGCTCTTCCTAGCATGTACCCCAAAGCTCTTTCAGCCTCTACCCATTACCTACTATTGAAGCCACTTCCACATCATCCGCATTTGTTACAGCAGCACCCCACTTCATGGTACCAAATCTGTATCAGTCTGCTGTAACACAATACCACAGATTGGGTGGCCGAAACAACAGAAATTTATTTTCTCACAATTCTGGAGGCTAGAAGTCCAAGATCAAGGTGCCAGTAAATTCGGTGCCTCTCTTTTTGGCTCGTAGACATCTTCCTCCTTCTCGTGTCTTCACACGCATGTGTGTGTGCATGGAGAGAGTGGTCTCTGGTGTCTCTTCATCTTATAAGGACACCAGTCCTATTGGATTCAGACTCTCCTTCCTTAACCTCTTTTAACCTTAATGATCTGCCGAAGGACCCTTTTTCAGAGTCACCTTGAAGATTAGGGCTTCAACATAGGAATTCTGAGAGACACAATTCAGTCTCTAACAGTGGGTTTTATAGAAATGCATGTAGCAGTAAAATATTGGGAGCGAATATAAGCTGCTTTAGTGTTCATGCTACTTTCATTCTCTGCCATATATTTTTTTTTAAAAATAGTATTAGCTTTTACAATGCAACTAGTTTAGCTCCTGCTGGAGATTTTGAGAGCTTATGTGAAGTAGAGCTATTATGTTAATTCTCTCTGCACTTCTGAGAAGCATGAAGTCAGTGTCATATGTTTTAATGGTAATACCTTGTCGCATACAAAGATGTTTAACACTGCAGTCTAGAAAATTGCTTTAAAACAGCTGGGGAAAGATGTTCGTATTCTCAGAGGACATGATTTAGAAAATCATTCACTGAGGTTTTAAAATCCACCATATATGGGAAAATGTTGATTTTTCTCACACCTTCCTAGGATTAGTAATATAATACATATCCAGACATAATCTTTGGATATTGAAAGTTATACATTTTTCCAGTACGCTTTAGAGTTTTTGTGGGGTTTTTTGGTAGTGATTTACCTTTTTCTGTTACTCTGTTTTTCTGTGCACAGTGTTGGAGATGATGGAAAATATTCTAATTTAAAGCATAAACATATCACTCAGAGTTTTAAAAATTAGAGTAGTTGGTATCTGTGTGTGTGTAAAAACAGGAAGGAACATTTAATTTTTTCTACTAGGCTGAGAACTCAAAATATTTTGTAAGTACCTAAAGTCACTGAATTTCCCTGCCTCCTATTATGCTGGCTGAGATTAAAATAGGAAAGAGGAAGAAGAGACTTGGTTGGTCCATAAAGTTGGGTTATTTTGGAGAAGAGTGTTGATCAGAGGTTGTACGTATTAAAGACCATGTTTATTTCATGAATCTTCTCTTAGAAGCTTTCAGCTGTTTAGAAGCCAGCATCTCTGTTTCTGTAATTGCTTTTGACAGGTGGAGGTAGTGGTGTAGTCTCTTCTATATCGTGCCAGGCTATTTTATCCAGAATGACCTAGGTATGTTGTTTTAAAATGGGAAATGCAAACTTTACTGACCAATTAGGATCCAAGACTATATAAAATCTTTGTGGGAGACTTAGGAACAGCTAATGTAGAGCTAATTGTAGGAAAGGCAGCATCTGACCTCCCTTTCAGAGCACAGACTGATGTATAATGGGGAAATGAAGTGAATAGAAAATATTTCCAAATGAAAAAGGAGATTATAAATCAGTTGAAAGTGGGTGGCTGCAGTAAAAACACAAATACAGACAGTATATGGTGGCAATAGTGAGTTGCTCTAGAACTAGTAAAATATCAAAAGAGTTTTGATATAAGCATTAAACTGTTTTAAGAAGCATAGCCTCTTTTTGGATCAAAAAGAACAGAATTTGACAGCGACAGTTTATAAATGGTATTTACATAATTAAAGAGTGTATAAACCGAATAAGTTTTGTCAACAAGAGATTTGGTGGCATTATTAACATGCCCAAAGGAGAAAGAGAGCTCATGAGCAGAAAAGACTGTTGGGTCATCTGATATCTACACTACTGTGCTGTCGTATATGATAAAGTGGGTTCTTCTGTCAACAATTGATACCACTGTCCATTAAGATCATTTAACTAACTTACCTTGTTTGGATTGTACTAAGAAACCCTATGTGCCCGTCAGAGGAGGCTAGGTTATGCTGTAGAACAAATAGCTCTAAAAGCTCAATGTGGTTTAACAGAACAAAAGTTATTAGTTTATTGTTTGCCCATGCTACAAGTCCAGAGTAGATTGGTGGTGGTTGTGGTGGGGAGTGTTTCTATTTTACACAATCACTCAGCAACCTTATACCTGGTAGCTGTGTCATCTGAAACATGGCAGTGAGGCACTGGTTTCTATCACACAGGAAGGGAGTGTTAGAGGATTTCATGCTGCTAATTAAATACTTTGGAATACTTGTTGTTTCTGCTCACAGTCCATTAGCTAAAACAAATTACATAGCTTCCATCAGCTGTAATGGAGTGAGGACATGTGCTTGTCTCATGTGCACTGAGGCTGGATACCAGTGAGCGCTGGAAATTTCAACCAGGTCAGCATTTGTGCTCACTAAATATTAAGTTCACTTTTCTCCTCAAGTACAGAATACACTAACTCCCTCCACAAGGGGTACAAGCTGACTTTCTATTCAATTACTGCATCTACTCAGTGTCTAGGATTTTGGGGTTATGTGCAATAATCTCTACATTGAATCTAGTTATGGCTCCTCTTAATTAGGAGACCTGTGAAATAAAAATGCAAGTTATTTGTATGCACACACACACACCTCACTTGGCCATTGCACATACCTAATATATAATAGTAGATTAGGGACAAACACAGTAAACCATCCTGTTTAGAAAAGAGAAACATGGAAGACACATTGGAGTTGCTGGTCCATAACAATTCTGAAATCCCTCACAACAGATATTGGGACACCCTGTGGGGCAAAATATTTCTCGATTAGGGCCTGATTCTATTTTCTTGTTCATTGTTTTCATGGGCCCTGGTTTTACCCTCTGCGTACAAGTTTTACCCTCCCTTTTTATCTTCCTTAGCCACATATGAGTGGAGAGTGGATAATTTGGGCTATTTGGAAACTAGGCAACTATTTCTGCCCACTTCCTCCATATACAAGGTTGGGAGCCAAAGTATCATTTTAAGACTTCAGCTAATAGGCTGGTTCTCTAGCAGCACATTATGTTCAAAATTCAGGTTTCTTATCTGTTTGTTTCCAGTAGTTCTATGTGATAGTAAACACACCCCTATTTTTTCTTTTGTTTCAAAACCTGGTTCTCAGATCGCTGTGTTGATTTGTTTCCTCCTATAGGTCTCTTTCTGGACCTAAAGAAAGTTATTTTAGGACTGGCTGGCTTCTATTGGAAGCTTTACCCTTAATTTTATCTTTTCCTCAGTCACTTTATCCAAATAAAATGATTTAGTGGATACATTATATATTCTTTCCCTGAGGCAATTTAATTTTTTAATAAAAGGTTTTTCTGGGCTTATGACCTTCAAAGTCTGTTAGTTTGGGAGCTGAGAAGAAATATAACCTGGCAAATCTGAAATGGCTGGAATCCCTTCTTCTTGAAAACTGATAGTTCTTTTTTGAGCTCATCTCTTTCTTGAATACCTTGCCAAATGCAGCCAGTAATAATCAATGTACACTTGAAATGATTTGTTTGCTTATTTCTTCTAGAGCTGCAAGTTCATTAGGCAGGTGATATGCCTCCCGAGACACCAGAAATAAATACTTTACTAAATATTTTGCCACTGTATAAAATACATGATTATCTTTCCAGCCCTTAAGATCAGTTTCCTTGCTGCTCCCTGACCAGTAAACCAAGGTCATATATTTTAGGTTTTTGCTTGAGAAGCATCCTACTTCTGGTACCAATTCTGTGTAGTCATTATGGGCAAAAGTTATGCTGTGCTAACAAGCCATCCCCAAACCTCAGTGGCTTCACTGAAGAACATTTCATTTTTTTGCTCACACTAAACATCTCTTGTGGATTTGTGGGAGACTGTGTTCCACACAGTCAGACCCAGGCCTATGGATGCACTACTGTCTTGTAGCTGTTTGGTTCTGAAACACTTGGCCTTCCTGATTACCCTAGTAGGGAAAGAAAATATTCAGTGGTCTTGGTCCAGTAGTTAACTGTTTATTAGCAGCCTACAACTAGTCACATGGCCCTGTCTAACTATAAGGGGGTGGAGAAGTTCAAACAGGAATATAAACAGAAGGATTTATACTGTATATCTAAATAGTTAAAAGTTATGCGTTAGGCTAATAAACTAACTTTAAAAATATACTCTGTCATTCCTTGACAAATTTATCCCATATGACCTGGAAAACCACATTCGAATGTGGAATTCTTGGGAGTCTTGAGAGTTCCACACCTCTAGCATATGGCAATGTAGGGTGAGCCGACCTGTCTTCTCTTCACGTTCCAGGCCCAGTTCTGCACCATCAAGGGCATACATTTGAGCTTTGTTCATATGTCTGCACACAACCACCCCTTGGCCTCCTCTTGGGCCTGGGGTTGCATGCACAGTGGCACAGTCTATCCTCAGAAATACAGGTCTTGGGAAAGAGGGTTGTGCAGTCCCTGGTAGCAGGCTTGAAGCCCTTTGGACAAGGAATTCCATGGTTCCAGGGACCAGGAGCATAGTGTAGGAGGGGAGTCTGGGCCTGGGTAGGTGTGTCCTCTTAGAACCTTGGACATCTTTTTCATTTTAGAGGAATGGGTTCACTGCGAACCCCTCTTGCCCAGGTTTAAAGGCATTACTGAGCAAGTGTAGTATCTGTGTGCCTACAAAATGAGAATAGGATATGAGCAAGCACACAGGTCTGTACCATTCCTCGTGCTTACTGATTTCGCTTCCTAGATAGAGCTAGGGAGAGAAAATATCCTGATTTTCAAATTTGAGTATAATGTGTTGACAATTATAATTTTTATTATAGAGTTCTATTATATATAAATCAGTTTTTTATGTGTTTGTTCACAGCAAATTTGCATCAACCCTAGTTTTCTTGACCTTATGGAGGTATTGGGACTTTGCGTCCCTTTGAATAATGAATGATAAAAAGTAATGAGATATTCCAAGGAGTAAGTCTGAGAGATTTAATGCAGGGAGGACGGCCTAAGGAAGAAAGGAGGTAGGGTGCTTGGAAGATGAAGTCCTTAGTCTCGCATCCTGGAAAGAATGCTTCGGGGCTGCCCTCCAGCTCTTGCTTATCTCCACAGGAAGGTATGTCTACTACCTCAACCTAGTAATCCCTCTTGAACTGCAGTATACTGGTTTATAAAATGAGGATAATAATCGCTCTGACGACCTTGATAAGGATCCTTTGATAGAGTGGTAGAGATAAGAGCCAGGAGAATGGGTTGGAAAATGAATAGAAGGTGAGGAAATGGAGATTATCTCATTTTTCAAATCTTTTTAGAAGTTAGTCTGAGAAAGTTAGTCTGGAAATATAGTGGGAGGAGCTGAAGGATGATGTGGGGTTCAGTGAAGGTTTTATTTATTAAAGGTTGGGAAATAGAGCATCATTGTATGTTGGGAAGAAGTATCTCTAGTAGAAAGGGAGAAGATGGTAATGTAGAGGAAACTTTGCTGAGCTGTGGTTGACTTTTGGTGCTAGGAAAGGAAGTAGGCTTAGCCTTGGGAAGATGAGATGCTCTATCCAATAGCTCTTTTTTTCTCTCAGTGAAGCATGAAGTGGGTTTATGTACAAATGTTGGGAGTGAGGAGGCCACTTGGAAGGTAGAGGAGAAAGTGGGAAGTAACAAGGTGGGGAGATGTTCTGGAGTTGTTAGGCTCTAGAACCAAATGAGTCTGACAGCGCGAAGTCACTCCCCTTGTCTGTGAGGCCCCATCTCTGAACTTTCCCTCTCAATTTCTACTGCAGTAGCCTTTCCATTCTATTGTTTCTGTGCATTTTTAATATCCCCTGAGACATTCTCCAGTCACACTGAGCTGTCTACCTGGACTGTCCAAGTTATCTCTATGGTACCCATTATTATTTGGTTCTCTGTTTACAAAGTTGAATAGGTTTTGAGTAGTCTACTCTGACTTTTCCCTCTAGTTGTTATTTTTGGTGTGAGATTTTGTAGAGAGTGAGATCTTTCAGAAATGACTGTATTATCATCATCTCTTTATAAGGTCGTTGCCATGGACTGAATGTTTATGTCCCCCCCCAAATTCATATGTTGAAATCCTAACCCCCTACATGATGATATTTGAAGTTGGGGCTTTGGTAGGTAATTAGATCATGAGGGTGGAGCCTTCACAAATGGGATTGGTGCCCTTTTGAGAAGAGGCCAGAGAGCTAGCTAACTCTCTTTCTGCCACATGAGGATACAACAAGAAGCTGGCAGTCTGCAGACCTTAAGAGAGTTCTCACCAGAACCTGACTTCCAGCCTCCAGAACTGTGAGAAATAAATGTTTATTATTATGTTATTATTTAAGCCATCCAGTCTACGGTACTTTTTTACCTGAACTGACTAAGACATGTGTGGTCAGTTTTTTAATATTCTAGAATTTGAAAACCCTTTAACGTAGGTTAATAAGCTGTATCATTTTCATGGCAGATAAATGAAATTTAAAGCAAAGTGCCTCAAATATACCCTAATACTGAGAGTCCTGCCTTCCCATGAAGTTCTCCCCATCTCAGGATCCAGGTTCCTGGGAGCCAGAAACTCTAGTGAAGTAGAGCTACCCTGCCATTGTGATTACTGTAATTGTGCTTAACAAAGGCATTTTTTTGATGTTTGTGCATGTCTTGTCTTTGCAAACCTAATCGTACAGATATCATCCCTATCTAAGAATTTAAAATTATAAGAAAAACAGTGAATATGAACATAGATGTTATAGCTATGGTAACATACAAACAAAACAAACAAAAATTTAGTCAGTTGGGAACTACTGAGAACCATAAGTGTTGTGCTTCCACCGTATGTGCCATGGTGACTGTTTAGCAGTAGAGTAAGAGGGACATTAGTGCTTAGGGGTGATCATTATTACTCACCACGTCTTACTTGGAAAATTTTGATTGTTTGTTACAGAAATCAATGGTGACACAAATGACTCGATTTTCTCATCATAGGTTTCTTTGAGGGACAGGATAGCCCAGATGCTAAGAACCTAGACCCGTGTGTCATGATCAGCCATTTTCTAGTTGTGCAACCTTAGGCAACTTACTAAACCTCGTGGTGCCTGAGTTTCTTCATGGGTCAAAAAGGAAGAATAATGGTGTGTACCTCATAGGGGCGTTATGAGGGTTAAATGAAATTTTATGTGTGTGTATATGTATTTACAAAAAAACCTACAGCTAACATCATATTTAATGGTGAGAAAGTACAAGCTTTTCCACTAAGATCAGAAACAAGGCAGGGATGTTTCTTCTCATCACTCCTTTTCAACATACTATAAGCCCTAGCTAATGCAATAAGACAAGAAAAGGGGAAAAAAGGACACAGATTGAGAAAGAAGACGTAAAACTATCTTTGTTCACAGATGACATGATCGTCTATTTAGAAAATCTTAAAGAACTGACAAAAACTCATGAAACTAATAGCAATTAAAGCAAGGTTGCAGGATACAAGATTAATATACAAAAGCCAGTTGCTCTTCTATGTAGGAGCAATGAACAAGTGGAATTTGAAATGAAAACATCTTCCCCTCAATTTGCTGTCAACCTAAAACTGCTCCTAAAAAATATATTTAAGATATGGAATATATTTAAGAAGTACTGTGAGTTCAGACAGTACTTTCAGCTTACTTTTCACTTTTTGATTTTTGAAGTAAGTATGTTATGTTAATAATTCTTTGGAGAAAAAAACTCCAGAGAATTCGTTCCTTAAACTAAAATTTATTCTATAATGAAGGAAAATAGAATTCTTTATTCACGATTTGACATATAATTAGGTAGTTATCTCTTATGGACAATGAGTAAAATAGTTATTGTTCACAAATGGATGTTACTATTTTAGTGTTAAAAATAGATGCACAAAGGGACAGATGAGGTTTGAGGGGAAAGAGATGGGTTCACTTATAAAAGGGCAGCAGGAGGGATCTTTGTGGTGATGGAACTGTTTAATATCTTGACTGTGGTGGTACATGTGTCAGCCTACAGGTTATTCAATACTGTGGAACTAAACACACAAGTATAATGAGACCTGGGAAAGCTCAAAAGACCAGCGGATTGTATTAATCTAAATATCCTGATTGTATTTGTTTCGTGAACTGTTACCATTGGAGGAAACTGAACAAAAGGTGCTCAAGATGTCTCTTAAAACCTCATTTGAATCTGCAATTATCTTAATGAAATTCACTTTTAAAATGCATATGAAACTATTATATAAAACTAATAAATAACTTTAATTTTTAATTTATTTTGTTTTTAGGTTGTTCCTGCCTGATTGATAACAGAGTCCTCATTGGCTTTTGTAAGTTGAAATTTTAATTTTTTTATCTTCCACCCCAACATTTTGTATTTTCTAATTATATGGGAGTACTTTTCTAGAGAACCTGGAACAAAAATTGGAGCAAAACTTTTTATTATTTGGTTCTTATAATATGTTAAGGTCTGTTTTAGTTTTTCTGATACTATTAGGTGACAGTTATTTTGAGGAGCTTTGAATTGCACATCTTCGGTTGGGGCCATCTGTTTCTTTGGAGTGACTTCCTATTAGGGCTGTGATTAATGAGAGCAAAGTGCTGTCTGTGGAGCTGATGTTGTATATATGTCCATTCTGTTGGACATCAGAGTTCTTCACTCAGACATCTTTGTGACAGATGGTAAGAGGGATACAACACTCTGGGAGAAAGCCACTAGTGTGAATGGTTTGACTAGTGAGGTGAAACAAATATTGTTTCATTCACCTGCGAAAATCTGGCAATTAGATGAAATGAGGAGAGGATTCCTGATTGGGAGAAGTTTTATTCCCATGTTATCGTTTAGAGTAGCTAAATTTCTGTTCCGTAACTTTTCTTTATAGTATATTGAAAAAAACAAATTTAGAACTTCTGTTTTAGTAATAGGTAGTTTTTGTTTTCCTTTTTAATTCAGTGATATCCAAACATTTGAAATAGGGAGAATTGAACAATCATTTTTAACCTAAGAAAATGAATTAGTCCCTGTATCACTGAAAACATTTACAGTATTAAGTGGGTTTTACTTGGCTATTTCTTAAAATAGAGACTGTATTGCCAGTATGTAAAAATAAAGTTATGAACCATAATGTGCAGCCAATAGTGTTGATTTATATATGCCATTATTTTGATGGAGAAGAATTGAAATATGCTACACTAATTTTAAAGACCTCTGTGAGAATTATTGTCTGAAGATGGATTTGTTTTTCATTATGTTACTAATGGAGAATAATATTGTTAAAAGTAGCAGTGATTTGCATTTTCTGACAGTATATAAATCATTATCTTAAATCTTCTAGCAGGTTTTGTTCACCTATTTTGAGACCATTAGAAGACACACACCTCTAATACAGTCTTCCCCCAAATCTTGGTATACTCATTCCTCTTGATGGTAACTGATGTTATATGAGAAGAGGGCTTATGTTCATATAAATTTGGGGAAAAACTTAGTTAAAATTAAATTAGACTTACTTCCAACAATGTTTATCTATGAGAACCTATGGTCGGTGGTGTTTCTCAAACATATTTTACAGTGTAACTTCTGTGTCATCAAATAGACTATAGGACCAGTGCCCCGTGGAACATTTTTTGGGGGAAGTGTTGCTTTAAAATTTAGGAAATTAATTTAAATGACGAGATCTGTTGTGCATTTTTCACAGCGATTGCAAAAGAAAATAAAGACATTTGAGCTAAATAGAAGTGCAGTGTAAAAGGACTGTTGAATTAGCTTAAAACAGTTGACATAGAATTAAGCATAAATAATATAAATATAGTTATAAACCAGTTTAAAACCATAAGTTTTAAAAATCTTGAAAATAAAAATGAGGGATGTATTCTTTTTTCTTGTTATGTAATTCCCATGTCATTCTTCTTCATTCCTTGAAGATTTAGCTCCTGGCTCACTGTCCTTCTCTCCAAGGTTAATGTGTCCTACTTCTTGGTGATTTTAAGGTCACATAAGGATCCTTCCGATGCCCTGGCTTCTCACTTCCTTAACTTTCTCCCCTCCAGTAATCTCATCCCATAAACTGCTTCATCCCTGCTCCTTCATGGTCATACTGTGAACCTAGTTATTAGCAGTAACTTTCCCTCCGTGGCCTTGATTTCAAGCATCATATTCTCTATCAGCCCCCCACTCCAGTACATTTTCAGCTCCACCTAGACATACCACTTTTCTCCTGTACCACACTTCCCTCATCCTTCACATAAATAGTCTACCCCATCATAACATCACCCCTACACTCACTTCTCTTACCCTTCTTGCTTTATTTTGCTTAGCTGTCTAAATCCCAAAGCCTTGGTCTGCCTGTCCCATGCCTGTACATAGCCAGAGAAAAATACCCAGCCATGCTCACTGGTCTTACTTGAATGATTTTATTGCTAACCTCAGTGAATCTCCAGTGTTTTATGGCAATTTGGACAATTAATTCCCAGAAATACATTTAAAACCTATTTCTCTATTAACTTCTAGTTGTTCTTCTGTTCTCCCTTTCAACTGATGACATTGTTTCCTTTTTTACTGATAAAATAGAAATACCCAAAAGAGGACTTCCATAAGCTCTCATCACTACATCTACCCAGCCTTCTGCACTTGTACCCTACCTTCTACCATCTCTCTTTCTCCTGGGATGAACTGTCCAAAGCTCACCCTTGTACTTATGTTCTTGGATACCATCCCTTCTCACCTGCCCGTGGATATTTCTATAGCAGCTATCCTTTCTCTCCCTTGCATTATGAATTTTCTCTCCTCTTTTACTTAAAAAAAAAAAAAAATTGACTCCCATCTCCTCTCATTACCACTCATTTCATTTGCCTGTTTCCTTTTACACGTTTTCTCAGTCTTTACCTTGTTTTTCTCCATTTCAGGCTTTGGTTCTCACCATTCCACCCAAACTGCCTTGAATGTCACTGATGACTCCACATTGCAAAGCCAACCATTCGTTCTCAGTCCTCATCTTACTTGATCTAATTATCAGTAGCATTGATCTGTCAGTGAATACATATAGCATTGTTACCAGAAAATAATAAGATCTTAAGGAAGCAGAATATGTTTTCAATACTTAGGTGTAAGAAAAATCTAGTCTGGAGCTCAAGCTTAGCTGAATTTTGTCTGTTATGGGCTTTCATGGGTAACTCAGGAAGTTTGAATGCTTCACTTGAGAACTAATTAGATTACATATGATTAAAAAGCAACTGAATTCTCAATCACCTATATATTTCTAAGTTCTTTGGTAAAAAAAATGAATAGATCTTTATACTTTTAGTATATGGTTTCTAATACCATTTTGTTATCAAGGATTTGGGGTGTTTTATCAGAATTTAGTTCCAGAAGCTCTCTCTTTAAGAGCTATAAATTAGGAAGCAGATAGCATGGTCGAGAGCACAAGTTTTAGGACCAAGAGCAACCTGGCTTGAATTCTGGCTGTGATGCCAGTAAGTACATGACTATGAGCAAGTTAATGAACCCTTCTTATCCACAGTTTGTCATTTATAGACGTGAAATAATAGTAGCTGTGACGTTTATGAGGATTAATTGAGGTGATAGACCTGGCCATTAGCAACATTCAGTAACTATTAATCTTTTAACTAATTGTATCTTGTTCAGTATTATAAGCTTGAGATACTAGTAGTAAATAATTTTACAATTTTTATTATAGATATTATCATATATATAGTAAATTTCTAAAAATTATATATTTTAATGGAAGAGAGAATGACTAGGATACATGAGCTGCTCTATAATGTGACCCAACAAATCACTTTTTGCATTTTTTGAGCTTTTAGGTAATCTCTACATCTTAGTGAAGTGGACAAAATGAAATGAGATAATGTAGCTTTTTTAGTACTTGTAAATATAAAGCACTAATGCAAAGTTAGGAAGTGGAACTTCATACTGAGGGGAATTTCACCATGACTTCCAGCCATGATGTAGTAACAGGAACTGGACTTATTCTCCTACCTTGAACAGCGCCCCCTCCCGCAAACAAACAAACAAACAAACAAACAAACCCTCCATAAAATATATGAAACAAGGGTTTTCAGTCATCAGACTACAAGCAGCCTAAGAAGTGAACCTTGAGAAAAGGGAAGCAAATGATGTGCCCAAGGCCACAGTGTAAGAAGGGGAATCAGACACAGCTCGCTGGTCACCCTGGAGTGAGGTGGTAGAGTTGGGAATTCAGGGAGGCTGAGGCAGCTAAAATTTCTAAGAGTACCAGAGAAGAGAGAGTTGCACATAAAGAACACTGGATAGCCTCAGAGGGTTCCACTAGTGTCTTCAGCTGAATGCTGAACTACCCCACGCTGGGAAAAAAAACCGCTGGGAAGGAAAAGGTAACTCCCATGGGGCTGGGAAGTATGGGTCCCCCACCTTTCAAAGTAGAAAAACCCGGTAATACAAGTGGCATTAAGTGGAGTACTCAAAAGGGTGTTGCCTTAGTTGTGAGGCAGAATTAGTCCTAGGCTAAAGGTTGCCCCGATCCTTTCAAAAGAATCTTAAAAGTAAGCCATTAGAGATCATGAAACTTTTTTTTGAAAGGCCAAAGGGAAACTTTTGTAGGCTTTGCAGGCCATATGATCTCTGTTTCAGCTACGACGCTCTGCCATTGTAATGTTCCAACAGCCATAGATAATATGTAAATTAATGTGATGGCTGTATTCCAATAAAACTTTATTTACAGAAATAGGCTGTGGGCTAGATTTGACCTGTGGGCAATAGTTTGCAGATTCCTGGTTAAATGAATCAAATTATTTCTAGTAGCTTAACTCCATTCCAGAACAAAGCTCAAGAATATTTAAAGAAATACAAAATTTCCAGCACCTAACAAGGTAAAGTGTACAGTGCCTTAGTGTTCAATCAAAATTTACCAGATATACAAAGAAACAGTAAAATGCAATACTGAAGAGGAAAAAATCAATAGAAATAGACTCAGAAATGATATAAATTTAATAAACAAAGACATTAATAAACAGATTTAATGCAGATTTTATTTAAATAATAAGAAATTAATAAACATTTACTAAACAAAGATATTGAAACAATTATTATAACTATTCCATAATGTTCAAGATAGTAAAGGAGAGCATGAAGTTAGTTTGAGAGACACGAAAGCTATAAAAAGATCCAAATGGTTTTCTACAAACAACATAGACATCTGAGATAGGATTAACAGTAGTCTATAGACGTTGCAGGAAGAAAGATTTCATGAACTTGAAGACACAGCAATATAAATTATACAAAATAAAACACACACACAAAACTGGATAAACAAAATAGCCTATCAGTGAGCTGTAGGATAACTTCTATCAGCCAAATATGTGTATAATTGGAGTCTTCAAAGGACTAAAAGAACAGAAAAACATTTAAAGAAATGATTTCTGAAAGTTTGCTAAATTCGATGACCCCAATAAGTCCACATATCTCAGAAGCTCAATAAATATCAAGTACAAAAAGAATGAAGACAATTACACTAAGGCACACCATAATCAAATAGTTTAAAACCAACAATAGAAAGATTTTAAAGCAGAGAACAAAGACACTATAAATTTTGAGGAACAAAGAATGACATCAGACTTTTCATCAAAAGCAATGCAAGCTTTAAGACAGTGGAGCAACATCTTTAAAGTAATAAAAGAAAAAAAATGGTCAGCCTAGTATCTGTAGATAATAAAATATATATTTCACAAAAAGATAGTAAAATAAAGACTTTTTCAAACATACCAAAACAGAAAGACTATATCAGTATTAGACTCACACTACAGAAAATGTTAAATGAAGCCTTTAGGAAGAAGGAAAATAATACCAGATGGAAATAAAGAGCACCAGAAACAGTAGCCACCTAGGTAAGTGTACATGATTTTTTCAATTTAAATTTTTTAAAAAATATATTGTTTAAACAAAAATAGTAACAATGGAGTTAGGGTTTATAATGTGAAATGTATGACAATAATTGTATCAAAGTCGGGAGGGGAAAAATTAAAATATAAAATCATAAAAATTTTATACTGTATGTTAAGAGGTATAATATCCCTTGAAGGTACATTATAATAAAGGATATAATTATAAACACTAAATCAACATCAAAACAAATACTTATAAGCCAAAAGAGATAAAATTAAATTGGGAAAAAATCAGTCCAAAAGAAGCCAAGAAGGAAAAAAAAGGAAAAGGGGAACAGAGAACAGATGGGACAAATACAAAACAAATAGCAAGATGCTACATTTCAGCTTAACCATATCAATAATCACATTAATTATAAATGGTCTAAATACTCTAGTTAAAAGACAAAGACTGTCCGAGTAGTTTTTTTCTTAAAAAAACAACTATATGCTGCCTGCAAAAATAAATGCACTTCACATTTCACACACATAAAGACACAAATAGTAGATTAGAAGCTAAAGGATGGCAAACAATATATATTTAAGCACTAATTTGGAAAAAAGCCTGGAGTGGCTATATTAATATTAGACAAAGTAGAAAGAAATTAGAGCAAAGAATATTGTCAGGAATAAAGATTCTATTATAATGATAAAGTGGTACATTCATCAAGAGGACAGAATCTTAAATGTTCATGCATCTAATAATAGAGATTCAGTATACACAAGGAGAAATAGATAAATTTACTAATATAAAAAATAAAGGGAGATTCATTTCCCAAATTTGCAAATCAAAAGCATTGAAGGAGAACTAAATCACTGAATGACATTCAGAATCCAGATAAAAATCTCATCAAGCTCAGACAATCAATGTTCTAGAGGTGCTTCCTGTACTTGGTTAAGGTTGGATAAATGTCACCTCTCCAAAGCCTTTTCTGGCTCTCTCAGACTTAGGGCTTCTGTCTGTTTTCCCACATTGTACTGTATCCTCTGTATGACACCATCTATTGATAGGGTGTTATGAACAGTGAGACAAGAAGTAAATAAGATTTGCCATTTACCACTGGCAGCCTTTTCTTGTGCTAAAAATTAATCCATTTTCTCCTAGTCAGTAGGGTGAGGGTCAAATGAAGTAAGATACATAGTAGTAGATTCTTTGAAACTTTAAAGTACTAGCCATATATAACAAATATTCCTAGTATGTATTTTTCTCTTCATGTGGCAGCGGTCTGTAGATTTCTGCCTAGCACCAATACATTTCTACTTAAAATAGTTAAATGTCAGGAAGCAAACCTGATTGTACAGAAAAGCCACATTGCTGCTTTAGAGGAACCAGGACTTTTCCTCAGTTAGCTGTTTAAAAGACAATTCAGTTAGTGTTTCTATTTTGTGTAGTAGCTTCTCTTTTATGACAGTTTGACCTTGGTTTATTAGTGGACCCTGTAAAATCTTAGACTTGAGTGCAGAATTTTTAGTGCTAGAGAGAAGCATGTAATTTAGAGGCTGAAAATTAAATTTTATGTCTTTATTGAAAAGCACTTTACTCATTTTAACAAATTGACGTTGGTTTGATTTTCAACATCGATGATAATAGCTACCATTATTGAGCATTTATTATATGCTGACACTCCTCCAGGTGCTTTATGCAGGTTATCTAATTTGATCCTTCATAAACCTTATGAGAAAAGGTATTATTGCTATTTTACAGACAAGGAAACTGAAGTTCTGAAAATATTGTTAATTGTTTAATTCACAAAACTACTGAAAGGTGACACTAAATTTTAAATATTGATCTGTCTGATACCAGAGTCTCTACACTATCTCCTTGGATGATTGCTACAATGCACAGGATTTAGAAACAGATTATGATTACTTATTTAAAATAGCTATAATGAGAGAACTTCAGTGAATAATTATATGCATAAATGGTAGCTAGGTACAATGGAAACAGCTTAAGATTTAGAAACAGCTTAAGATTTAAAATCGTGACTGCTATTTATTAGTTCTGTGACTATGGCAAATCAATTTATTACCTCTCAAGCCTACTTTTTTTATTCAAAAATAGAAGTTAATTAAACCACCTATATCAGCTGGTAGTGGTGAAGATCAAATGAATGTTTCTAAGTTCTTTATGAATGCTTTTGAAAGGTATAAAAATGAATCGATGAGTGTATTTTGTCATTTGTCATAGCCTTTCTTTAAGTAGTAAATTTTCTGAGTGCTTGTAAAAAATGATTTCTAGAAAATTAGTGAGTTTCTAGAGCAGCTCTCTTGGATTACAGAGTGACCTATTACATAAGATGTTTCTACCCATAAGACCAGCTTTCTTTGATGAGATACATCGTTTTTGAGGAGTGGTTATTTCACAATATGTTGTAAAGGAATTCTTAATATTACTGTCCTCATTTTGGAAGAGTGGGTAGCCAGTGCCAGAGTCAGCTTTAAGGTTCCTACTATACTGTCCTATTGTGCCTACTAAGGCGACATTTTCTGTGCAGTTGAGCGTTCTGTGTTTTCTAAACTCATTTCTGTCCCAACTTGAGAGTAAGTGGAAGTTTTCTCCTTGAGGGCTGTTCAGCACCCTCTAAAAAATGGTGTCTGTGGCAGCCAGATGGTGACTGGGTCCCCCAGGTCGGTCCTGAAGCTCAAAGAATGGGCACACGGGGAGGTTGTGGTCTGCGTCAAGGAACGAGTTCTCCATACCTTTCATTCCAATATTGTTTATTTTCTTTTTGGTTTAGGAATTTCGAGACTTAACCCATCTATGCCCATGTTTACTCAGGATTAGTGACAGACATGGAGCACAATGAAATGAACACATTTTCTTACAGGTTTTCATGAAGGTTGTGTCAATGAAGCATTTCAGAATTCAGTGGAGACCTCAGAAACCTTTTAATTATCTATGTTCAGTGTATGTAACCAATCAGGATCATCCATTTTCTTTCCAATAGTCCCTCCTCACTTCTCACCCCCGCAAACACACACACAGCTCATTCACACAGACTGTCATTTAGGAGCTTGGATTACCAGTTTGGGTGACTACCTAGCTCAAATCAAAAAGCTAACTGTTCTGTCTCTGTTCAAGGTTTCATTTTAAAAACAGAATTTACGCAAACTGACTCTTTATTTAGGCCTAGCAGCCTTCGCTAGAGATCAGCCCCGAGGGGAGCCCTAGGCATCACAGGTATAAATTCATCAGACCTCGCAGTTTCCTGGGCGTGAGCCAGTAAGGGCTACACCTATAGCCACACTCCTCTCATCAGCAGAACTAAGATTGAGAATGAAGCGTCCCCGTATTTTGGGTACGGTGACACGGAAGAAATTGCAGATTAAGTGGGACCATCTCTTGTGGGACTGCAGGATGGAAAAAGAAAGGGAGAGTAAGCAGGCGAGGTTTATTTATGGAATGTCAGGGGGCCGTTGAGGCTCAGCAGGCCCGAGGAGAGAAGGACTTCCCTCAGTGCTTGTTTTCTCTCTCTGACCTTGGATGAACTAGCGCGCAGTATATTATGCCGGGCGATTGTGCTGGTTTGTCATGGTTTGCATTCTGGACTGTCACTGGAATGTAGGAAACGGATGAATTTGAATTGAACCATGAGGTGGTCTCTGGGCCCTCTCCTTGTCTCAAGGAAACCTGTCGCTGTTTGTCTGGGCCTGGCCTAATGAAAGCAATGGAGGGAAAGAGAGGTGGGCCTTTGATCTCTTTGTTGCAGCTGCTCCCTGGGAACTCGCTGAAATCAATGCCCTGTTTTCCTGAAGGAATGAATGGCTCTGCCTAACTAGCTTTGTGAAGCCGTGGGGGAATTCACTGCCTCTGTTTATTGACAGCTGAAAAGGAGCACATGGGGTGGAATGGACCTTCTTGTGAAAACCAGGCACAAGGAAAATTAGACCTCAATTTAACACAGAGGAATTTGGAAATTCACCCCAAAGGAGATGGTGGTTTCTCATGCTTACATTAGAATTACTCAAGTTTGGAGCTAGTGTGTAATGAACAATGGAGGTTCTGTCACAACTGTGTTATAAGTAGGAATATGGTATGCATAATAAATGATGTTAAGTAGAAGTTGATTCAACACCCTCCTTCTTTTTTTAAACACAGAAGTAGCGAAAGACAAATATTAACCATGATATAATCAGGCGATTCTTTTATTTTTGCCTTAAGAAAAAAGTGATATTTAAAACAGCATTATTAATATAATAATACTGTCTCTAGAGTATGTCTTTCATTCACTTATATTTCAAAACATCTTTGAACTTTGTATCTAAGTTTCACAAGCGCTAGCGATTCATTCGTTCTGGGTTGTGTGTGTTGTGTGGGATTATTACGAAAATACATTTATTTTTAAAAACTTAAATTCTTGGAGTATTTTAATTGAAAGTCTGTATCAAACATAAATGAAACTGGCTAATAGGCCAATATAGCACTTGCAGTTAGAACAGTTCATAAATCTTAAAATTATTGCCTTTCTTTTGAGAATAGAGTAAGAGAAATGTCTTGAGTTTATCACAAGGAAACATCACCATACCTTCTTCTGTACCTCTCCTCACTTGCTCAGTTTCCAGGGAAGAATCTGTGGCTGTTTCTTTGGCCTTCAGCCCTTTGCGCACACCTCTCCCATTGCCCTGCAGATCTTTATTCAGGTATATTCTTTTAGCTGGAAGTAAAGCAGCTGTGTCCTATCCATTTTTATACCTCCAAGTCTAGCAAAGCTCTTGGCTCGGTGATTGCGTGCTGAATGAACCGGGATTGATAGCTCCCCGTACATTACTTTGAATGTAGTCACTTATCCAGATTTCAACTGCAAGTACTACATTTTAGGAAAACCTGATTGATCTATTGTTACCTGATTGGTGCCATAGCTTTAAAAAAGTTTTTCTTCATGGAGAATTATTAAACAGTTTTTTGACTTGGTAATAAGTTTGCCAGGCAGTCTATCAGCCTCTGAACAAGAGGCATAAAAAGGGCATGACATTGTCTTTTTCAAAGCCAAGGTCTCTTCTCTGATATTCCTAAAAATAAATCTCAACACAGTGTTTAGATATTTTCAGTAAGAAGGTAAAATAGCTTTAATTTAGAGTTTTGTAGACTTTCAATTAACTAGATTTAGTGATTGGGATGGATAAAGCTTCTATTTTACATGATTTAATTCTATGTTATAATGTTAAATAATGCAAAAGAAAACACCATTTGACAATTTCTTGAACCAGATTTACCACCACTATATATTATGAAATTCTCATCAAAGGAAGCAAACAAATACTGTCACGTTTCAGTAAAAAGTATGAGATATTTTCATTCTAAATGATCATCTACTATGATTTCATAGGACCCCTGGACAAGCTCAATTTCTGAGCTAGTCTCAAGTTAAAATCTATTTATTTTTAAGCCGCAGCTTTAAGTGGGAAAAATTTGTCAACATTCATTGGGAAAATAACATCTTAAAATTACAAGAGAAAATTTTAGAAAATGGCAGGGCTCGGGGGACAACAGTAAGTAAGCACACAAGTACAAGAACTTGATAATATTTTACTCTCCACATTATTTTTGTTTTATTTTTACCACCAAGATTATTTTTAAAGAAATCTATTTGGTTCCTGTTTTGATTAAAAATAGGGATGAAGTTTAAAATACAGGTTTACAAATTTGTGAGTTGTAGTAGAAATACTGTAGAAGAATGGACATTTGCGTGGCTCATATAAATGTAGTAGATTCAGCAGGTTGCGATTCTGCTGAGATTTTAGATTTCTTACGAAACAGGAAAATCACCATGGCCTTGATCATTGATAAACTCTCGCCCCCATAAGTATTAACTTGTAGATAAGAAAGCAGTAAGCATAGCACTTAGTTTTTACAACTTGGCTGTTCAGTCCTCCCAGTTTCTGGAAGTAATTTCGTGTGACATCATACCAAAGTAGGGAGGGGTGGAGGGTGGAAGGAAAAGTAAGAAATCAAACCGCATTTTTCCATTTGATGTTTCAGCTTTTAGAGGTGAGGCATATCTTTGTCTGCATTGATAGAAAGAACTACATACAGGCCAAGGAAGTGACTGCAGTTAAAAATTGTGTTCTTGCTATGTTTATAGAATCAGATAACTTCAACTACATGGTCTTCCATCAAAGAGACTTTTTCTTGGGACTGAAAAGACTTCTGTAGTATACAAGAAGAATAAGTAATTTAAGAGTCAAGCCCTCAAAATGGGTTTGGGGATCAACGTATATTAGGTCTCTGTATTTGTGCACACATTTATTTCCATAAACATATTCTAGTAGAAAGACACCAGGTACTTCCCATCCATCCAGACTGACCAAATAAAGCAGCCCCAGCAAAGGCTTTTCTAGCCATTGGAAGGGAGACATCCTCTTTACTGATTAGATCAAATTGCAAGAAAGACTATTCTGAAATATAAAATCATTGAAAATTACCTTTATTGGCTGTGCTTACTTTTCATAAGTTTTGCTCTCTGGCTTCTCCTTTTAGTAGTAACCTTGTCTTTGAGGAAAAAAATGGAATAAAGCAAAGGCCTGTTTTGCTTTTTGGATTTTTTGTTGTTGTTTGTTTCTGGTTTTTTGTTTTGTTTTGTTGTTTTTTTCGTTTTTTGTTTTTTGTTTTCGCTTTTTAGTGGCCTTCCCTGACTCTTTAGAACTCCCCTCATTCCCACTTCCCCCTCAGCCCTGCTCAGGTACTTGTTTCCTTTATCTGAAGAATCAGCTTCTTAATTGACACTATTTAAGAAGGTCTATCATCTGATTTCTGCCTGAGGCTCTGAGGTATTTTTACTTGACTTGAGGTCTCTGGAAAATAATTGCAAATATATGAGTGCTCCTTGCTTACCAGGTGGGGTGTTAAGCACTTTACTCAGATTAACTCATTGAATCCTCAAAAAGTTCTTGTAGGTACAATTATTATCTCCTTTTTACAGGCGGGGAAGCTGAGACAGAGCGTAAACGAATTGCATGAGGTTTCTAAGTGGCTCTAGGTGGCATCTGGATTTGAATCTAGGCATTCTGGCCCCATAGTGCCTGCTCTTAACCACATCGCTGTATTCTCTCTCAAAAACTAAAAGTTCTTTAAGAACTTAAAGGTGTGCCTCTGGAATGTTGGAATATGCCACTATGGCATGTTGATGGAGAGAAATTTTTGATCCTGGCATTCCTGAACTCATGTTCTGTATGTGGTCTTTCTCAGTGCCTTTCTTTGTTTTTTTTTTTTTTTTTTTTAACCTTTTGATTTTTTTTTCCCTTCTAGGATTGCTCTCACGTCTGATGTGGCCTCTGTTTCATGTCACATCTAAAACTCCTCTGTACCTCAAACTTAGAAAGGTAAGTATGTCTCTGCTGGGCCGTCTGACTTCTGCCAGTCTGCTCGCCCGTGGTCAGTGGTGAGTCTGTGTTCTTGTTCTCTGCCCTGGAGTGCACACCAAAGCCTGCTGCCTCTTCCCAGTAGAGTGGGTGACATTCCAAAAAACACTTGCTCTCAGAGAATTTGCATTTGAGGAACTTCAGGCCATGAGGGAAAAATAGGGTTGAGAGATATAAAAGCCTGTTTTTCACTCTTTAGAAAAATCAAGAGAACATGCTAAGAACTGTCATTGATATTTTTTCACATTCATTTAGAAATAAGGAGTTTTGTACAATTGATTTATATTTATCACGACTTGCTTATTAGAAACTCTGTCATCTCCCTTACATTTCAAAAAGATATTTTAAAATTGTTTTCTCTTAAATGCAAACAAATATATACCAGGAAAAAATTGAGGGTGTTATCCTCCATTTAGAATCACACTTAGTATGTTGCATATATTATAATTCTAAGTCTCTAAATCATGTTCCTAAAACCATAATATGAAGTGATTCTCAGTTTGCATATGTTCTGTCCAAATTTCCTAAAATTGTGAAATAAGCGTTATGAAATAAGTGCCCCTAAATCCAGTGTTTATTTGAGGGAACTCATAGTTGGTGGGATCCACATATTTATCAGAAATTTTTATCTCTTATAGTTCTCTACCATATATCTGGAGATTATCATTTGTTTCAAATGCCGATTTCAAGAGTAATTTTGGCCTTACATTTCATCTTCAGCATTTTGGTGGTTTTCCCCTATAACACGCATTGGTTCTCTGTGTAAGCGCATTGCCTTCTTCACCCTGAAGCACCCTTCCCTCCCCCGTTTTGCAGCTTTAGTGCTAACAGTGTTGCCTAACCATAACTCTTGGCCTCTCTCCACGCATTTTTAAAAAAAAAGTCCTTGACCGTAATATGCCATAATTTTTTTTTTATTTCAGTGTTTTTTGGAAGTTTTCTTATACTTCATGTTATGCTTGAATTTCTTTCTTTCTTTTTTTTTTCCCCCTAAACCGCTCACTAGATAAACCACTTCCAAATTTATTTTGCTCTTGGGGCTGACTTGTAGCAAAGCTATGCACAGCTGCCCCAGGTGGAAAGCCAAAGTGAAGAGAATATTAGATGTGTGTGTTCAAATCCCTGTTCTCCAAATGATTCCAATTGAAACTAGTCCACTTTCCCACTAACATATTCAAAAGGAAAATTCTAGCAAAATCCCCAAATGCCAGAATCACTTCTATATATCATTTGGATAACTTTATGGTACTGTTAAGACCAGTTCATGCCAGGCCCATTTGTCATTGTTTTCTCTAGTTAAGCTTAGTATTGCCATTAAAAGTACAGTCTAATAATATTACACTGCTTAATGACTTAGAAATCTTTCACATATATGAGATAAAACCTTGAAGCAGGCAGGAAATAATTAGAAATGTCTTTTACAAATACAGATTAGGAAATGAAATTGTATTATGATGATCCAAATTAAAGAAAGATTTTTGAAGTGAATCAGTAATTTATACTTGTCCTGTTACATTTTATTCTGAACAGGTTATTGATGTTTTCTAATAGCAAACTTACCCAGTGTGTAAAATCATTCTTGATACTTATTAACAGGCTGCATCTGCTGTGTCCATATATTTTAGACTCTGTACCAGTCATCATGCCTGTATACATATGTAATATATAATCTTTTAACAGCTCTGCAAGGTAGAGAGATGTTACCATAAAGAGAAGTTACAGAACTTCACTAAGGTTGCATACCAGGCAAGCAGCAGAGCCAGTATTCAAACCCAGAACCATATGACTCCAAAGCCAGTGTTCTTTGCACTATACCAACCCCATCTTTCTTAGATTGTACAGACATACCTTATTTTATTGCACTTGGCTTTATTGTGCTTCACAGATGTTACATTTTTTGCAAATTGAAGGCAAGGCCCTCCATCAGCAAAAGGATTACAACTCACTTTGTTGCGATACTTGCTTTATTGCAGTGTCTGGAACTGGACCTGCAGTATCGCTGAGGTGTGCCAGTATCTAGCAGAATGCTATCATTTGCTTAACATTTTTAAGTGGAATAAAGGAAAGTAAAACACATTATCTTACCACTTTTAGGTAAGAAAAGTTCCTAAGAATATTAAAATTTCTTCACTTCCTGACTCCCTGAACAAACAAGTTAAAATGAAGGCAGTTGGGATTGGGTGGGTATAGGAAGTTGAGAGTCATACATAATATGAGAGTGTTAAATATTATTAAAATTAGTAAATAAAGCACATTTCTCAGTGTATTTAGAATACCAGTAGGAGTTATGCATGTTTATATTATAACAAAGTGTGCTTTATTTATTTGGGGAATAAATTAATCCATTATATGGCATTTACCAAGGTAATGTTTTCCTTTTTGTTTGAGCATAGGAATTGAAAGTGATTCATGAAACAGACACACACACAATCAACATGTAAATTAGAACCACATTAAGATGATCATTGTTTTATGTTGTTATCCTAAAATGATTCTGTATATTCAACTCAGTTGTTAATTCTGAATCAGGGAAGGTTTAGAACTCTCTGTGAATAGTTTTATAGAGAAACTTCAGTGTTCAGTTATTGCATTTATTCTTTTTGTGCACATTTTTGTTTTTGTTGTTTTTGGTTTTTGTGTTTTTTCCCCCCAAGGGAATTACTGTTTTACTGATTTTAATGTATATAATGGACAAATCCAGGGCATAATCTGTATGTCTGCTGTCTAAGGTCTCTTTCTATACTACAAGCCTGAGCATATTGCTGTCCTGATTAAAAACTTTCAGTGATCCCGATTAGTTAGGAGTCTTGGTTGCAATTGACAGAAACTAATGGGGCCCTTGAAGAATTCCAAATAGCCAAGTGACAGGAGCATATTTGCATGTTAGAAGAATCACTGTGACAGCAGCATAGTGATAAGGATGAAGGGGAGACAGTCTGAAAACAGAGACTGAGGAGCCAGTATGGATCTCAGGCTCCAGGATGCAGAAATGTTCCTTTACACTGGCCTAACTGGACTCCAAGCTCTTTCCTCACCAGGCTGGTAGTAGGTTTAAAGGAAGCCATGTGAAAATTGAGTTTTGACCAATAGAATGGGTTGGTCCTCCATTCTCCCACCTTCCCTAGCCCCATCCACACCCTTACCAAGTTTTGGGGTACCACAGATTAGAAAGTAGGGTGCTGTACGTGGTTGCTCAGGTCAGGGTTAGGGATGGGCCATGTGAGTGTTCCTTAACTGCCTCCTCTCTCTTCCCTTCTGGGCTTCACCTGTCTGGTGTGAGAAGGGAAGTGAGTGTCAACAGAGGCCAGACTCTCTTGAGACCAGAGTGGCCCCATGCTCTGGTTGCTCTGGTTTTTCAAACCTCTGCCACTAAACTCAACACCTTCACTACCCCTCATCCCCGCCCCCCCCCCCCCCAAACACACAAGTTCTCTTCTTGGATCCAAGTTAATATTAAATGCTCATCTTCCTAATAACCAAAGCAAAGGGAACATGCATGGTCTTGGCACACTCTGCCTTTACAGCATGGCACTTGGTCCCCAGGCCATTCCTCCTCTCCCAGCTCCATGTTCCTTCTGGACGTGTGCCCCATATGCTGGGCAGACTTAGTGGGTGCCTAAGTGTGGCAGGAAAATAGGGTTCCCTGGTTGCTGATTCTTACACATCTGAAGTTCTTCCTGCCTGAGTTCTCTATTCTGAACGTCCTAATCTCTGAATAATGGCTACTATATCCTGGCTTATCAAGAGACCTCTTCAGTTTTCAGCAGGGTCTTCATAAGCCTCATCTTAAAGTTTCAGACATTCAGCTACAGAATTGAAATGGAATTTCAAAAGAGGTTCAAATCTGAACCTTCTTAGGCATTTATTTGGTGCCACAAGTAACCTGTTACTGCAACATCTGTGAATCAACAAGTTTTCACATTAAGGTTTTTCTGCCCTTTCTCCTTAGGGTGGGAACCTCCCGTCTTCCAAAGCACCTCTTTTCCAGCACACTAGCATTTCTGGCTTGTGCAAGTCCACAGCCCCACCCCTGTCCCAGCATGCTGGTCTGGGAGGCACGTCCAGGCTTGGGAAGCAGAGCTGTCCTGTGCCCCCAAACTGGCAGCACTGGGAGACTTCTGCTTTTTCCTTTGGTTTTTAAGCAGTTTGGAGTTTAAGATAAAGGTCTTAAAGTTAACTTTCTCTGCCTCTCCCCTTCTAGGTATTTGCATAGGAATCAGAGGAGTTAATCTTGTGAGTAAACTCTAAACATCTGCTTGTTTCCTTCCTTCTCTATCTGCCCAGGGTTCTTAAACACATGACTGCTCCCCAGGCCACCAGTGCCTTTTCAGAGTTCACCTCCTTTCTGAAACGGGGGTGGCCTTTTTTGAAAAATAATCTGGCTCCAGTTCTAACAGTTGAAGCGAGTCTATAGCACAGATGTACATTCGACTAAGATTCTTAGCACATTATCAAGGCAGCCCGCAGGTCTGCATCCCACTCCACAATTTCAAGTATGCAGGAAGCACCCCCTCTTTTTATCCCCATAACTGTTCTGATTCACACTCCAGTCCCCACTCAGGCAACCCTGAGGGAATTTTCGTTGCAGTTATTTTTAGACATTTTCCCTTCCCTCGTGGGGTGTGTCTTAGAACCAGGAGATTTCCATGGTACCTGGTAGGTGAGGGACTTACCTCTGGCCTTTGGCGTATCACAGAAGTGGTCCCTGGCAACCCTGCAGCTCTCTCTGAAGGCTGCCAGTGGAGGCTGGCAATCTCTTGCTCAGGTTTCCCTGAGCACACCCCACCCAGCTCTCCTTGCGAGGGTTCTATTCTGCCTTGAGGAACAGAGCTGGGAGGGCCCCCTCGCTCGGGGCTGACAGATCTCCTTTTCCTTTCCCGTCCAGGGGCAGGAGAGATGGAGGCGAGAGTGTTTTTTTCTCACCTTCTTATCCACTCTCTTCTTCTCCCGTCCCAGAAGTTGGGCAGAATCTCCTCACTGTGTTTAGATTTTAAAGATAGACAGCTTCTGCCATCATCTGGGCATGCCCCTCTGCGTCAGATGAGTATGACTATCTCATTTAGTGTCTCCACTTCAGAGGTGTAATCTCATCGTTCACTGCGGCCCACCTCGCTGAAATGAGGTTTAGTTGTCTTATAACTTACCACGTTGGGTGGGCTCCTTTCCATCTGGAATCACAGACTTTAGAAAATAAAATAAAAAAACATTCGAGAGGCTTTTCAAAACAAACCTTGTACATCTTCAGTCTAGAGGCTTTCACTAAAAACCAAGGCAGAATTCCCAGTGTTTGGGGCTTGCCCAATTCTTTCCTACTCAAATCTTTAGAAATAAAAAAGTCAGTCTGAATTTACTTAAGCAAAATCAGGAGTAGCTAGAAGTGAATGAGCTGAAACTGGAGGAAAATCCCTTTGTTCAGTTTGGATTTCAGTGAATGCTCAGCAGGCAGCTAAACCAGTTCATTAATAGAGAAAAAGACATGTTCTTAAATGCTGCTTGCAGAAGTGCCTAAAAAAAAAATTGCATTCCAGAATTCAAACTCTCTAGACTCATGACACTCTAGTTTTTGTTTTCAATGAAAAAACAGATCACCACCCCCCAAATATTTTCCCATTTATTTAAAACAATTAACTACAAGTGAGCTGTCACATTCCTAGAAATATGTGATTTTTCTCGCAACTCTGGAGCTCAGAAACATCTATATTTAGAATATGAATGTGATAGGGTCTTTTTTTTTTTACCCATATACATTTTTTAAATACAATTTACACATTAAAATGTTTTTCTCTGATTTTGAAATTTAAATTCAGACCTGAAAAGCAGTCTGCAAGTAGCATCCTGTCAAGCTTAGATGTGTTCTTTTTCCTCACTGTCTCTTCTCTGCTTTATTAAATTGTGCTGAACGGCGCGGGACGTCCCCCCGGGCCGTGCGTGCTGCCAGGCTCTCTGTTGCATTGTTAACTATTTAAGCCTGGTGCTGCGATGGCAGGTGGGGAGGGCGAGGGACTTGGTCTCCTCCCTGCCAGAGCTCCCCTCTTTCACTAGCGCGGCTTACATCCACCAGCTTAAGAATAAGCTCCCGTGTGAGCCCTCGGAGGCCGAGGAGTATTGTTGAATTCAGAAAGGAATCGCTTTCTTTTAGTGATAATTTGAATACTTTGACAATGAAGCTGAGCTACTCGGCTGCCTGGTTTGCGTACTTCATGTCATGTGCACCCTTTCGAGTGGAGCAGAAGAGAGCCCCGCCTCCCTGAACTCATAAATTGGTGTTGTCCATTGGTGAGATGGGTAGGAGCAAAGGAAGAATCATTCAGAAGAATTTCACTATCTTGCTTTAATGTTTTCTAAAGCCCTTTAAAAAAAAAAATTAACAGAGACCACTATAAACGTTGAGTATTTTGAGAAGAGAGATGGACCAGGAAGATGATTTGTGAAGTGCTTATAAATGCAAAGCAAGGAATACGTTTAAAACAAATTCTCTGGGTGATTCAAAGAACTTACCTCCAGTTTTTTTCCTGAATTGCAATGGGTTATTTTAAAGCTTTAGTTGTCTAAAATGGCCTTAATTTTTCCATTTTTAACTTAAAAGGATGTTCTTATGCAAAATAAATGGACATAGCCTTTTTGTTCAAATTAAAAGAAGAAAACAGGCAACCAAGTGAAAAAAATCACTTAGGTGAGATATAATTGGCTTTGTTTCATAATAGATTTACCTTTGTACTGCTAAGAAAATCCTGAAAAGCTTTTCCCCTAAGAGGATCAACTGGTTGGAATTGTCTTAGCTGGAAGAAGCCAAGCTTTATAATTAATTGGTGAACAGAGATACCGGTTTCCGAATGCTCACCAGGCAGCAGTGGTGCAAAGCTGGCTGCAGACTGGGCCCTGAAGACTTGGTGAAAACACAGATTCCCAGGGCCTCAGTGATGCTGCATCAGTCTGTACAAAAGGTCTCCCTGGTATTCTAATGCATAGCCAGGTTTGGTAGCCACTGAATCGTCTACTCAATTTGGAGCCTTCGGCCTTTTCACCCTGCACATTTGATAAATCTATACATTTACACAATGCTTTTGTGGAAAAATGAATGCCCAATAGTTATTGGTGACTTTTTTCAGTTCATAATTTGTTTCAGATTCTGTTATTGCATAGATTTGCATGCATGTTTTGTGGTATTCTAATACTGTTGATTTAAAAAAGTACCATTTCCTCTGAGTGCTATTTTGAATATTTTATGTAAGCAATTGCATGTTTTGTTTTGTTTTGTTTTGTTTTTTGCAGAATGCAGGGGAAATTTTCAGGGTTTTTCTAATCCAGTTGCACGTAGGACAAAGGATATAATAGAAATTCTTAAAGGTCTTGAGCAAGATTATATGAAATATTGAAAATATTTTTAAGTTACAACATGATGAATTTTATCACACCTTTTAAATATATCAGATGATCTAAGTGTTTAAGACTTTCACCCTATGATATATCTGAGATATTTTAAAATTAGGAGTTGTAGGTTTATTGAGGTATTATACTACGGGATTTTTAAGTTTAAAATTTATATCATTTATTAAACTTCACAAAAAAGCAGTAGAAAATCTCCTCTATACATTGTTAGTTGAGTGCGTGTTCCTGAAGTGAAGCTCAAGATGCAACATAGCAGGGGTGGGGGGATTGTTTTTCTAGCTTCATTCACTGAAGATGTGCAAGATCTCTTTTTACAGGTTTGAAGCCTCAAACAAACTTCTGAGAGGACCATTTGGGAGGTAGCATTTCCTGTCACCGAGTAGGTATGCAAGTGATGGTAGCTTTTTAAACTTATTTGTATATGGGCATGTTTATTAATAATTGCTTGGAAACACATAGTAATATTAGTCAAGGACATGCAGGACGTCCTATGTTCTTCAAAAGCGTTCTCGTATAGAATAAATGCATGTCCCCTCCAAACTGCAGAATAAATGCATGTCCTCCCCAAACTGCAAAAATGCCTTAGACCAGAATTCTTTAGCCTTCTGTCGTTTTAAAAACATTTGTACACTCTACATTTTGGGAATCAGAGGATGCAATTAGCATCTTTTCATATCTTTGCTGTCCCCCATCTACAGTCCAGGGGTATCTGGAGATCTATAGAATTTTCTGCTGACAACCCTGTCAGTTCAGAAGCTTTAAGCTGCCCTGACTACACTCCTAACTTGCGTACATAAGAGGATGTATAAAGGTTGCTGTCCTGTTTGTAGATGTTGACTGTTAAGCCTGAGGAAGATGTTGCTCACATACCAGTAGCACTAGGTAATCCAGCCACAGATTCTCAGGCTTCATTTGGAAATACTGTAGTAAATGCTACTGCTAAAGTCTGCTGCTCCCGCAGATAGCTTAGCTAGGGAGATGGCAAGCTGTGAGTGGGAAAAGCACTCGGCTTAGTTCAGAACAACTGGGTTTGGCCTCTGGCCGCTATCGTAGTCATCAATAATGATATTAATGGAAGCTAACACTTTTTGGGTACTTATTGTGCACTAGGCACTTTGCTTAGTACATTTCATTGCTTGCAGTATCTTATTTGTCAGTGCTTATGGGTAAAGAACTTAAGTCTCTGAACCTCAGTTTCTTCATCCGTTAGATGGGGACACAAAAACTTTCCTGCCTGTCTCATAGGGCTGCAGATGGAAATTAGTAGGCAAAACAGCAAGAGGGTTTTATGAGTTCAACTGAAATATGTTATTGTTTTACTAAGTACTGTTTTGGTTGCCTTTGAAATATAATGTTCTTCTCAATAATATTTTTGATTTTTTGGCCAAGAAATTGAAATTCATCCCAATATGCTGGCATATCTACTAGGAACTAACTGAGACAGGCACTAGGAGGTCTAATTAGGTGGAGGAGGGGCGTGTCGCCACCATGTCTTGTAGACTGTGTGATAAACTTTAGAAGACTGGGCACGATAACCAGTGAGATCCTGAAATATGTCTGCCCAGTATTCGGTGGTGAGTCTGTGGGCTAAAGACAGGTTGGGGGTGGCTAACACCCCGGGCAATGTCTGTCTGAGGAGCAGAGTGGGACAAGCCCAGGCAGGATGGACAGGACAATTGCTGGGCAAGCAGGAAAGGAAGCCAACTTGAGACATCGCTATAGGCTACTGGGAAGGAGCAGCAAGCATGCAGTGGTGGGAAATTGGGGCTTATTGTACGCAAGGTGCCTGGCCTCTAGGGCGACAGGAGCACAGAACAGCACATTGTAACTGCCTGTGGATGGGCTGTGGGATGGACCACACATGTGGCTTGCGAGGACAGCTACTTAGAGAGTGTGCATTCCTCCCCATTGAACTGGGTATAATTGTAATGGTTTGTTAAACAAACAAAGGACCAAAAGCTGTGAATGGAGGAGAGAAAAGACTTAAGGTGAAAAGGAGAGGAGGCCCTGCCTGCCAGTGTTCCACTCTTTTTACACTTTCTCCCCCATTTCCTTGACATTCCTTTCTCCTTGTCAAAGAAGCCAGTGCAGGACCTTGGAAAAGTTGCCTGTCTCTTTAGTGTCATTTCCATTTAAGATGGAAACCTGATGAAATGTTTATCATCTTCAAAAGGAAAAGATGAAAAACTAGGGTCATCCTTTTAAAGGACCAGTGATAAATTTTTTTTTATATTTCAAATTAAGTATTTCTGGATGAACAATTTGCTTTGCATCCTTTGACTTTATTAGATGTGACATGGGAAGGCAAAGAGAAAATTCTCACGGAAGCCTCATGTAGTGTTGTCTAATAAGTAAGGCATGTGGCCTCAGTGGTGGGCAGACGTGCTTCTGAAGAAAGGGGAGTGAGCGTTGGACTGGAGGCAGCAACTTCACTTTTCTCTCTTAACTACACAGTTTACAGTAAAGTGAGTTCTGGATGTTCATCTGTTGAAAAAGCTTGAAAAAAAATAATGTAAGTTGTCATTTTAAACTGCCGATTACATTCGTGTCCATTCGGGTAATCAGATTTTGTCTCAGACTCATCTTGGGTAAAAAGAACCATTTAGAGTTTCAAAACAGTACTTTTACATTGGCTGTGCCCTCAAGGTAATGAAGCTATCCATGGGGACGGGTTAAGTTTTCCTGTGTAAAGCAATCTGTTGATGAAATGTCCTCACTTTCACTGGCTCCCGGATCCCTGTGGGATAACCTCAGATTCCTGCCTAACTCCTAGGGCCATTTGTGTTCTGGGCACTGCCTCCCCTCCAGGCCTATCTCATGCTCCCCTTATTCTCATACCTGCATTCCAGCCTGACTGATCCCCACCCCCCACCCCCGCCCGTGATCCCTGCTTCCCTGTGCTGCTTCCTCTGTGTTTTTATATGTTCTTCCCTCTGCCTGAAATCACCGCCTCCCTATTGTCCACCTGGTATACTCCTAGACACAGCCTAAGTAGTCATACCAACATTTAGACAGTACAGTTATTTGAAAAGGAAAAACAAAGAATAGTGATCTTTAATTCCACCCCCAGAGAAACTTTGCTGACATATTGTTATTTTTACTTTTAGTCATTGTTCTATTTATTTAGAGAAGTTGTTAGGCTCAGACATCCCACCCAAGTCTGGAGCAGACATCCCTTCCCAGATCTCATATAGTTTTTAAGTTTCCTTCAAGAGATGTTTAACTCATGAATCTGGCTTCCCGTCACCGCGGTCAGTCTGCTTCTCTTGTTTCTTTTCTCAGTTGAGCCTTTACCCTCACACACTTCCTGGGAAGGACCCAGGCTTTTCTTTTCCCTAGAATGGTAACCGTATTAGGACAATAGGCTCTGCTGCTAATTAGGTAGTTTTGGTTCCTTCGTGCCCTACTCTTAAAGTCCCAGGAAAAGAGATCAGGGCTCTCAGCTATAGAAGCTATCCTAAAAGGGCGCAAAGGCCAGTCGCAGAGGATTTGTTGGGAGGGAGGAGGGGGATCTATTTTCAGCTGTCACAAAGGAGTAGTCCCCATCACTGACTTTAATGACTAGAAAATCTCCTCCTAATACCGAAGGCTCTTGTCTGGATTTCAGGACGGCTCTCCACCCCTCACCCCCACCATGCTACCTAGAGTTCATTAATAGTCTTCTTACCACAGATCCCTTCCATGTCAGCTGGAGAGCCAGTCCTGGGCTTCACACCTGCCTCTCTGATGCACATACCTTTTTTGCTTGTTGGTAGACACTTGATATTTCTTTCTAAACATTTTTATTTAAAAATATGGTATATGTAGTGGGGAGAGGAAGAGTATGGAAGATTTAAGAGTCTGTAAAGACCTTTTCTTCCTTCCTTTCTCCTGGATGTGTATCGTGCAGGAACAGTCCTTCCTGTGGAGGCTGGGGACTCCCGAGGTGCCCAGGCCCCCCGCTTCCACTCTGTTCATGTGAGAGACAGACCTCTCGCCGATGAAGCACCTCTGTGGTGTTAGGTCCTGGCTCCTGGTCCTTAGTGGTCTTTTCCCTTTGGCAGCCTGGCTTCCCTTCACCTTCTGTGGCTCTGCAGGCTCATATCCCAGGCCGCTGCCTTTTCCATCGCTTCCTAGGGCTCCCTCCCCTTCCAGCTGAGACAATTCTGTTACTGTCACCAGCTAGACATTATTTTGGAACATCTTATCAAGTTAGTTTAGTGCAAACTTAATTCTCATTTTGCCCCCTCCCTTTTTTTTAATCACCATAGACTTCTCACTACACTGTCTTACCCAAGAGGAACTGGGGGGCGGAGGGGAATTTAGAGGGAGAAGGCTTCTTCTGTCCTTGGAGCCTCTGAGAATTGCATGTCCCCACAAGCCTGCTTCCACCCTGCTCCACAATGCAGAATAGATATCCTAAGGGAGTATCAGTCTAGCTGCAGCCTGCCGTAAAGAAAACAAATTCCTTCTCACCCCCATTTTACCAACCCACTTTGGGAAGGACAAACATTGGTGATCAAGGTTGATCATATGAGCTTACTGACAGGATCTGAGGCCACCCAAGTAGAGCTCAGAGTAATTTATAAAGTCACTTATAGAAGCCAGATACACAAAGTATCTCCTTCCCCGAAGCCACAGTATCATTTGCTCTGTTTGGTCTAGAAGAATACCTCAGCCCCTCCTTGATGCTGTAGGTCTCCTTGTTGGCCTGACTGCCTCCGAAACACCTTAATTTAAGCTCAACACATCTAAAACTGAACTCCTAACTTCAGAGTTCTGGGACTCATCATTTCTTTCCCTGTCTGCCACTACTGTCACCTCTTTTCTCTAACCTAACCTAAGTCCTAATCTAACTAGCCTGTTTACAAAGTGTCATTTCAACCTGCCCTCTCTTCCTTTCCAGGCCACTTTTATCTCTTCTGAGATATGGCAGAAGCCAAAATGGTCTCACTACCTCTGGTTCCACTACTCTACAGTATCTTATACATTCTGGCCATAATTATCGTCAAAATGTATGTTGCTTATAGTGGCTTGCAGTTGCCCAGATCCCTGGTCATTAGTCTTGGGTCATCCTGGCCCCTTGTGGTTTGGCTCTTGGTCTTCTGTGGATCTTTGAGCCTTAGATTCTGTGCTTATGCCTTTCCCATGCTTCTGATACCTGTTGAAACGGTTTTGTTGGCATTCTCTACCTATTTCTACCGCTTCTCTCCCTACCTCCCTCACGGCTTGACTAAATTGGCTAGACAGTCCAAAATATTACAACAAAAGCCCAATCTTCTCCTTTGTGATTGGTCTTTGCCTCCCTCTTCAGCCTATGTGTCCACAGTGCCCCCATATTTGCATCATATTCCAGTCACACTGAACTACTGATTTCCAAGTGCCCTGTGTTGACTCATTTTCTTGGTCTGAAATAGACCACTTCCCCCTTTGAGCAGCGGGTAAACTTGCAAGCTTAGCTTTAACTTTGGCTTCTCTATGGAACTTCTTTTGATTTCCCAAGCAAGAGATGATCACTCCTTACACAACTGTATTCCTTACCCACCTTGAATTTTAATAATTATTTTCACTTTTTTCATGCATTGGTCTTTATAGAGCAACCTAATTGTATCATATTTGTTCATTCTTAAGGAAGAGCATCTTTGAGGGCACGTCTATGACCCTGGTCTGTTTCTTGCCTCTTCTGTCCTTAGTTGGTTTTGGCCGACTTTCTATTTTTGCTAATCTGATTGGTTTAAAAATTGAGTTTCATTGTGATGTGTTCGTTCATTTGTTTGTTTGGGTGGTGGGTGTTAAGAAATGAAACAGAAAATGTCAGATGTGGTTAGTGTGTGAAAAAGAAAAAAAAAGGCAGGGGAGTGTGGGGCATAGGAATGCCAAGGGTAGTGGCGGGGTTGGTCAGTGATTAAACAGGTTAATGAGAATTGGGATTTTGCCAGCCATGTGCAGTGAGGAGGGAAGGCCCACAGAGTAGGAAGTGCAAGGGAAGTGATTTTAACGATGGACCAAGGAATCTAACTTGGATAATATTGTGCATGTTTTCATTTCTTCATTAGCTCTCTGAGTTTACTCTTCTGTGAAATGCCTTATTTTTTTCATTCTTGCCTAAAGTTTTAAAGTTTCATTTTAAACGTTAAGCCTGTAATCTGTCTGGAATTAATTTTATATATGATGTATGGTAGGAATTCAGTTTCCTTACTTTCCGTCTGGATAACCAGTTATTTAATCCATTTGTCCTTTTTTCTTTCCCCAATGATTGCAGTGTGAGCCCTGTCATATATTTTCTGTATAAGGGTGAGTCTGTTTCTTGGCTATGCATTCTATCCTGTTGGTCCACTTTAATCCTGTGCCTATATCATACTGCCTTAATTATTATAGCTGGGTGTTTAAAAATTGTTTATCTGTTGTCTTTTACTTTTTTCTCTGAGAAAAGTCATGGTCTGTTTGTATAATGATGAGAATGATCCAGTAGAACTAGGAGGAGGGTTTTGGATATTATTCTCTTTATTCTTGGACTTCGTTTTCCATATAAAATTTAGGATGATTATGTCAAGTTCTCACAAAGAACCCTGCTGAATTTTTGTTAGAACTTCATTGACTTAATACATAAATATGGAGAGAATTGACAATGTTATAATTATTTTATTTATATTTCCCTATTCATGAACATGGTATATATCTCCATTTATGTAGGTCTTTAATGTTTTTCAGTATAGTTTTATAATTTTTTCATAAATGTCTTGTACATCTTTGGTTAGATTTATTCCTAGGTATTTTTGCTTTGTGGCTAATGTATATGGTATTTTAAATTATATTTGTTTGCTGGCATTTGGAAATATAGTTGCTTTTGTATTTTGATTTTTTTATTACTAAATATCTTGCCACACTTTCTAATTCTAATAGTCTGTGTGTGGATTCTCTGGAGTTTTCTATGTGGACTCATTTGTAAATAATGAAAGATTAATGTATTCCAGTTTTACATCTTTTTAATGCTTTATTGTATGGTCCACAACTTCTAATACAAATGTTTAACAAGAGGCAGTGATAATAGATACCTTTATCATATGACGATGGTTTCATTAACTTAAAAATTATCTCTTCTTTCTTGTTTCTTAGTCTAACGGTGCATATTTCAGCCATTTAACTTATGAATGATTTTACTGTTAATTAGTCTCTGGGTTATATTAGTTGGGTTATTAAAAGTTGCTCTATGGTGTTAATTACTACTGAGCATTAGGACTAGCAAACATGTAAAAATAGCAGATACCCTCAAAAGAAGCCACATTGGCAAACATAAAGGTACCTAAAAATTCATCAGGGGAATTTATTACCCTGAAGATTCTCAGACGCTCCCCCAGGGAGTTTGACTGCAGTGCCTGCCCTGCCCAAAGTCTTGCACTTTCCACTGCCTTTTTTGTTGTCTTTTTCCTTAAAAAAAAAAAAAAAAAATCCGTTCTTCTTTTAGGAATTTCTTTCTCTCTCTAGGATATTAATGATAGTTATTTTTGAAGTTTTCTTCTCCCAGTAGAGTTTTTTTCTCCTCTTTCATCCTAGTTGCTTTTTTCTGTTTGTTCTCTGTCAGTTTTTCCTATTATATACTTTTGTCTGATTTCTGGTGGTCCTCAGCTGCCTACCGATTTATGAGTGGAGCCATTAAAAGCTGATAGAAGCTTTGTATAGTTAGATGGGGCTTGTCAACAAGGGCTTCGTTGTAGGGCAGTGCAGGTAAATCCTGAGGATTGCCATTTGTCCTTGGCATTAGCACTTTTCTCTGGGGCTGGTCAACTTTTCCAGAGAAGAGTCCTTCAGTCTCCTGCCTGGGAGAGTATAGGCCTGGCTGCCAGTGTTCCAGTAGCCACATGCGGGAAGTCTACAAACTTCCACTTAATTCATCCTGTTTCGGCATAGTACCCCGCCAATTTGAAGCCATGTGGTAAGATACTGATCAGGCCGCACATCTGTAATCTTCAGCCTTAGCCCCATGAGCACCTGTTTTGCCAATTAGGCATATAATGAGCCCCAACTCTTTTAACATTGCACTGGCTCAGATACAACACCTAACAAATTTTACGACTCATGCGCATAAGCAATGACAACTACCTGGAGGTTCTGAGTAGCTTCTTCATGCTCCTGTTCCTGCTGATGTTTCTGGATAGTTTTTTCATTGATGATAGCGACTTGCTACCAAAGTCCTTAAAAGAACTGATGTTGAAGGAAGCACCCTCTCTAGAATGTCCTAGAACCAAATGAGCAATGAATTTCCATCTACCCTGCTCCATGATTGGCTGTGTCTTATCTTGTGAGTATAAGAAGAAATAAACTTGTTAGAGGCCCTTTTTAAATTGGCCTTAACATATATAAAAGCCATTTCAGGCTTTGGGAATATGAAAGACGGGGAAACGTTTGGAGTAGAACCTTCTTATCTATAAGGAATGGTAATGAATGGAGTCAAAAAAAGAACTTAGAGTACCCAAGTTGGAAGACTAAAAATGGCAATTCAGCTTCCTCTCAGAAACGGGCCTTGCATTGTATCACGGGGACAATGGAAGGAGAAGCCAGAAGTCATAGTTTATTTTGAGAATGTTGTAAAGCATTTGTCCCCCATTAGACGATTGTGTTGTACAGCATTGGGGATGTCCGAGAACTATAGTTGTGCTCTGACCTCCCCTTCTACTATCGTATACCATCAGCCCTCAGGGAACACAGTCCTTCCTGGCTGTTGCCATATATATATGTTCCTATTCCAATCTGATCCTCTCTCATCCCTAAAATAATCAGCATGAACAGAATGAAGCAGATGGCACAAGCCTTCTTTGGCATACTGGCAGATCTGTATCACTCAGTCAGTATTTTTAGAATCAAGAGGATTGAAAATTATGTCCTGAGATGTTTTGGGGGAAGACTTACTATCTTTCTAGGGTGACAGGTGTTGAAATATTACCGTATTTAAGACTCAAATGCAAACTGCATGTCAAGTCACGGAACAGACTGATTATCATCAGGACCATCGCTTTGTCAGTTCTCTGTTAGGATTGTTGGTGGTTTGCCAGATAATAGAACGTTAATCACAAGTCTGTTTTAAGGATGTGGCCAGAAAGCGCATCAGGTTTCAACCAAAGATTGGAATCAGCAGCAGCCAGCCAGCACTGGTCAAGTACGTGGTGATGGGAGATGTTGTATTATCCACACGGTTTATTTTTTAAAAATAGCTGAGCTTTGATCTTTGGCCACAGTGAATTTATAGTCTGTTGGGAAAGACTTTTTATAGAAGTTTGTGATTATATCATGAAAACCATGCAAATATTTATATTTGAAGGTCCATGTTAATGAAATCTACAGTTACAGTAAATGAAATATTATAACTATTTGTAAGTTTGAATTCATCATTAAAAAAGACTTCCTGAAGAAATTAAAGAATGTTCACTATCATATAATTAATTCAGTTCCGTATTTGAGGACCAACTTTGCACTTAGTGTTGGGCTAGGTATATTTAACACAGATCGAAAACTCAAAAAGTCTTTTTGGGAAAAGACGGTTATGAAGTAAGTTAAATAAGTATAAAAATGTTTAAGTGACTTAACTTTTTGTTATTGTTCTTTGGGAGAAAGTTTTATGGGGAACAGAGAGTTGGAGGAACTGTGCCTCACATTTAAGTAAAATAAGGCCACATTTGAAACTGTGGTTATAGACCCCACCATCTTTGAAGGCCCAAAAGAGATGAAGGTAATGCTGTCCATGGCCGTTGCACTTCTGAATCCGAGGAAGTAGCTGGAGAAAACTATTAATGCTAAAGGGCAGGTACCTTTTAAAAAAAATTGAATAAATCTTATTTTTCCTTTGCTTGACATGTTGGTAATCAAAGTTGAAATCTGTTGAGAAACAAAGAATGCAGGCTCATTTTTACTTGCACCTTCACGTGTCCTTTCTGTGTGTGTAGGTATGTGTATTACTCAGACTGCCGGTTCCTCCCGGTGTGAACATGGATGGTGAATTATCCGTGGGAGAGAACGCGCCTTTTTTCCTTTGCATCCATAGCTGAGTGGTTAGAACCATGCGCCGGCTGGTTTTTACTTTTAATCCCCGTGTTTCATAAATACCATATATTTGTACAGTGTGTTTTTAGGTTACAATGTGCTTTCGGATCCGTCTTGTTTCAGTTGGTTGTCCCCAGTAGCCAGTGCGTCGGGTGGATATCACAAATGAGGAAACAAACTCAGGATCTAGCGAACAAGTGGGAAAGCTGGAATTTGAACTGGGGAATCTTTCCACTGTATTCATAGAACAAGTGACTGGATCTGCATAAATCTCTCCCATGCTTTAGGGAAACACCTGAGGGTGAATCAGCAGCACAGCTGTATCTGGGGGAAAGCTCTGCCTTGCCTTCATCTCTTCTGACAGTGAGACTAAGAGCCTGCCTGTGCTGTCCGGTACAGTAGCCATCAGCCACATGTGGCTACTTAAGTAAAAATTTCAGTTTCTCAGCATCACATTTTGAGTAGTTCAGCAGCTGTTGTATATGTGACATTTCCAACATCACGGAAAGTTCATTGGACATACTAGTTATCTTTCATTAAGAGTTGAGGGGAATGAATTTACTGAGAAGTTGAAAAATGCATATATGCAGGGGATTGGTGTAGGTGGAGAAATATAAAATCCTCACCCCCAAACCAGCTCCTTCTCCTGAGTCACTAGTGCTACTTTGAGTTCAGCTAAAGAGAAAAAGGAAAAGATGAATTTATGTGTACATTTTAATCTTTTTTTGACAGACCTGGGAAGAGCAATTTCAAATGAATGAGTATATTTAAGGATGATGATAAATGCTATGCCTTTTATAGCTGGGCCAGTATTAGCCAGACTTAGGCTGGAGAAGTAGGACACATCATGAGACCTGGCAGCAAAATCTTGGCCACACAGGATAGAATTCCTGGAAGGAATTATTTTGTTTGTGGCCAGGGTTATTGGGGATGCCTCAAAGCGGGGCCTCGGGCATGAACTGGATTACTGTGAGGGAATAAAGAGCTGGGAGAGGAATTTGGACAGAGCCAGGACAGGGGTTCAGTTTAAGTCACCACACTTAGTCACAGAAGAACAAGGTATGTGTAAGCTGCCACCAGAAAGGAGGCTTGGTGCCAGGACACTGGCTGAGAATGCCTGTGTGCCTGGCTTTGGATCAGTGCTGAAGCTTCAGGTCAAAGTGTGCGCATAGTTCTGAAGTTTCTGAGCAGGTGGGACAGGATGGTGAGGGGTGTCTGCCTGGTGCCGGCTCCTTGTGAGCTCTGACCAGACACTATAAACGTCTGAGCTAGTTGATGAGGAACACAAGAAGTTCGCTGCCAAGTTTGCCCATTAGAAAAGGAATGTATGTTTGCCTGTGTACATGTGCTATGTACTGATATTTAAAGATGTTTGAAGGACTATAATAAAAATTCATCTAGCCAGATTCTAGCTTTCTGATCTGAAAGTAACTGAAAAAGTAAGTAAAAGTGAACTTTTCACAATAAAGAGCAGCTCTGAAGACTTGGCGATAAAGGAGTGACTGCGGGAAACAGACTCCTTGAAGACCTGCTGTGATCAGTCAGTTTCCGAGCGTGTGCTGCCCACTTGACAGAGTAGAGAAAGGGTTGGCCTGTATACGGAGGCTCCTCCAGTGTTTCTCTAATTGGCACTTGAAAGTTAGTGTCCACCCGCCTGAGAATTACTCTCTAGAACAGCACAGGGTTCTGGGTAGCCAGGGTTTGACTCTTGTTGATGATGCTGCTTCAGACTCTTAAGGCTTCTCAAATGATGGTCTATTGGTAGGAAAAGAGCCTGGTTTTGGAGGGTTGTTTAAGAGGGTAGTAATAATTTGGGTTTGAGACAGTTGGGATTGAAGAGATGGCAGGCCCACCCTCTAGACCTGGCCTACCAGCAGACAATTGTTTGGATTTGGCCTTCCAGGGTGGGGCCGGGGAATGAGGAAATGTCCCCATAAACAAAAGAGGAAGAGATTAGTAAAACAGTTTACTGGAGGATGGTGCCTACACATTTAAAAGCCAAGCCATCAGCTCTGTTGCCAGGGGAATATTTTGTCTCCCCTGTAAAGGCACATCACTGAACAAAATTAGCTTTCTTCACATTTTGTTTACATCATAAAGTTGAGTTCTTCTACATGGTAACCTTACAAGCAAATTAACTTAGATGTATACAAATTATTTCATCTCATCCACTGGAAGTTTAAACAGGTGTGATAAACAATGTATGTTACCCGAACAGTGAGTAAGGAGGAATAGCCCATGGTTAGAATAAGCAGCCATGATTTTTGTTTCTGTACCAGTAAAACAAACACCCCAGGGGGTTGTTTGTTTGTTTTTTAAATTGCTCAGCTGAGTCTCACACTGACCTGAGGTCCTGATTTGAAGTAGAGAATTCCGAGTCTGTGGAAATAGTTGTCTGTATCATAAAGTAAGGCATGCTTCATCCACCACCAGAACACTGCCCGACTCCTTGCCGTTCAGGAGCACAGGCAGGTGGATTTGCTTACAGAAGCACTTCTTTAAGCACACGGGAAGGCTAGAGAATTGTGCTGCATTAGAGCCATTTAGAGGAACACGTTGATTCTGGGTAGTTGACTCTGAACTGGTGGGGGAGGAACAGCGTTGTTTTCAAATGGCTAATGCAAGGAAACGGTTTCTCTTCTCTCCACAGACAGTCTGGTGATCCAGGACATGCCCCAGCTCTAGTGATGCAGATTACCTTTCTGCTCCTGAAATCTCATCTGTGCCTCAGACTTTGTCCTCCCAGCCTGAGACTGCACATAAACTAGGATGTGGGACAGCAGGAAGCAAAGCTAGTGGTACTTGAGAGGCCCATGTCTGGGTAGAACCGGGCCAGGACCACAGCATTGCCTCTTCCCTGGTCTGGAGTTCAGCTGTGGTGGCTCTGCAGATGTGCGCAGCACCATCCTTCCATTTGTGCTTAAATGGCACAGCATTTGGTCAGTGCATCTGAAAAGGAAGGTTCTTGAGAAGCAAAGCCCATGGCTACCTACCCCTGCCAATTATGTGGCAAAACGTTCCTCACCCTGGAGAAGTTCACTATCCACAGTTATTCCCACTCCAGGGAGCGACCTTACAAGTGCTTGCAGCCAGACTGTGGCAAAGCCTTCATTTCCAGATATAAATTAATGAGGTGAGAGGCTTTAGAAAAGGTATGTACTTTTACATATGCCTTCAAGTGGCTTTGCTGGTCTTCAGACCAAACACGGCAAGGGAAGAGGGACGCAGAATGTGGGTGCATTTTAGCCTTTAAAGCTACACATCCGGTAGTTTATATGACAGTTTTGCTGTGCTGTGTCAGTTCATTCTTTCAGCAGATATTTTCTGTGCTTCTGCAATATGCCAGGTCTAAGAACAGAAAGACGAAAAGACCCATGGCTGGGGAGATAGTCATGCAAACACAATTAAAGTGCAATCCGAGTGCTTTGGCAGAGCTGTGCAGGTAGAGGAAGTTGTTCTCCCCTGCTTGATGAGATCCAGGAAGGCTTCTCAGAAAGGTACAATCTTAAGCTGTGACTTGAAGAATGAAGAGGTGGACAGCAAGGAGGTCCTGGGAGAGCCCTAAGCCCTGGCCTTAAAGACATGTGTACAGAGGGTAGCGTTGGAAGAGGAACAGGTGAAGCTCAAAATGTAGACAAGAAGGAAGCAGCTCCCAGCAGGCCTTATCCAACGTCGCGGAGGGTTGGTTTTATTCTAGTGGGTCTGAGTAGTGAAGAACGTGATTTGATTAGGACGTTAGAAAGATGGCTCTCGTTATTTGGAGAAGAGAGAATAGGCAGGCAGACTGATTTGAATTGTGCTGTGAAATCCAGGCATGGAGTATGGAGAGCTTGCTCAGGGCCTGACAGTGAGAGTGGAGAGGAGTAGACATCTCCAGGTGTGAGCTTTGGAGCAGTTTCTTGACTTAGGTCTAAAGCCAGCCCAACAAATGGAATTCTGTTGGGTGTACAAATGTGGAGTATGTGCATTTAATCAGCTTTTCAGAGGCATCCATGATACAACAAAGGATAAAAACCACTGGTTTAGAAGATGAGTCCTTTAAAAAAAAAGTAGTACATTTAAATCCAAATTATTTCTTGAGTGCCTGTTAGGTACTTCTGGGAGGGAAGTGGATATATTAGATGTAGCTTCTGCCTGCAAATGATTTTTATATTGTGGAAGAGACAAAATATACAGAATGGACTGAAGTTGCACAGTGGTCTGGTTGACAACGAATGCCGTGTGTGCCGTGTGTGCCATGTGTGTGGTGCCCTCAGCTACACACGCAGAACTCCCACTGATCACTCTTCTTTTGATACCTGGTTAAGGGAGATTTTATTTCCCTCTAATTTTCATGAAACAAACTTTAAAACTTCAACTTTTAGACTACACATGTAAATACATAGGTGATCATCAAAATTTTTAGCGAGAGAGGATTTCCATCTGTGTAGTGCTCCATGGACCACATCATCGTTAAACCTTGGAGTGCCCCTGGGGCCAGGCACTTGAAAGAGTTAAAAATATACATAAATTATGTTCCTGGCCTTTAAGAATGGCACTGTTATAGGTCATGTAATAAGCCAAATTTTAAAATAAACCAATAAATGCTGAGGCATTTTAAAATTCAGATGTGTTCTGTACATAGGCCAATTTCTAGTTGCCATAAATACAAGCATTGAGTGCCTACTGTGTGCACTAATTTCATTGCAAAGGCTTCCTGTTTTGCAATAAGCTTCTCGTGTGTACACAGTTAGGATCCTTACTCGAGCACTGAAAGCAGTGTTTGCTGTAGTGAAGCCACAATGAGGATATTATAACGATGGCTAAAGACCAAAATACATATAGGAGATAAATAGTTGGAGAAGACAGGGGAGCTAACAGATTATTGGAATGACAGGAATTAGGTGGAATGACTGTGGTAAACCGCACCGAAGATGACGTCTTAAGCAATATTTAGGAGGTGGTAGTTCTGAACGAGGGAAACAGCTCGTTCAGTTAAGAGTGTGAAATGAGGCAAAAAAGGGAAGCAGTGTGCTTTGTGCAAGAACCGCCCTCCCTGCCACAGCTACCGTCGTTTCTTGCCCTTCTGGCCTGAAGCAGTGATCTAATAAAGGAATAGAAGAGTGGTGAGGTGGCAGGATGCTTTAGGGTTTGCTTTTTTTTTTTTTTTTTTAAAGGGCAGCATTCCATGCCATTTCTCTCAGTTGCAACATACGCTCCATCTTATAAGCAGAGGTTGAGGGAGAAAATAACCGACTTGCTTAACTAGAAAAGAGAACATGGGTCCCAGTACAGCAAACAATGAAAGCAGTTAGGTGAAGACAGCAAAGGGCAAGAAAAGATGATCTGGCAGATTGAAGCCCCTGCTTAGAAGTCTTAATGTGAGCAGTGACCCTTGAAGAACTTAAGATCGTTGACGTGATCCAGGTGACACCCAAAGGTGGTGGTATTTACTGCTGACAGTAGGACAGACTGAAACTGATGGTTTCATGGGTTGTGAGGTTAAATGAGAGGGAATGAAACAAGTTGTTGAAATAATTTCAGCTGTAAGATGATTGTCCTGGGTTGGGACTGTTGGATGAGTAAGTAAGGGGTACATTAAAAGGGGAAGGTCGGATGACAGGCAAAGGAAAGAGTCACAAAAAATTCAGAGGTGTGGGCGCTGGTGAAATGTGAAAGTATTATTGCTCAGGTACTAGCGGCGTCAACCTGTGCCTTTCTCATAGGTGGTACAGGAGTAGGACAGGAAAGGAGGTAGGAGATCCCAGGTCTAGAGTTGTTAACTTGGCATTGATCTACCCCTGGGTAGTAAATGAAATCTAATAAGATAATCTCCACAAAGAAAAAAGTGGAGAGAGGCAAGTATAGAAGATCCAGGACAGAGCTTTGGGATCCTATTTACTAGTATTGGACCAAATAGAAAGAAAATTGTTTGAGTGCCAAGCGTGTAAACCAGTCCTCCCTCACATCTACTCCTGAAGAAGTATCTGTGGATATCTTGTATAAGAACATGGTTATCTGCCTTCTAAGAGACTAAAAAAAACGCCTTCTGCAACCTGCTAATGTATCTTAGTACAGCTGGAGCTTGCCAACACCCGCATCCTTTCAGATCTCTCAGATACCGAGTGCAGTGACTCCTCCCGTAGCGTTGTTTATACCTGTCTGCAGAACCCACCACGTCATCTGTATCCCTTTGCATGCTGAGCTCTGGTGTCCTGAAAGGCCGGGGCGGAACTTAACTTTTCTTTCTATCCCTTGCACGTAGCAGGCAGTTTTTCTAAGGGAGGGAGGAAGGAGAGGTTTTGCATTTTTTTATATTTATAAAGAATGACAGATCGGCTTTATGTGTTTGAACTGGCACCCAGTCTTCCTCCTAGTAGGGGTCAGCACTGTTCTCTAAACAGTGTCTGCTGTCGACCCTTACCCATCCTTCTGCTAGAAAAGGATCAGGCATAGACAATACAGGATATGTGGGGCAAAAGGTAGTATTAGTACACTTTTGACTAAACACAATCTTGAAAGGAATTCTATCTTTTCTGTAGAACGAGTTATTTGAAATTCTTTTGTATCCAAAGTTAACAAGCTCAATTGCATTGAAATTGTCAGTAGGATAAGCTTTTGCTCCTAAAGACAAAACATCTAAAAGAGTTAACTATCAGAAGGGACACGAAGCAACCTACATTGTATACGCAAGCCACAAGTTATAATTAAGAGTGCTGTTTTGTAAGAAATACTAACACATAGGACTTGGTGTTCTATATGATAGTTCATTATTAAAATGAAACTTTTGAAAGTTTTAAAGGATGACAAACTCAGGGTTCTATAACACTGAGTTTTTCAAAACCAACAGAGTTTAGATTTTAGGAATTTAGCAGAACTGTAATAGAAATGGAATTGTGATAGTTTTCCAAAGCCAGTTTGTGCTTTACAAATATAAAATAGCTATTTTGAAATTCCAGATTGACGGATGACTATAGCTTGTCCCTAAAGTTCAGTTAAAGAAAAACTTGTAACTGCTGCTAGGAGTAGCAGCTTAGTCCTTCTAGAAAAAGTCCTTCGGAATTTTGCCAATGAAATTACCAGTGACCTTCAGGAAGTGGGTTGAAGAGATCTAAGAGGGCTCTTAACGAAATAGAGACAGAGGCTGCACACATCTGAGATGCTAGCTGATTGGGAAGTATTAAGTGGAGGAAACCAAGATACCAGCATAAAAAGCTCACGGGAGGCACCAGGCTGAGGTTCAGAGCACAGGTGGTAGGGGTGGCATTCGGGGTCCAATTAGATGCTCTCTCTGAGGTTAAGGATAGACTCCTTAGTGTTATGTCTATGGCCTGAATTTTTCGTCTCAGTAAAGAGAAAGCAGGAAATGCATTAGAAACAATAACCTAAAATGGTTCGTTATGGGGTTCAGTGCAGGAGGCAAAATCACTTTTGGAAATTAAGTAATTCTCAAACTATAGAATACCCATTTAACCCCTTCTTGAAAAATATTTTTTATGATCATATATTTTTAAATACTTATATACGTCTAGGAATCTTTGTACACATTAGGAAAATATGTTCTCAAAGCACATTTTTTTCTTTACAGGTGTGAAAATTGCATTATGTCTTTAGTAGCACCTGTGTGTTTTTTATTACAAAGTTTTGTATATTTGTAGAATCTGGAAAACATAGGAAAGTATATTAAAACTGAAAGTGGTTTCTTATGCCACCACCTAGAGAAAACTATAATATTTTAATATCATTTCTATATTTTCTTTGGCTTGTAAAAAACTGAGTCTGTTGTGACATGTTCCCTTCTGCTCTTAGGCACATGGCGACCCATTCGCCCCAGAAGTCTCACCAGTGTGCTCACTGTGAGAAGACGTTCAACCGGAAAGACCACCTGAAAAACCACCTCCAAACTCACGACCCCAACAAAATGGCCTTTGGGTGTGAGGAGTGTGGGAAGAAGTACAACACCATGCTGGGCTACAAGAGGCACCTGGCCCTCCATGCGGCCAGCAGTGGCGACCTCACCTGCGGGGTCTGTGCCCTAGAGCTGGGGAGCACAGAGGTGCTGCTGGATCACCTCAAAGCCCACGCAGAAGAAAAGCCCCACAGCGGAACCAAGGAAAAGAAGCACCAGTGCGACCACTGTGAAAGATGCTTCTACACCCGGAAAGACGTGCGACGCCACCTGGTGGTCCACACAGGCTGCAAGGACTTCCTGTGCCAGTTTTGTGCCCAGAGATTTGGGCGCAAAGACCACCTCACGCGACACACCAAGAAGACACACTCGCAGGAGCTGATGAAAGAGAGTCTGCAGGCCGGAGACCTTCTGAGCACCTTCCACACTATGGCCCCACAGTTTCAGCTGAAGGCTGCCACACTGTCTCCTTTCCCTCTAGGAGCTCCTGCACAGAATGGGCTTGCAAGTAGCTTGCCACCTGAGGTACACAGCCACATCCACATCCACAATCCCTCAGAGCAAACCTGTCAGCCTGTACAGCCGCTGCCAGAGCCGCTGATCCCCCTCCACCCGGTAGTGTCTCCTGGCTCTCCCCCTCAGCCCCTCCAGAATCACAAGTACAACACCAGTTCTACCTCATACTCCCCACTTGCAAGCCTGCCCCTCAAAGCAGATACTAAAGGGTTTTGCAATATCAGTTTGCTTGAGGACTTGCCTCTGCAAGAGCCTCAGTCACCTCACAAGCTCAACCCAGGTTTTGATCTGGCTAAGGGAAGTGCTGGTAAAGTAAACCTGCCCAAGGAGCTACCTGCAGATGCTGTGAACCTAACAATACCTGCCTCTCTGGACATTTCACCTCTGTTGGGCTTCTGGCAGCTGCCCCCTCCTGCTACCCAAAATGCCTTTGGGAATAGCGCCCTCGCCCTTGGGCCTGGGGAATCTCTGCCCCATAGGCTAAGCTGTCTGGGGCAGCAGCAGCAAGATCCCTCACTAGCCATGAGCACTATGAGCCTGGGTCAGCTCCCGCTCCCTCCCATCCCCCATGTGTTCCCAGCTGGCACTAGTTCTGCCATCCTGCCTCATTTCCATCATGCATTCAGATGACTGGTTTTATAAAGCATACTTTTCTTACTTATTCTGGAAGATGTCCTAAGAAGCATTTTAAACGTCAGTTACAAGGGAAGATTTGGAAAGCAGGACTGAGACTATGGCTTATTCAGTGATGACTGGCTTGAGATAAGAGAGTTCTCGAACTGCATGTATCGTGCCAATCTGTCCTGAGTGTTCATGCTTTGTACCAAATTTAATAAGCAAGTATTCTTTAATGGAACTGCAACTGTTGTCATTACCGACATCCAGACGAGGGCTGCTATATGAGGTGTTTGTCAAATTGAGTTTAATTGTAAGCCATGATCATAATCATGTTAACTAAATAACTTTATGTGGCACTGCCTAGTAAGGGAACTATGGAAAGGTTTGGATTTCTCCAAAGTGGGAGAATTTTTTTAAATAAGAAAAATAACCTTTATATTGCATATTATAACTAGGCTGTGTATTTCTTTTCAGGGATTTTTCTACCTTCAGGGTTGGATGTAGTTTAGTTACTATTGCCATAGCCAACCTGTAGTTTTACAGAAACAATTGCTTGTGGAATAATAGAAGTCTCCATTTTAAACAAGCATTTTAAATGTAGTTTGAATATTTTCCACAAGATGCTACAATGTGAGTTATCACTTCATTTATCTTAAAGACTAAACTGGTTGTCAGTTACATCTGACAGAAAAAAAAAAAAAAAAATCACTGTGTAACCAGGTTAAGTGGTAAAATAATCCAGGTGTCAGTCAAAAACATTTTGCTGACTTTAATATTGATTATATTTTTAACAGGAATTTAAGAAAATATTACTGGAATTAAAAAAAATATATATATATATTAAACAAGAATTTTCTTTGCTCTGTCTGGCTTAAGATAGTACTCTGCTTAAGTATTATTTTTAATCACCAATAAGTAATTGCATTTTAAATTCATTTAAGTCAATATTAGTTTTATTAAAAAATAACACTTTGCAATGTAACTATAATGTATCTCTTGAATTTGATATCTAATGAGTTAAAAATATGAAACTTAACCTTTTTTTAAAGCTCTTTTGTCTTTCGTGTTTAGAGGCTTTCTATATGAAGATATATCTTACATATAATAAACTCTACAAATCCTGACTATGGCTTGATTAATTTTTATATACAGTTACATCGCGTAACCATCCAGATCAAAATGTAAAACATTTCCAGCTCCCTAGCCTGCTCCCTCATGCCCCCTCCTGGCCATTACTTCCCCCACAGAAACTACTATTCCTGACCTCTATTCAGTATCTACTAGAAACCAACTTTTTTTTGCATAAAATTATGATTTAAGATAGAAGCTTATATCCTTCAGTTAAATTCAAAGCACTAAGAACTTATTTCTAAAAATTGCTGTATAATATTCTGAAACTCTCTATAGTAATTTATTTCTGATGTATATAGGTCAGAATAGTAACTACTAAGGTTTAGTCTACCCTGGGCTAGTTTTACAATGGCATTCACCATTAATTTCTAGCACAAATTAGAAATTTACTTATTCCTTATTGGGATTTCTTCGGGAAGTATTTTGCCCCCCTCCCCCAAATCTGACAAGTCTATTTTTGTTTTACCTCTCAATAGGGTGGTGGGAGGTAGAGAAAGGGAAGCCTTGAGTTCATCTGTCCATCAAAGAAGCCTGCTAGCCAAATGTGAACAACCGTTGCTCACAGCCCTTACCAGTGATGATGATAGTAAAGGGCCGGAGGCATTTCAGACAAGCTACCTGGGACTGGGCTGTCACATGTGGAACTGACATGGTAGATGCTTAAACTACAGTTTAACCTGAGGGTAGGAAATAAGACAAAGGGACATAGGTTACCTCATCACTAGGAACCCAAAGCTCTGGAATCTCTAAATGAATTCCCATATCTCCTCTCACCTCTCCAAGGGAAGACAGTCTTCCCAGAGCAAGAGCAAAGAGGCAGGAGAGAGTAATGGCTCACCCCAGTTAATAAAGCCTCACGAGATTGTTATGGAAGCTTACGCAAATCCTTTTACATGGCCTAGTAGTTTTCATTCATTTCCAGGACACATACCTGATTTACCTGAGCATAAAACAGCATTTGATCCCCAAAGTACAGATCAGAAGCGTTTCAGATGTTGTGTTTGCCACACTACAAGTAGGAGTAGCTTGGGGTTCTCCTACTTAGGAAAAAATGGATTTTAATGAATTCCTAATTATAATTCTCTGAGTTTAAGAAAAAATAAAAATTATTAGATTAAAAAGCATAAGTTAAATATAAATGATCCTACAAAAAGAGCTTATAAACCCTTAGGGTAACAAAGAAAAAAATAGTAGAGCTAGCACCTCCCATTGGAGCTATATAAACCAATGGTGAGATGAACAGTTCACTTCTGATTTGGCCATGATCAATAAATAATGTGGGGCCACGTAGAGCATCCTTTTTACAGGGTGGGAAGGTTACTGTAACCTGTTGCCTCCACTGCAGTGTTTTTCTCCAAAGACCAACTGTGCACTGGTGTATATGAGACAATTCTACGTGGTATACAGATGGACATTTAAAATAGGAGTCATTACTATCGATAGTTTAATGCTTTTTAGGAGCAAATAGCAAAGTTGGGGTTTCATGGCCAGTATGTAGAATGAAGCTAGGTAAAAAATGATTTTCATATTAAGTAAATAATGTTAGCATTCCAAAGACTTTCTCTAAAAATTTCTAATATCAAAGCAACATTTTCTTGAAAAGCCTATTAAATGTCCAATTAGAAAAATGCTTCAAGTGCATCTTTAAATCAAGCATTATCACACAGGTTAATGTGTCGTTTAACGATTTTGTTTTGAATATTTTGAAGGAAGTAAATAAGAAAATTTGAAGCTAGTTTTTACTTGTTACACATGATGTCTCAAGAGGAATCATAGTTGTGTAAACAGACATGTACCGAGGTGCAATACTGGGTGCGGAGCCATCCAGGCTGATGAGTTTCAGGGACCCAGTCTGAAAGCAGAAAGAAAAGGCATTTATTAGAGCATCATTGTTTCCACACTGAGAATGTTAAATGGGCCTCTTTAAATTCTAGTTATTTTAAACAAGTCACAATATCGAAAAAGTCTCCAACATCATACCAATCCTCTTCCATTCAATTGAAGGAACTTTTGCCTTTTTGGGGGGCAGTATGTTTGGAAAAAGGGGCCAGGTCAAAATAAAAAAAACATTCCCCTTTCCTGTTAAGAATCAACAAGTATCATTTTTGAAATATATTTTTAACAAATGAGTAAGTTTCAAGAGTATACATTTCACTATCATAACTAAGGATTTGCCCACATTTCTCTTTGGTTTGTCAGCTATGGATTCATTCTCTTTAAGGCTCATTAACTGTCTTGCACATTGGATGACCAGCAACACCTGGATTAGAGGTTAATTTTTTTTTTTCTTACCTGGCCTCTAGGAGTTAATCTTTTTTAGAAGATTTAGTAAATCCTTGTCTGAGTTTTGCTCCAGAAGCAGGGTCCACTGCTAATCCTTTGCAGACATAAACAGATTTGTTATTATGTAAAAGCAAACAGCGAGAAAAAAAGAATGATTATGAAATCCTCACATTGGATTCAAAGTCTGTATCCCGTTTTGTTTTGTAGCTATAGACAAATACTCAAGTCTCCATCCTGGGCCAAAAAAATAAGGAAAACCAGGGACGGTCTCAGGAGCTTTCTCCCCCCTTTGCTTACCCATGGACAGGCCCTTTGACCACCACCTCAGGGGGCCACCGTTTATGCCCGCCGACTCCCAACACCTCTCCCCACAGCTGCCTCGGTTTTCATGTCTTCACAATTCTCTGCCCGCTCTTATGCTAGCATGGGTCTGATAAGCCTTATGGAAGCATGAGATGCCTCCCCTTTCAGAGCTTATTTACACAGTGATGGGCTCGTTTCACAAATAGGGTTCTTTGCCTTTGTCTCCAGCAGCTCTGTTAAGTATAGAGAGGTAGGAGCGTATGGAAATAGGCACACCATAGTCTATTTTGGACCACATGGTGTGGGACAGAATTCTCGGAGAAACCATTTTTTTTTTTTTTTTTGTAAAAAGGAATAAGTCTCTTCTGTCTCAGAGGTCTCCAATGAGTGTTTTATGAAGGGGGAGTAACCAAACAACCCAGGGAAACTGCGACTCAAACTATCAATGGACATAGGAATAGAAAGAGCTTTCGGTGCTCATTTTACCCAAAGATCCACAAATTTCATTTCTTCCAAAGGACGAAATGACCCTTCAATACTCACTATATTTGCTACACAATTAAGCTAGGTAAGGAAGGGATGCTAGTGCAGAGAAGCTGCTTATCTTGATCAAACCCACTGGCTCCAGAAATGAAAGCCAAGCCTGCCCGACAAAGCTATAAAATGTAATTCACTAAACACATGAAGTGGTACAGATCTAGAAACCAGAACTGCACCTTCATAGTGGTGTGGTCTTTGTCTCTCTATATAAAGGTGCTGGAAAAGCTGAAGCTCAGAGGTACCTTCCCTGCAAATCAGTCGCTCTTATCAAAAGCCTTGAGAAAATAGCCACCAGTAGATTTTTGCTGACTAGGCTATACACTCATTTCCCATCCGAACATTAGAATCATTGTGGAAATAAAGGAAGAGCCATACCTTTTTCTAAAGCAGTTTCCTAACATTTATAAATATATATATATTTATAAGAATAAATAGAAATAATATGATATATAATATACATTTAAACTATATATGTAACTATCTCCTTATTGTCTATATTTTTTGACCCAGTTTCCCAAAGCAGACAATGGCTCTAACCATTCCTATTAAATTGCTTTTGCAAGTTGCTTTACTCCTCTGTGCTTTCCTCATCTATAAACTAGGGATGTGAATGATACATTTACCTCCTTGCGTTATTGTGAAGATGAATGAAGATTAAGAGCTAAAGTGCTTAGAAGAGTAAACAATTAAGTGTGGACTGCTGTCCCTGAAGAAGGGAGTTATTTATTATAGCAAAAAAAGTAGAAACAACCTACGTGTTCAACATTAGGAAAATAACTAAATTACATTTGTATTCTTGCATTATGATGCTATGTTTTTAAGGAAACTCTTTGCCATAGGGAAATGTTCAAAATTTGTTAGTGAAAATAAAAACTCAAGATGTGTTCACGGGCTATGATTCTAACTTTGATAAAAGGAAAACTGAAAATAAAGAATTATAAATAGGAAAAAAATGGAAAACGATATCAGCATTTACAGTGGTCCTGTCAGGGTGTGGAATTATGGATTTTTTTCTTTATACTTCATTTTCCAGTATTTCCTACAGTAAGCATTCATTTCTGACATGATAATTTTAAAAAATGCTTTTTCTCAAAAGAAATCTGGCAGGCTAACTTAAGGCAGCTAGAGACAAGCAGTTCCCAGGCCATCATCACCGGCTTACTTATACGGCATCGACATTAAGAACCCGGGCACCTCCCCGAGAAACGATGGCCCTCCTGGCTCTAGGGCTAGCCTTCCACTCTAATTTCTACTCACACCCCAAACTGTCTCCTCAGTTTGTCCTCTGCATTCTCACCTTCAAACTGCTCATTCCTTTTGCAACTTTTCTCCACTGGTCAACATCTAGCTCATCCTGAAAGCTCATCTCAAATGCCTCCGCCTTCACCGAGCTCCCCTCTCTTAGACGGTCACCCCATCCAGAAAGCCTCCCAGGCACAGTTGATCTTTCTTCTATTCCCTTAGGACTTTTACATCCCACTGTAAAATATTAGTTTACATTCCACTGTTCAGTATTGACTGCTCTCCCCGCTAGACTTTTAAGACTCCGTGGGCATAAGAAACAACCATGGCAGCTATGTGTCAGCTTCATAAAACATCACAGGCTCTCTTGTAGCATATTTTCCTGTTCAAGCATATCTTCTCATAAGACTCTGGGGTAGATAAGGATTGTGACTTACACACATGAATCTCCCCAGACTGTGAATTTAGAAAAAAAGTATTATACGCAGGAGATACTAAATGCATATTTTACAAGAGAGAGTTGAAGAACGAAAGCCAGAGTTTTGGGGAGGTTAACTACCAGCTAGAGGAAAGACAATAATAGGCTTCACTGTGGAGGGCAAATGACACCAAGTGGCCTAAACTACCAATTGTCAATCTAGATACAGCAAAGCTCAACAACAACAGCAATCTTAGAAAGACCCTCATATTACAAAAAGATGAATGACGACCAGAAAAAAAAAAATGGATAGTAGATGCGAATGTTTCACACATGGGCCTGTTTCCATTAGCATAGGTTTTTTTCTCCCAGCCTTAAACATTTCTGAGAATTCACACCCCGCTAATATACTTCTGCTTCCTTCTCAGAATAGTTCTGAACGAAATGTGACTAATTTAAAGGCACGCTAACACTGATTTTAGTTTTTAAATGTAAGCAGGTGAGGCCACAGGAAAGAATAAATTAAAAATGCATCTTAAGCCTGAAATAAAGGAAAAAGCTATCTCTTAAAGCTAATTAACATGACAATGCTATTCATATGACAATGATTTAAGTGAGAAATTATAGAAGCAAGATACCTACTTTCTCCCATCATTCAATTCAAAAAGTATTTATTGAACACCTCACATGTGCCATGAACAATCCTAACAGGGAGGAATACAGCAGTACAATTTAAAAAAAAAAAACAAAGTAGATAGATCCCTGCCTTCTTAAAACTTACAATTCTTTTTTTTTAGTGGGGGACAGCCAAATATATGTTGAATATTAGAGGGTGACAAATTCCATTTTTAAAAACTGCAAAGGGCATTGTGGAGGGCTTAGTTAACCTTAAGAACAGAGGTTGGAAGTTCTCACTGTGAAGATGACAGTCAGCAAAGAACCAGAGGGAGTGAAGGAGGGGGCAGTGCGACTCAGCAGTGGAGTGCTTAGGGTTTCAGCAGTGAGAGCAGCCAGTGCGAAGACCCTGCCCCCGGGTTGCCTGGTATGTTCCAGGAACAGCACCGAAGCCGCTGGAGCTGGACCGAGAGGAAGCAGTGGAAGGCGAGGTCAGGTGGTGGCATAGAACCTGGTGTGGGCCATGTTCAGAACTGTGCCTTTTACTTAGCAACATCGCAAGTGGTTACAAAACACCATTAACTAGTCATAAACAAAAGTATTACCATTTTGCTTAGATCTACTGGCCTCCTAATCTCTGTTCTACTGGCCTCCTAATCTCTTTTCTACTATCCGAATGGTGTCATTATGACGTCTGGCTTAATGCACTGAGATACATGAATTCTGAGGACACTTATGCCTTGCAGCTGTTTTAAAGAAATCATTTCGTTCAAAGAAAGAAACTCTTCTTATTCTCAACACTACACCTGATGTGCTGTCCTCTCCCATTCCAATCTCTTTCCAAGTTTACCAGACCAAGGAACCAAGGTCCTATTCTCCGTTGCTGTCCTCGGACTGGACTTTGCACGCTGAAAGGAATCTAGTCCTGGAGAGCCAAGAAATATTCCCTCTTGGCAAATAAGCTTTGACCTCAAACTCAAAGGAGTGCTTTTTACTAGAAGTATTATAATATATTCTTTGAAAAAATAAGAAAATAAACCATAATGTAAAGAAATTACATTATAGCTAAGAAAGAGCTCGTTAGTGAAAGTCTTACCAAACAAATACATATCTACTGAATTACTATTTATTTTTGTGTGTGTGAAAACTAAAACCTACCTCGTTGTTAAGTTTTCACAGATCAGGAAAAAACTAGTGACTTGTGTGTATAGGGCTATGGGGACATTTTAAAATATCCATTCAAATTTTAACCCTTGATAAGCAACTCATGAAGAATTTAAAAACTAATAATAAACTTTCTTGTGTTGTTACTTTATGAACTGTGAGACTGGCAGTTCTTACTCTGGTTCTGATAATACTTTCAAAATAAGACTCCTGATCAGAGGTGTCATAGGATCATGAATGAATTCATCTTGCCTTCATAGTGTATGCTGACCATAAATAAAAATACCACATTTATTAATGAAGCTCAACACAAAGGGAGAGCACAATAAATATTTAAATCAGCTCTACTGTTTACCAGTAGTGTGCTTTGAGCAAATTACGTCTTTGCTGAGCCTCAGTTTCCCCTAATGCAGATTAAAACATTTGGGGTATTATTGTGAGGAGTAAATGAAATGGACCTCATATACAGTCAGTACTGTAATGGTGGCTGTGCTTTTCTGAAACTTTGAAGAAATTATTTAGTTCTAGGAAGGCAAGTCCCCTTTTTCTTTTTTTCCAGCCTTATTGAATATAACATTGTGTAAGTTTAAGGTGTAAAAAGTGATGATTTGATATAGGAATATACTGTGGAATGATTATCACATGAAAGTAAGTTAACGCCTGTCACCTCGCATAGTTACCTTTTGCGTGTGTGGTGGTGAGAACATTTAAGATTTGTTCTCTTGGCAACTTTCAAGGACGTAATACTCTATTATCACCACGCTGTATGTTAGCTCCCCATCTTATAACTGGAAGTTTGTATCCTTTGATCAACATCTCCCCATTTCTCCCACCCCACTCCCACCCCGCTGATCACCATTAAATTCTCTGTTTTTATGAATTTGACTTTTTTAGGTTCTAACTCTATCAGTGAGATCACACAGTATTTGTCTTTCTCTATCTGACTTAGCTCTATTCGCATAATGCTCTCAATGCCCACCCATGTCACAGATGGCAGGATTTCCTTCTTTTTCATGACTGAATAATATTCCATTGTGTGTGTGTGTGTGTGTGTGTGTGTGTGTGTGTGTGTGTGTGTGTACACACATACCACATTTTCATTCATTCGTCAATGGACACTTAGGTTGTTTTTGTATCTTGGCTATTTGAAAAATGCTGTAATGATCATGGGAGTACAGCTATCTCTCTGAGATAGTGATTTCATTTTCTTCCCTTATTTTCAAACACATCCGACACGCTATTATCTCCAAATCATCATCTCTCTTCAATTTTACTAGATCAAAAAATGATGGTTCTAGACCCTGCTGCTGTCATCGGATCTGACTTTGTATATTGTCAGAGTTACTTAGTCCTGCTAAACTAGGAGCTATTTCCTCTTGGTAAGCAAGTTTTAACCTCAAACAAACCCACGTATCTTTATATCCAAAAGCAGCATTAGATGTCATCGCTTTTGCTGGCTGCCGATGAATCCCAAAGCCAACAGTGCTCCCCAGTCATTTGATGGTTGAGATGCTCACTCCGACTCACCTGGCTTGGGTGGGACCACACTCGTGGCCTCAAGGGCCCTGTTCTGTAGCAGAGCACCCACGGCACTGGTTACCGTCGGTTCTTTCTTTGGACTCATCTGCACCCTACCCTACAGAGAGAGAGAGGGAACAGTTCCATAACGTCAGGTAGCACACAAGAGTGAAGCTGTTTCCACTTAACTAGCAGCAGATCAGAGTCATCTCCCGGGACCTACTGAACCCAGGGGAAAGGGACATGCACACCCTGCACCTTAGGTAACCTGGTTCCTGTCCTCACTGTCTGGGATTTGGAGCCTTCATTCCATAGTCAGGCCTTTGCGGGAATGGTGATATGTTAACCCTGCAACATTAGTCGCACGGTGACATAAGAAATCACTTAATGTCAATAAAGATAGTTATGGAACATTTTAGTTTTTCATTGCACTTGAAGATGATTTTGTTTTTAAGTACATGACCAGAGAAGAAAAACAGACGTTGGCAGGCAGCAAATGTTTTAAACATGGAATTCCAACATCCCCACACCACACCCCTCCCCGCTAAGGAGCAACAGCAGAATAGTTATATTAATGTGGAATAAGGACCAGAAGGTTCCTTGGGAGCTACTTTTTACCTTGCTGCTGATCCCACCAACATCTCCATGGGAACTACCTAAAGATAACCTTACTCAGAATGAGAATTCTCACTTGGGCAAGGACAGCTATGAGATTATAGCAGGCAGCTCATCCCCATTCAGACAAAGAAAGCTATTTTCAGAGGCCCATATTGGTCTCTTTTGGTTAAGGGTATAACACTTTTTAAAAAGTCGATTATGTTTAAAATAGAAACACACTTCAGCTGTGCTGTTAGCAGCCCTTCAAACTGAAACCACCCCTCCCTTTTTGTTCCACTTCTGAATAAGCTTCACTATGAGGCAGGGCGAAGCTGGCATCAGGGGAACAAGCGCTGCCGTTCAGATCCACTGGGCAGCGAGTTTACTGAGAAAGCAAGCAATTCAGCAAGCAAGCAATTTTTCTTCTGTGTTCCCAATCACCACTTAGTTCTGGAAAACAAGGAGAGGACCGGGGCCAAGTCACTGGTTACACTCAGGACGGCCAGCTGGCCTCCTTCAGGAATAAAAAGCACTTCCGTTGCTGCTTCCCAGTGCTCCCTTTGGCCCCACTAAATCCCCACTAACTTCGTGGACTGGTCAGAAGGATCATTCGAAGAAATGTACCGCACCCTTTACTGCTTTAGAAAGTATAAGGAAAATTTTACTCAGAAAACCTTTTCAAAACTAAGTTGAATTCGAGCCCAATGCAGTCACATCCCCTCAAAATTGTGGTACCTCTCCTACCTACGAGAAAGGACCACCAGAGAGGGGAAGGAAGTCGAGGTAACGGGAAAAGAGGAAAGGTGGAGGGACCCCCTATGTGAAGGTCCTTATACTATCTATTATCTTCCCCACAACTTGACAAGGTACCGATTAAAGTGAGTCTCAGAGAATTTAAGTAGCTTGTCCACGTTTACCTACACACAATAAATTACGGAATTGAAAGTCAAACCCTGACTACTGATCGCAGAATCTGGGCTCTTTCTACACTGCACTGCTTCTCATACTATTTCAGGTGTAAAGATTGAATCTCTACAACTCTATTTTTCATAACCACCCTGCCTCCTCCACCAACACACCTTTCTCCTCCCTCCCTCCTGTGTTTCTTTATCTGGCTGTTTAGTATTATTATCTACCTAAGCTCTGGAGCTGAAAACTTTCTTGTCAACCTTGATCCTCTTTTATCCTCTATCTAATCACCTTCTCAGTCCCATCAATTATTTCCTAAATTCTCCCTCCACTCCCCGACCGCCAGTCCTCTGGTCCCAGACCCTCATCCTGTCCCTGTTGCTGCTCTCCCACCAACTCATCTCGAACACTAATTGCAAAAGTGATCTTTCTAAAACACCAATCTCATGTCACTTCAGTCTACACTGCCCAACCGGTCTACGCTGCCTAGAGAATGACACGTGAGGCTGATAATAGACAACTGGACAGAAAAGCCAAGAAAGGCCGTATACAGAGAGACTAGGAAGCGAAGCACAGTAGGAAAAAAAGGTGAGATGGAAAGATGGGAAGGACTTTCTGGGTCCCCGTGGACTTCACAGTTCCTGCTTCCAGGCCCTCGGGCTGGCCGGCCTCAGCTTTGAGGGCATCTATCCACTTAATCCCTCTCTTCCTCCTCCCTGACCCAGCTTGAGATCTGATGCCGTCCTGCTTGCCTGTGCCACCCCGTCACCGCCCCCAGCAGCGCTCTATGCTCTAGTCTTTCCAGCAGGGCTCTTCAGGCCATAGGCTGGACCTTTTGTCCACAATGTGGTTCTCAACTCCAGCTCTAGGCTGGCGAACCCATTTGATATTTAAGGGGAAAACGTTTGTTCCTCTTTGAAGCTGTCCGTGAATCCCACTGGCCTCTTCCTCCACTGGGCTCCTGTATTAGTCAGCTACCACTCCTGCCTGCTGCACTGTTTCCAAAGCCGCCGCCTCCTTTGAATTACAAATCCTTGATCAGCCAGCACGTAGCAGTGTCTGGTACAGAGCAGATTTTCAGTAAATGTCTAATATGTGTGAAGACAGAGCTCAGAACCCGGAGTCCGTGGGATATGTGTTATTGGAGAGAGTCCCACCCTCTTCGCTGCTGGATTTCATGGAACTCTTTCCGAACATGTTTCATACTCTTAAGTATGTGAACCAGTTTAATCTTTTCTTGGTGTTTGAGGCATGTTTATAAAACTAATAGTTTTTATGCTATACTGTAAGTTATGTCCCTGGGACCTTTGATGTTTGTAGAGCTGTTTGCTGGCTCTAGTTCTGTTTTTATAAATCTTTGTCTTCCTGGTCAACTTGTCATTTTACTTATTTGTACCTAATTGTAACAGTTGCTTCCATTTGTCCACTTTAACTTGCTGATTCTGTAGCTTTAAATAAAAGCCTGCAGACTCCTCTCTACAGAGCAAATCGCATGGCCTGTAGGAGCGACAGCTTCCTCCACTCAGGCCAGCTTCACTTCAGCTTCATAATTCTTTTCTGCATCGTTAAGGCTGATAACCACTGTTGGACAGAGTTTAATACTATAATATTATAGAAACACTACTTATATATTCAAGTCTTCCTACTTTTTCTACAACACTCAAAGGTATTATAAGCTGGAAACTCAAAAGGAGCCAATTCCCATGAGAATGAGTGACAGTGACCAGCTATCTCGATCCTTACATTTTCTCAGGATGGGTAGCTTAGGTTCCCCATCAAACTCTACCTACTTGCCTCAGGTATGCAAGGGCCCAAATCCAACACCTAGGGAGAGAGATTTACCTGGGCTCTGGATGCCAACTTGGCTGCCGTCTGGGCTGGATCAAAGACTCGACGAGAAGATTGATCCTTGCAGAAATTGATATGTCGATTTGCTGCATTTTCATTAAACCTCCTCATACAATATGGGCATTGAATATAATCTAAATATAAAGATAATAAGAGGCAATTAGCATTTCAAAAATAACTCTGAAATGAAATAACATAGGATATGGACTCTGCTCCAACTTGAAAGAACAAGGTCTCAAACTCTGGTTTGAGACAGCCTGTTCCAGAGGGGAGGCTTGCGAGGACTCAAATAAAGACCACGGAAGGGGAAAATCGTGCTACCTATGCACTTATTTCAATTAACAGTGTGCCCTTAAAATGTTTACACGATATGTTTTTTAGAAAATTAATTATACTTAGGAACATTCCAATTAAATGGATTATTTAGTGGATGCTTACAGAAAAAAAGTAGTCCTAGAATCACAGAATGTTAGTATCGATGATCCTGAAGGGCATACAAGATGCAAAAGCCCACGTTGTGGTACTGGGTGGGACAGAAAGTCATACAGGAGTTATGGCACTACAGAGGGAGAGAAGATATTTCAAAATGTGGGTTTGGGGGATGGGATTTGAAACCAGTGTCACTGGCAGAAAGACACACTGCTTCTGCACTGCTCGATGTTTTAGTCCGAACTCCGGAGTCAGGAGGAAAATAATACATTCAGGAAGGAGGTAGGAAAAGGGAAAAAGGCAGGGATTCAAAAAAGAGAAAAGGAAAAGGAGGGGTGATTGGAAAATGGCTCCAGAAACAGCTCAGCTTCCAGGGTTAGAACCTCCCAGGCAGCTCTGTGGGCAGTAGGTCCTCTCTGGTTCTGTGAAATACCCAGTGTTCTCAGCTTGGCTCTCATGTGCAATTACTAGACAGTGAGAGAAATGGGAAGTGAGAAAGATCCCAGGTCAGCTTAGAACGTGGAGATGCTCACAGCAAAGCCAGGTTGGAGCCTACCCCTCTAAAGCAAGCAGAGGCGTCGGTTTGGTTTGGTTTGGTTTTAGGCAACTTTTCTTAAGGGATAACAAGGTGGATATGAGCAACATAAGAGAATAACTTTCCGCCCAGGAAGGATCTGACACAGCAGCATTCTTAAACTCTGTATGGAAGTTTGGGTTAGTGTGGAGTCAAAATTCCTACATATGTGGGTAAATGTTTAAGGCAATGATTTCTTCAAAGTTAAGAGTCTCCTGAAGGTTTCCTTTTAGGCAGTATGGGGAGCTTTCCAGTTTAAGAAATCATTTCCTAAAATGAATACTCATACAATGTAAGAATTGGAAGAAATTAGAATGAAATAAGCGATTAGCGCTTAACCAAACCTTTTATTTCACACTCTAGAAGGCAATACTTAATCATTGATTAAATACATATTGAACATCTATTATGTGTCAGGCACTGTTTTATACTTGGGGATACATGGTTCTGTAATCAAGGACTAGGCATTCTAATACAGAAACAACATTTTCCCACAGTGATAAATTTCTTGAAAAAAATAAAATAGGACAGCATTGGGAAATGATGAAGGCTCTGCAACCCGCCTGACTGGTTTTGAGCCCCAGCTCCTCACTTGCTATGTGTGTGAACTTGGGCAAGTTTCTCAACCTCCTTAAGCTTCAATTTCCCCAGTACCTACATATCACCTCTTTCATCGGGTTGTTGTGAAAGTTAACTAAAATAATCCACACTAGGGCTCGGCACAGTGGGCGGGGTAGAACATACTAGTACTATAAAGAAACAGGTCTGGCAAGGTTGTGTTTCCAATTACCAAACCAGAATGAAACTGCTTAGAAAAAGTGAAATAGAAAGTGCCATTATCACATGAAACTCACAATGCTGTAGAAAACCGTCAAGGGCTCGGCTCCTGGCTTGGTGGGAACAGCTTCAGTCTCACCAGCTGAAAAGTCACGGCTTATATTAAAAATGCTGTTACCGTGACCCCTAATCAGTTCAGGCAAAGACAGAGATTATGGCAACGGCTGTGATGCTTCCCTAACCTCACTTGTCCATCCATCGCTACCCTTCTGTGTGTTTGGCACCATAAGCCACCATGGAGACAACAAAGTTGAAGTGTATTTCCCTGTCAACAAAAACAACTAGAAGAGACAACTCGGAAGACTAGGCAAAGCAGCAGAGAGGTACCATTCCATGCAGTGAGCTGCGAAACTAGGAAGCACTGGGTCCTCCAGGAGCCCGTAGGAGGGAGATGAAGCCCTGACTTAACAGAGGCAGAGGAAGGGAAATACCCTGAGAGGTAAATACCCTGAGAATGGAAAAGGTATTTTTCAGCAACAATCATCTGAACATAGCGTGACTGAGCTACGTGTTCTACGACTCGTGTCTTAATCTGAGTTTCCTCTTCCTCTATCAATAACGATGTCATTAAAAATAACTATTATGTACTATTTATTTCAATAAATAATGGTTTTTAAAAGTTGGACTACACATGAATTTGTATGAGGACTATGTGGAAGATGGTCAGATCTCAAAAAAATTTAAAGTAGAAAAACAATCATTGTAAAATGCAAGCATTTTGCTGACTACCCATGTCTATATAGCCCTCTGAAATAGTGACCAAATGTCCCAGGCCTCACAGAAAATCCCAATCATAAATATTCAATGTCACTTTTCTCATTAACTATCACATCACGGAAAACTGAATGATTGGCAGACTTAACACAGTAAGAATTAGAACAAATATATACGTGTCACAAAAACTGAGTCATGAAATACAGAATCATGCTGAAAAAAATGAAAATTATTACAAACTCATGCAAACGAGCCCATAATATATATCTCTAATTGTGTCTCTACACATTTTCTAGTACGTAAACCTGAGAATATATATGGGCTAATATAAAATGCCCGAACAATCAAAACAATTGAATACCAATGAAATGTGCTATTGTAAATAATAATTTTGTTTGGTGCATAAAATTATAGTAAGGACACACGAGCGAACTGAATTATAAACTACATTTTAGCATGAAAATATAAAGAGCAGAGAAATAAATGTACGTTTGATGAGGCCTTACAATGTGAATTATTTAAAAAAAACCAATAATCTCCACATTTTAAATCCAATGTGAAAATGACAGAAATCCACATAGCAAGACATCTGACATGGTTTCGCTTATTCAACTAAAGAACCATAAGCTAGCCATTCAACTCTGTAGCTTCTACTATTAAAATGAACTATTCCTCATAAAAGATGTGTTTGTTATATGAAGCTTGTTGCCAAAGTATTATCAAAATCTTTTTACTGAAAATCTTAAGACAACACATTGTTTTGACCACTTTTTCATTAGCACCCAGAAAAAGTGAAGCATTTACTAAAATCATTTCTGTTATAGAAGTTCAGATGATTTATTTTCCAGATGATTTTATAGCATGATTACACAGGGTTTTTTGTTTGTTTGTTTTACTTTTAAAAATGAACTTTGAGGACTAATTTACATACAGTAAAATGCACCTATTTTGAATGTACAATTCAATGAGTTCTGACACATGTATACATTTGTGAAATGACACCAGTTAAATATAGAACAATTTCATCACTGAAAAAAGTACCCTTATGCCCCTTTCAGTCAATATTCTCCCAAACCCAGTCTCAAGCAACCAAAGATCCATTTTCCTGTCACTAAAAATGTTATGCCTATTCTATAGTTTCATATAATAGGGACGTTTATGTTGCTGCATGTGTAGTAGCAATTTCTTCTTACTGTTGAGTTGTATTCCATTTTGTAAATATTCCACAATTTGTTTATCCATTTACTTGTTGATGAACATTTCCAGTTGTTTCCAATTTATGCAATATAAATAAAACTACCATGAACATTAATTTTCAAGGATATGTTTTCAGTTTTTTGCATAAATACCTAAGATTGCAGTTACTGTACAGTTAAGTATGCTTAAGAAAATAGTGTGAAGTGGCTGTACTATTTTATACTCCCATTGGCAGTGTATGGGACTTCCAGTTGTTCCACATCTTAGTCATTTCTTATCATCAGTCTTTAATTTTAGCTGTTCAAGTGGGTATGTGGTGATATCTCACTGTGGTTTTAATTTACATTTCCCTGATGAGAATCAGGTTGAATATCTGTTCTTGTGCTTATTGGCCATTATTTTTTAATGTGTCTGTTCAAGTACATCTCTTGTTTTTTTTCCTATTGGATTGTTTGTCTTATTGCATTGTATGAATTCTGTATATATTTTTGATATGAATCCTTTGCCTAATTTTTGTATTGTGAATATTTTCTCCCAGCCTGTGGCTTGCCTTCGCATTCTGTTAATGATGTTTCTCAAAACTGATTTTCTCAATTTGGGTGAAACTCGATTTATCAATTTCCTTTTTTAAAATTGTTAGCATATTTTGTGTCCTGCCTAAGACTTCTTGACTCTTAGATCCAAGATTATTTTTTTCTAGAAAATTTATAGTTGTAGCATTTATGTTAGGTCAATGATCCATTTAAATTAATTTTTGTATATGGTGGAAGGATCAAGGTTCATTTTTCTCATACTGATATCAAGCTATCCCAGCATGATTTGTTGATAAGGTTATCCTTGCCCACATTGGATTACCTTTGTCAAAGATCAGTTGCCTGTAGATGGGGGACGAGGGTCTAATTCTAGATTTTCTATTCTGTTCAGTTGATGCACTAGTACCAAATTGTCATGATTACCGGAACATTGTAGTAACTCTTAATGGCAAGTCTATGTCCTCCAATTATATTCTTTTTTCAAAATTATCTTAACTATTCCAAATTCTTTGAATTTCCATATAATTTTAGAAAAAGCTGGTCAATTCTTACTCAGGAAAGAAAACTTGCTGGAATTTTTATTAGAATTACATTGAGTCCATAGATCAATTTGAAGAGAATTGACATCGTAACACTATCCTGAGTCTTCCAAGCCATGAAAATGGTATATCTTTCCATATATTTTGTTCCTCTTTAAGTTCACTAAGCAATGTTTTATGGTTTTTATTTGATAGGTCTAACATATATTTTCTTAAATATATACCTAAGTACTTAATGTTTTGACATTATTGTAAGTGGTATTCTTAATTTCATTTTTCAGTTGTGGATGCCTGTATACGGAAATACAATACACTTGTGTATATTAATCTTATATCCTGAAAGCTGGTTAATTCACTTTAATTCCGGTAAGTAGCTTTTTCATAGTTTCCTAAGATATTCTATATTTACTCATTTATGATCATGCTATCTGTGAACAAAGGTAGTTTTACTTCATTTTCTCCTCTTTGATCTATGAATTATATGTGTATATATAGCATATATGTTATATATATATATATATATATTCCCTCCACCTTATTATACTGGGTACTCTCTCCAGCACAGTGTTGAATGAAGTGGTCAGAAAGTTCATCCTTATTTTCTTCCTGATCTCAGTGAGAAAATGTTCAGCTTTTCATCATTGAGTGTGATGTTAGCTACACACTTTTCAAAAATGTTCTTTATTAAGGAAGTCCCCTTCTATTTCTACCTAAGTATTTTCTTTTTTAAACATGTATGGATGTTGCATTTTGTCATGGACTTTGCCTATATCTATTGAGATGATCATATGTTTTTAAAAATTAAAATATTTAAAAATATTTTAACAAATTTCAACAAAATCAATGTGTTACATTTTCTTATGTGTTACATGCCATTGAGTCAGCTCTGACTCCTGGTGACCCTATGAATGAGTGATGTCCTCAATGCCCTGTCCTCATCGGCCCTGCTCAGCTCCTGTGGACTCCTGCCTATGGCTTCTGTTATGGAAATCCATCTCATATTTGGTCTTCCCCTTTTCCTGAAGTCTTCTGTTTTTCACCAGCATTACTATCTTTTCCAAAGTGCCCTGCCTTCTCATGATGTGCCCGAAGTAGGACAACTTCAGTTTTGTGATTTTTGCCTTTAGTGATGTTTTAGGCTTAATTTGCTCTAAGATCCACTTGTTTGTCTATCTGGTGGTCCAGGGTATCCATAAAGCTCTCCTCCAACATTGTATTTCAAATGAATCAATTATTTTCCTATAAGCCTTCTTTACTCTCCAACTTTCGCATCCATACATAGCAACTGGGACTACGAGGGTGTGGATGACCTTGGCCTCGCTCGGTCTCTAACAGCCCATCTCTGCTCTTGGTGATCTTTCCTAATTCTTCCATTTCCACCCTTCCAAGTCTCTGTCTTCTCTTGATTTCTTGGCTGCAGTCTCCCTGTGAATTGATGATCGAGCCGAGGTAAGCACAATCTTTAACAATTATGATGTCTTCATTACCTACCTTCATAATCTGTTTGATGTCTTCATTAAAATTGTGTATTTTTTCTGTGGCCATGTTTTTTGTCATCTTGATGTTCAAATGCAGTCGTGCTTTGGCACTGTCTTCTTTCACTTTCATCAGAAGTTGTTTGAAATCATCACTACTTTCTGCCAATAAGATGGTACCATCTGCATATCTTAAGATATTGATATTTCTTCCACCTATTTTTTTACTCCTCCTTCCTGAGCCTAGCCCAGTTTTTCACATGATACGTTCTGCATACAGATTAAACTACTCGGGAGATAAAATATATCCTTGTCTGACTCCTTTGCTGATAGGAAACTATTTTCTTCTTTCTATTTAGGTGTAATTTGTTCTTCTTTTTCTAACTTTTTAAAGAACAAGCTTAAAGTAATTGATTTAAACCTTTCCCCTTTTTAAGCTATCAACTTCTTTTCTAGGCATTGCTTTAGCTGAATCCTACAAATTTTAATTATGTTTTCATTACAATTCAGTTCAGAATATTTTCTAATTTCTCTAGAAATTTCTTCTTAAATCCATGGGTTATTTAGAAATAAGTTGTCAATTTCCAAATATTCAGGAATTTTCTAGATATATTTTCATCATTCATTTCTAATTCTATTGTGGTTAAATAGCATAGTCTGCATGGTTTCAATCCTTTTAGACTTACTGTGTGACCCACTTTGTGGCCCTGCACCTCATCTGTCTTGGGTGAAGGTTCTATATGTACTTGACCCGTATTCTGCTGTTCTTGCGTGCCACATTATGGTTATAGACGTCAATTAGGTCAAACTCATTGATACCATTGTTCAAGTTTTCTCTATCCCTACTGATTTTCCTGCTGCTTATTTTATGTTACTAAGAAAGGAATGATAAAATCTCCAAATATGATTGTGAATTTGTCTACTTCTCCTTCCAGTTTTGTCAGTTTTTGTTTCATGTTCTTCGAAGATCTGTTACTAGATACATAAACATTTAGAACTGATAGTTCTTCTGGATGAATATATATTTTTAATCATTATCTCTGTCAATAATACTTACCCTGAAGTTTACTTTGCCTGATATTACTATTAGCCACTTCAGTTTTATGATTATTATTTGCATGTATATTTTTTCTCATGCTTTAAACACACCAATCTATAGTTGTTTTGACATTGCTGGTGTTTATTTGCCTTTACCTTTTTATCTGAGAGGAAAGGCACAAATCATAAGTTTATGGCTCCATGAAATGTTCACGAGCCACACACACCCATGTAACCAGCCCAGATCAAGACACGGAATGTCCCAGCGAGGGTCCTTATAACCCTTCTGGTCCTCATCGCCCTGCTAAGGAAAACCATGGCTTGACTTCTAACCTGAGATTCGAACTTGAGGATTCTAAAAAACTGAGCTTCTAATATTTATAAATCAGGAAACCTGCATTTCTGCCATCCTTTGAGAAATTAGATCTGCAACTCAGGATGTATGTTCCTTTGAGGCATCACCCTGCTGAAGCAGGAGCAGCTGTCACTTAGGGAGGGTGTCGGCGGCTCTCCAGGCCCACAGGACCCACCCTCCTCATTCTGTCACCTGCCTAGCCTGTTTGTGTCTTTATATTTAAAGTGTGTTCCTTGTAGAAAGTATATAATTGGACTTTGCTTAATTATTCAGTTTGACAATCTCTGCTTTTTATCTAAAGTATTTACATCATTTCTATGCAATTGTGCATATAATTAGGTTTTAAGTCTACTATCTTATTGTTTTTCTTCATTCCATCTGTTCCTTGTTCCCTTTTTCCTCTTTTCCTGTCTTCTTTTGAAATGATTTTTTTTCCACTTTATCTACACTCCAGATATTGTCTTATTAGCAATTTGTCAATATTTTTGAGTGTTTACTCTAGGATTTAAAATAGGCATCTTTATGAGATAACACTTACCTCCAAATAATACTATACCTATTCACGTATAATGTGAATGAATGTTTCAACAATATATGTTCTTTTTCTTCAAACTTGTCCTATTGTTTTCACACATTTCACTTTCACATGTTATAATCTCCATAATATGCTGTTATTTATGCTTAAATAGCCAGTTATAACCCTCAGCTAACATTTTACTCAATGGAAAACAAGATAAGGATATCTGCTTTTGCCATTGCTATTCAATATAGTATTGGAAGTTCTAGCCAGAAGGTTTAGACACATAAAAGGCATACAAACTGGAGAGGAAGAAGTAAAATTATCTCTGTTCACAAAAGATGTAATCTTATATGTAGGAAACCCTAAAGGATCCACACCAAAACACAACTGCTAGAGCTAATAAACAAAATACAGCAAAGTTGCAGTATACAAAATCGATGCTTAAAGATCAGTTGCATTTCTGTACAGTAACAATGAACAATCTGAAAAGAATTCCATTTACAATAACATCAAAAAGAATAAAATACTTCAGAATAAATTTAACCAAGGATGTGAAAGATTTGTACACTGAAAACTATAAATCACTATTAATGGAAATTAAGAGAACATAAATAAATGAAAAGACATTCCGTGTTCATAGATATAAGACAATTTTGTTACGATGACAATAGTACCCAAATGATGTACAGATTCAATGCAATTCCTAACGAAACTCCAATGGTATTTTCAAAGACTAAAAAAAAAATCCTAAAATTTCATGTGGAATCTCAAAGTTCCCCAAATAGCTAAAACAATCTTGGGAGACTCACACTTCCCACTTTCAAAAGTTACTACAAAGCTACAGTAATCAAAACAGTGTGGTACTAGCATAAGGATAGACATACAAACAAATAGGATAGAATAGAGTCCAGAACTAAATCCTCTCATACATGGTAAAATTGATTTTTGATGAAGGTACCAAGACCATTCGATGGGGAAAGAACAGTCTTTTCAACAAACAGTGCTGAGAAAACTAGATAACCACATATAAAACTACATACTTAACTTCCAATGGGATCTTACCTTACACCACATACAAAAATTAAGTCAGCCTGGGTCAAAGACCTAAGTGTAAGAGTAAGAGCTAAAACTATAAAACTGTTAGAAGAAAACATAGGGGTAAAGTTTTACAATATTGGATTTTGCAGTAATTTGGGGGGTTGACATCAAAAGCTAGGCAACAAGAAAGATAAATTGAACGTGATTAAAATTAAAAACTTTTTTGCATCAAAAGGTAACATCAGGAGAGTGAAAACACAGTTCATCAAATGGAAGAAGATATTTGAAAATCCTATAACTGATAAGGGATTAATATTAATCTAATCGAGCCTCTAGCCCTAATTTCCAATTTACAGAAAGATGGGGGATAGAAGAACACATTAAACACTAACATGACTATAAAAAACCAGACAAATCCAGAACATGAGACATTGTAAAAGATCATTGGTCTAGCGAGGGTGTTGTGCAGGATTAAAAGGGACTAGAGACAATGTATAAACCTTGACCGAATCTTGGATTGTGGCTGGGGAATGAGGAGAGAACTTTAAAAGACATTCTTAAGATAATTGGGAAAATATGAGTTTATATATTCAGTGTGACAGTAGTATTGTGGTTTTGTGGAAAAATATATTTATGCTTAAGAAATGCATACTGAAACAGCTAGTGTTATGAATTTTGAAACTTCCTTTCAAATAGTTCTGCCAAAAAAGAGAGATAAAAAATATGACAATGTCATCATTTGTCAAATTTCAGTGGAAAGTATATGAGTGATTATTGTATTATTCCTTACTCTCTTCTGTAGATTTGAAATTTTTCAAAATAACAAGTTTAGGGTAAAAAAGTTGCGGGCTACTAAACTGTACAGTGTAGAATGGTTAAAATGGTTAAGTTTATGTTATGGGAATTTTATCTCAAAAAAATTAAAAAGCTGTCTATATCTTACACTAGGAAGCCATTATAGAACTACTTAAACGGTTCTGCACAGCTCCATTGTCATAACACATGACGTGAACTGTGTCCCCTGCAGTTATGTAATGCCATGACACTGGGTACAGTGATGTTCCCCCATCTGAGGACTGACCGGGGCCAACCCTGCTTAGCTTCCAAGATCACACACTTTAGGGTAGTATGGCTGTGGACAGTGATGCACTGATGTTGAAGAGGAGGAAACAGAATCTTTTGGTAGAGCTGAAAAAAAAATAGGATAAGTTTTTTGATAAAACTACTTTTACATAATTTAATTGTTGTTGTTAATTTTAGACTGCATAGGAGGAAGCGAGGCATGATAATTGGGTCAAAAATCATAGCCTCGATTGGTTAAGAGTAAATATCAAAAGCAAACCACACTGGCCACACACCTGGGTTAATGGTGGGAGGGGGTGGAGGTGGAAGAGGTCGGCCTTCTTTAATGGCTAGTGTACACTGCTTCGCTGATCGAATTGCATTAATGAAGTCTTCATGTTGTTGTCTCCAGTTAGCTTTCCTCACGGGTTGAGGCTATAAAAAAATAAAACCAACATATACTAACCTAAAGTACATAGCTCGCTATTATAATTTTTTTTTTTTAAAGCTGGGATTTGTATTTACAGGAAGGAAACAGGCCTGTGAAATTTGAAGAGAAAGGAGAATTTGTTTTTCAAAAGTACTAAAAGAGGTTTGGAAAATACAGTCGTAAAATTCACAGGTCACAGTAGTGAAGGAAAACACAAAATAACAATCAGATAAACAAAGAAACTACAAAACTTTAAAGGAAGACTTAAATGTAAGATTAAAAGTGACTTTCTTCCAAGGGAATTGCTAGATTTAATGCTACTCTAATGAAAATATAAACAAGATTCTTTTTTGCCACATCTGGAAAGTATCTGAAATACATTTGGAAATCTAAGTAAGCATGATTAAAAAGAAAACAGTAAAGGTGGATTATACTTACATGACATTATACTACACTATCAAGCAAAAATGAAGGCAGAGAGCCAGAAAGAGGCTTTAATGTACTTAGGGATGTAATCAGGAACAATAAGGGAGATACAGATAATACCTTGGATTGAGGCGCTTTCCTCACAGTGGGAATGTCAGTGCCTTGTAATCTTTGTTTTAAGGAATTGAAAGGTTTGCGTTTTTTGTTGAAGAGTTTTCGACATATTGGTCCATGCCTTTCCTAGAAAAGAAAGGGTGGGGATGAAATTTTTTTTTAAATGTACAATCATAAAGTTTGTAATGCCACAGTGTATTCAGGCAGCCCCCACTACAGTGACTGAGTTGGACCTTTGCAGAGCCAAGTTCATTCTCTAACTCTCAAATCACAGCAGAGCAAATCCATCTGGCTCTCCTCACCCATGTTACACATAACAAGATATTATGTTTGTTCAAGGTCAATAAAAGGCCTCTACAGCTAAAGAGACTTACTTCAAATTCGGTTATACATATTTAGCTCTATCACTTCAGCTGTATGAATGGTTTTAACATTAAATAATGTTGAAAAGACAAACTTTATCGTTTAAACTGAAATAAATATTTCTGATATTGAGCTATTATTTTCAGGTACTCACTGAAACCAATGAAGTTTTGTTGATGATTTCTTTTATTGTTGCCTTCACTGTTTCTAAATTCCAAGAGCAAGTCACCCAGTAATATAGTAGGAAATTTGAGTCCCAACAGCCTTAATATTCAGTTTTACCATCCCTTTGAAATAGCCCTTTGCATACAGCAAAGGAAAACAGCTTCCTATCAGTGGAATCTTCTCAGAAACACTCTTCTTACCGTTCAGCAGTTCAAAATTGAGTTTAACTGGGCCACTTTTCTACATACAGCAAATTAAGCCACTTAACTCCTGAACAGGAGTGAAGAGGTTTCAAAGAAATATTTGAGAACATCTGCAAAAGACAACTGGGACAACCATACAAATAAATGAAGAACACACCAATTCCATTTAAGTTATGAAGACATTTTCCTTTAATTCATCCAAACATTTCACATTCATGAAGTCATTTATTTCAGAGCAAATGTAAGCTTATCATATTAAATTTAAAAATATTATAATATTTGCAAGACAATTGGCAGGGAAAACACTCTTTACTCCAGCCAGTAGTCCTTTAAGCATTCAGCATTTTGAGTACAAAAACCAAGGGACCAACACAGGTAGAGCTCTACCTGTGTACCAACTTTACAAAGTCTGTTACTGTACCACTATGGGGTTATGCTAACATCTTTGCCTTCTATTCTAAATCCTCTTCCTTGGTGGATCTGTAACTCATAATAGCTATCACTTACACAGTTGCTTTGTCCAAACCCAACAAAATACAGGCTCTATGAAAATCACTGCACCTGGCTATAAACAAACCATACCATTTTAAACTAGAAGAGAAAGATTAGATCAGTTGATCAAATCCTCTCTGTAGACTAGAGATAGGCCTAGGAAGTAAAACTCAAGATACACTTGATATTAGTAATCACTCTTCAGATGGAACCTCCTGGGTCTCAACACCCTCTCCATGGGGCACAGCCCCAGGCTGGTGAAGGCAAAGGCAGCACACTGGTGGAGTGCCAAGCCACAGCAGGCCCTGTGAGGTCCCCTTCTAGATTCTGGAAGCTCTAGCTGAAGTTAATTAAAAGAATAGGTATTTCATTTTTTAAATTCTCCATAGAAATAAAACCTACAACCTCATTTTATAGTCCTTTGCCCCAAATGTAGTAAGGTTTGTACTCCGAATCCTTTAAGTTTGATGTGTGTCCTTGATCTAAAATGTCCCAACTAACATCTTCATTTTAATTTTTTTTCTTGAGAATCCTTTTATAATATTGGGGCCTAATACCTGTTTGACCCCCTAATTTTGAAATAAATCAAGCTTTTATTCCACTTTATAGGCATCAATCAAGAAACTTAATACGCAGTTAGCTTGAAACTGGTTTAACAATTAAATCTTGGAAAAGGCTTTACATCCATTTTGTTCAAATTACATAAAATCCCTGAAATTGGAGGGTTCTGTCTTCATACGTGGCAAAGCAGGAAACAGAGGGAGGTTAAAGGACTTGTCAGAATTAGTGACAAATTTGAAGCTAAAAGCCAAGTTTCCAGATGCTCTAAATTCAATGTTCATTCCTCTTGACTAGCTAATTTCCCTGGTGTTTTGGCCTTAAAATTTGAATTTCTGATGCTTATAGAAGAGGCAAAAGAGCCAAAATCTCTCCAGAGACAATCAGCTGTGCCAAGATACTTTTATCTGGTATCCTGTTGGTAAGAGGGTTATGTTTAATAAGTTCCCCTTTGAATGGGGCAGCATCGATCTGCCTCCGTGTCCTCCGGGCCTGCCAACCATAGGTTATGCGCTTCTCTTCCCCTGCTTTCCCTGCACATCTGTCTTTAATCTTTGCCACTGCGGCCTCCTCTCTAACTTGACAGTTCATTTAACTCCAATGAAACACATCTACAAAATGTCTTTATGTTTACCAGAACATCTGCTGCAAAGCGTCTTCCACAGACTTCACAGGGAAATAATTCCTGATTGCCATCTGTATAAGATCCAAGAGCACATTATGTTAGTTTCATGGAATTGCCTGCCTGAGAAGAAATGACTAACTGGAGGAGACCTCAATAGCTTAATATCCTCACTCTCTTTTCCCTCCCCACCAGCTCCTTCGTTCTCTTAAAAAGGTCCTTTGTAAACTCACCTGTGTTTTCCTCTCCTAATAAAACTTTCACTTCACTAATCAGGTAAATTCCATATCCTTTGGGCAATCAGAGTATAATTATTTAATACTTAATATATTCTTAAACAAAGTGCCTGATACCTTTGCTTAGACATAAGTACAAAGTTAATACCTTAGTATAGTAATCAATAATCCAATGGTAACAGCTTTAGGGATTCCTACTAGAATGGAAGGTCTATTTGTGTGCTAAATGAAGGCATGCCAAGTTATCAGACTGTATGAAAAAGGTTGCCTAATCATTAGATTTAAGATAAACTTTCCTGGGAATGGCTTTCTCTCTCTCAATAAATTCTCTTTGCTGGAATAAACACCTACCTGAGAGGAAGTAGAAGAGACAGATAAAATGGACCAGGTAGAACTGGTAGATTTTGATTCAAATCAGGAAAGGGGTGCCATTATAATGGATAAGCATATGAGGATGGGGAACATCATCCTGGGGGTGGTGTTTGGGGTCAGATCCCCTTATTGAGGCCAGTGAATAATACTTACTGCTGGCATTTCATATGCAGCAGTGAATGAGTGAAGGATTATAATCATAATATGTTCACTTCTTGCTATTGTTTTTTAATATTCAACCGTAGAAGTATTTTAAAAGTTAAATGAAGGAGAAACTCAAATATAAAAGATAAAAAAAAGGCTGAAACTGTGCCCACTACATCCCAGTGCTTCAAAGTACTTGAGGGTGCTCGATAAATACTTCTTGAATATATGGGCCAAAGAAGAATTGAGTTTCTACCACAGGACCAATCATTCATTCAATAAATATGTGCTCTGTGCAACTCTGTGGGAATATTGAGACAAACCATACGTGAGTCCAGCATAGAAAAGGAAAGTATGCACATAAATTACTTTAAATGAAGTTAGAAAAATGTCTCGAGAAAAGGAAAACATTATGGAATTGTGAGAAAAAAAAGTGACTTCATATTACTTCCTTTCCATTCTCCTAGAGTTGAGTATATAAAGATTAAAAAGCAGTTTGATCATCGAGAAGATTTTATATTAGAATAACAATGAGTTTTTTCTACAAACAAGGGGACCAATCAAGAACACTGAGTAAGAAGAACTTGAACAACACTGTAGAAGATTCATGTGACAAAGGTGAGGAGGGACGAAATGGATGATGGTGGGGAGGGAAGATAAGATTTTAGTTAAAAAGCTAAAGGTGCAGGCCTTAAATGGAAAGAAAGGAGGAAATGGAACACACTGTGGTCAGAGAATCAACGACATGACTAGATTTGGGGGATTTGGGTGGTGGCGAAGAGAGAAGGATGCCTGAGCCTGAGAGGATGATAGGGCTGTGGATAGAAAAAGAAATAGAGAATTTGAAAAGGGCCATCTTAGTAAGAAAAATGACCTCAGCTTTGGAAATACTGAGTTTGAAATAGAGTTATCCAGCCAGCAGGATGGATATGAGGGAGGTCAGGGCTAGAGACACAGATGTAGGCTTTGTTTGGAGAGTGATGTAAAGGCGTGATTTTGCCAGGGAAGAGGTCATGGAAAGAGAAGTACAGGGATGATCCCCAGGGAACTCCATATTTAAGGGCCAAGAAGATGATGGTGATAAGCCAGAAGGAGAAGCAGAGAGAACAGGGTCATGGAAACCAAGGGAAGACAGTTTGAAAAAGGAAGGCCTGATTAACAGGAATCAGATGGTAGCTCATTACACACATTGTTGATTTAAATGATTTCTTCTCACATCTGCCAGATGGTATTGTATTTGCAACACAGGTCATCCATTACAGCATACAGAAATATCACTCTCCCTGTTTTTCTGGCCTTCTAACTCTGTAAAATGGGGTCTTTTTTTTTTTTCTCCAGCAAGGGTATCCCACCCCTCCACATACTTGTTAATAAAAAATATTCCTCCTAATTATAAACCTGCTGCTTTTTCTAAAACGCTAGTGAAGATTTATTTTTTAATGCATTTATTTTTATGTAACATTTTTATGGTGTTTTCCAGTTCCCCAAATGCTTTTCCTACATAATCAAATTTGCTCCTCACAGCAATCTTATGAGATAGGGTTGGTATATCTATCTACCTACCTACCTACCTATTATTTTACAGATAAGAAAAAGGAGGTTCAAGTTTAGATTTTTCTGAGACCACAGGTAATAAGAGGTTACACTGAGACTTCAATCTGAGTCTCTATCTTTGCAAGTATTAAGATTATTCATCTATCACCATATAGATATATTATGTCAGTACTAACCCACAAAGCAAATGAAAGCCCCTGGAGAAATAATGGTCTTTGGTTTCAATCAGTGAATTTAAATGAGTTCAGTGAATTTAAAATAATGACAGATAAATATGATTCAGTTGAACATCTGAAATACATGGATCCCATATTCTGAACCACATTCAACATGGAAGCTTAACTATAAGAAGGGAATATCTGCCTATGTCAGTTGAAGCAAACATGGAGATCAATGAGGTCTACAGTGTTTGTTACAGAATGCTGAATCACATGGAATGTAGTCACTAGGACTTTAAAAGAATTCTTTGGAATGACCAAATGCCCTTCGATAGGTCAACTTGTTACTTCCACACCCTCGAATACCACTCACCAATAGAAGGAACACTATAGATATATGCCACAACCTAGATGGGTCTCAATGCTGAGTGAGAGAAGTCAGCCTCAAAAGGTCACATACTATGTGATTCCACTTGTAAAACATTCTCAAAATGACAAAATTATAGAGATGGAAAATAGATGAGTGATTGCCAAGAGGTAGGGATGGTCAAGGAGGGAGGTGGTTGTGACAACGCAGAAATAGAATGAGGGTGATGGTATAAGTCAATATCTTTATTGTAGTGGTGGGCCACACATTTATAAAATGGTATAGAACTATAAACACACATCATACCAGTGCATATTTCTTGGTTTTGATATTTTAGGTATTTTAGGTAAGATGAATAATCTTAATACTTGCATTTTAGGTATTTAGTTATTTAAATAACTTGGGGGAAACTGTAAAGGGTGCATGGGATCTCTCTGCACTATGTTGCAACTTTGTGAACTATGTCAAAATAAAAAGTTTTGATAATATCTAGGGTTTGGCAAATTGTGGCCAGGGGGGCCAATGCATGTTTTTGTAAATCAAGTTTTATTGGTGAACAGTCAGGCCCGTTTGTTTGTTTATATAACATATATCGCTGTTTTCGCGCTACAAAAGCAGAGCTGAGTAGTTGTAACAAAGAACATATGGCCTGCAAAGCCGAAAATTATTCATTTTGGCCTGTACAGAAAAAGGTCACCAACTAGTAAATGAGAACGTAGCAATTAAAAATGATTTGTGGAAGAATAACATGGAAAATGTTAATGATATGTTATATTTACAAATAAAGACCGGAAGGATATAGATATAGATATTTATGTATATATATATGCAGTAATTACCTCTGAGTGGTATAAATAAAGGTGATTATTTCTTTAGTTTCCTGCATTTTCAATTTTTCTACACAGATTATATATCACTGTTTTAAAAAATCAGAATAAAAGAATAACATTAAAATTTTTTTGATAGAAGGTTCTAAAACAATGAGTATCAATTTAGTTGTTTCTATCTTTACTCTTTGTAATTGGAGTCTTAGTAGATTATTAAAGTAGCTATTACTTTCATATGCTGGTTTATAATCTTAGACAATTTTAAAATTGAGAAAAGGAAGGTGATCTGGAAGTGATCAACAGCTTTGTTTAGCATGCAAACAGTGAAAAATAAGAATTACAAAGATCTCAGTTCAAAAATTTTATAAGAAACCTGGAGGGGATTATGGCTGTAATGAAATTGGAAAAAATTCTACTTTTGACTAGACATTTTCTTTCTAAGCTGAAAGACTGCTTTGTAAAGACACCTACTAATTCACATTTCCTTATACAGGCATGGTAGAGAAGGAAAAGAAGGATGTTTTCTCATTCCGTTGTCTGCAAGTCAAAGAACTCTTAAGTCCTTTACAACCCAGAACATGCAAACATTAGCAATTTCGACATCTTTCATGGCCATATGGCAAAGGTTGTGGCATACTGACCTCAATTTATTAACTTATCTTAGGAACATGAGTCATGAAACAAGAAAAGGAATTAAGACTAATGAGTTAGGATGGCAGAGAGAACACCCCATCAATTTTTGCTTCCTCCTAAAGCCCCAAAATTGTACAGTAAAGGGACAAAATGAATAGAGAACCATGAGGACAGTGAAAATAATATATTATTATAAAATAAAAATAATTGGAATCTGCAATGCTGATGGACATGGTAACCAACTTAGAGGCTGTAAAGTTACATCAAAAGCCACTTCCTAGACTGATAGTAGGGAGAACTGAGAACCCTTCAAGGTCACGAGAACCCCCAGGGCAGCACATACCTCTGGAACTGGCACAAGAAAAATGATGATAATGAAGAGACTGCTAAAATATAGAGGATGGGGTGAAAGTTTTCTAAAAAGAAGATGCCTAGATCGCCTCCCTCGCTCCATGCCCCCGGGGTGATTGCCCTTCCCCAACTCTAGCAGAAGTCTACTCTCCAGAACAGATAAAAGAGGAGGTCTGTGCAGGAGTCAACGTGAGGCACAGCTGACAGCATGGAGAGGTAGATAAATACACAAGCACGCGGCTGACTTTCAGTATTTGTGGTAATTATGTTCCCTCTCTGCAAGCACTAAATGAGCAAACATGGACTCATCACTCTTGGGGCAGGTACAGGGTTAGATCCAGTGACCCTCTGGTCACATTTTTATCATCCTATCAATCTACACCTTTTTTATGTGCTTCTGTTTAAAGACACCTTATTTAAATAAATATTGTTGATTCAACAACACTGAACTACTCATGGCCAACAACGCTATAACTCACACCTGAATGAATATTTTCTAACGGACATATTATCTCTGTAAGCCTTCCTGTGCTTAGAAACACTAGACAATACTTCAGCACTATGCTTGGGGGCCATGTTCAACAGTGAAATCACTGAGAAAGCGAAAAAAACATGAAAATATGGCACTAACTAGACTGTGAAAAGGACACCTGTTGACAGTATGAGACGAAACTAGGAGGCAGAACCTCACCTTTTTCTACCTTAGATGGGAACATGCATGCCAGGTGACAACTTTTTAACTGCTATGTGCATGTCTATGCCTGACCATGAAAGTGCCTTGGGTATTGATTTTAGAGTTAGAAATTTTAGCAAGTAGGCAAATTTGCAAATAGGGATTCCATGATTACTAAGGATTAACTCTATATGTATACACATGTGCACGTATATATGTACATATACACACATATATGTATGCATATAATCTAGTGATTAATCATATGAGTACTGATGTTGAAAGCAGAGAATACCCCCATACCTACCTTCCTCTACTTGGCTCACAGAACTCTGCTTGCTTGCCCTTTACTCCTCATGCAGAATAAAAACCTCCCTGGGAATATAACTATTCCATGAGGAAACAGATACAGATACTGACATTGGGCAGATTTCCAAACAGCTCATTCAGACCAGCCTACAAGAAAGCTTAAAATTATCAAACATTACTTATTCATTTAGACTTTCCAGTATTTTCTTCCTCCAATCTTAATCATGAACAGACAGAAAGGAATTTCCAAAGATCTAAGCAAAGTCTCTAGAATGTAAGCCCAAAACAAACAAAAAAGAAATTTGAAGGAAAACTAAAGCTCTTGGAAATTAAAAGGCTTATAGGAGAAATGAAAAGCTCAATAAGAAAGTCGAGAGATAAAATTAGGGAAATCGCCCAGAAAGTAAAATGACATAGAAATGGGAGAGAAACATAAGCAAATTAGAGTACCTGTCCAGAAGGTTCTACTCCAAATAATAGGAATTCAAGAGAGAAGAGGAGAAAACACAAGGAAGAAAATAAAAATAAGTTTTAACAATTTCCAGAAGTGAAAGGACATGAGCTATCTGGTTGAAAGGACCCAGCACAATGGATGAAAACAGATAACAATAAACATCATTGTAAAATTTTAGAACACTGGAGACAGAGGCTCTACTTAGATAAAAAACAAAACAAAACAAAACTAACATACAAAGTGTCAAGAATCAGAATGCCTTCAGATTCCAAACAATAAAAATGGAAATAAATGAGAAAAATCCTTTAAGCTTCTGAGAGAAAATAACCTCCAAACTAGAGTATTTTACCTAGTCAAGCTGTCAATCAAATATGGGGGTAGAATATATTTCCAGACATGCAAGGTTTCACAAAGTTTACATTCTGTAGATGCTGTTCTCAAGAATGACTGGAGGATGTGCTCTGCAACTAGGTGAGCAAATAGGTAGAATTCCCATGATAATAGCAGGTACCAGAACTAGAGCACTCCAGGACAGAGTGGAGGCGTGTGATTAATGGCATCTCGAAGGTCATCATAACCAGTATTCACTGCCTTTGCAATCCGAGGACAGCACATCTTAGTGCATCCAGCTCCCATTCTGTTCTACACTGGGCTTGTTTGACCATGTCTCAATGAAATGCCTACTCTCCTCTTCATATTCTGAAGTCTAAATCAGCTGAGGACATTAATTTCACTACATGAGAAGGTTCTGCATTGATCTTAACTGAGGTGAGCTTAGAAGCAGAAAATATAAAACATGCATACAACCTCTAGCATATCTCTTCAGGAGATCAAGGATGCTCCAGCTGTGGTGATTTACATTCCCTAGGACTCACTCATCACCTGCTCACTGACATCTCCACAGGGGCTCTTGTAAACTCTAGAAGCTGATATCAGACTCAGAGACTATTCAGCTCATTTTAAGGATGCCTTCATCAAATTGTAGTAAATATTGCCTTCCTACATAGTGCTAGATTTATGCTTCTTACTGGTTCAAAACTAAACAAGATACTGCATTCAGGGGTACCATACAGGTGATGGGAGTCTAGATAGTACCTAAGAGGAACCCGAAGGAAAAGAGTGAAATGAAATTGAGGAGGAACCCACAGGTGACTTCTATGTTCTATTTCTTAACTTGAATAGTGGGTGTGTTTGTACTATTATACATTCTCTTATAAGTTTCACAATTAAAGTTTAAGGCCATTAGAATTTTTACCTTCTCCTGACCTTTAACTGAAACAAACAAGATGAATGAAGCATACTATGTTAACACACAGGAAGAAGCAACATAAACATATTGATAATGTAACAGTAAAGTTACAGCATGGCTAGAGTTCTGTCCTTCACCTGAGGTGATTTGATGACATCACAATAGAGGTGTGGATAGAATGTACACCAGGTAACATACACAAGTGGTACGTTTCTGATACTTAGTTTGACTTGTAAAATAACAGTACTTCTAAAATATCTCAAAAAGTAATTTTATAGCATTCGTGGACAATGCTTACACAAAATAGGTCCTTGAGATAAAGCGGACAAATTCATGATTTTGCTCCCTCTGCGTGGGATGCTTCAGGCTTTCTTCCTGCTAACATAGTCTAGGTCCCATTGTTCCCTTCAGGTTTAAGCAATACTTTCCTGTCTTTCCCACCTATCCATTCATTTACATATTTCTTAGTGATCATCTACCAAATGTCAGGCACTGTTCTAGACCCAAGGGATAAAGCAGTTAACAAAAATCCCCGGCCCTCAGTTCATTTTTGTGAGAGGAGACTGAAAACAAGATCTCAGATGCCAATAGGTGTCATGAAGAACATAAAGCAGGGAAGGAGCATAAAGAATGCAGGGTGCTATTTTAAAATGCATCAGGAAAAAGTTCACGGGGAAGTGATAATTGACATAACCTTGAGAAAGGTTTAATTGTAGTAAGATCACTTCAGGGGGAACAGCAAGTACCAACAGTCTCATTTTAAGTGGTACTTACCACAGCGACTTGCCCTTGCCAGTAATATTTTGCTGCACACACCCTGCCTCCTCAGATGATGCAGTCCTGAAGGCGAAACCCCTCTTATCGCTTTGCACTCCTGACATTTAGCACGGAGCTTAAGTTCCCAACCACTGTTTATAGATGACTCAAATCATCAATATTCCAAAATTTCATAATTAAAAATTTTGTAAGAATTTCTCAAAAATAAAATTTTTGTGTAAGAATTTCTCAAAAATAAAATTAAGACCTTTAAATTTGGAGGAGAATCAACCTAAATCCCAATGTGCTTCACCAAGACTTGTGGCTTATCGTCATGTTCTCTTAATTGCAAAGTACGTAATGTACTGATTTAAGCCCTTTGGGTAAAGTGCAGCGCAATTAGAAGCTCGTAAGATGGTATTTGACTAGCACGAAGTCTAAGTAACATTCCATATCTATAAGTTTCTTGCTGGTTTTGAAGACCTTGGACTGAGATAGCTATCAAAATAAATGGGCAATCCTTTTAGGATTTAATCTATTCCCAATAATACCATAAACCATCATCTGACCCTTTGCTTCCGCGGGTTGGCATTTAAATACACACTTTCCAGTATTCTACTTCTGTAATGATAAATTCTTCAGCCAAGTTTTTTGTATCAATCAATGTTGGTAGAGTCCCTAATGCTATTGTTTCTCATAACTCTTTTAAAACTCCTACAGTAATAAGAGATTTAGAATTGATAACATATAGAACAAAATAACACCAGCTGTGGAAAAACCAGAAGCAAATGAATTAGATGAAGACACTTCCTAATAACTTAGGTAGCAAATGCAGCTCACCTGCTAAAAATGGTTCTGCCCTAGCCATTCTGTTCCCAACTCAGACCAACAGTGTCCAGGTATCTTTTCCAGAAGAGTCCAGATAACATGCCAGTCATGGACACATGAAAAAGGGTCACTAACAACTTGTCTGTTGCAAGGAAGTCACAATTTACCAAATAATTAACAATTGTGATGGTGTCATTGCTTTAGCCTTGAAAAAGCTTAAAGATATTTAAAAAAACAAACTCATCAGAAAAGCAGGGAGTTTTCAACTATGTATTTTAGTCAAGTATAAATGGTTCCAAGCATTAAATAATGTTGAAAAGACAAACTTTCTAGTTTAAACTGAAGCAAATAGTTCTGATTTTGAGCCAGGCACTGAAGCCAAGGAAATTTTCTTGATTATTTCTTCTTCTGTTTCCTGTCTTCACTGTTCCTAAATTCCAAAAGCAAGTCATCCAGTAATTGAGTCCCAAAAACCTTAATATTCAGTTTTACCATCCTTTTGAAATAGCCCTTTACATACAGCAAAGGAAAACAGCTTCCTATCAGTGGAATCTTCTCAGAAACACTCTTCTTACCGTTCAGCAGTTCAAAATTGAGTTTAACTGGGCCACTTTTCTACATCCAGCAAATTAAGCCCCTTCTGAATAGGACTGAAGAGGTTTCAAAGAAATATTTGAGAACATCTGCAAAAGACAACTGGGACAACCATACAAATAACACACCAATTCCATTTAAGTTATGAAGACATTTTCCTTTAATTCATCCAAACATTTCACATTCATGAAGTCATTTATTTCAGAGCAAATGTAAGCTTATCGTATTAAATTTAAAAATATTACAATATTTACAAACTTGCTGGTATAAATACAAATATTGTACTGTTTCTTCTACAGTACCTGCCAGTAAAAATGGCAGGTCAGTGTTGTCCCTTTGAAGATCCTCGTTCATTCCTGAACATAACGAGGAGCCCCGAAGGGGACTGTGCCTTACCCTCGAAGCTCTACTGTCATAGCTTTAGCCCCTCAACATTCTTCTTCAGGTTCAGCAGCTCCTTTTCCTGCCTTCTTTTCTCCAGTTTAAAGGCTAACTGGTTAGCTTTCTTCTCTGCTCTCCGTTCCTGTATAGGAATATGTGCATGTTATTCAAATCCTCAACCTGATGCAAACTAATTTCGCTAAAGAAAACCCCCAGGACCTCCCTGCCCACCAGCTCTTTGCAAATCCCACGTCTGGGAAGAGTACTTCACCTTGCGCTCTTCTTTTACAGCTTGCTTTCTTGCTCTTTTTTCGTCTTTGCTTTCACTTTTAGAGCGCGGCTGGGTTGACACCTCCGGGAGATCACTGTCATGAAGCTTCTGCATTCGTTCAACTTGCTTTGCTGTAAGCCCTTTCTTAGGTAACACGTCGAGAGGTATCCCTGTTTTAGAAGATATTCGGATTTGTTTGGGCTAAAAGAAAGACAAAAATGGCGCTAGAGTTATTTCCCATTTCTATTAAAAAATAGCTCTCTTATGACACATTGGTGTTGCTTTTCCTAACGGTGTTGGTAGCCAGTAGAGAGAGATAAAGTCACTGTAGAAAAATAATTTGTACACTTCAGTTCCTGCACTGCACATTTCAAATAGCTCGGGACATTAGAACTTACCTTTGGTTGATACTTGATAAGCTGTGGATGGTTATATAAATTTGAGTATGTACCTAAAAAAAAAAACAAAAAAAAAATCATGGTTCAATAAGTACACTTTCAGCTCAACAAAATATTACTGAGTTCCTATGATATTCCCAATTTTGGGGTTTTCATAGTTCAAAATAACACTGAAGTCTCTCTTATAATGTTTTTATATCATTTATAATGTAGGAATATTTCTTTTTCCAAGTTATTTTCAGAAAAATGTACTTTTTCAAAAAGTTGATGTACTTAATACTTTGAAATTACTGTCACAACTTTTAGCAGCGAGGTGGACACTAAGATACTTACTACAAATAGATTCGCAATCCCATTTCTCTTTGACCTCTTCGAGAACTACAGAAACAATCTCTTCTTCCTCAGACCCGTCAAGTTCATTCACTGGCAGGTCCTGATCCTCGAAGGGTTCGAGAGTATTCAGTTTTACACAACTTTTGAGTGGGTTTTCACAAATGAAGATAGAAGAGGGGAAAAAAAAGAACACCACCCATTATTATACCCAAATCGCACTTAAACTATGGAAACAATAACATTTTTAAAAATCCACATACTCATGTGCCCCGTTTGTCACTTCCTGTCAAAATTAGCTCTATCTAGCTCAGCCTCTCCCTCCTAGCAGGTTTTGGACGTTCATTCTGCTGACAGGAAGGAAAAATCTATCTGTGTCTTTGCAAGGATATAACACATTAAACAAAATAGCAGCTTTCCTAAAACATAATCTTTTTTAAAGCCTCAAAAAGCATTAGCCCATCTGTCTCTCCAACGTATTCAAATAACTCAAAGTATGCAGCTCTTATCCTGCTGTAGGATCTGCATATGATAGTGATCACAGAACACAGACCTTTCTAGCAGATGTAAACACCTCATTAGTTTCTCTCAGAAAAACCATGTTAATGTGAGTGTTGATTCACCAAATATTTGGCTAGAAAGTTATGCTAATCCAGCTGGACGGACAAACTCTTATCTTTCTATAAGCCATCGATATCTATTTCTCAGAACGCCTGGCATTTCAGGAAGATTAAGAATATACATTTACAAAGTTAGCATAATTCTTCGGCCAGAAGCTCATTCTCATTCTCAAGTGGAATGTGACCTTGTACTTCCCCCTCTAACCCTCAGTTATTCCACCATGACTCTTAGGACAAAGTTATAGAGAAAGGGGTTCTCAGTACATTCCCACCCTCTGTCATATGCAGCTGCAGAACTCTTAATGTCAAAATGTGAGCCAAAGGTTATGAAAAATGTATCATTTTCTTAATATGGATTCTGACTGGGTGATTTTCAATTAACTTGTACAATTACAGACTTTATTTGAAACTGAAAAAAGAAAGGTAAGCCAGGAAAATCCACCATACTTCTCCGCCTTCTCCTTATAGTAGTCATTCAAAACTTCCTCTAAGCGACTGCTGTCTACTTGAATGGAACCTTCCAATTCGGCGTTGTCCAAAGCTCCAATTTCATCATCATCATATTGTTCATAAAACTTGAATATAAAAAGATACCATGAAAATGAACGTATTCATGAAGACTACAGCATTTAAATGTTATTTTTACATTAATTTTATTCCTACACAACATAAGCACTACCATGCGATCACATCTACCATTGAAATATTAACAGGGATTCGGCACCATTAACATGATATGAAAAACATTCTACCCAGCACTTTAAACTTACATGTAGACTGAAAATAGCTGCCATTTAATATGAAAATAAAAGGCAGTTATTCTGTTCAGCTTGGAGAGCATTTTGCAGAAACTTCACCTCAGAATATTTTATACTTTCAAATTCACTGATTGTGCAAACTAATGTACAAATTTCATTTTTGTTTAGATGATGAAGTTTCTTGTATTATTCAAATGCTGTTCATGCTATCGGGCTTTGTGAAAGAGTAAGTAGGGAGTGATGTGACTCCTGAAATGAGCTTATTTGTAGTAACAGTTTGCCTATTTCTTTGCAAGAAGAAGGAAATTAGTACTTAGTTAAAGGCAGTAAAGTTAGCACCTTTATCTTAGATTCATCTTGAAGGAAACCATTCATTCATTCATTCTTCAATCATTTACTGAACAGTTCAAAGTTCAAACTCCTACCACATGTCAGACACCACTTTAGGTCTTGGGATATATCAGTGAGCAAAACATACAAAAAAAACGGAAAGAAATGGAATTTTGTTTATGCTCAAGCCACTGCTTAAGGAAACTAGCATAATCTTAGGGACTGTGACTGGAGATGTTTGGAATCAAAATGTCAGCATTCTAAGAGGGAAGTCATGAGGTTTGACAAGCCATATTTGACCTATTTGCATTCTTTCCAGAATTAAAATTAGGGTGGTTTCATGGTCTGTTTTAATAAAAGTTATGGTCTATTTCTAATGCTGAAAGTTTTGGCGTTGGATTCCAATGTCATATAAAATTTACTAGGAACTAGTATTCAAAGACCCTTAATTGGTAACCTTACCTTCTCAAATCTGTCATCATGTAGGGTCAACTGTGCATTTCTCCTCATGACTGAGGACGTCATAGAATACTCAGTAAAGCGGCTTTTTGTTTCCTCTTCCCAGAACAAGTGATTTTCTAGAGCTCCAAGAGGTTTTCCAGGAGCAGACATATCCTCATCTGATAACGAGCCTGCAGAGTCACAGTGATCATCGCTACCTCTTTCTTTCTCATCATCCACATCTTCCCACTCACTGCCATCTTCAGCCTCATATTTCCTAAAGTCAGAGTCATAAAGTAACTGTCAAAACAACTTGAAAAACAACAGAACCAAATGACTTTACACAAGTGAAATTTGAGGGTATTTCAGGGAGGGTTCCTGTTTGGGCAGGAACAGCTGTGCTGCCTGACTAGTCTGGTATGGCTGGGAAAGTAAACTAGCAATCGGGCAACTTGGACTTTAGCCCCACCTACCGACGGTTTGTAAAGACCTCAAGTCTCACATTTTTTTGCTCTAAAACAGAGAAGTCTCAGGCTAAATGCTCTCGAAGGACTCTTTCAGCAGTAACATTCCATGGTTACTATCTTATTAAAGAAGCAACAGTCAGGTCATCCACTTCAAAAGAAACTACATTTACCGTATATCCATTCCTTCTTCCTCTTCTGTTGGCTTATTGGCCTGAAGAATAAAATCATCTTCAAGCAGATTATCTGGATTATCAAAGTCAAAATCATCATCAAGAGCTGCTACAATGTCAGGATCAAAATCCAGCCGAGGTCCTAGAGGGAAAACAAAAATTGAGTAATAATTCCCAAGAAAGGATCATCATTCCTTCACTTAACTAACAGAGTACCTATTATATCCCAGAGCATAAAAGAATGACTAAGAAGTTCGGTCTAATGAGAAAAACAAACAGAGATGGATGACTGCAAGAACAAAAAAGGGGGAAAAAAATCCCTCCAGTTTCAATATACACTGGTAAAAATCCTTCCATTATAGATCTATAATATTAAACTGTGTCTATTTAGCAAAATTCAAAGCTTTAACCTGCAGGAAGAAACTGGGCTTTAAATTCACCTGTTAGAAATAACTCTCACCTGTTAGAAGAAACTCAAGTATTTGTTGCCTAGTAAACCTTGTCTTTTCAGACTATGAGATTTTAGTAGATCCCAATCTGTTTCTTCAGCTATATTCTTCTACATATAAAAATACTACAGTCTAAGAAAAAGTTTTAGGTTTAAACCTGTAAAGTGACGTGGTTTCTGACACCCCTTACAACATGGTTACTGCTTGATTCTCCAGCCTCGTTTCGCAGTAACCTTTACCCTTCATTCCAGGCATGCTAAAAATGTGTGTAGTTTCCTGCATTTATATTCTCCTGCTTTTGCATACAGTTTCTGTCTGATATATCCTCTCCTCCCCACACCATCCTCCTTCATCCATCTGCTTAACTTCGACCTAAGAAATTAACCTAGAAATGATTTCCTCTAGGATGCCTCGCCCAATTCCCCAAGGATGGCTTGATGCCTTACCATTTATTCATTTGTACTGTAACCATAATTTCCCATTTATTGTCTATCTTTCCCAACTGATGGTAAATTCCTTGAGGTCAGGGATTATACTTTATTCTGGTTTAACTCAAGAGCCTGTCACATAGTGGCAACTCAAAAATGTGTAGATTGAATAAATAAATGCTACATGGCAAGTGCTACTTAATAATTAAGTCGATAATTTTGTTAAAGTGTTATTCAATAATTTAGGAGAAAATACCAAATGCCATTTCTGTGGACTTCTGTGTTTGTTCTAAAATACAGTGTTGGTTCTGAAAAAAAAGTTAACTTTTCAGAGTATCTGAAATAGATGATAAAATGAGACTTCTATAAAATACTTCCATACTCGGGAGAACTTGTGAAAGCTAACATGTTAAGCATTTTCTAGATTACATCATATGTATGTAAGGCTAACTGAGTATCACCATTTCCTTTTAAAGAGGTTAGGTCAAGGTTAAAATTTCCCTACCAAATCACCAAAAATAATTTTCCCACTTTCCTCTCCAAATAGGAACTTCAAAGACTGAGATTTTGATGTCAATAAAAGGATGCCGATCAATCACACTCATCCCTCTCTAATGACCGTTAATCTGAATTCAGACACATCTCAATTGTTCCAACATTTTATCAGGAACAAAAAGCTCTGTCTCATTACTACCTGTTTATTTTTGGAAAATGCAGCTCTATCTACTTGAAAGAGTAAAGAAATTAAACACACCTGAAACAGGAGCTGCTTTATTTAACAATCCAACATCTTCCTCAAACTCCGATGCAAACACTGATGAAGGCAACTTAATTCCGGCGGTCTTGAAAAAGAAGTTACACAATGGTTAGGTTTATTTAGCAATACTTCTGAACTACTATACTGGTTTGAAAAGTGTCCCCCCAAAATTCACAACCACTGGAAGTTCAGAATGTGACCTTATATTTGGAAATAGGATCCATGCAGATATTACTTAAGATGAGGTGACACTGGATTGTGGTGGGCCCTAATCCAATGACTGGTTATATCTAAGAAGGCCACGTGAATACCTGAAGACACAAAGGAGAGAACACCATGTAAAAACGGAGAAGACTGGAGCGATGTACCTACAAGCCAAAGAACACTAAGGACTGCCAGCAATCACCAGAAGCTAAGACACAGGTGTGGAACAGATCCTTCCTGAGCTCCGCAAATGGAACCAACCCTGCCAAAAGCTTGAATTCAGACTTGTCTCCAGAATTGTGAGAACGGATTTCTGTTCTTGTAAGCCACCCAGTGGTGATTTGTGGTCATTTGTTATGGCCTCCCTACGAAACTAGCACACCGACATTCTGCATTCTTTCTTACTTGTTATATACTTTAAATATATGTATTTCATCATTATTCAAAAGCAACTTCCCTGCAATACTTCACAAAGCTTTCTCAGTATATTATTCCATTTAATCCTCACAACCCCTTGAAAAATCAGCATGTTTCAGTGAAACAAAAGAAAAGTTAAATAGCTTGCCTGCCTGAAACTGGTTAAGTGAGGTTCTGGGATTCAAATCCAAGTCTTCTAACTCCACTCCCATCAAGTTTCGAAAACAAATTTTTTTCCTCTTAGACAGAGATAATGTCCAAATCTCTGTAATGGCCTTTCTCTGAATCAGCTGTTGTAAATCCTAGGGTGGTCACAAATCATTTCTTTCCATCTCTATATCCCTTTGAACTCCCTGGTAAACAGTGAATTCGTATCAGTTTTTTGGGCACCATCTAACTCATGGTTAATCAAGACATAGATTACTATAAGCACTGCTTGGATAGTCTACACCTAATCCGACTTTCATATCACTGGCAGCCTAAACTCCTTTAATGCTTTATAATGTGACCTCCCTGACCTTATGTTTTCTTCACTAATTTTCAAGGCTCTGTAAAATTAAGACTTACTCTTTATATCCAAATTTCTTACTGTTACTCAGTAACAGGACCTCCATGTAAATCAAGTCCAGTTCCTCACATCATAGAATTCTTCAAAGTAATTTATGGAGCACGCGTGTGCCCAATGCTATGTTTTACAATACCTCATGTCCCTTCTTTCTGTTTGGAATTTTCCTTCGTCTCTCGATAGCACCCACCCTTTACTAGCCAGCTCGGTTTCTCCCGCTTCCACAGCTTGCTCAGCATGCACTTCTTGATTGCTGTCCTAAAACCTCTCATTGCGTGAACTCCCATCATTCTTTACACCACACAATCTACTTCAATTTGTGCTGGCACATATTTTCAATTTGTGCTGGCACATAATTTCTGACTGGTCCTTATGCTTTAGTTTCATCTTTTCAACCAGATAGTTAATAATGTAAGGGTCACCGCTACATGTCATCTGTGTCCGTGTACCTCACTAGCCACTCCTTGTTCTCAGCTGAGTAGAAGGCGTGAAGCTGGGGTGTACACTGTCAGTGGCTTAGACCAAGCTGAACTGGAAGCCTCAGGAGAGCATGTGTAAAGGCTATGTGTAGTAGTGCATGCTGAGCAAGCTGTGATGGCTTCCAAAATGAGTTTCTTGATGGCATAAATATCAGGCAAAGATCTGGTTTTCTGCTGTACGGTCCTTTTCAAAAAACAGGTTTTCTAGATATAATTTGCATATGATTCACCCATTTAAAGTGCATAATTTAATAATTTTTTGGTATATTACATTATTAATTTTTTTAATTATGGTAAAAAAAATTTTCTTTTTTTTAAAGATACTCTGATTATTAATTCTTGAGATTTAAGGGTTAAAAAAAGGGAAGATCATCTTGTTTTTAGTGCATTTACATTTGGAGATTCTTTTCAAATCTTGGGAAACAGAATCGTATACACAATCAGAGTTTAGAAAATGATTACAATTTTAAAAATGAGGAGTGTTATTTTCACTGGTTGCAGTAGTTCCTAAATATATTGAGTTTGCCTAGTTGCTTTCTACCATGACAGCACCTGCTTTCTGTCATGTGAAAATCAGGGGCTACTCAAGCAGCACTAAGGAATTTGTGTACTGCCTTTCTGCATTGCCTTACTTTCTATTTTTAGGGCTTCTTCGACATTTCTGGTTTATTTAATTTTGGTTTGTTACAAACAACTTAAAGGTTAAAAAAACACAGGACTCATCTACATTTCTGCATCATGCTGCAGAAAACCAGGAACGATTTTGTCTTTAAACATAATTCACTCATCTTGTAAACATCACCAAAGTGTCCATTTAAAAGCCTTATTCTGTTAAAAAGCCAATTAAGTGATTACTTTCACACAAAATGAATTAAGGAAAGAAAGTTAATCTTGTTCTGGTCAATAACATTTAGCCAGAAGAATGTCAGGACTTTATTAAAATTTTTCTCTGTAAGGTAAAAGAAGTTGAGCCACTACTGGACCCCCTCTCTTCCCTCAGTAAGTCCTAGAAGGAAGTGAGTCAATAAGATTAAGTACCCTACTACTGACCTAACAGCCTTAGGGAAGAAGGAGCAGGTAAGTGGATTTAGAGATATGGTAGTGGGGTGTGTGGCCTTATGAGAGGTATGATCTAGTGCGTCAATGAACAGCTGCAGCTTTCACCTCTTTCTTTAATATGATACTCTGAAATCCAACCCTTTTAACTCTCCTTAAGCAGCAAACTATGGACTGGAAGACCTATGATCACATCTTCCCGGAGGGAAAAAAGGCCTAGAACCATGAGAGGACTGGAGAATGGGAGGCAGCGGAAACTGGTGCCCTTTTTATCTCTTCCTTTTTGTCAAGAAACCCAATAAATGAATGTTTCCTTTTTTTTTTTAAGTGCCTGGTAACATAAAAGTTTCACAGATAAATTTACTCTATACCAATACTAAATAAAAAACAGGATAACAAAGGCAGGCGACATGGGCACCCTTCACGTAAAAGGGAAACAAACCGGTAGCACGAACTTCACATAAATATGTGCTCTCTTTTGTACTTAAAAGAATTAAAGTGGACTGCATTTCTGTTGAGGATAGTAACAGAAATTTCATTACAATCTGTTACTCTTATTCTTAAGGTTAGCCTGCAGCTTTTATAAGTGTTAAAGTTCTGAGCATTCCAATGAAGTTATAGTCTATTTCAGAACAGAGTTGAAAAGGCTGAAAGTTGTTTACATATAGAACGTCAGCTGCTTTTCTTCTGCTGAAAAGTGCTTTCTGACATGACCATGTCTACGAAAAGTTCTAACACTGTCAAAGGCTGTTACTTTGGACAACTGCCACCAGAGAACAGGCAGCCTACTCTCTCCTGACTACACGTGTGTGCACACACATACAACTTTAAGGGAGAGCATGACCTATATTTGTGTTCCTCAGATTGACACCATTTCTTAACCCAAACAGTTATATTGATTTTAAAATGGTGTTTTTTTCACTATTACACTTTAATGGTTTAAGAGTCTTACTGAAATTACTGAAGTCTCTTCATTTTCTTCTCCCCTGTTGGGTACACGAAGGGTACTCATGGGAATAAGCTCCGAGGGCCCAGAAGGTTCCTTCAGGTGCTGCAGGTAGTCATAGTCATCATCAAAGAACACCCCATACTTCCTCTGTTCTGCTCGTCTTTCTTCATCATTTACCTAGGATAACGCAATGGAATTAGTACCCCTTCCAAGGATAAGGCACAGGAAACTTCCAGTGAGTGTTCAGAACAGGAGGCAGATGGCACATGGACACTGTGCTGGAGAGGAATGAGACAAGGAATTCTTGACAAACTCAGGAAACAGCTTCTAAACCGCTTCTAAACAGCTTCTAAACAGGAATGAGACAAAGAATTCTTGACAAACTCAGGAAACAGCTTCTAAACAGCTTCTAAACGCATGTGCTCAATTTGTCTGCTTATGTACTGGAGAGTTAGAAAAAAAAACTAGGGGGCCCTAAAAGGTTAAGTACAATTTCTTGTATTATATACAAAGAAATTTCTCAGTGTACAATACAAATTGGTTTTACTGAAAAGCTAAATAGGGTCAATGTTCCCCAACATTTCCTTTCACGTTACTCATACTTAACAAGGATGCTCTGATCATTACCATATCAACCTTTTAAAGGCTCCCTGGCATTTTCTAAAATCACCTCATGAGTTTTGATGGTATACATTTCATGAGATGAGTGACCAGGAGGTAAAATGCAGGTTGTGGTTATGAAAAGAAAGGATCTTAGGGAAAGCGAGACTGAGCATTGGCTGTGCCCTAAGTAACACCATGCAGTACTGTAGCTGATAGTTTGTAAATGTTTACCATTACTCTACAAGATTTATTCATTTAAACATCTCAAATAAATATGCTTTATCCTCCCAATCAAAATAAATATGCATGATGTAAAAATCAGCACATTTCTTGAAAATTAAGTCATAGATTATTGTTTCTCAGAAGATCGGTTATCTGAGAATAGCAGCTAGGTAATATAATTCATTAAAACTACCAACAGTCCACCTACAAACTTACTGGCTAAAGAATAAGACCTACTTTCTGCGTAGGCAACAGAACCCTCTGGGGTGCAGTTTCATCTGCTGCTAAAGGATCTCGTTGGCTCCGATGGACCAGGTGAAAAGACACAGCTTTCTTCTTTTCTATAAAGGGCTTTTTCTTCCTGTGAGGCTTCAAAGGACAAAACCAAAACAAGTCATTAAAAGAGAACAAACAAATAAAAACAGTGTATAGTATCATAGTCCATGTAGGCATCTTTAATAAGTTATGTAAAGGATCAACAGATTTTTGAAGCCTGCACTTCAAAGGAAGGCAACATCAACTATGTACTGTAAAATATAAACTTATCCTCCATCAATGAATATTTGTTGGACCCTACTCTGAACGCATACCTTGTTATGGGTGCTGGGAATACAGCAATAGGAAAGTCAGACAAGTCCTTATTCTTCTCAAGCAAATCAAGAAAAATGATTTCAAGTGAAACAAAACACGGCAATGTGCAAACGACTTGAAGTTAGATTGGGTGCTCAGAGGTCTCTGACAGGTTGAGGCAGAATGACAAGGAGCCTGCCACCAGAAAATCTGGAGAAGACAGTGACAAGCAGGGTACACACTTCACGTACCAACTATCATATGAAACCATGACACAACAGCTAAAGTTTAGCAAGATTCATCATCCCTTTCTATAGTTTCATTTCGCTATCCAACCTTGATTTTCTACATTGAAAAAGCATCATCCCAGTTGAGTAAGCTGCCATCGTTTGGGCCCAACCTTCGACTCTCTCATAAATTCCCTAACCCACAGCAAACAGATGGGCAGACACCTGCGACTCAAAGGTCTGGTAAGACCAGCAACTCCTCCATCCCCACCCATGAAGCACAGGGTGGGCCTCCTGTGTCACAGGTTTTGAGGGCCCTGGAAGGGGGGGGGGGGGGGGGAGTGGGGGAAGGAGGCCATTCTCTTCTGTCCACTCCCTAGGGAGATACCGGTGGGGGAGACCGGCTCTAAACTGCAAAGTATGCCCAGGGTGGTGAGGGTAACCTACACAGGGACACTGTGCTGGCAGTCTCCAACCATTTTGGCACCAGGAACCAGTGCTCCTATGAGAATCTAATACCTGATGATCTGAGGTGGAGCTGAGGCAGTGATGCTAGCTAGCGCCGGGGAGCGCTGCAAATACAGATGAAGTTTCACTCCTATCCCGGGGGGCCTAACAGGCCAGGGACCAGTACTCCGTGGTTGTGGTGGGGGGAGGGGATGAGGGGTAGAGGGAGGGTGTGTTTGGGGACCCTCGTAGTAAGCCACCTTCCCACGCCTTCGGACTAGCCCTTCCAGGGCCTGGCCCGCCGGGCCACTGGCAGTAAAGGAACCAGACCAGCCTCTCCAAACCGCAAGAGCCCCGCCCCCGGGACAATGAGACTTGCTCACCATGTTGCAGCCGCGTGTCGCTCACCCCAAAAAAGAGCGGCTCCTACACTCTCCGAGTCCCAGGGTGGGTGACACGCTACGTCTGGGGCTCCCGGCAAGGGCCAGCTCGAACCGGCGTCTTTAGGCCTAACCACACGTGCAAACCGGGGACCGGAAGGGAAGTCAGACAGCCGGCCGTGGAAATGGACCAATCGCCGGAGAGCTGCAGGCTCGCGGCCGGTAGTTACGCACAGCTCACTCCCTAGCAACGATCGCGAGAAGCTCTTGGGCGGTGGGGCTCTTCCCACCCCTCCCCTGGGGGCGGGGCTTTTCCGGCCAGAATTGAGTCGGCGGGAAAAAGAATCACCGGCGCCTCAGTGGCAGTGAGGCACGGAAGGAGTTTCCTGCTTATGGGAGAACTTGCTTTTATAGCGCCCTCTACCGCGAACAGAGGCGACGAATTTGGCATCCCCGTTGACAGTTGTACCCTGCCTATTCCTGACCGTAAAACAAAACAAAATACACACACACAAAACTTGTACACAGGAGGAAGGTGGCCACCCTCCCAGGTCACCGAGGTTTCGGGTTCCTTTTTTTTAGGCTGGCCCCGGAGTCGGTTGCCTTAGTAACGGAGGATCCCGGGGCCTTGCTCTTCTAGGCTACACCAGGCTTAATCAGGCCTTTAATTTACACCGTTTAATGAACTATGAGTTAAATTGTTCAGTTAACAAAACCTCTGAGACTGTTGATAGTAGAGGCATTTAAACTAATAAAAATATATTCAGAATCTCTGGTGTTTGCATTCCTCATAAAGTCGAAACTAATGTTTATTCTCTTCCAAGTCCTTCCTCAAATGTTTTAAAGTGGTTTAAGCAAATAGGCTATGCGCACACCTCAGGAAGGTTTCAGGCAGGTGCTGGTACACTCAGCTTTTCCTAGACAAAAGAGGATGGTAATGCATTCAAAGTTTTACCAGCCAAACTTTTCTCAAATTTGTGTTTTCTCTTCCCAATTTCTGGTGTCTTTCCAATGTCTGAGTTATCTAGAATTGTGTCTTTACGTCCTACCTATTCCCATTATAAATATTTATGGAATATTATTTTTGATTACAATAAAAAATATAGAAACAATTTAGATTAAGACCACTGAACTTGTATTGGGATAATGCTTTGTAACAGAGATAATACATTATACAACACTTTTATGTGCCAGACAGTCATTATAATTAAGCACCATGAGTGCAGGTTTAATTTTGTTTGATTTGTTTTTTGTTACTACTTTGTCTATCCTCGGTGCCTAGAATAGTGCCCGGCACATATATTCAATAAATATTTGTTTAAATGAATTAATGTTTGGTATTTTACCTGAATTATCTCGTTTTCCTTACCACAACACTATGTGAGAGATGCTATTATATTCATTATCTTACAAATACTAAAACTAAGGCATAAAAAAGACAAGTAACATTTTCAAAGTCACACAGCTAGTAAATGACAGAGCACAAATTTAAACCCGAGTCTAACTAGAGACTGGCCACTTAACCACATTGATTGTGTGTGTGTGTGTGTGTGTGTGTGGGTGTGTGTGTGATATTCTGTTACTTTATATATGTACTGGGCTAATACTAATACTAAACACACTGTGCTGTGCACTTTATATTCATTATGTCGTTTAATTCTGTTATAAAGCCTATAAAGCACAGTTAGATAATACAAAATCTGTCTTATAGATGTAGAGCTTGAGGATCAGGGGATTGAAGTGACTTGCCTAAGGTCACATAGTAAATGGAAGAGACTAGATGTATAGCCCATCCATCTAGTTCAGGAAGGCCATATGCTACACTGCCTCTCTAAGGCAATCAGCCAGCAAGTCTACCTTCTAAATAATATCCAAATGTATCAATTTTTTACCCCTTTGATCAAATTTGTCATTTTTAATATTCTAATCCAATACATCTCCCTGTATAAAACTTTCAGTGTTCACCCTCTGGCCTCAGGATAAAGTCCAGACAGTTTTGCATGGCAGCCAAGGTTTTATATCATCTGATCTCTACTCATCAATTTAGCATCACGTCCTCTTATTCTCCCATATACCACTGTATGATCCAGCCCTATCAAGTTGTTTGCAGTTCCCAAATGTACCTAAAACAGGTTTGCTTTCTCATGCCCATCTAAAAGCCTCTTTTTCACTCCCTGTTCAAGTGTTAGCTTATTTCTGCTGCTAGGAAACCTATAGGCATACCTTGAAACTATTGTGTGTTCGGTTCCAGACCACCTTAATAAAGCGAGTATTGCAATAAATCGAGTCGTATTCTTTTTGTTGGTGGAGGGTCTTGCCTTCAATTTGTAAAAAACTCAACACCTGTGGAACACAGTAAAGTGCAGTGCAATAGCATGAGATCATGTCTGTATTCTTCAAAACTAGGGCCTATCTCAAATGTTTTCACTGTATCCTGTGATTATACTACTCTACTCAATTATACTAAATTGTAAATCCTTATTATTTTCATCTGTCTTAGGATCAGACTGCAGTAACCTACTTGAGGGCAAAAAGACTTGCCAACTTTACTCCCCCAGAGCATAGCATACTGACTCAATAATAATAACACTGTTCAAAGCACTTTACATACATTTTCTGTAAATGCACGTAAAATTTCTCACAAGAATTTAACAAGACCTACTGTTATTATCTTTTTATTTTACTGATTAGAGAATGAAAGCAGAAAGTTAAGTAACTTTTGCCCAAGAGCACAAAGCCATAAGTGATGAAGCCAAAATGTGAACCCAAGTGAAGCTTGAGAATCATACCCTTAACCATTACAGTACTCCCCATTTAAAAAAGCCAACATAACATGAGCTTACAGATGTCAGAGACTGCTGAGTTCTGTATATAAGCTCATTTAATATTTCTTGAATACAGTATCTAGTATAAGCATTCATTAAAATAATATATATATACACATATATACACACATACAAAACTCTGGCTTGTCTTTTTTTTTTTTTTAATAGTAGTGGTATGGTTTATTAAGCTGTGCCTTAGTACAGGCGTTGGGGCTTGCCCATGGTGCTCTTGATGTATAAAGCCCAGACATTCTGCCACGTTTTTTTGAGCAATGACACCAGGAAACTGACAGCTAAGTGGATGTCGTACACGAGCTCATTTTCTGTCATCTTCACTGCCAGACAATGCACATTCTTCATCTGGGACTTCACCTTTGGCCACCATGTTTTCATTGTGGGGGAGTGAGGAAGGGAACATGCCAGTCTTATTTAGGCCTGGGCCCATGATTAGTGGGATCTGCTTGATAAGAGACTCGGAAGCCAAAAAGGCATCATACTTGTTAGCCAGCTTCTTAACCATTTTCTTATTCTTGTTGAGTTTTTTCAGCACCCTGATGTCCACCTGGGGGACAGCCACAGCCTTGGCCTCCTCATAGTGCTGCTGGTCTTCCAGAACATAAGGAGAACTTGGGGCAGGGAGTGGACCGAAGCCTGCCGGTGCCCCAGAAGCATTCGTCCTTTCGAGGGTCATAATTCTTCATGCTGATTTGCAGTTCCACCATCTCCCAAATCTGGTGCTTGCGCTGGTTCCCCTGCAGGATTTCCTGCACTGCCTTGTAGAAGGTGTCGCCAGAGACTTTGTTGCTTATGGTGTCTCAAGCCACAAAAACCAGAAGAGAGACCTGGCTTAACACAGACAAATGTTACTTCCTGCCATTAAAATAAGCCATAACTAAAATATTATATTAACAATAATAAATTCAAACCATATTCTACTCTCTTATTAGCATGCTCTAATTAATGGCATCTATTTCAAAATGAAAAGAATTTAGTTTAGGCTTTGTACATTTTAATTTTTTCCCATATGAAATCAACTTGCCTACTGAAATTGTGTTTATCATCTGATCCCCAATCGCATTGCATCACATTCAGCAGTGGTTCTCCATCAGCATCACCCAAGGATCCCAAAGCACCAGGAAAGAAGTGTACCCAAAAGTGGAGAAAACTTGCTAGATCTTGAAGTAGTAACTTCAGGAATTATAAATTACATGCTTGACAACACTAACGGAGCTTGTGGAGTTACTTAATTTATAAAAGGGGGAAGTGCATCAAGATGGATGTACCAGGATCGTTACTGTAGCACTGTTTGTAAGAGAAACAAAATTAAAATTCCATAAGTAAGAGATTAATTGAAAAACAATAAAGACATTCATACTGTGTTCTGTTATGAAGCTGTTCTAAAGAAGAGGCAGATTGACACAGACGGCCACTTATTAAGTTGAGAAAAAAGCTGTTTGCAGAACACCATGGTAAATGGCTTTTTTTGTTGTCAAAAATTAGAAAAAATATTTTACACAGAAATATCATAGTACAAGCATAGAAATATGTCTGGTTGACTATGCACCAAACTGCCCATGGCAATTATCATGAGCTGAGATTGCAGAAAGCTTTCTATTTGAGATGGTTTTTCATTCTTTACATGTTTGCAGTGAAGATTTAAAGTATTACATTTGCATAAAAAGTAAAGATACTTAAATACAAAAACCAAAGAGGGGGCAGGTTAGAAACTAATAAATCTGGTTTAATAAATGTTGTTAAAGGATAGTTTTTTAAAACGGTGTATCTATGTATATGTTAAATGAGCACATGTTAAATATTTTATTTAACAGCTTATTAGGAGGGAACCGATAAGCTGTTACAATTAGTTCAGAAGACAATCGGAAGAACAGAAGCAGTTTTAAAGCAGGAATATTGAAAAGAATGGGCAAATGGAGACTAAACTGGCGTTTTTCCCCAGTGATCTAGGGAAGACAGTTGAACATCCACTGGATAGAATTTATGTACATGCCTAGAGACAAGAATTATTCTACATTAATGTCAGATTTCTACAACTTACAAAATGTAAGAAAGCTCAAAGGCAAAGAAAAGTGCAAAGATCACATAAACTCACAATTGCAAGGGTGTGCTTGTCTACAAAGCGCATCATTTCCCACTGAAGCCAAAATTTTCCCCTACAATATGAAATGATAACAATAGTATGCTTGGTATACTAGCTGATATTGGTTTCTGGTATTTGTTTTACTCTTATTATGTAGCCTGAGGCAGGGGGCTTGTGTTTACAGACCTCAATATAAAATGGGAATGATAATATTATTAATACTCACCTCATAGGATTGTTGATGGATTAAATGAGAAAATGTGTGTTAAATGCTTGGACCTGTGCCTGACTGGTGGTCAGTGCTCAGTGCAGGTCAAAAATTGTCCTCTTCCCAGCTAGGTGAAGTTATTCACCTAAATTCACTGTTGCCTCAAAATGGCCATCTCCTGAAGCCAGGGCCTCCTCCAGCATCTGAGATTTGTCAGGGAACTCACGCTTTGCCTCAAATCGGTACACATCCTTGGAATCCATTACTCTGCATCTTGACCCAAGTTGCCAGCTTTCCTGGATCCCAATCTTTTTGCTTCTCCTCAATTTCTGGTACTTTTCAGGTCCTTTACATTACATACGTAGGTTCTTTTACTTGCTTCTAGTCCCTGGTAATTGTATGTTCTTTAAAATTCTTTTTAACTAGACAAACTCTTGATATTGGTTGGCGTTCTGTTTACTGACTCCTAGACTCTAAAGTACATACATTTCATTGATGAATACTCTTTGGAAATAATAATCCAAATTTCTTTACTGTGCTTTTTAAATTGCAAAATGAATTTTGAGTATGCATTGGTATATTTCTGTTGTATTCATTCTAGCTTTAGACAATAAAAAGCTCACAAATCATTTTTAGTCCCTTCTTTTAAGTGAAAAAACACTACTAAAACAAGAAAACTTTTAACAAATATGGGATAATTAGATCATGCATGCATTTAACTTACGAATTTGACTCCAGGCAGACACATGGGTATAGTCTTTACTTTTCTCTGTCCCTCATTTCCCATATGCAACAGTCACTTCGACCATCCTTGAATTTTTTATATCACTTCATTCCAATAGTTAATACCTTGGTTGAGGCCACTATCCCCTCCAAGCAAAATTACGGCAATAGTAATGGTCTCCATACTTCCAAAATTGCTCCTTAAATCCAGTCTCTACATAGTGGCCAGTGTAATTAGGCAAATCTGAGAATGTTATCTCTGAGTTTGAAGTGCTTCAGTGGATCCCTCTTAAGGAAAAATTCCAAATGCCTTTAGAAGGTTTACGAAGACCTTCAAGATTTACCCATTGTTAAGCTCTTCAGTTTTCCACCCCTTTAGGTGCCATGCTCAGCTCACTTTTCATACTTAATTGCACCATTCTGAGCAAAACTATAGAGTTCATTTAGGTTGTAGTTCTAATCTGGTTTAACACAGCCAATCCTTTCTGAAAGCTGTGGATTCAATGATCTCTAAAGTCAAAGGGATTGAAAAAATAGTTCTGAATGTGTCTCTGTATTCAAGTAGATTCTTCTGAGAAGTATGAAGCCCCTGGCTGCATTTCTCGGTCATGGATTTTTGAACATTAACCAAATTATGAATCGTCAAACCAGTAATTGCAGCTTACCTAAACTTTTAAAATCTGTTTTTCTTAGTGCTATGTGTTTCTACAAGCCCGGGAAGGTATAGAATTAAGTGTGGATATTAAATCAAAGTCAAGAGTAATACTTTTGTGTTATGTTTTGTAATTATTTAGACAATCTACATGTATTCGGTATTAAAGTATTTGTAATTATTTAAAAAACTGGAATATTGTGGAGTCGTACCAATTAGCCATGCAAATTCCAATTTAAACCGTATAACCAATTTTAGACTTGTAAAGTTGAAACGAATATTAGATTTGTAAATAATACTGCAATGTTTAAGAAAATGTGATTTACTATATTTACAAATATAATGTATTAGATTTGAAAGTGCAATTAACATGCTTGCTATAGTCACATTTGGGCATTCGAAGTGCTTACAAAAAAATCTGTTATATATGCTACTTACCACTTGCAAGAAACTATAATGCAATAGCTGAAGAAGACATTTGAATCCTTCCTAGAGGGATGGGTGGGATGTTAATAAATAGAAGAGAATTCCATTTGGAGGGAAAGGCATAAAAAACATCATAATGTTGGAAGTGTGCATAATGTATTAGGGGAACAATGAGTTTCATTTGATTTGGCCCAAGTGAGAAATAAAAGGAGAATTTGGAACTGTGGTCTGTGCTGAAACCACAAATCTTTTTTAAATTTAATTTTATATTAGTTTCAGGTGTACAGCACAATGGTCAGACATTTATATAATTTACAGTTACTCCTCCCCCGCCCCCACATTACTCTAGCACCCACCTGGCACTATACACAGCCATTACAGTATTATTGACTATATTCCCTATGCTATGTTCCACGTCCCCATGACTGTCTTGTAACTACTAATTTGTACTTCTTCACCACTCACTCCCTTCGCCCAGCCGCCAACTCCCCTCCTATCTGATAACCAACAGTCTGTTCTCTGTACCTACGAGTCTGTTTTCGTGAAACTGTAAATCTTGAGAGTTAGATTAAGCAGCTAGGTGTCATTCAGGAGGCCGAGGGGACTCAGAAAATTCTGAGCAGGAATAATATGAGAGTTGTCTTTTAGGAAGAATAACGTGGCAAGGTTAAGGAAGAATTGATTGGGGAAGACTCGGAGAGGTAAATGACCAGGATTTCAGACGTAATCAGGGACTGAACTAAAGACTTAGCAAACGTAAACTGACTGTGGAGAAAGATTACTTATAATTTAAGTTGGAAATGCTGAGTGCACCTACATGAACAATTCGGGGCAAATTCTTTGCTCCCTGCTCCAGATCGTTTGACCTGGGCCGACAAAGGTCAAAAGCCCATTCAACAAATCCTTAAGTCCACAAGTATTGAAAATGCCAGTTCTCTCCCCCTTAGGATATTTATCTAATTATTAAAAGTTAGCACCTACCAACTTCTTTTCCTTAAAATCTCTATAAATGGTACCTATTTTTAGCTAAGAGACCAAAAAAACCTTCATACAAACTTTAGGTTCTTAGCCTTTCATTAGAGTTTTATGTGTTCTACTATAGTGACCACCTTTTAAAGGGCAAAGACTTCAAAAGCCATAAATTGAGCAGGACTCGGCCTGTCTGTGGACAGCAGCACAGCAGCAGCAATTCCGTGCAGATGCTTGAGATGAGGTCCAGCGAAGCGTTCAATCACAATAAGTCGATGCCATCAGAGCATTGTGTAAAATGAAAACACTGTCCATTTCTTACTTCTGTTGGTTTTAGAAAGTAATATTTCAATGCAGAATCTGCTTTAGTATGAGCAAAAATGGAAAGTAGTTTTTGAACTACTATACCTAACAGTCGGGATATGTCGCTAAGGTTTAATAGCACACTTGTGGTCAATTTTTCAAACCTTTTTCATTTTTTGGTCCTAATCTCATCATATGTCTTCTATCTAGAATAATGGTACACAAATTGCTTTTCAACTTTCCTCTTTTGCCTTTGCCCTTGTTCTGGAGTTGAGGGAGGCTAAGATACCATTTGTAAACATTGTTGAAAAACATGAAAAGCATCTTCCAATCCCTCTTCTGTCCAAAATAAGTCCCCGACCTCTCTCCTTGCTTTTAATACATTAAATAGTAAGCATAATGAGGAAGTCTGTTTATTTTCTATATTATAAACTCTAAAGCGACTACCTTTTATTTTTATACATAATAATGTCAATAAAAACATCAATATCAAATATCCTCAGATATAAAAAGACAGCAAGTGTTAAAAGTATACTGTAACTTACATACAAAAAACTTCAGTTAGGTGGAGTTGAAATAACAGACAATTAGAAAATCTGTCTTATTCTTGCTTTACAGGTGAGAACTCTGAGCTTTTAACTTAAAACAACTGAGCGCTGTCTGAATACAATAGAAATTGGAACAAACTAAAGCTGGGGGTTTCCCAATGATTTTATTGAGGTAACTTTTCCCAATTTTATACATATATGCATTTATATATACTTAAGAAAGCTAAACAATGTTCTAAGGCACTTGGAATTGTGCACAGCAAAGTATCTTATAATATTATACAACTAAATAGAGCATAATTTTGCTTCTTAAATAACACAAACACCAGTACAGAATAAAAAAGATAATACATAGTCTTTCTTTCAGGTTATAATAGTGGAATACATGTACATGTGTGTGTATACTTGTAGATATTTATACCCACATACTATAATACAGTACAGATCAAAAACAACGAAAAAGAGAAACTGTTATGTTAATTGGTGTACAGTTCCAGTTATATACACTCACAGATATTATACCTGTGTAATATGTAGGATTAGATCACTCACTGGAAATGAGTCAGTCTGATAATGATCACAGCTTACCACCCTTATCAGTTTAACCAAAGCTTGAAATAACAAAGGAATGAATATTGTTCTTTACCTAATAATGATACAGAGAAAAAAATGACTGAGTTTTTGGTAGGTACTAAATCTGGTGAAATTGGTGCAGAATGTTTTGAACACATTGGCACATTTCTAAGCCACAGAAGAAATATTTAAAAATATAAAAAAAATTAGTGCCTATATTTTATGTAATGAAAGTGGTTTGACCCTAGATTCATGCAGATTGTTTTAGAACGCTAGGTAGTATTACAATGGTGACTTCTTGTGGAAGCTCTGTAAGTGATGTAATGATAGAAACTATAATGAAAGCATTTGGTAAGGGAAAAGCCCCCCAAATTGGCAAGTGGTATAAATATTATTGGCATTTTAACATACCATAAAATTGACCTGAGGGTGGAGTGGCATTCTGCCTCATTTACTCCTTTCAATTTATTCTTAAAAAATAAAACAAACAAAAAAAAAAACCAAAACAAAACTGGTATTTAACAAGACATGAATTCTTAAGCACCATCGAAAAGTTCACAATATAACCATCTTTATCAACTTTGAGTTGCTTTGTTTCAAAAAAGATATTTAGAAATATGAATATCTAAAAAAATTATAGTGGCTAAATTAATTCCATTAGCCACAATTAATCCAAATAATTTCAAGACATATTTACCATTCAATTTTGGTGATAAAAAGCAACAAAGAGAATTAGTATGTTTATGTATTGTTAGTATAGTTTTATTATGTTTCACCTCAGTAAAACTCATTGTGTTTTGTTCATGATCATCACTGAAGTATAAACAATGTGCATGCAATCCACAGTTAATCCACGTTTCTTTCAATATTCAATATTCAATTCAATATTCACATATCTTAGAAAAGTTGAACCACATGGCTATATTTATACAGGGGGAATTCAAACTTTTGCATGTGGATTAAATGCTTCTTTACTAGGATAAACAGGCGATTGTTTTGGAACTCATGGGATGCAGCTTACCAGGTGAAATCTAATGGTGATATTCATGGACCATGGGTTTTGTTTATGTGGATTGTCTACCATCGTGTTTGTGGTTAAGTCATGCAACGATTCTCGCAACACTGAGAATTATGAGTAAAATGGTGAAGCCAAAAAAGGAAAAAGTTTGCTTCATGTGAAATCTCTCCTCTAGGCACGTACAGGGACTAGCCAAGTAAGTATGCCCATTAGAACAGCCATGCTGCCCAGGAACCTGCTCCCTGAAGAACTAGCAAATTTAAGTTGCATCAAAATGGAAGGCTTGAAATGAAGGCGGAAGGAAGGAGCCAGGGCCCATAGAAGTGCAAGGCAGCCGAGATGGTGTTTTGAGACAGACACTTCTACCTGTGTGTCCTAAAACTGCAGTACGTAGTGGTATTCAAGGGAGGTGGTACCGCCCGTCTAGGAGGGCATTCGAACACGGGGCGGGGGCTCTTTATGTTTGGTGTTTACGATGACAGGCATGTGGTGCTGGCATTTAGTCAGCAGGAGCCTGGTATAGTGAACAGTTTGTAAGGTGTGGGACATTTTTGTACAACAAAGAATGGCCCAACTCCAAATGCCAACAGCACCACCACTGAGAAACATCATTCCATAGTGCTTTGCTCTTATACACAGCTGTGCTAGCAATGTGACAAGCTAAATGACATTTGTGAGTGTGTGTGTGTGTGTGTGGTATTGATGACCATGTAGCCATAACAAATCTAACAGCTAAGATGACTCCATTGCCTATAGGGTTTTGGCCCTTCAGTAGAATGACTGCTACAGGATTATCCTTTTTTTTTGCCAGAAATCTTACAGCATATACAATGAGATTTGTTAAAATGGGATGACCTTGTCTTTGAAAAAGCTTAAGTGGATCATGTTTTGGTTGTTTTCTAGAAATGCTAACAGTGGTTCACATTTTTATACAGACTAAAAGCTTAATGATTTAAAAAAATGAGAATGGTTTGGGAGTATTATGCCTTTGTTCCCATCACCCTTTGGTCACTGCTAAATAGAGCCTCATGCTGCTCTGTGAAACCTGAGTTTGAAGTATCTGGAGATGTGCTTTTTCTCAGAAAAATGGTCTTATTAATTTGATGATTATTTTTGCCATTCTATTCCCCTCTAGGGCACATTTTTAATTCTAGAAGTTCACTCTGCTTTGTCAAATAATACAATGAGTAGAGAGCAAATACTCAATTGTGGAAGATTAGCTATTTCAAGAGGCCAAGAAGACCAGAGACAACTTTGTCAATAACCACATCTGAGTGGTTCCTTAGTGGTTGCAGCTTATTGTAATGATGTGAAGAAATTCATCTTTGTCTCCAAGCATATACTTTTACTAGTAAGTTAGATTTAACGATATGGTTGAAATATAGGAATGCTTAAGCTACCACACTGAGGAAGTGACATAAATTTATATATCTTGTATTAGTTCGATTCCCTCTCGCCTACTCTAAGAGATTTCTTACTCTGTGAAATGTGCTGTGGGGACCACTTCAAAAATAATGACAGATTGAAGAAAATTTTCAGGAAGAAAGGAAGAAAAGAAAGGTTTCACTGTTTAAATGCGTGTATACAACTATGTGGTAGACAAGGCTGTCTTTTTGTATCATGAATACAGTATAATTTTTGAAAGTTGTATCTGTCTGATTCCATTAAGTATAAATACAATGCTTGTTATGTGTTAAAATACGGTACATATTAGGATATTCGTGTTAATGCAGATTTTTCTCTTTTAACTATAAGTTACTGTTTTTTTAAAAAGTGCCAATGCAGCACTGAATTAATTGCAGGGTATATATCTTGAATTATGGGTTTTAAGGACTTATCTCTCATCTTTAAGATTGGATCATTTTTGAAGGGTCTTTTCAATTCCTTTTTCACTTAAATATCAAAACTTCCTACTTACAAAATATATTTATTAATACCAGAGAAAGATGAGTTAACAATCATTATGCTAATAAAGGATATGACAATGAAACCAGAAAGTCCGTTTTCGCTGGGTAAATCAGAGAGATAGATGAGTTTGCTTTTTTCCTCCATTTAAAACAGCTATTGAAATACCAAAATTGGTTCTCTGAATATTATATATTTCATTTAAATAATTTAAGAAATTAACATAAGGGTGAACTATATCAACCCTAAAAAATGCAAGACATTTCACATACACAGGCAATTTTAGGCAGGACTGCCTTAAATTAATGCTGTCACCAGCTATTTAATTTTGTCAGATTGATTGGTAATGACCACAAAGATGCTAATAAACCCCGTGCCATCTTCTCACTACCTTTCCTCTATTTTTCTTTTCTCTATTTTAAGAAAAATGAAAACGACCACTTTGGTTTTTACAGTCTGTCTCGTTCTTTCCTGCCTGGGACCTTCCTGGAGATGGGTGTGTTTTTTCCCTTAATCATATCTTGAGGACTCAGGAAAACCCACGCACTTCCTCCATATTAGCTTAATGTTACATTTTAAATAGGGAGCTGTGTTACAACGCGATTCATGCACATTTATTTTCTTCATAGAACTGCTGCTTATTGGTTGGCTTGTAGAAATGCTGAAATTGCAGAAATGCTCAGGCAGAGGCATAATTATGCGGGGGGGCGGAGGGAGCAGCATTTTCTCAGTCTTTCAGGGCTGCCAGGCAAGAGACCTCTGGATGGGCTGCTGGAGAACTAGTTATTAAAATAGAGCCTTATTCTGAAAAATATATCTTAGTTCATGATGCTTCGAATCTTTTTCACAGCTTTTTATTTAAAGAACTGATCCAATGAAATAACTGGTGGTTCCAATCCTTAAATATTAGACTAGCAGTTGTTAATTTTTTTGACTTTTAAACGTCTTTTAAACTTTTTTCTAAGCATGTAAATCAGGATGAAGAAAAAGTGTGGAAAGTTCATAAATCTGATATAACTTACAGGAAAAACAATATATTGAGGGACTAAATTCTCATTTTTGTACTGGGTGCATCTCATTGCAGAGAATAAAAAATTGCATCACATGCACCACTTGTGGGAAAAAAATGTTCCTTTTATCAACCAAATAGAGACTTTCTATGGCATGTATCTTGTGATAAAATGGTGATGTATTATATTTACCATTTTTATGGAGGCGAGGCCTTCTGATTAGAAATCAAAACAATGTTCAAAGATCGTAAGAACAGAAAATTAAAATAACATTACATCCCTTGGTATTTTTCCCAAGACAATAAAATGATAATAAAATAAGGAAGAGGATGACTTCAGCAAAAGAATTAGAACATAGTTAATGTCTATGGCTGGATTTAAACACTATGAAATAGACGAAACCTCAGCTAGAGAAAGACACTTAGACACACTGAAACATTTTTTCAAAGCAAAAAAATGTCATCCTATTAATGAAATGACAACAGTGCAGAAATATAGGTTTATTTTATTAATGCACATAGCTGAGGGCAGCAAGAGGCCATGTTCCTGGCTTTTTGTCATGAGCTAATTGGGGCTATTTGGTTTTTATTTTTTAAGTGAAATCATTCAATTTCAAGTGGTTCTTTAAAATACCAATAAATGGCAGGATCCGAATTTATTCACCTGATGAAATCTTTGCTTTTCGTTTTAAATAAAAAATTACAGTCTTCCATTTTATGACCAGAATCATTTCAGAAAATTGTAGTCCAAGCTCTGAGAATAAAATAAAGTCTATTTAGGTCTTGTCTTGTTATTATACATCTCATGTGTTTTTAACAAAAGAGGCACAAAACAATTGTGAATGAACAATTAAATGCAAGGAAGTATTTACATATGGTCATATGTATTTGGGAGCAGAAGTCATGCTGTGCCTGTGACTCCATGGAAAATAACAATAGAGAGTTTCATAATGTAAACAATATTGACTGTAGGCTCATAAGGAAACCTTCCTTAACTCTAAACTGATTTTTGTTTTGTTTTGTTTTGCACTACAAGTCAATGTTGTGTTCTTTTGAGCCTCTAGGTACGTGTTTTTGTTGTTGTTGTTTTTTGTTTTGGTTTTTATTTTTTGATCCACATGCTTTATCTTTTTAATAGCAGCAATCTAACTTAATGTGGCACTGAAAATAAGTAGTCCTTTGCATCTTCAGAGCTAACTACTGCCAGAACACTTGCATTTTCCTTAAGTTGTAATTTTGGATTCAGATTTTTAAACAAGATGTTGTTGTTGCTATTATCTTCTTTAGATCAAGTAGGGTTGTTTTTGACTTTGGAGATAATCGAGCTGGCGAAAGACCAAAAGATTAATTTCTAAAGCTTGTTACAGATTTATAGGCTCACATCACCTTTGACTTTATTCCTAGTCCTGCTATCCTTGTGGAAGGTTGGTACATTATGTAAGGAATATTAAAAAAAAAGTAAAGTGTGTATAGCTATGCTACTTAAAGCATGCAACAAAGTTTGGGTAAGCATGCTTGTTAAGAGTCAGTAAAAACCTCTTGCATTTAAGAAAAAGATGCATGAAAACACAGACTCATTTCTGGCAACTGGATTCACTGGCACAACATATACTGCACCAACATAATGGTGAAACAAGAATATTCTTCTAGGATCAGGTCTCTAAGGAATTCATGTTGGATGATTAGATCCCCGAACCCCTTAATAAGTTCTCAGCTATTGAAAGCCTACCTGGAAATACATTTATGCTTCAATTTTCTCTTTTCTTCATTAACATAATGAAATATTTCTCTTTCCTTCTGATTTTCAACCCCCACCCCCTTCTAGTGCCCAACCATTCCATTCCCCATTTTTTCTTTTAAAACCCGCATTCTAAGATTTGGCTTTCTAGTAACAGGGAGCCAGCGATTGATTGTCTTCTGCTCATCTTCTTTGATTAAAACCCCTGATGAAGAGTAACTGGTATAACCAATGGTGTCCCTTACCATCAATACACATGCTGTACAGCAGGGTCACTGCACCCATCCTTTTGCTTGTTGGCCCCAGCTGGGCCGTACAGGTGTGGAACACTTTCCACGTGCTTCCTTCGCCGCAAGTTAAACGGAAACACGCACATTCAAATCCCAGTGCAATATCAGGTGTTCAGGAAGTGAGGTTTCCCCCAAACATGATCACTCTATGTTTCCAGAGTCTCGCACTTCATTATGGACGGTGAAACCTGAAGTAAGAAACGGAAGCTCTGTGAGTCTGTGGCACAGAAGCACAGTCTACATTCAGTGACCTGAATAGGTACGGTAATGTTTGTACTTACAGGCCATCTTAGACATCCTCTACCTGAATTACTGTTATAAATTACTTTCGTAACAGAATACTGTTATAAATGTGGTGGTGGAAAGCAGAGACAGCCCCTGTACTAAAGACGCTGGTTGTATCACCTAGGATATAGAGCAATCGATACACAAAACATCATTATTCTTGAGGGTCATGTTCTAACCTGTATTGAGCAGAGTGAGATGTTTCATAAAGGATTAGGTTAAACCTTGTTTGTAGTTATAAAAGGAAAACATCAACAGACGGTCACTATTTCTTTAGCTTCAGCCTCTCATCACCTCCCGTTGATGACTTCAAGTCTATTTTGTAGATCTGTATTTCCAAATGCTTACCTGGCATTTCCTTCCAAATGTTTCAAAGGCAACATACACAATATAAGCAAGTACACAATGACACAAATAATCGATTCTTATAAACCTGCCTTTGCACTTTCCAGCTTGTTAAAGGTTCTACCTTTTAGAATACTTTTAGTCTAAAACCTCAGAATTGCAACTCATTTTTCTCCTTCACCCTGCAGATCCCATCAGTCACCAAGAACTGCCTCAGTTGCCCATTTTTGAACCCATTAACCCCCTGACCACCGTTTGCTGGCACTACTTTAGCAGCAAGCGAGCTAGCTGGCTGGCTTCAGACCCCTCCACGCGAGTTCCTGAACACGCCTTGCAATTTCATAGTCTGTGCTTTTGAACGGGCTGTTCCTGAGTACTGCAACCCCTGACCTTCTTTTTCCACCTATGTTTTCATATTAGAGATCAAAGTCAAAAGCCATTTTCTGCATAAGGCCTTATCTGATCTACCTCTTCAACCTACTTCTGTGATCCCACATTTATGCAACTCTATTGGGCATTTTATTTATCTTATATAATCTAATGTTCATCTGCCCTAGTAAACCAGTCTCCTAGTTCATTTCCATGTCCCAGGCCAAAAGATCTGAAGATCAAATGGATATTCCACAGTTACTAGCAGTATCATCACAAATACTCATTCAATTATTCCAGTTCTTTGTTAATATCATTGTATTGTTCTCCATTCCCTACAAAATAAAATTTAAATATCTTAGAGTGGTGATTGAAGCCTTTCAGGATGTGGCCGGACTCATGTTTTGAGATATATTTTCATAACTACTCCCAAAATACCCTCAGTGCCAATCATTTGCCCCCACATGCTCATCACATTTGTGCTCACGCACAATAACACGTGAAACAACATTGGCCATACATTTGTCATTGGAGAAGCTGCATGATGGATACACAGGGCTTGTTATATTAGTTTTGCTTGTTTGATTTTCCAAAAGTGAAAATAAAAATATGATATACCAAGCTTTCCAAACATGTTGTGACTAAAGTGGAAATGTGTCCACATGAGTTAAATTCTTAACTTTATCCCAACTACAACCTTGGGCAAGTGTGTGAACTGTGATGCTCTACATTTGTTAAACGAAGACAATATTACTGTTTAAGTCACCTGGGTCTTCTTTTTGCCCTCTGATCATGTAAAATTCTTTCCCATCTCACGCCCTTTGTCCTAGTTCCTCCCTCTACTTTAATTGATCTTTTTTGGAGGTGTACTGTTTTCCTTTCTCTTGAGAGTACTGATGGATCCCTCTTGTCATCTAAATTATGGAATAACTTTTATTTCCTCAAGAGACCCCTTTCCTGGCCATCCCATCTTTACCCACCCTTATCCCTCCCACAGTATCCTACTACATTTTCTTTGTAGTCCTTAGCACAATCTAGGCCCTTATCTGACTTGTTCAAAATTCCCAGGGTCCAGAACAGAGCCTGGCTCACTCTACATGCTCAACAAATATTCGATGAACTTATAAACAACCGAATACATATATACAGGGGGCACTGAGAAAGTTATTGATAACTTTCTATAAATAATTCTATATAACTGAAGAATCCAATTATGAGGCCCCTAAATTATTACAATTATATGTATGCTAACCTACGATAACCCGTCCGATAGGACATTCCATGATGCTTTCTAGGAAGTCAACTATAACCTGAAGAAAAATATAAAACTTCTATTAAAACATTTCAAAAGAGTAATGGAAACTTCTTAAACATTCTATATAAAATATGAGACATATAATTATGACAATAACTAATATTTACTAATGTTTATGATGTGTCTAGCACGAGTTCAAGTGCTATACATATATTACCTAGCTTAATCCTGAAAACGATCCTGTGAGGAAGGTACTCCTGTTTCCCCTTTGTACAGATGTGGAAGCTGAGGCACACGGATGCTAAGTCATGCACCCACAGCAGAAAGTTGGTAAGTAGAGGTGCAAAGCTCCAGATTCTGTATTCCTAACCTACACTGGACAATGAGATGAAAAACAGGCCCTCATCCATACTTTCATTCGTTCTATACACAGGTGCCCTATGTATAGAACGGAATGGAAAAGGCGATCAGTTGAATTTCCATATCTATCAGTAAGTTTTGATCCATTTCAACCAAAAAAAGTCCTATTCCACATCCCCGAGCTACACTTTGACTGTTACGGTTATCTCAAAAACATCTGCCTTTTGCCACAAAAGGAACTAGATGAGAGTAGGCCCAGCACAACGTTTTTTGCAAGTACTAGAAAAGCAAGTCCAGTGATGTCCTTGGGTTTGAAAGGAGAAGCATCACCTCCCCCCATGCAGGAAACACAAGCACTGCCCATACCACATGGAGGGGGCAGGAGCCCTAGGAGCCCTGACAATACAGACAAACATACTGCCCCTGCAGGGTCTTTACACCATGAGCTATCAAAGGTCCCTCTTCATTAGGTTCAGCTTTTCCAGGAATTACATACAAACTCATGTGTTTTAGCAATTATTTTAGCCCTCTCCTAATTTCCTGGAAGTTCATACACCAGAACTTCCACAAAGTCCTAATCTTCATTTGGTCTTGATTCGAAGGACAAGTTGGAGAAAACATGACATGGAGGTTTTCTCTTCCCATCAGTAGTGTCTGTGGAATGAAACAGGTAAATTAAAAACTGGGCTGGGTAACAAAGTGAGTAGGCAGTGAAGCAGAAGAGATTTAGAACCTTCTAAAGCCCAGTATTTCCCTGGAAAATGTCCTGCTTTTAATTTCCAAAAATTGGCAGGACACTATAAAGTTTTTTGTTTTTTCTTCAGACACTATTTGCCCAAGGAGTCCATTAAAGAGTGAGTTCCACGGTCCAGATCACATGGAAGGTCACAAGCCACCAGCATAGCTTTAAAGGCTGGCCAAGATAGGAAGGTGACCGACCAATAGTGTGAATGCAATAATATGCTGACAAAGCCAGGGGTCAGAAATGCACCCTCTCTTCATATGGACTGCCCAGATTTGGTAAAAAACAAAGAAACATACTCATGCATTTTCTTGCCCTTTCCAATCAGAAAAGAACATTTATATTCCTGTTTAAATTAGGCATCTTATCTTTGAAGTCAGCTCCAAAATTTTATGGTTAGAGGTGTTGAAAATGCAGATTGTTCTTGAGTTTGTTATTCCTTAGTGGTTTGCATTCATTTTCAAAACTGAGAAATTCAGTTCTATCTCCTGAGAAGTTTGTCTGCCTGACAGAATGACAGTTTTGACTTTAGGCTTCAAGTTGATGGAGCAATAAATACATTAACTGTGCCCTAAGGATACTTAAGTTTTCCCTCTGTTCTTTTCTCCAGAACTTCCCTGGGAGTCAAATTTGAAGTTGTCTATATTTAATTCTTCTCTTAAAATTACAATACATTTTTCTTATTTCCGTACTGTTGAGAGAGAGTAAATAGGGAGACAAGCTATTTTTGAGTGATGGAATTCAGGAAAAGATGATTCTTTTCCATAAAGATGGTTCCTCCATAGTTTAATTTTAAGAAATTTACTCCTATAAATTCATTCAGGTAATATAAAATATAAAATTACTCACAAACGTAAAATATTACTTTCTTATACTTCCCTATTTGATATACCCAGAAACCCTGGACCATTCATTTCTCTCTTATTTAAAAGGGTTTAACTGCCCTGGTGCATACACTGATAAGAAACAAAGGAGGAGGTCCTCCTGAACCGCTGGTCCTTGTTTGACCTCAGAAGCCAGGCCCAATGTTGGACAAGATTTTATTATTTTGAATACTGACCTATCTGTGCTTTCAACTCTGGTGATTAAAGTGGCATTTTGCAACTCTTTTTAGTTTCTGTCCAGGTAGCAAGTAAATGGAGCACCCATGAAAGAAAGTACCATTGCGCAAGTGGCCTTCTCACTCCTCTGTTGGAGGACCCTGAGATTTTATACTGGTCCCCTGTGTAGTACCTGCCATGTCACATTTTGATAAGCATATCCAGAAGCTGAAGGAGTGGTTTACTTCATCTGTAAATCCATATAAGAGAGTAATACCTCAAAATGGTATAGCATAAGATAGATAACCACTTTAAACACACGCGCGCACTCGCGCACGCGCGCGCACACACACACTTCAATATAACCGTATTAAGAAAATTTGAAAAGTAGAGAAAAGAAAAAAAAAAAATGACAACCCCACTCTATAACAAACCATTAAGAGTTTTTGAAGTCATTTCCTAATTTTTTCTATGCATCCAAATTTTAAATAAGACACACCATTGCTAAATATACATTTAGAGAGTATCTTGATTTTTCCACTTAACATTATGCCAATAATCCTTTGAGGCCCATTTTCACTCCAAGAGCACCAATTCAATGATTCTATAAATCTTTGATATCCTTTAATATAAGTACTACATTGCACACTCTAAAAAAATGTTCTCATTTACAAAATTCAAAGCCATTTTTTAAAAGTAATACTCTCTCGATTATAAATCTGATACATGTTGCCACTTAAAAAAATTGGAAAACAGAATTGTCAGAACAAAAATTACCCATAATCTTACGACTCAGCTGTAGCCATTTTAAAGTTGAGTTTTCAAGTAAAACTTGACCTTTCTTACAATGTGCTTTTATAGTTTAGAGACTTATTTTAAACAGCAGACATTCCATTTACCATGGAAAGAGAAGTGGCTTTTCTTTGCCATGGTGATCTCTTTCCAGGACGTAAGGGCCCCATTTAATAGTACATAGCCCTTCAAACGGCCTTTTGGATTCTGAACAGTGGGTATGGGTGGACAGCTGCCAGGGAGAGAAAATACAGGATGTGGCCAAACAAGCAGCAAGTGTTCTAAGGAACCAAGGTTAGAGCTTGGACCTTCTCAGGCCACAGGGTGAATAGGGACCTCCTGTCCTTACTCTTGTTACAAGGCTCTAGAAGGCATGCCAATTTCAGAGAGCTATCTAGAAAACACTGCGAGAAACTGGGGCAATTAGAAGAAAGGATGACTCACTACAACACTTCACCATTACAGACCAAACATGTCCCAGAATGTATTCCATGATGGAGCTTTCGGAGATGTCTTCTTGACACACCAATAGCAAGAGTGTCACAATTAATGTTAGTGCCAGCACATTATTCAAGAAAAGCCATCGTGATGAAATCTTCATTTACTGAAAGAGTAGAGAATAGATACTTTGTTTTTCCTTTTAAATGTTTATTTTTGACTGGGTAATAAATTTTTATGTATCAAAAAATTCAAAAGGTTCGAAAGGGTGAGCAGTGAAAAGAATCCTTCCCGTGCCTGCCCCGAGTCACCCAACTCCCCTCTCCAGGGGCCACCAATGTTATTAGCTTGTTGTGTCTCTTTCCAGAGATACGGAAGCAAAGGAAGCTATATATGGGAATGGATCCTTTCAGAGTGGACGAATACGTCACTGTATGGGAGATTATCTCTGGATAAAGAAGTGCCTGGGCAGAGGGAGCAAGACTGTCTCAACCCTTTTAACCACCTCAAATCCCTCGGGAGTTAATAGATTTAGGTTTTAAAGGGAAGGATTACTTGATATAAGTAGATAATGTCTGGCACTAATAAGAAGAGCTAATAAGCGAGCTGTTCTATATCTAGGTTGCATTTAAGGGCTAAGTAATGGTCCACAGCATGTTTATTCCCTCCAAGGATGGCTGGTGCTAAGAGCACCACAATCTTCTACATGAGCAATTTTCTAAATGCAAAACATTATCATCTTTTTAAATCTTATTTTGATCAGACACAGCAATATTTAACAAACTTTTTCTTCTTAAAAGAAATACTGAAAATAATCTGAAAACCATAAGCATGATTTTTATAAGTCTCAGAGCCAAAATATTTCTGTACTGAGATACAAGTCTAATGATGTAATATAAATTAATGGAAAAATAGCAGCAGACATTTGCTTTACTGCCAAGTTTTTAGGAATACTTAAGCAAGGCATATTTATCTTGGTGATATGAATATTTAATTTTTCCTTATCTGGAAAGACATTTTAAAGTGTTAATCAATATGTTTTTTGGAAAACTTTTAAAGCTAACCCTTGATATCAGCTGTTACTGGAGGAAAAATAAAAGCCTATAATTTTCTTTTGAAATGCAGTGCATCCCTATTTGCATCTATCAATATTTACTTAAACAATGAAGATATCAATAGACTATTTTATGGGAAACAACAAGCATACGCTAAATTTCTGTAGATGAGTAAATACAGAAAAATAGCTGATAGAATTTTGAAGGTGGGAAAGTACCCTATCAGATATAAAAATATACTAAAAACTTATTCTAATGAAACAGTGTGACACAGTGCAAGGATAGATAATAGCTTGTTAGAACACGATAAAAAATCTGGAAACTAACCCATGTGTGAAGAAAAAGAATTTCACATCTAGGGGGAAATAAGTGGCACTAGGATAATTTACTACTGGTTTAGAACAAAGTACTTTACTCTCTTAAATCACACACACATATAAATGCCCAATGGATGGAAATCGAAGTATAAAAAAAAAAAAGCACATATAAAAACTGAAGATAATACTTTTATGATCTCGGCCTCTCACCATATGGGACAAAACAATGAAGTACAAAAGTAACAATACAGACAAATAAGAATCTGCAAACATTTAAACAAAAGACCATAAAAAAGTTAAAATGTTAGCAATAGATTTCGGGAAAATATCTTGGCATGCAGCAAAAGGCCAACAGCCATGATATCTGAGTTTTTACCAATCCATATAAAAAAAAGATAAACAACCTAAAAAAAATTAGTCAAGGCAAATCAAAGAATAAAATTAAAAAAAGGTCAATAAAGGTATGTAAAGATGCCCAACCTTACAGAAATCAGTGAAATAGGATATTAATATTCATTCCTTAGAATATAGACCCTTCACCACCACCATCACCCCCAAATGAGGGTGAGGAGACCAGGCATGCTTATAAACTGTAAGTCACTAAATGGTATCTTTCAAAATGTAAAAAATACATATCCAGTGACCTAGCAAATCCACTTAGGGGACTACTACAGAAATATTGGTGTGTGTGCACAAAGACACATTTATGAAGTCAAGGCAGCACTGTTTTACTACTGAAAGATTAATAATTCCATAAACGTCCATCAATAGGATAATTGTTCAATAACCTATGGTATGTTATCTATGAAATGCCATAGAGTCATTCAAATGAATGAGATCTGGACTAATATGGAAAGATTTTTTTTTTAATGCCTACAGCCCCCAGTATTCCTCGGTGGTCTCCCATCCAAGTACTAACTAGGCCCAACCCTGCTTAGCTTCTGAGATCAGACAAGATCAGGCTCGTTCAGGGTGGCAAGGCTGTAGACTGGAAAGATTTTCTAGATACTGTTTGTGTGTGACCGAGGTGTACACAAATGCAAACACGTATGCACACACATGTCATATCTATGCACACACATAGATGTGTGTAAATGTTTGTAAATGCATAGAAAAATGTCTTGAAGGGCCCACACCAAACTTTCACCAGTGGTTATTGGTGAGAATAGGAATAAAGTTGGGGAAAGGAGTGAAGGGAATTTTCATTTTTATTTGATAGAGTTTTGCACTGTTTGAATATTAATTAGATTATATATTATTTGCGCACATAAAAATACATATATAAAAAAGAAATGATCTTAAGTTCTCCCTGCACCCTATTTTCTTCTTACTTCCTTGTAATGCATAACAGAAGAGAAAGAACCTTGTCCAGTAAAAATGTTTACTTTTCATAAAATGAGAACTTCCGTAAAAAGGCATTTTAAAATTTTTATTATTTTTTATTATAATTTGTTCTTCATATACTGCGATCATATGAAAATGAGGTAACCAGAGACTATGATTTCTAAGAAAGCTATGCAGAAGTAAGACTATCCTGAATGAGAAAGGCTGGGTTGAGAGTGCATCTCATGGGTCAAGACTCAATGACACGAACACATGCCCCAGTTGTCCCGAGGTTCCAGCCAGCTTGATGTCACCATATATACCCAGACACCTTACGATTATCAACTTTATGAGGGAAGTGTGACCAAAGGGGTCGGATATTAGTATGAACTTTTTCTGATCCCAGAAGTAGAAGGGAGAAAAAGAGAAGACAAATAGATCTGGCTTGATATTGGCATATGATGGGTCCAAGAGTAAATTATGATAGTACGAAGCCTTTTGACTAGAGAAAAATCTATACACTTAAGATGTCTTAAAGCAATACATGCATTTATAAATAAACATGATATAGGAGGAAACAAAACAAATAAGAAATACCCCTAGGCAAAAAGGGAGTTTCTTCTGCATACCAGTCATTATTACAGGAGCAATAACTACAGATCAATGCAGGCTCTGTGTATTGCAGGGAAGAGGTTTGCTATTAAATCATGAGGTGATGCCGCTACTCCTTTAATCATGTGACATGCTTCCCAGTAGGGAACACCACCATCAACACGAACCACTGCTGAAACAGAAGTACCGTGATGTATGGCTGCCTTACAGAGGCTGTTTCTAAGCTAGAGGATCAGTATTTGTTTTCCAGAAAGACCTGCTATGGTCTTCTACACATAATCCTCTGTCCTGGTATGTTTTTTAACAATTCTATTTTTAAAGATTTGATTGGCATGCAGAACTTTAGGGACACACCTGTTATAAAATGTAAAGCACGTAAACCCGTGAGATAGAAATAAACAGAACACCTATGAAGTGTGGGGTCAGACTACATGGTCACCCAGGGTCCTTCTGGTTTTAGCAGGCTGTGAAACAGAAAGGTGCTGGGAGAGGAAAAATGGTAGGATTATAGTGATCTTCTGTGGCACCAGTGAAAATTAGATTACTATTCTAAGTTATGTCCTCTGAAAATTGAGTTTGTGTCCTAAGATTATGTCTACTGTGAGCCCAAAGCAGACACATTTGTGCCTACACTGGCTTTCGCCAGTATCTGTTCTGGAAATAAAACTTCACCTGAGTCTCTTTAAGAGCAGAACAAATAATGCTGGAATTTGTCTTCTGGCCCAGAAAATAAAACTAAGAAAGGAATCAGAACATAGCCCTTTAGAATGAATCATACTTCTTTGAAAGAAAACAAGAAAAGACTTAATTTTAGAAATGTTCATTAGATGGTATTATGCTAAACTGTATTTTAAAAATTAAATTTATTGGGATGATATCGGTTAATAACATTATACAGATTACAAGTGTACAATTCTGAAATACATCATTTGTGTATCAATCACATTGTGTGCTCACCACCCAAAGTCTAGTCTCCTTCCATCACCATATATTTGACCCCCACTTACTATATCTTCGTTCTCCTGACCCGGCCTCTCTATCGGTGTCATGCTTGTCGCCTCGGCCTAATATTTTTAAAAGGATTTTAGTTAATGGTCAGAATCATATGAATATAAAATTACTCATCTCAATCATTTAATATCGACTGTATGACTGATCTGCCCTGTAGCCGTGGGCTGGGTGGATCTTCGGTGGACTTCATCCTCTCTATCTGGTGTAGCGCACCAAACTCATTTTGGTTCTTTCATATTGCCTGCTATAAATGGAAAACGGATCATGGATAGGATCAATTATGGATCCATATGTTCCCTGGCATGGTAAAAAAAAAAAAAAAAAAAAAAAAAAAAAAAAAAAAAAAAAAAAAAGTAAAAAAAAAAAAAAAAAAAAAAAAAAAAAAAAAAAAAAAAAAAAAAAAAAAAAAAAAAAAAAAAAAAAAAAAAAAAAAAAAAAAAAAAAAAAAAAAAAAAAAAAAAAAAAAAAAAAAAAAAAAAAAAAAAAAAAAAAAAAAAAAAAAAAAAAAAAAAAAGAAAAAGAAAAAAGAAAACGTTAGTGGTGGTGGCGGTTTGAAATGTGAGGGGAACTTTGGGAAGAGGCATTTCTAATTTCTACTAGGTAAAGTTCGGTAAATGTAATATCATACTATAATAAACTAGAACTAGGATGGATTACCTTCAAGTTATGCGATGACAAAGGCAGAGAGGCGCCAGGGGGTCCAACTGATGGAGTCACACACATCCCCTACCATAGTGACCACAAAGATGGTGCAGATGTGAGATTTTCCCACAAACAACAATATCATTTTCCTATTAAGTTCTGCAGTTTATACCATCCATGGTGACAGCTCTGACTAGCTGCCACAGAGCGACTACCGGGAGGCAGTTGCTGTTGATCTTCATCTAATGAAACCACGAAACAATTAAATTCAAAATTCAACACAGCGGGTTCTTAAAGGCAAAAAAATACTGAACAGAATGCCGTCACTTATTATTTAACAAACGCATAATGCATGCCATGTAAGTGCTGGGGTTTGATGAGATACTCATCAAATGTTAACATTAGTTATTATCTATTAACTATAGTGGCTAGACAATGGATGGTTTTTGGTTTCAACTTTGTGTTTATCTTTATTTCCTAATTTTTCTACGAAAAATGATTTCTTCACATAAATTTAAAAATACAAATAAAAACAGCTCCATAATCTCTTTGAAAAATGGACTCTTCAGCCAAAACACAGAATGACATTACAAACCACACAGAATTACTTCACTGAGAGATATGAAAATCTACTTTGTAGAGGGAAGATAATAAATACTAGAAAAGGAAAAAGAGGAAAGCCCTGAGGCCTCTCTGGCTTTCTTCCTTAATACCTGTCACTCTGCAATACACAAGTTTTTCTCCCAATGCTCCTTTCAACGTTATCTTTAAATCCCATTGTCACAGATTGCCTTATCTCTTCATATAATTCCTCAGTCCCTGTAGCTTCTATGGGGAGCCTGTAGCTGGGAACTGTGGCAATAATTCTTGCTACTGATTTTTGGAAGAGGTGAAGCAAGAAGAGGGATGTCTGCGGACCCGAGTTCCCTGCATTCAGACTATACATCTTGCCGCACCAGTGAGATCAACAATGAGGACATGTTTTTTAAATCACTGTACAAATTGGTACCTAGAACCAGGAGCTGAAATTGCAAAGATGCTCTATGCAATTTCCGATTAACATTTATCAAAAAGCCTTCCTTGAAAGGAGTTTTTTTAACATGGATTATGGCAGAGAATCCTATCTCTGTGTTCATTTGATTTTATTTTTCTTATTTTTTAAATTAGTTTCAAGTATACAGTACATTGGTTAGACATTTATATAGTTTACGAAACAATCCCCCTGATTACTCTATCTTCCCTCTGGCTCTACACAGAGCCATTACCTTACTGCTGTCTGCATTCTCTATGTTGTGCTCCCCATCCGCTGACCCTCTCATCCACTGTTGGTGGAACTGCAAATTGGTACATCTGCTATGGAAAACAGTCTGGAGGTTTCTCAAAAGGTTAAAAATGGACCTACTTTTTGAACCAGCAATTGCATTTCTGGGTATTTACCCAAAGAAAACCCAAACAATAATTTGCAAAGATCTATGCACCCCTATGTTCATGGCAGCACTATTTACAATAGCCAAGATATGGAAGCAACCTAATGCCCATCAACAGATATTGGATAAAGAAGTTATGGTTCATATATACAATGGAGTATTTCTCAGCCACAAAAAAATGAAATCCTATCATTTGCAACGAAATGACATGGAATGACCTAGAGGTGATTATGCTGAACGAAATATGTCAAAGAAAAATAAATACCATATGATTTCACCGATATGCAGAATCTAAGGAACAGAAAGAAAAATGAATCGAAAACAAACCACAAATATAGAGGACAGTTGGGTGATGGCCAGAGGGGAGGCGGGTGGGAGGCTGGGAGAAAGCAGTGAAGGGTTAAAGAAGTACAAATCTATGTTCATTTTAAATTTCTCCTCTGAATGTAAGGTTTCATCAGAGCAAATGGAAAGTGGTCCACTTAGCGTCAGAAGTCATAGATCCTAGTCTTAGTCTTACCTATGCCTTCGGCAGCAGTGCTACCCCCAGTGAGTTACTTTGCTCCAAAACCTGTTTTCCTTCTGGAAAATGGGGATGAAAATTCCTCACAACATTATAAGAATCAATTAAGTACATATTTGAAAGTGCTTTGTACACTGTAAATATTCAATAAAATGTCATTATTCAAAATGTCATTTTGAAAAAAATGAATTAAATTTTAGTTTGTGACTGTGGCTAACAATTCTCGCATTTTTATTTATAGAGAGTCTACTATGTACAACAACTAATGTCACAAAAGAAGACTCAAAGACAAATAAGGAAAAGTCCTTAATAGTAGCTTGGCTACTGATTGATCTAAGATTGTGGCAAAAATCAATGAAAGCATTCTTTGAGAATCAGTTGGGAAATGGAATCTACAAAAAAGAGTATTATATAGTTTATTTTTAATTGTAAATTGTGTGCTACACGTCCTTCATATTCATTCATTCATTCATTCATTCATTCATTTTTTCTTTTTTTTTTTTACGCCTACAGTACCTGGTCTTCCTAGGTGGTCTCCCATCCAAGTACTAACCAGGCCCGACCCTGCTTAGCTTCCGAGATCAGACAGGATCAGGTGTGTTCAAGGTAGCACGGCCGTAGATTACATCCTTCATATTTAATAACATTTACAATGCATACACTTTTTCCAAGACAGCCAGTTCAATATTTACAGGCGTATCCCACATGCTCATCTGCCATGTGACCTTGCCATTCTCTCGCCAAGAGGTGGCGTCTCTCTCCCTGGCCTTGGATCTGGGTGAGTTCTGTGATTGCTTTGAATAACAGAACACAGCTGAAGTGAGGCTGTGACAGTCTGGGATATAGCCCTTAACTGGCCTAGCATCTTTTGCTTCCTTCTTCTTGGAAGCCAGCTGCCATGTCAAAAATACACCTACTCTCAGGAAACCACACTATAAGAAACCTAAGGTACAAGCAGAGGTGCTGGAGGATGGGATGCCATGTGGATACAGAGAGCAGCCAAGGAGGCAACAAGGCAAAGATGAGTTAGTGAAGAAGCCATTTTAGAAATAGATTCTCTAATCCCAGGCACCTTACTTGATGCCATGTAGATCAGAAACAAACCGACCAGCTGATCTCCTCTTGGATTCCTAACTCACAAAATTGTGAGCAAAACAAGAGGGTTGTTTTAAGTCATTAAGTTTTGGAGTGGTTTGTTACAAAGCGGTTGATAACCCGGATGCGATTTCAAGACTTTCATCTCACATATAGTAATATGGAGTTCGAATGACTTGCTAGATATCAAATGGACATTAAAGTACAAAGATGGGACTTATGCACAGGTTTTCTTACTTCAAGTCCTCCACTCTTTCTAATAAAATGAGCTTCAGAGCCTAAATCATCAGATAATTGGCTCAGATCTCTAAGAGCTGGTTTGTAATGAGAAATGACAAGTCAGTTACAGGCAATAAACGTGATGTGAAATTATAGGAACTAGTTGCTTGAAAAAATATATCAGCAAGATGTAAATGTATGCGGTTAAGGAATTGCAATACTAATTTTAAAAGTTCACTGAAAAATGACTACACTTTTATTCCAAGAATTACTTTCTTACTATGTAAAGAGAAGGTTTTCTGGGAGTGTTATGAGAGAGAAAAAAAAATAGTTAAGACCCTTTATGTTAGTGAAATAAATACATGCACAATAATTTTAACTCTTTTCTATACAAAGAAGACCAGATTTTAGGCCTAATAACTATTCATGTAACTGTAGGATATGGGATAGAAAGAGGCAGGTTGACGTGGCACTGGAGCCTTAACCGTGTTGGGTTGGAGCCGCAATGGGAAGTAACTGAGCTGAAATTAAGTATTTCTAGAACTGAAACAAAACAAGCCCTGAGGAGATAACACTGACACCAAATATGTAATATTTTTTTGGTATTATGAGAATTACAGAGAGGAGAAGGGAAACAAAAAGGACCGAAACTAAATTTAAAATTGACGAGTGGTGTCAGAAGGTCTGTTTAATCGTTCCCAGCCAGCTCAGGAGTCAGCCTGGCCGGAAGCAACAGGCAATTTGTTGAAAATACGGTCTCTGTTGCCTTCTCAAATAACACGAGCTATGAAGCCAGGATTAATTAGAATTCCCATCATTTTGATGTCTTTGTTTGTTTCTTTGATAACAATCTGATATGGAACTCAGAGGGAATTCCTGACTATTCGTCTAGCTCAATGTCATGGGTAAATGTGTTCTGCTGCCAGGGCAACCACAAACAGGCCAAAAAATATCTTCCTTTATAATTAAAATTTCAGTCTTTTCTGGGACCCGTTTAGCTAGTGTGTTCCTGACAGGTTAAAATATTCTATTCATCTCTATGACCAGTTTATCTAGGATAATATTTAATATACTGTAAGGTTTTTAATTACTGATTACTGAGAAACCTGTTGGATAACTCCACGTATCATCTCAAAATTCTGGATTCTCTCACTGGATAATTTTAGACTAGATTGTACATTGAATGAATGAATAGTGAGAATGTCACCGATGGAGAACAAAGCTTAGAGTATCAAGTCTGATCATGAATGTAAGACAGGTAAGAGCTACTATTAGAGCTGGAACTCTAGATACTCCACCTAATTCTCAAGATAGATATCTGACCCTACCCTAGTGTGGAAATTCTAGTTAAAGGACTTGGCCAAGATCAAATAACTACCTAGTGGCTAAGTCTGGAATCAAATCCATATGTACCAGCTCCAAAGCCTACCCTCTACTCTACCATGGAGCTACAGCCTACCCCAGGGAGATGGCAACTGCAGTGTGAGCCTCAGTCTCCAGGCCAAGTTGATGCCTTCTCTAGCTCTACCTGTCAACTTAGGGCTCTTTCTCTACTTCAGCACAGACAAGGACAGGGCATCTATATCTTACCATATGTGTATCTGTTTCTAGTGCTCCACCCAAGCGCACACCTTCTAAAACTAAAAAATCTATTTTAAAGGTGAATTAAGCTCAATCAAATTCACAATGAATAAGACCTTTCTATCACTATTTCTCTTTCCCAATTTAGAAAGTTTAATAAGGCTATGAGATCTGTGTGATTCCCAGCAGCACCAGCACAGTGTTTCCATGGAATGGACATTGATTGATTATTGACTGATCGGCTACTTATCTTTTTCTTTATGGCTGAAGTTCACACTTTTTAAAATGCAACAAGGTGTCTTAGTGGGGCTAAGAAAATAATACTAAGAAAAGAGAGAGAAAGGATGGCTCACTGAGGCTGGCAGGAAGTTCGCTGTTTGAGAACAGAGGTGGAAATATTTACTTTTGATATTTTTTTTAATGGAATGTATAGTTCAAAAGCTAAAAGAATAAAACTTTCTACTACGAAAGTTAAATCGCAGATTTTTATACCAATTAACGTGTTGAATAAAATATATTACGTACTTTGAATCTTATCAATATAAATTATGAAATGTTTTATTTTAAGGTAAACAACAGAAAAACAGAAATCCTTCTTATAATGATAATTAGTGCATGCTATTTTCATTCTAAAATAAAATATACATTAAGATCATTAATAATTTTAGTATCTATGGGTAATACGTAAGATTTCATTATACTCATTTTTTAACATCTAAAAGAAACCATTTTTTCAGTGTTTGGTAGAAAACTAGTTTTAGAAATTCTTAAAAATCCAATGCATTGATACATATTACAGTTCTTATTTTTTCTTTCTGCATTTTTGAATATTCTGATTTTTGCCAATGAACATGTGTCACTTGTGTATATACAACTACCCATTAATAGTACTTTAAATTGTTGCATTTTTCTATTTTCTATCTTAAAGAAATACATTTTTTTTAGTCTAAAAGAAATTATTCTTATTTTTCTTCAAAAGGTAAAAAAATACCACAAAACAAATCCAGTTCTAAAAATGCTGTTCTTTAGAGCTTAAAAAGTCTCAAGAGAAAATGAGCCTCATATTTCAATAGAGAGGGGCTCTGCCTGTGCTCTGGGGCTCAAGGTTTGACCTGCGGGGAAGATGGAGAAATTCACGTGCCTTCAAAATATTTCTGGACATGAAGTCTGCAAAAGAAAATGTGACCACACACTTCTCCCCTGCAGCCTAGAAATCCAGCACAAGAATCTATTTTTGTTTGAACATAAAATTAAAAGAAAAATCCTCTCTGTTATAGCTAGAGATGGACAAGCTTTACTTTCTAACAACAGACAAGAGTTAGAAAGGACTAGTTTTAGGGTAGTGAAAATTTAGTTTCCATATGAGAGTGGTTAATCATTTAGACTCTCACTACTTGTACATTTTGTTACTTACTGTGACTTTTACTCATTTACTTAGCTACCTCATACCTGCCTTTCTGAAGTTCGACATTTGCATAACAAGATAGCTGAGAATGGTGGGTGTGGCAAATTGTATTTTCCAAAGATGGCAGCAATAATAAGTCTAGCTCACAACATGACTTTGCCATGCTCCATCCAGAGGTGGAGGCTAATTCCCCTCCCTGATGCTGGGCTGACCCTCTGACCTGCCTGTAACTAACAGAATGTGGTAGAAGTGAGAGGTTTGGTACTTTTCAAAGCTGGGTCAGAAAAGGTCATGCAGCTTTTACCTGGTTCTCATGGGGCACTTGTCTTGAGAAAGAACTCCGAGGCCACCATGCTGAAGAAGCCATGTGTAGGTACTTTCATAGATAGCCCCAGCTAAGTCCAGCCTCTGAGCCATCCTCACCAAGACACAAGCCACGGGAAGAAGCCATCTCAGACTCTCCCCAGCAGCCCATTTGTCAGCTGAGTAACACTGAGTAACCTCAGTCAACCCATGAAGGGCAGAAGAATCATCTACCTGTGCCCTGACTAAACCCCCAATCTATAAAATTGGTTAGATATAACAAAATAGTTGTTTTCAGCCACTAAGTTTTGGAATGGTTCATTGCACAGAAATGGTGACTGGAATAGGGTAGACTAGGAGTCAGTAAATGAGAGGTGTGCGACCGAAAGCCTACAATTGAAAGGAAAGGATGACAGAAGAAAACCTGTGTAAAGGTGTATGCTATTTCTTGCAAAACGGCAAACCAGGTGCCTTGACTAGTTCTTCTATTTAATAGTAACTAAAATGCTGAAAATTATACTTAAAAATCATCTTAAATGTACTGATTGGCTGGTAAAAGAAGAATACTTTAATGAAAAGGAATAAATGAAGATGAAGCCCTGAGAAATAAGGTAAGCAGAGCACTGAAACTGGCCTTGACCCTGAGAGCATCTGTTGTGTTAAATCTGGTGACTTCAAGCCGTCATTTTCATAGCCTGGTGAGATACTGAAGACCAGAGATGAAACTCACCCAAGAGGGAAAGTCTAATAAATGATCTTCCAGCCATAAACTGGAGCTCATATGGCATACCCTCAGTATAAGGGTGAACTAAAATTTATGACCCCCAAAGTACAGGAAAAAAATATGCATGTTGGTACTTAGAAGGTGAGGGAGAGAGGAGGAAATTTACCCTGAGAATTTATATAAGTCTACCCTCAAATGGGTTTATAGCCTGAATCGTAGTACTAAGGTGGTCTAAAAAAACTCATCTTAATAATCTAGTTTAAAAATAATGTAAGATAAAACAGGCTTCACAACAAAAAGCACTTCCTAAAAGAGTCTCATAATAAAGATTTCATTGGGTACATGTAATCATTCTAAACATATATACATCTACTGACACGATCTCAGGATATATGAAGCAAAATTAACAGAAGTATAAAGAGAAGGAAAAAAACCCATAAATGCAGTGGGAGATTCAACGTATCTCTCTTTTGGTACCCAATAGATGAACAACAAACCAAAAACTCACAAAACAAAAAAATAAATGAGTAAGGATACAGAAATCTGAATGAGACTAATGAGCTTGATCTTTGAGCATATTAACAGTAAAAATCCCAGTGCTTAAAGTCACACTCCAAACAAATTAAATCAGGATCTTTGGAGGTGAGACTTAGGTATCAGAATTTTTAAACCTCCCCTGCTGACTGCAATTATAGTTAACATTGAGAACTACTGACATACAGGGTCATTAAAGCCTCTAGTGCTTACATTAGAAAATAAGAAAGGATGAAAATTAATGACCTAGAGCTGGGGTCCCCAAACCCCCTCCCCCACCTCCTCACCCTGGCCATGAAATGGTACTGTTCCTTGGCCTGTTAGAAACGGGCTGCACAGCAGGAGGTGAGTGGCTGGAGAATGAGCGAATCTTCATCTGTGTTTTCGCAGCCACTCCCCAGTGCTAGCTAGCGTCACAGCCTCAGCTCCACCTCAGATCATCAGGCATTAGATTCTCATAAGAGAACCAGTCCCTGGTGCCAAAAACGTTGGGGACGGCTGATCTAGAGAGTTCATCTTATGTTAGAAAAGAACAGCCAAATAAAGTTAAAAAAATTGGAAGGAAAAAGATAAAAGAGCAAAGAGCAACATAGAAAACAAACATATACCAAGGACGATCAACTAAGCTAAAGGCATATCTCATACCTTCTCAAAATATCAATTCTAGGTAAATGAAGAACTTAAATATAAAAGCAAAACTATAAACATTTTAGGAAACAGAATTAGGGAATACATTTATGACTTTGGTATGGGAAAATTTTTTTTAAACAAACAAAATCCATGCCTTAAGGGCACTGTGCTAAATTTAATAAGTCAGACAGAGAAAAACAAGTACAATATGATCTTATTTAAATGTGGAATCTAAAAAAAAAAAAAAAAAAAAGAACCTCATGCCAAAAGAGATCATATCTGTAGTTACCAGATTTGAGTATAGAGGGAACGTACCACAACATAATAAAGGTCATAGAAGACAAAATCACGGCTAACATCATATTCAAGGGCGAAAAGCTGGAAGCTTTTCCTCTAAGATCGAGAACAAGACAAGGATGCCCACTCTCACCACTCTTGTTCAACATGGTACTGGAATTCTTAGCCCGAGCAATTAGGCAAGAAAAAGAAAGAAAGGCACTCAAACTGGAAAGGAAGAAGCAAAACTGTCACTATTTTCAGATAACCTGATATAACATATAGGAAACCTTAAAGATCCATCAAAAAACTGAACAAATAAATTCAGCAAAGTTGTAGGATTCAAAATCAATACACAAAAATCTGTTGTGTTTCTGTACACTGATAATGAACTAGCAGAAGGAGAAATTTATAAAAACAATGTACTGTACACTTGAAACCAATTTAAATAAATAAATTTTAAAAAACGCTACTGGAATTATGGAGTGGAAAAAAAAAAAAAAGAAAAAAATACCTAGGAATACATTTAACCAAGGAAGTGAAAGACCTGCACATTGAACATTATAAGGCATTAATGAAAGAAATTGAAATGCACACAAATAAATGAAAAGAGATATGCTTTACATAGAAAATAAGACATCATACATAGTAGGTGCTTTACAGAACGAAGCCTCCTATTAAAAAGTGTCAGTCAGCACAGAGTATAATTAAATATCTAGTTCTAGCATTCAGACTGGGTGTGATGTGTGTTTATTCAATATCAAATTTTGCTTAGAGACAAAAATTAGAAATCATTTTTGGGATATGAGGAAAATCTTAAAGTGAAGAATTTAAAAACATAGTTGGCAAAATTCTTTGGCTATAGAATGATAGTACCCATAAAATAACTAGTCTTTCTCCATGATAGAATCCTCTAAATATTTCAGTTTTTCTGAACTGTAAGCCATGATATAGATTAGAAGTTGGAAAACCATGCCCCCTGCAGGCCAAATTTGACCCACCATCTATTTTTCTAAATAAAGTTTTTATTGGAACACATACACATCTACTTACTTACATGTTATTTCTGGCTGCTTTCATGCTACAATGGCAGACCTGAGCCATCGCAACAAAGACTCCATGGCCCATGAAGCCCAAAATATTTATTCTCTGACCATTTATAGAAAATGTGCACCGGTCTTGTCATAGATCAATACCTTTCCCACTGTTACATCCCTTTAAAATAATAACTGAGTATAAGTTATATTTTCTAAGAGTAAGGATAAATCATGGCTATGGGAAAGGCTTGCTCTCACTCCCCCTACACCCCCAAAACAAAATTCAGGTTTGAATACAGGCAGGTTACATGGTTACAAGAACTAGTTTTCTCCAGAGACTTAGTTCAAAGAACTACATCGATATTACTAAATCTATCACATAAGTAATCAAAGTCAAAAAATTATTGGGATATTTGCTAATATCTAGTCTCCTAGGATGACTGGCTGGGGATAGGTGAGGATTGGGGCTTTTAGAAAAGCAATAAAATCATAAGTAAATCAGGTCATGGCTAAAGCTACTAGAGTTCTTGCCTTGTCTGCAGGCGTCAACCTGGCCCAGGGCTTGTCTGCCCGGCGATCATAGTCGGGAGAATCGGTGACTTCTACGTACTCATTAAACCGCAGGATCCTTCGAGCTTGTAGCTCTGCCACTGTGGGTCTCAGGCTGAGCTGCAGGAGAAAAGGGACAGAGGGGTGAGTTCAGTAAACCATTTACAACTTCAGGGTGGCTAGTCTTCTATAGAGAGCTTCAAAGTTATAGTGAAATAAGGTCACTTTCAGATATCGGAAAAAAAAAAAAAGAACGCGGAAAAGGCAGCAGCATCTTGGGAGTTTCTAATGAGAACTAGAAAGCGGTGTGCCCTAATTTTGAGACTATAAAAATCATCATTGTTAGATAGGTCACAGTCTTTAGCAACCATCTGTATTATGCTATTTTCCTCAACTTGCCTGTTGTGATAAAGGTGCCTGTCATCCCTGACATAGGGAACATGAAGCGACACAGACACAATAGAAATCCAAATATAGGATGGCTGTTTTGAGGATTGAATTATCAAGACAAAAAGCCTGCAACTTGTAGAAACGAGAATAATAATCTTAGCTCCTATTTTACTAAACTTGTCTATTCAGAAATGCACCAATATATGACAAAGAAATGATCCAGTGAAGGGTATGCCTATGGCGGTCTTCCATGAGAGGCAAAGGATCCAGGCCCAGGTTGACATTTACCCTTGGCCAGAAAAGCTGATGTGCAGGAATAAGGAGTGGGGACTTGCTGGAGAACAGCACTTCAGGGGCCCTAAAACTTAAAATCAGCTGTCGTCTTTAAGATACTTCTAATAATGTGGATTCCTCCTGTTGTCTTTGTCAAATTCAGTTTTACAGTTACATTTATTCTACCCAGCTGTGTATGTATTTGCTTTTCTCTCTTGGTCCTTTCTCAAGCCCAAGAATGAGACAGAGATGGTTCTGAGAAACCAAAGAAACACAGCCCCGGGTTGGCAGGCATCACCTACTCTTCGTTATCGAGGTTTGTGGCTCTTCTGAGTTGGGAGATGTCTCAGTATTGTCAGACAGGTAGACCCAGGCCTCTGTTTTACCCATGGGGTCCATTTTCTTGGAGGTGTGTTTTATCTGCATAGCCTCAACTTTGGGGAAAATTAAGCACAATCACAAAAAATATTTTCCTGGTCAAAAACACACCATTTCCTGGGCCTCAGTTTCCTCTTAAATAAAACCAGAGGCTGAACTAAGTCAATGTTCTAACATTTAAGGCTTTTGAAGACTCTTAGAAGGCCTGGCACTATACCCTGAGCCCCCCTGGGCTGGGATATGGCAACTGCAGTGCCTTCTTGCTTCACAAAGTCCTGGTAGGCACTGGACAAACAAAGGAATACTCTAAGTGGTTCTGTTACGCTCTCAGTTCCTGTCCAATCTATACTGGTAGCTTCTTACTGCCTCTCCAGGGCAGGTGGGGTTAAGGAGGAAGAGAAACCTTTGCCTCTGGGGACTGCCCAAAAGGCAAGTGACTGGTGGATACACAGGTCAGAAACTCGTCATCCAGTCTTGCTCTTCAGGACTATGCCAGTCACAGGGTAGCTATTAGTGGCGTGGGCTGTCCCGCGCCTATGGCAGGGAGCTCTTCTTCTATCTCTCTTAGAATGCTTTTGCTGTGGACTCTCAAGCCAGCCCAGATAAATGTGGGCCAGGTCACACACTTCACTGCAGATGTCATACTTTACTCATCCTGCCTTATCCAGGTGTGAAAGGTATACCTGAAGAATTACTGAACAAAAATTTATAATGAAATATAAACTGGTAGTTTTTCCAAAGACTATCACTATTTTAACATTTACAGGAAAAAGCAATAGCCCTGGTATCAGATTTCTACTTTCACAAATGTGTGGAAACAACTGTCTGAAGTGAGCCATTTGTCAATTTGTGTAACACTGCAGTAGGCAGGCTGGATGACCAAGTTCACTTAAAAAAATTACTCGCCCAGCTCCGATATGGAATAGTGGCAAATAGTAACAAAATATTTATTTGATATATCCAAGACTACATTCACTGAAAGTGTTAGCATTTTTTAAAACTAAACACGGAAATGTTAATAATGGTTATCTCTGAATGGAAGAAATCTGTGTGATTTTTTTTGTTCCTTTTTGCTCTTAAAAATGTTTTCACACAGATTATATGTTACATTCACAAACATTAAATGCACTTAAAAACTTTTGATTGTTAACACCGAAATTAACATATCATGCAACTATAAACATAAACATAATTTACATTGATTTTAATGTCTACGATCAGTTAGTAGACTAATAGAAATAATATTCCTAAATACAAGATTTACATGTAGAGAGCTAATTCACAGTTAAAAAATGAAGTGTATCTCAAAACACACATGATCATTAACAGTCACAGTTTCGTCACCTTTCTGCTGAGTCTGCGTTTAAGTTCCATTTTTGCTTCTTGTTCTTCTTCTTCATTCTTTTCTGTTTATTAATGGGGGGGAGGAGGCATGAACACTTTGTTACTACAAATAATTTTATAATTAGAAAAGTAGATCAGGCCATAATTATTTGACTCTAACAGATATTGATCGCACACTCCACCAACATTCTTAAAAAGTTTCAAAAGATTTTGCAAAAAGATCAATCATTAATGTGTGCGTGTGTGATATTTTTCCTTACAGGACTAGTTTATTTACTCGTAAACCTTTTTGCTTCCTGACTTCTTATTCTATTCTGAAAAAACCACAATAATGCTCATATTTTGGTGAAAGCCTTTCACTGCTGATCGTCTCATGGGCTTATAAGCACAGTTTATCAGAATGCAGGTAAAAATTTACTGTGAATCTGGGCTTCATGTGAAAATCTGAGACATGTCAAAAGAACAAATTAGAACCATGTGATGCATGTTTGAGTTGCTTTTCATAGAAGCAGAATGTAATCATTTCTTTGGACTTTGCTTTCAATGACAATGTTCTGAATGGGGTTATGTTGTGCTGTTGATGGAGATGATTTATTTTCTTGTGACTTTGACTTTCCAAAGTCTTATCTTTTTTTTGGTCCTTTACCAAGTAGTACAATTTAATGGCCAACTTAAATAAATGGCATCCAACAGATGGGACTAAGAGAAAAATGTCCAGAATTTTAAAAGTAATAAACACCCTTTCAAATTTTATTGGTTGCTTATTTGATGAACTTCTCTGTCGCTTCCTGTAGCTCATCATTTGTCTGATAAGTGAGCATAGATTTTACTCTTTGGGTACCAATGCTTACAAAAAAGCATCTTTTAGAAAGTGCTGTTACGAAGTCTATTGAAGGAAAAATCACTCTATAAAGTCTCAACCAAAAGGGTGAAGAGATAATTGTATTTATTTTTAAAATTCAAACAAACTTCTTACCACTAAGATTAATTTTATTATGAATAAAATATCAGCATGCAATATTGCAATATTTGTATTTGTTAGTTGAACATGCTAAATCTCTATTAATTTTTCTTATGTGGATGGGGAAAGTATGTATATTCTTCTGAAATACTAATCTTAATTCATAAGAAAGAGGATGACCACTCTGAATATTGAGACAAAAAGTGAACATAAACTGAAATTATCCTGCAAGAAGAAACAACTAGTTAGTATGCTTTCATGAAGTGCCTGTGAGTGTCAAATAAATTTGGTTATAACTCAGATTTCTTCCTATGAAAATAATATAGGTATTATTTGACATCTTTAAAATATACCCTTAGGGTCAGATAATTACCTTGTATGAGTTAGATAAGGATTGCAAATGATACATAACAGACAAACACCAAATTTGTAGTTCCTGTGAGTCAAACTAGGGCTTTACAAGGTCAGGCCTTAGATGATGATATTAATAAGAAGAAAAATACAATCCTTAAAACATTTTAGTCAATTTTTCCTATATAGTGATTATGTTACATTTAAAAGGTACTTTTAAAAGACAAAAAATTGGATATCTAATAGACTCAAAGCTAACAAACTCTCCAGTTTTCATGAAATACATAAAATGTCATTTCCTTGATGAGAATCTTAGATAATTTTGCCTTATTAAGCATATTGTACATCTAAGTGACAGCCAGTGACGTTTTTAAAAAAAGAAGGGCCAACTGCAGTTAGGGGAGCAAAATAAACAAATTTTACCATTTGGGAATTCTTTTTTAACATCAGGAGCTGACTTCCTTACATTTTCCACATTAGAAATTGTACTTTTAAAGAAATTGGAGGAAGAAGGTGGAGGGAAGCCAACGTGACTGCTCTTCTTGTTAGTCACTGAAAAGTCTCTTACAAAGAGTCAAGGTTATATCTTAAACTAGTTTTAAAAAATTTAGAGGTTTTTTTTTTAATGTTTCTTTCCTTTTTTTCGGGGGGGGCGATTTATTAGAGGGCTAATTATGAAGTCGGATGCAAACTTTTCTGGTCACTTTAAAAAGACTGGGAGAATGTTCACGGAGGAAGTGACATGGCTCATTGACAAATCTTGCCCTCAGTAACTCATCAGAGCAGAGAAGGGGCGGATATTTCAGAATAGCCACAGGAAGCATTTGCCATAAACACACAAGCAATACATGAGGTTTAACAGGGTGTGCACTACAGGAACGCTGCTGAGCTTGAGAGTGTTGTCCAGAGCTTTTGGTGGATGAGTTATAAGAAGTAGAAAAGGCACTGAAATTTCAGTAACTGGAGTATTATGTTCTTGAGTCATCAGTTCAGATAAAATGGGGTTCAAAAGGCCAAACATTTTCTGTGAGTTTCTCTTTTTGCTGTTTTACATGTTTCTGTATGGGTGTTTTTAACAAATGAAAATACATTTATAAACCTACTTTGAAATACATCAAAAAAATGAATCAATGGATGAACAGATATGTGATAAAGCAAGACATGATAAAGTAGATGATAATCGTAGAATATAAATGGTAGATATATATGGGTGTTTACTGTAATATTCTTTCAACTTTTCTCTATGGTTAAAAACTTAATAATAAACATTTCATAATAAAATGTTGGGGAAAAATACAAGCAAAATTCTATAGCCTAATACATTTTTCGCCCTATAAAAGATATAGCTAGAATTATAGTCACAGCTAAATAGAATGAGAGGATCCTTATCTTTTATCCCTGTCCTGAAAAAGATGTTCCATCTACATCACTTTTCCTGATAAGCAAAAGCTGACCTTTCAAGCTCCTAAACTTGCTTTCTATTTTAACAATTTTAAGAAACTGGTTCTAAAATGCATAGCTAAATATAACTTAATATGTATTTTAAAATGCTAGATGCACTAAAATAGGAACAAATCAAGTAAGCTGTGGTACTGGGAATGATACTAAGAAATAAAATTTGTCCTGTGGTCTCCAATTAAAGCTATTAGCATTGACTGCCATCTGACTTATGTTTATTAAACTAGCAATGGGCTTAGGTTGGAGGATTGCTAAATATTTAATGCTGTGAATAATTTCCTTAGTTTGCCAAGAAAAAAATAACCTCATTAAAGTAAGCGTCCTTAAAAATCACATCATGTCACACATAGGCTTCTCTTCAAATAGACAATCATGTTGCTTTTGAATGAAAACTGGCGATGAACACACAAACAAACAAGAGCAATCTATGTGGAAGAACCCAGAGGCAAAGAGGCCTGAGTAAAGTGTCATAAGCTACGGCATTCAGCTCCCTGGCACTGCTCTGCAGAATGCTCTGGACGACCTCCGTCAGTTCTCTTTTCTGCTTCCCTTAGCCATACAATATTATGTCAGGAGATCATAAGCCAGTTATCAGCTTCTCCAGACTGGAAATGTGTCTTTTGTTTCCAGAAAAAGTATGCTTAAACAAACGGAAAAGGAAGTAAATAAGGCTAAAGTCAAATCTGAAGTTGACTTTGGCGTCTCACTCTTTCCTGAACCTCCAGGAAAATGGAGTAGAAAAGCCAACACAGCACTTAAGATCAATGTGTGACAAATTTCTAGATCTATGAAACAGTTCCTCAAAAAAACCAAACACCAATGTGGTTTAGTACTCTTTGTTTCACAGGAGCAGGAAAGGATTACCCAGAATTTGCTCTTCCTTTTTTCTAGGTATTGTATCAGGCATCCAACAAAATCTGTGTCTTAGGAACTTATGGTATACATTTGAGCTTATCTACAAGTTCATTCAACAGATATTTTCCAGGAACCAATTATCAAAAGCCATGAACCTTTTTGGTTCTGTTTTGTTGTCGAAATTAGATGTTGCTACCATCCTATTTTAGAAAGCTAAAATATTTTTTTCTTTTGTAGCCATGACTTTTTCCCTCTACAAAGTGGCTCTTGTACACATTGACGGTCACTTAAGTCCTTTCTTGGGCTCTATTCCAGATATGCTCATGCGTGCGCTCTCTCTCTCTCTCTCTTTCTCTCTCTCTCTCTCACACCACACACACACACACACACACACACACATACACACACACACACAAAGAGAAAAAACATTCCAAGAAAAAAATCCCATAGATTGGCAATTTCTCTCACTGTTCAGTCCTCATTCTTGGGTTGCCTTAGTAATAGCAACTGTAGTATAAATATGCTATTAAAACCCTTCTTGCCTTCAGTAAAGAAAACAACTCAGATTGGAGAACAGGGATCATCCAGACAGGCTAAGCTGACTCTAAAAGCCTGGCTGAAAAAGATTTCCCGCATGCCAGTGGCTCGTGACTATTACAGTACTATCCGGAGCTCTGCCCATCACAGCTTTTTTGATATTTCATACAACAAAAATCTTTTTTTGAAACTGGGTTAATAATATATAAAACTATAGTGGCGCAATTTAAAAATATCCATTACTTAATTCACTGTGGTTAATGACCACATTGATACACTACAGCATGACAAATTGTGTTTCCATTAATTTGATAGCTTTAATATATGAACTTCAATAATTTTAATATGATTGGACTGGTGAGTGAAAAGCAGAGTCAAAGAAAACAGAAGGAAATATAGAATGGGAAAATAAAGTAGGAAAATGAATGGAGAATTGCATAAGTACTGACAAAATATAAATAACTCAAGAGGGAAACAGTTATCATAACAAAGGAAAATGAAATGGATTGAAGAATTCTTTTTACCATAATAGTTTTAAATCCAGTCATTTGTTAAACCTGGCAGCAATCTGTATTATTATTCATCTTTTAGAAATGTTTGATTTATTTCTTTGTGGAATCTCTGTTTTTTTTCTTTGACATGTATTTGCAAGCAGACTAGAGCATTTTATTTTATTTCATTTCATGCTTTGGTGAAAGAATACATGAAATATATTTCATCTTTCTTAAAAATAACAGTCACATCCATGACTGGTCTGGAGGATATCAGGCTCGAAGCCATAAAATGAAACACAAACTTTAAGAAATTATTTTTTAAATTCTATAAATGATGGCATAGACATGTGATATAAATGGGCCATTTCAATCATTTGTGAATAAATAAATATGTTAAGGTTTCCTACTGATAAACAGATTTTCTAGAGGGAACAGGGTGGTAGTTACACAGGCATCACTGTATAGTACAAGATACTCACGTTTTAGGATGTTTCTTTGTTCTAGTTCTTCAGTGGTGGGCCTCTGGCTAAGTCTCCTATAATGACAAAAAGGATATACTGGAGGTTACAAACGAGGCTCCCTTAGTGGAAGACATAAAATGAAACAACAAACAAAGCTATATTTTTTCATGTTTTGAGAAACAAAAATCCATTTTAAACCTACAAAATAAAAGCTGCCTTTTCTGTTAGCATGGAGACTAGAGATTGTGGCTAAGACTGCCAACTATCCCACTGCCCATTCTCCCTTCTTCCTAGCAGAAACAGAACCCCGTGAGTTTTAGTGGTAGCCTCCCAGCTATAGAATTCTGCCTCCCGAGCAATAAGGTGTGGCTCTATGACCAAATTCTTGCAATGGGATGTGGGCGGAAGTGGTGCTTCTAACTGCCACTTTCTACCCTAAAACTGATGGAGTGTGTGTCTCCTTCTCTATCTTTCCTTCTACTGCAGACCAGAACTTAAACGTGGTCATGTTAGCCAGCCTGGATCATGAAGATGAGAGTGTCCATGGGGACAGAAGAGCAACAGAAGGAACCTGGATGCCTAGCTGACTGCAAGGAGCAATGCTCCCCAGCCATGCTGGATAATGCTCCTACCTCTACACTGTTATGTGAAAAAAAAAGAGACATGCGAAAGAGCCAGTTTGGACCACTGCACTTTCTGGTCTCTGTTAAAACAGCTTAGCTTTTTCTCTAGTTAATATGTAGTCATTAGGATCTAAAAAAGGTTGCTGCTCGAGAGTTCATATCAACTCAGAAGATGATCAATCTACACAGCATAGTGTTTTGGAAATGAAATACTGGTTTTGTGATCTCAAATGAATTTCCAATATATATAGTTATCTACAGATACATAGGCTCTTCCCATCTGCCATTAAGACGAGCCAGGTTCATTTGTGATTAGTAGCTACTTGTACACAAGAGCTGACTATTCTAATCACCCTTTAATAACTTATTAGTCTTGTGTACATTATTATTTGTTGTTAATCACAAACAAAAACTTCCTCTGGACATAGGCTGAGTTTTTGCAAATTCAACGAATATAATGAAAGGCCATTTTAACACAGATACTATCAATTCTAAATTTTTATTGCTGTGACAGACACGGTTGGAAGAACTGAAATCAATGATAGTTTAAATATCTCATTAAAAATTTTGTTAAAAGTTTAATCTTCATCAGAGTTACCTTGACATTAACTTGAGTAATTGAGCCCACAAAAGAACCCAGTGAACATCTATACCAGCCAGATTTTGTGCCATCTGTGTACCCAGGTATGCCGTACTACGTATCAGTAATATGTCGTCCTCCAAAGACATCATCCTTCCTCTGTTTATGGAGTTTCCTCCCTCTAGAATGACCTTCTCTCCTCCAACTACTGATATCTCAGGAATGCTTAAAATAGTAACTTGAAGGTGGGTATTTGAACTTTCCTGCAACTGAGAATTAAAGGCGCCTGGTTCTTTGCCCCTATACAGAGGTTATAGATAGATTATACACCTATTAAAGCACTGACCACAAAGCAGTTATAAAGATAATAACCATAGCTCTCATTAGTTCACACTTTTAAAGTCCCAGGTACTGTACTAGGTGTTTAACTTACCTTATCTTGAATCCTCAGAACAATTCATCAAGGTAGCGGGCTAGTTCCCATTTTACAGATGAGGAAATGAGAGATTAATTTACTTGCCAAAGATAACATGCTAATAAATGCAGGAGCCAGGATGCATAACTAGTTCTTCTGACTTAGAAGTCTGTGATTTTCATGTGGCCCCATCATGCAATACATAATTCTGTCTCTTTCACTTGACATAGAGTTCTCTAAGGCAGAACTGTGGGTGATTTATCTTTGAATGACAGTGACTAGATGTGTCATGTTCTTAGGAAAACAATTCAGTCAAAATTACATATTTATAATACTAAAAACCGTGCTCTGTTAAAATTTTTTTATACATGTAGTTTATGTGTGTACAGAGGCTCTCAAACTTTGGGAGGTTGGGGTGTCATCTTTATATAAAACAGACAGAAGAGGTGCTGTTCTGGTTGGATGGGTAGACCTGGGATGAGGGAGTCCCCTTTCATGCAACCTCCAAAACACACACACGCACACTTCTCCACGGAAGCCCAGTTATCACCTCCTTGCGATACACCTCCGAGTATGCAATCCTTGATGAAACGGTTAGACAACCGCTTCTGTGATTATTTCATGGTGTTAACTTTTCACAGCATTCTTCATCAGTCTCGTTTTTGAATGTTTGGTTGGTTTTAAATTGTCAATGCTATATATGGCTTAAAATAAACACTTTTGTAAAATATAGGTTTTTTTTCCTTTGTATTATTTCCCTCTTGTATAGTCTCTCAAGCAGAATTATCTTGTAAAGAAAGACTACTTTATAATTTTTTTCATACTGTTAAGTTGTTCTTCAGATACACTGTATAAGAGCAATCTGCTATACGTGTCCCATTTTCTCATAAAGTTGCCAACACTGGGTTAATTTTTAAAAGTGTTTTACTAGTTTAAGAGACATATAATGATTTAAATTAATAATAAAAAATTTAATTCTATTAAGTGCTTGCTACAATCCAGGCACTAAAGTACCTTCAGTGTAACAGCTCATTTAAACCCTCACAAGCCCGGGCTTAGCCCACCTGTAAAACAGATAATGGCCTCTGGAGCCCCAGCGGGCCAACCCTGCAGGTACACAGCAGAGAAGTCTTCCACTTCCAAGCAAGGAGAGGACTTCCCTCCTGCCTGCTCTGGTGTTCCAGACTGTTCCCGTCTCCCAATTTATGCAGAATGAGAGAAGTCAACAAAATAACTAATACTTAAATATGCTTCAAATGATGATAAATAAAAAAATGAGAGCGTCAGCACTCATTTCTATTAAAACTGCCAAATAGACCTCCAAAGTCACTAGTGGCCAAAGTAGAAATCCTACAATGGCTGGAGGCAGGAAGAGAAGTGAGATGACTATTTATTTGAAGTTAAAAGGGGCCAGTTTTAACATGGGGGCTATGGTTACCTGACTTGGAAGGAGCTGACCACTGACCCTAACTAATATTTTTATGGTACAACCCACAGGGCAGAACCCCCTGGAAATGACAGAAGTGCTAGTGAAGCCATAAAATAGGCTTATTGCCTGTTTTGATGAATCGCATTTCATTCATTTGTTTATGGTTTATGGCTGCTTCGATGTTACAATAACACAGTTGAGTAGCTGCAACTGTGACCTTCTGGCCAGCAAAGCCTAAAATATTTACCAACTGGTCCTTTAGAGAAAAACTTTGTCAATACTTGGATTAGGCTTTAGCGACCTCCGAGCCACTGACTAGTTACCGAAAGGCAGATTCTCTGAGTGCTTCGCCATCCAGGACCCACTTTAAAAGACCAGTTAGGCCAAGTGGGCCTTTACACAAGGAAGTCACAATGACTTCATGTAGGAAACTGCGGGAGGGAAAGTATGCATTCGTCGGTGCTGTACTGAAATTTCAGCAATTACCTGACGAGCTTGGTTCCAATTTGTTGTCGGATTTCCTGCCTCTCTTCTTCAGATGTACGCTGTAAGATGTTTTTGTCCTCTAACTCTTTCTTAGATGGTCTGTTGCCAAGTTTGATAGCAAGAGTATCCCTTCGTCGGATTTTACTTGCCAAAGCACCTGAGGATTGGAAAAGGAAGAAATACAGAGAAAGAGGGTTTTAAGCAAGCAGCACTCAAGGCTGCAGATGGCACAGACTTTAAACGGAGCCCAGACCAAATTCTTTGTCCACATGCAAGAGCGGAATTTTAATTAACTTAAGAAACAGTTTTTAGTTGGATGTAGTTCATTTTGAAAAACTAGAGAACTATTTTTAAAAATCTTGGAGTACCATGAAAAAACTTGCAAGTATCACCTCATCATTTGGAAAATGATATTTGAAGTTTATTTTGCTGAGTTGGCACATCATGGAAATTACTGATTGCATAATGCCTTTCCTTCCTTTTTTCGAAGTCTTAAAAACTTAATCTCTTTACTTATATAATACAGTACATCTTGGTTTTCCCTTTTCTTCTACTCAAAAACCACACTGGCAAAAGTCTGCCTTTGCTACTGTTTTAATCTTACATTACCCAGGAATCCCTGACATCTCCACAGAAGATAGTTAATACCAGATGAATAATAATGATCTTTTTGTTGTTGTTCGGTATGAACTAGGAGTTTGAAAAACTGACATTTAATCATTAATATACTAATAACTTTCCATACTCTATCAATTCAGTTCCACAGAGAATATCCTTCCCAAGTCATTCTGCTAAGAAGATTTTTAAAACATCATACTTTCGAGTTCCATAAGTTACACATAAATGGTTGGCTTTATCCATTTTCCTTTCCTTCTTTCCTAGAAGGCATACATCTCACTTACTGTGGATGAGTGATTGTTTTTAATTCTTAAAAGGTATTTGTCATTCTTGACTCATTCTTCCCTGCCCTCTCTTTAAAGCCCAGCATAAAAATAAGTGAAACCCTCAAACATCTCCAGTGAGTAATCCAGGGAATTCTGCACTGATGTGCTTTATTCAAGAAAGGCCTGGGGGAAGGGCCAGCTCTCCTCATTCTGAGAAAGGCCTCCATAATTAGAAAGCTTCGACCTTTGTACAGATACAAATGTGCATATCGGCCTCAGGAACGAAGACCTGTCCCCTGCCTCCACCCTACAGAATCATCTTTTGGAAAGGCCTGTACATCATCAAAAGCTAAACCTTAAGATATACACATTTCCAATCTGAGAAAGAGACTATGAGAGAAAAGGGAGCACCAGATGTCTGGTTCCTGATGAAGCTTTTGTTCTTTACGAAATGCAGCTAGTTCTGTCCACTCCCCACTTTCCTTTCTACCTCTTGGAAAGAAGCCTTACTTTCTCCACCGCCATCTTCGTCCTCATCCTCTTCGTAGTCATCGTCATCGGTGTACAAGACGGGCCCATCGGAGTCAGAGTCATTGGCACGGTACTCTCTTTGGCCCTCGTCCTCCAAGGCACTGAAGGATTCTAAGGATTCTCCCATCAGCCCGGGAGCCAGTAGCTGAGGTGCTGCCTTTCCCAGCTCGTCTTTGGTTGTGACACTGTTAAAGGCACAGAAACACAGGGGTGGTGTGAAGGTCGGGGCAACCCTGGGGGATAACACCACCATCACCATGAAAAGGAGTGCTAGTTTCACGAGCAGCCTTCGGGCTGCCGAAAGGAGAAAGCAGACAGTGGCCAGCGAAGCCACTGAAATGGAAGAATGCTATGTGTTATTTAATTCTTTGTTTTACAGTCTTCATCTGTACATGGAAAAGATTGACTGGGTGGTGTCTGATATATTTAGTACGTGGATATGGTCAAACTATATTTTGCGAATTTATTTTTCTGTAGCAAAGGGGGTTCAGTGGAAAGAAAAATGGACTAGAAGCTCCTGGATATCTGACTTTGTACTTTTTCTTTGACCTGTAAATCCCATTTATCCTTCAAGTCTCAGTGAAAGCTTTAGCTCCTTCAGGAATCTGTCACTGGCCTTCAGCCTAGTTCCTCATCCCATCTCCCCGCTCCCATGGTGATCTGAAGAAAACCCCAGTGGAGCATGTGGAACGCTGCACCTCAGCCACCATTCACTTGTCTGCCTTCCCGACCGCCAAAGTTCCTGGACAAGTACGACGCACAATGTTTTGCTGCCCAACACCTAGAACGGTAGTGACATAGAAAAGTCTATCTTCTTTCATTGATCTATGAATTAATCCTATTTTCCTCAGAGCCAATGAGTTAACAGTAAAAAAGTCACGTATCCTCCCTGCGCTTAGGTTCTGCACTTGTGAACCCTCCTGTCACAGGATGATATTAACAACATGAGATGGAAAATGTGAGAGCTGAATGGACTCTTTAGAAGAAAGGTGATGTGATCATTTCCTACTGTGTAGCTTGAGTCTGGTTTAAGGTAACTATCCATATACAAAGCTTGCCAATTTTCACAAACTAGAATCAAAAAATATACTTCACATAAAAAATGTATCATATCGAAGACAATATAATCTTCATTTTATGATACAGAAGATCCTCACATCAGTTTCTGATATAAATAGAATCCAAATTTGGATGTCACACTTTCAAAAGGCCGTTTAGTGCAAAACATGTGCTTGCTGTTCTCACGAACTAAAAAAAGCCTCAAACCAGTTCTTTTTATAATAAAAACAGGTAAATTTTGTCAGAATCTGAGGTATTGAAAATTCTACTTTGTGGTTATAAGCCCAAGTGCTCTCAAAATTTTCTTTCACATGCTAGAAAAATCCAACAGCCAAAACTCTTGTTTTCAAAGGGAGAAATATGAAAATTTACTTTTTATTGTGGAAAATATACATAAAATTTGCCATTTGAATCATTGGTAAGTGTATAGTTTAATAGCATTAAGTATATTCACACTGTTGTGCAACCATCAACATCTTCCATTTCCATTTATCTTCCCCAAACTCTAGACCCATTAAACTCTCCAGCCGTCCTCCCCTGGCCCCAGGCAGCTACTACTCTGCTTTGTCTCTATGAATTTTACTATTCTAGGGGCTTCATATAAGTGAAATCATACATTTGGCTTTCTGTGTCTGACCTACTTCACTTAGCATGTCTTCAGGGTTCATCTGTGTTATAGCATGTGCCAGAATTTCTTTCCTTTTTAAGGCTGAATAATATTCCACTGTATGTAGAAGCCACATTTTGTTTATCCATTCATCAGCTGAAGGACATTTGGGCTGTTTCTACCATTTGGTTATTATGAATAATGCACCGATGAATGTAAGTGTACAAATATCTGTTCAAGCATACGTTTTCATTTTCGGGGGGCAACAGACAGAGAAGTGGAATTTGCAGGATCATGTGGTAATTCCATATTTAATTTTCTGAGGAACCATCATACGTTTTTCACAGTGTGAAATCTCACTTTAAATGAGAGAAGATCTATTTTATGAGAAACTTTTTCACATTCTGGATTTCTAGTCCATTGCCACTAGAGGCCATTCTTGTTTGTAGTTTGCCACTGGGGGTGACCACAGCACGTGTAGAAGATATGCCGATGAGTAACACATTCAGAAGAGCAGAACAAAAGATCCTTCAGGGTTGAGCCCTGGTATTTGTATATGTCACAGCTTACTGATCTATTATGTTATCAATTATTTTAATTATATCATTTGTATTTTACAATGTTTTGCAGTTTTCAAAGACTTCTGCATACACTTACAACTGTCCTATAGTAAAAGGAAGGCAGAGAATTTATAGTCTGTGGCACCCAGGAAGGCTATGTATGAGTGAGTTGCCCAGCTGTGAGCGCCAAGTCCAGGAGAACCCAGACTTAAGACTCTTAAGCTTACCTATTAAATGTTACGCTATATTTTATTTTTACTTCATAAGATATATTATTATTATATTATGGGTTATATTTAATGGTAAATATTATACTTCAAATTTGTATTGATTAATTCATAACTTGGCTCTTACATGTCTCTAAGGTTCCAGGACATCCTGGACAATACAGTGCACTCCATCAAAGTTTGTGGAAAGGGACTAAACAGAGTCAAGTCTCTTTTGGATATGGGCTCCGGATGGGCTTATTAGTTTCTGCCTTAAATTGTAGCAGACACACACGTTAATGATGAAGCTGCCAATGAAATCTACTAAATAGCTACTACCACATAATATGTGAATAGAGGTAGATATTTTTGCACATGGCCACTTGTCTCCTTTAAAGTTTTGTTATTTGTATTCCAAACAGAGCCTCTTCATAAGATGACAGGATTTTCACACATTCGTTGACTAAACTTAACTGCGGGAGAGTTCTAAGTAAAGCGAGTGACTAAGAGCCAGAAATTCTAATTCGAATATCCACTTAAAAACAGAAGAAAGAATTTGGAAGGGAATTTGAGAGACTACTTATTCCAGCCTCATTAACTCAAGAGCAAACACAAACCACCCCTGTGGGATGAACTGCAATTTAAGTTTTTTTATTTTGTGGAATATACAGAGAAAAAAAACAAAAAACAAAAAACAAAACTCTATGCCCTCTTCTAGGAAAGCATGGTAGTTACCCTGACAGGAAAATCTATTATAAATACCTCAATGTCTAATCATGTCCTCAGCTTGCTCTCTGATCACAGTGCCAGTGGAAATGGAGAACAGATGCTCAACTCTTTTGTCTGACAATCTTGCACATACTTGGGCTGAAGACGGGTATTAAGCCCTCAGCATGCAGCACGGTGCCTAGCAGAACACAGCTTTCTCCCTAAATGATTGTGGAAGTGGACGAGGCAGAGTCAGGTCACTTTGGATACAGGCTCTCAGGGCTTAAGACCATCTAAGGAATCATTTTACATGTTGCACCTCATTCTTTAGTATATTCAACGATAAACCCATATACTCTCTCTATTATCCCGTATTTAAGATATTTATACTTCCTGGGCATGTGAGACTACGGTAAAAACAAATGTTAACTATAACGTGTTGCCCACTTTTGTATCTTTGGTGCTTAGCACAGTGAGTGGCACACAGAGGGCAAGCAAAAAGATACGCTGAAAGAAAGACCGTTTAGGTCCAAAGGTGGGAATTGATTGCAATGGCGGAAAAAATAGTCACTATAAATAAAAGAAGACATTTGCTATGCGCTGGAAGTATTGGGGATACCATAACTCTTTATTTCAATATCTTCTTTTCCCACAGTATTAACCAAATAAAGTAATTTGCAATTTTGCATTTATTTATCTTTCCTTGGCTTTCCTTTGGATGAAGGTGCTCAAGGTGATAAAAACAAACAAACAAACAAAACCAAGTAACAAACACAAAAGAAACAACAGAAGAAGTGGGAGTAACTACTTTGGAAACTTACAAAATTACTTAAAACAACATGGAATTTGGTGTGCAACTCTGGGTCTGCATTCCAGCCCCGCCACTTAGTAACTGGGTAACCTGAGGCATCGGTTTTCTCATTTATTAACCAGAAATATTTCAGGGAAACTCATGTGAATTAAATAACTGACAGTTCCTGACATTAAGTAAGTATTCAATAGATGGTTATTATCAGCAATTCAATAATTAAAGTTGATATTTTAGTCTCTTGATCCAAATCAACTTAATTAATGTACTAAAAATTTTTAAGTCTAATATGACAAAGACTTTTTTGGAAGAGGAAATATTCAATTAAATGATCTGAATTTGGTTTTATTCTTAGAAACAGAAGATACTGGATCTAAGCCTTCCCTAGACAGAACTGAATATGTCTACCATACTCTGACAGTTGTCCCTTCATACCTGTGGGACAGGTGAGCTACATGGCTTGTTTCCCTTCACGTAGAAAATTGATAGGACTTTATGAATGATTAGATGCAGGAAACGATGGAGCATGAGGACCCTAGGATGAATTACAGGTTTCCAGCTTGGGCAACTAGATGATGGCATACCTGTGGCATACCAGCTTCTGTACTGGTTGCTGGGAATATAGAGGTAAATAAAACACGTTGGCTAGTTCTGTCCCCCAGGTAGGAAAACGAGCTGTCAGAGGATAATAGATGCAATAACCAATTCTGTTTGGATGCCCATTGAAAGGCTTCTCAGGGGAGGTAACATTGGAACTGGGTGGGGGAATTAAGGAAGCAAGAAAGGAGTGTCCCCGAGGTTAAAGGAAAAGGAGTTGGAATTTGAATAGCTCTTTCCTGATGGTCTTTGTTTCCTTGGAGAAGGGGAAGGCTGAATAACTTGGTGACACGAAGGTAGGCAGGAGTGGGTGAGCAATCTGGACACGTGGTAAAGATTTAAAAGAACCACTATAAGGAAAGAGAAGCGACTGTCTAGGGAAAAGACTGTTGAGTAGTGATGAAACAGGCTCTAAATGTACTTGAAAGCCATGGATCGGAAGTGGTATCTACCTGTAGGACCAATGGCGCTATCTCCAGAAGCCCATGGCATTCCCAGGGGCAAGGCTATGAAAAAACCAAGGGTTGGATGACATGGGTATTTATCTAACAATCACTAGATTAAATTATAAAAAGCAAAGTAGGTTCCTTTATTTCCAAGAGAGCGGTTGAGTGATCAATAGCACCCAGTTCATAGGGAACGCAGAGGGAATATGGGGTTTGGACCCCGACTCACCATTTTGCATTTTCTCTGCTAACACTTAAGCCAGTGCCTGAGTGGACAGTGGTTCTGTTTGTCGGCTCTTCAGTCCAGAGAAGCTGACTTGGGTCTAAGGTGGGGATGGCCAGGTCAGCTCCATTGCTGACCAGGACAACAGGAGTGTCCAAGGCACTCTCCTCCGAAGCTAGAGGAGGGGCGGGGAGTGGTGGGGGAGGGGCCACAGGGTGTGGAGGAACGGCAGACTTGGATTTGCCTGTGGTTAGCTCCTCGGTCCCAGGGACAGTCTGCTCAGTTTTGAGACTCTCCACCCTGGTCTCCGAAGGCTCGGACGTGCCAGAAGTGGTTGCATCTGAGGACGGTCGAGACGCTGGCTGCTTGCCAGTTTTTTTCTTGCCCTTCGTGATTCCCACAGGCCCTGTTTTGTTAGAAACCGTCTCCTTTGAAGCTTTGGGATGAGGCGAGGTGGAGGAAGTAGATGGTGAAGCTGATGCTTTGGAGCCAGTTGTTTTTTTTGAATGAGAGGAACCAGCTAAAACAGAGAGATTTTGCATTAAAAGTCAAAGAAGACAACACACTTACAAAATAAACTGAATTGCTATGGTCAATGACAATGTTCCCTTAAAAATTTTTTAAATGTGTTAAATAAATGAATAAAAGAAAACAGACTAGTAATGATAATGGTTTTGGTTTCTGCCGCCTCTCTGCCTCTACTCTAGGAGGGAGCAAGTGATGCTTGAGGCAAAACCCTAAGGGACAAGAGTCCTGTCTTCTCCCTCCTGTCTTTAGCCAAAGGTCAATCCTTAGTGCCTCTGGGCTACCCGAAAAAATCCCTGTAGGCTCCAGAGAAGGGACAGTATCTTGTGTAGAGGACAGACATTGGCAGCTATGTGGAAATAATACAAGGTTGGGTTCATCACAAGTTACACAAGTTCTATGATGTCTTCCTCGAAAAAGAGTGGCCCACATTCAGAAGAGGTGGAGTATGTACCACCAGCTCCCTTCTGGGCCCAAAGCAAATTGTCTCATCTTATCGCTAAAAGAATAAACTCCAAACCAGCTCTCCCCATGGCTCCAGAGAGAACAGCTTGCCAAGCTGGCCTCTACCTCCATCTGCAGTGGCTACGGGGCAGAGTGAAAACAGATGGCCGCATATAAAAGACAAGTCCCCTTCAAAACATCAAAAGGCAGAAAAAATTCTTTTCTACCAAAAAAAAAAAAAAAGTCTAAATGGGTACCATTTGAATCATTTGGAGGGAAAGAGTATCATTCTCAGATCTTCTGACAGCTGCTCGTGTTCCTGGAGGGTCTTTTACAGAAGACGGCAGTGGTCTATTTGCCTGTTTCTGGGTAGGGCTGCCTTCAGCCAAATCATTCTCAGGAAAAGAAAAAGCTAGGTCTCCTTTTCTACAGATCATCAGAGGAGACACCTGTACACTCCCATGAGAGTACACTTTTGTTAAATGATCTGCATGCCCTAAAAGTTCCTCCTAGCTGCGGCTTCTGTTATAATGCTGTCCGTCTCTTCTTTTTCGTGAGGGGTTTAACTGGCTTCCACAGAGCTATTAGAAAATATCTTGTTAGTATGATGAAGCCAATCTACGATGCATGCAGACATTATTGTAAGTCACCTATGGTTATGACTTTATTGACGTCAATTTTGGGGGTCAAGAGATGAAGAAGAAATGAGGAATAGACAATGAGATGTTAGATTTCACTAACTTCGATATACAACAAGAAGCCAGTCTCATTTCATGACAATATTCAGGCTTAAAAGAAGTCTCTATGGCTTAGGGCTTTATTACTTTAGATATACACAATAACTATAATCCCCCTACCCCAAGTCTGGGCCTCTTAATACTACCTTTTTTTTTTTTTTTTTTTACAGTTTTATCTTTATAAACTCTGGTTCTAGAAACAGGTTACCTATGGCTGGCCAGCTGGCGTTAACACTATTTTTTAAAAGTTAACAATCTTCACTTGTTTTATAAGACACACTTATTAAGCATATTCTTACAATCTAAGTCCATTCGAAATTTCTTTTTTCACAACAAAAATGCTAAGAATTTTATGTCTAAACATGTCCAATTACTTTCTTAGGTAAACTGAACAGAATCCCTTCCACATATCAATTCTAATAATTTTTTTTAAAAGAAAATTCTGTCTATTTTGACAGCATGGTTAGCTTTAGCATGGCTTTAGGGAAAAGATAGTTTTTTCAAAGCCTGGAATGTGAATTCAAGCCATGTTATTATAGTTTTTAAGTATCTTTTAAAATGATGGGACTTTGCTGAAATCAACCATGTAGTTTGAGTCATCTTGAATTAAGACCATGACTAAAGAGATGCCACGTCTTCTCAGTTAAGTACTCATGCAGTACATAATACAGTATGAGAAAGAAACATTATAGATTTTGCCTTACTTCACTGGTAAATCAGCTGAACGTGCCAAATAGATATCTGGTTATCTGGAAGTCTATACTAATTAAGTAATAGAGGAAGAATCTAAACAAATAGCTTTTTTAAAGAACTAAAAACATCTGACTGAAAATTAAGAGCTGCATTTGAAGTAACTTCTCCAGAAGGTCACCATTATTCAAATGAAACGTTACCATGCAGACAGTTCTAAATGGTTACAAAAGGAATATCAGTTGGATTCCGATGGAGCATTATCAGCGTCTGATGAGAGGATCCTGGTATGACAAGCTTGTTGGTAAACTACAATGCAGTCCCTGTTTCTCTGTGGTAGCAACATTCTTATATACACTGTGGACTGGTTGGGCCTCTTTCAATATGATGGATAACAGGCTTGTACTATTCTCTTAGGAACATCATGAGTCTATATATAAATCTTCAAATCTCTGGAAATCACTCAAAAATCTTTCACAGAAGTTGTCCCCTGCTCTGGCTTAATCAGCTTTCTTGTGAGAGAAGCAAGACAGAGTCGACAGTGAGCCGCTACCATGTGGGGCATGAGGAAGTGGGAAAGTGTGCAAGGCCGCGTCTTAATTCCAAAGGACAGGGTGACAGTTTGGGGCTTTTAAGAAGTGGATCCGAGCCTGCCTCACTTCAAGCACTGATCCTAGGGTGTGAGAGGCAGTTTGGGAAAAAATACAGACACCACCGAGAATAGATGATGACACGTTGAGGGCAGCTGGTCTCTGAGGAAATGGCCCAAAGGCACTGTTTGCACAGCATTCTGAGACATTTCACTTTAGACCTTATTAGAAGAGACCCAGACACTCAAGGTCAAAGGCAGAAGAGAGAAACACAGGGAGAGAGACATCTATTTACATTCGGAGGTCTATCACACCGTCCACAAAGCCATTTTCTAAATTTGAGCATTTCGGGTATGAAAAAGATCAATACCAAGGCAACTATGAGAAAGTTGCTGCTGATTTTAGGGAAGATAAGGTTTGTTATAAAACAGGAGAATTTTTATGCATAGAAGCCACCCAGCATGTATGTTCTGACTAATGTCCTTTAAAAGCTGGATGACATGGTAGGCTTCTTCATTCCATTTCACTAGAAGAATGAAAGCTCTACTTGGGTTAAGCATATCTGAGTTGAAAGGAAAACTGGATATACATTAGTTACAGTTATTGTAAGTCACCAAAACATCCCCCTGGTGATTTGCAATAGTGACTTGTAACCAACCACTAGGCTGCTTTTCCTTATAACAAATTGAAGTCTTCTTTTACTGTTTGTGGGGGGTGGGGTGAGCAATGAGTATGTAACTTTCAACTCTGCTGAAACAGTAGTGATTGGATACAGAGTGGTGGGGTGGAGCTGAAGCAGATGACAGGTGCCTTTTTGAGTAGGTATGTGGGCAGATGCCAAAGATACAAGTGTCATATTCTTATGCGAAAACTTAAGACATTTTGAAAGAAAACCAAAGCCCAAAAGCCACCCATAGACTTAAAAAGGCAGAAGGCCAGTTGATGTCTCGATAATGTCACATCAGATCATCGCACTCATCAGGCACCCTACTCCGTTTCCTTCTACTGGTCCTTGTGCAGACAGCGAATACTCAGGATGAAAGAGGTCTCTTCACCCCAAACGAATGAGGTCAACTAATCAACTCGGTGACTTTCCTTAGAGGTACCAACAAAAGAATCTCCTAGGCATTCTCCGTGTCAAAGCTGATTCCACTGGTGTTACATTCTGACACCAGACATCATTCCTAGAAAAAGCAATTAGCCCCACCCCAAAGTAGAGCACCCCTAGACTCAATCCCCCGGGGGCATACTCACCAGCCTCTCGGGTCGTGTTTCGGCTTGCTGGCTTGGGTGGAGGGACGGGGGCTTGCTTACCAGGAGCCCTGGTATTTTTTTTAATAGGAGGCACTTCATCACCCTTGGGGCTGGCCCCAGCAGCAGCCCCTTTTGGAAGCACAGGTGATTTTTTGGGTTTAGGTTTGGGTTTAGGCTTAGGAAGAGTTGAAGGAGGTGGAGCAGGAGCTGCCGGTGTTTCAGAGTGGTTTTCAGTGTTCTCTACAAATGAGAAAGTGAACAGAAGCAGACTGATACAGACACACACTATATCAACAGAAGGAGCGAGACACACAGTGACAGTGATACAAACAAGCGGCTGCTTGGCCCTTGGGAACCAGAGTGGAGTCTGCACCAGAGAAAGAACAAAGTTTGGGGTAAAAACAAAGGCTGAAAGCCACATGGGTGTGTTGTCCGGCTGCACTGAACACTCCTGTGATCCAACAGGGTTGCACAAATTACTCTGATGAAGTTATAGTGACGATGAATGTAAATGTCCACCGTCAGGGGCCGACACCAGACTTGAACTGGTGGTTGCTAAATGATGACGAGGACTTGAGTGCTAAATTGAATTAAACAAAACCGAAGGGCCCCCAAGAGTGGCAGATGAGCGTATTACACACATCTCCATGGGGTAAGGACTGACCATGCAGCAAGGACTGTGGACTCACAGTTACCTTTGTCCCCTCTACCAGCGGACTTTCTCTGAGAATTCAAACCCGTTAATCTGGAAGAGATTTGTGCTTTGTCCCATTGTGGTCAAAAATCAGTCATTTTTTAAGCTAAGGAAGACTGTAGAATCTTTTACAGGAAACACAATGCACTGGAGAATAAACTCTTTTCTACTATTAAAATTTTCTCAAGCTCTCCCAGTGCAGTAGGGCAACTTCCTGTTTTGCAATAACTTCCTCTGATCTTCTCAAACAGTGTCATGATGATAGGTACAGAGGGCGGAGAATCCTCTCGAAAATCAAACTTGTTTTGTAATGTAAATTTGCAATGTAAAAAAATTCTGAAAAGACAAAGGTTAAAATTCAGTTTTTAAAAAATTCACATCTAAGTACAGAAATCTCTCACAAGGTTTAAATTAACTGGAAGAGAAACAGAATCAGTCTCTCGTTACTGACAGTGGGGATGTTGAATGTTCATTTATATAGTTATATCTGTATTTATTCTAACACTGGCTGATTGTAATTAAAATAAATTAAAATATAGTTCTGGTCCAAAGAGCTAAGCAGCATTTCTTTAAAAATGAAGCACAATTAAAAAATAAAAAATAAGACAGTGTTAAGACCAGACTAAGCCTTCACTGGATATATCCTCCCGTTATTGAATTATTGAATGAAGAAAGGGTTTTAATATTAGAACGCATCACATTTTATTATTTCTTTTATTTCATTTCTCATGCTAGTTAGTGTGAAGTGAGGACTTCACCCTCCTTTTTTCTATATCCCCATAAATTCACATATATAACCACCATAAAATGATTTAAATTATGGTAGGTAATCAGTAAAACTTTTCTTTTATTCTCCCTCAGCCACGAAATCCACCCCAGTCACTGGAGCCCAAGTTCACCTCTCCTGCATCTAATCTTAATTGTAGCTACTGATTCAACATTTATCAGAGGCTACTTTCTGTTTGCCTTTCTGTTTATACATCTGTCTCTCCAACTAAGTAGTGACTCTCCTAACCTTCCTGGTCTGAACCAGAAGGCCACTTAATCACGAAAGTCAGTTAGGGTTGAAAACAATACAAGTTAAGGCACATCTAAAACATTTTAACACACAACATATAGAGACACTGACACAGGGCAGAAGCCTATTCTTTAAATACTTCTTTACACTATTCTCTGTAAGATTAGCTCCTAGCATAATACCACGCACAGAGATCAAGCCCAGTGATAGTGTCTATGGTGAAGGCCAGTCAAGCTGAACTATAAAACCTGCTATCTTTATTCACACTACAAATCCTCACTTATCTTATCCTCTGACTTTATGGCATATCACAGAGGGATCTTTTTTTCTTTCTGCCTAAGGTTTTAAATTCTAGTTATACCCCCAAAGAATCTAGCTTCTGGGTATGCGAAGCAGGAGATGGTTGACATTTGGGAATGACAGTCCCTACTGGGTTGAAAATGGACACACTGCACGCAAACTCTCGGCCAGCTCCTGGGGAAGCATGCTCCACGCCTTCTTTCTCTGAGAATTCTTACCAATTGTCGGTGTATGTCTGCCACATGGCCAGTGTTTATGTTTACTCTGTGGCGATTCCTAAGGGAATCGCACACAGTATGCTTTTCTGACTAAATTATAAACTCCCTTTGCCTGAACTTTGATATCCCATCAAGCATATGCTTTAAACATGTCTATTCAATGAATGTGACTAATTGGCAGTTAGTTATTAACAACACACATTTATCTGGGAGGTAATGAATTCAGTCAAGTTACATTTTTTATTATGATCTGAAGACGTGACATAAACGGATGAATTCTATGAGTATTATCTTTTCAAGAGGAGGCTAAGAAAGGGCTGCCTATGCACTCTGGCTTGAAAACAACAGCATTTCACACGACAGTCTGTATGGTAGCTGTTTACTATATTTCTAGGTCTGGTTCCTTCCATCACATGAAGAGCTTAGTTCAGTAACACTGTGAGCAAACCCGAGAACTGCATGCATCTTCACTTTGCCTAGAATGCACTTCTGCCCCCATCCTTCTCCTTCAACTGACTGCCTCCTTCTCGTCTCCTGCAAATCACAGTTTGGAAATATCTTCCTCTACGAAGCAGTTCTGGTCTCCGCTGCCAGCTCCCCTGGCTTGCTGCACTCAGGCCTTTCAGAGTACTTGGCATCTTGTATTGCAATTGCCTGTTTGCATGCTGGTCTCCTCGTAGGCCATGAATTGCTTGATGGCGAAGGCCATTTCTCATTCACCACTCTTCCTGGCCCTCCGTAGAGTCTTACTTATGACAGACCTTCATTATTATGTGTGGAACAAATATATTAAGTCACTTCGTTGAACGTCCTCAACAATAACTCAGTAGAAATAAAATCACATAATTTTCAGCCTTCTCATCTTTTATGCCAAGCTATATGTAACAGATTGATGGTCAGCTTTTCTGCCTCTTCTATGTTTAAGGGCAGCTGCTGAGATAGACTAAAAAGAAACAAGGAGCCCTGAAGGCCTTAAGGGAAAAGTCTCCAGGGCTGCCGGAGGAGGCCGAAGACCACTGTACCCAGAGGCGGGTGCCTTCGGGAGCTGCAGCAACACTCACGTATCTTAGGTGGGGCCTAAGAGCAGTGTGCAGGCCACTGGCCATTTGTTTTGTTTTCTATGACACTGATGTTTCAAATACTAAAGTACTGACACACGGTCTTAAAAAGATATAAAGCATCTGGGATTTTAAAGGCATGTGATGTAGTTCTGCAACTATAACCAATTACTAGATGAAATAATGCTCCTGGATACATTTATTTAATGTAAAAGGAAACAGCGCTACATCCCAAGATAAAAGGTGAATTAAAATCGTGGGGCGGTGGATTTGCACGGCAGTGAGCTCAAACAAGGAGTGAGATCAGAAGAGGAGCAGGGGTAAAAGTGAATCTTAGGGCGTTTTTTTTTTAGAATTAAATGGTCTCTTTCCAGAGAAATGAATGGTTACCTTTGTTCCTAAGATATTTTCTATTTAACGTAATACTACGTGACGTGAGTTATGAGTGACATGCATCTTACTCTCCCGAAGTGGCTTCCATATCGGACGCTTCCCCTCACTCTCGGTGTGGCTCAGGCAGGCGCACGGATCACACAGCGAGAGGGAGGCGACTCTGTCTAATTAGCGGTGTGGCAGCATGTGGAGCATTTCCATTTCCTCATGTGCAGAGCAGCCAAGCAAGATGCTATCTTGGACCTTATTTGACCAAAAAGAACTGAATGTACTAATTCTAAATAAAGAATAAGAAAACAAAAATATCTCTCAAATATCCATGGGCCTATGAGGCCTGCCATCATCTTTTCAGAACATCGAGACCTGCTGGTTTAATTAACATAAAACTGTCAGCGACTTTTTATTAGGTTGATAAGAGACATGCTTCCTCTGAAGTCTGGCCAGTTCACTGACTGATACCCCACACGGACCAGACAAGTACTAGAGATGGCACTGTTACGTAATGAAGGATACGATTCTTGAATGTGAAAAGGCTGTACAAGACACAAACCACAGATGGATTTGAAATGTAACAGTTTGGTGAGACAGGACAGTTGGACTAAAAAAATAAAAATAACAATAAAGAAATCACTACTTGCATTAATACTTTCAACTGATTCCTCTTAAAATCCATTTAGGCGTGTTTCTATTTATGTTCCAGGAATATTATCATAAAAATATTAGTTAATTTCTTGTAATCAGCATTCATAAGCTTAGCCAGAGTCCTTCAATGGAACAAGACTGAGTAAAGCCTACTTAATATTAAATAAAGCCAAGTAATAAACTTCCAAGAAATTATTAACAGAGGCTTCTAAAAATTTTAAAGGCTAATTTACATGTCAATAATAAGGGGTTATGGACTTCCAGAGTAGATGATTTTAAGTTACAATGTCTGTAAAATGCTTTTTGTTCCTTTTCTCTTTGAAGGATTTGGATCAAGAACAGAGGAAGGGAATTCTGCTTCCAGCAGTTTCTAAGGGCTCTCAAAATGACTACAGAACCCAAACGGTTTGACAAATTTTTGCCATCCAACACAGAGGCATACATTATGGAAGAGGAAATAGCTTAGTTCCTGAGGATTCATTTCTATGCTGCATGGAAAGAATCTACCAACAAAGCCTTACTTTACGGGAGTTTCAGTTCAGGTTTGCAGAAGTATGAGGCTTGAAGGTTCTTACACCGTGACAGCCATGGTATGAAAATGTAATCAGTCAGTGCCCATGAACTTATAAATGTCCTGGTGGTCCCTGATTAACATGTATTTTGCAGTTATGCAATCTACCATAGCTTATTATTCACTCTAGAAACCTTGGTCTCTAAGGAAGCCTTCAGGGAATGGCATAATTGCCTCTGGCATATTTTGAAATTTCCAGTTGCACAAACAAATCATGGAGCAGACTATGGCCAGTCCAGCAACCCAAATCCCCAGCATCTCTGAGAACTCTTTCTGAGTCTTTCTCACAAATATCTAGAACCTAAACTCGAACCCTCAATTTTGGGTGTGTGGATGCCACCAGCTAAGCTCCCCCTGCTGAAGAGACAGTGCTGGGCTTAAAAAGCCACCTTATTTGATATTTGTCCATGCCTAGCTGCTCACAGCAGCCACTTCTAATCAGCAGAGAAAGATGTTCTATCTGCTGGCATTTTTTTTTTTTTTAAAGAAGATACTGAGAGAAAGCTCCTGAGGAAAAGATAAATTTCCAGATATCTCCAGTGATTGAAGAGGCCATCCTTTCTGATTCTTACCATTAATTAGCCCTCCTTAATAAAAAATTAAATGATGTGCTTAAAAAATGGATGCTATCTACCTGAAAAAAAAAGATCATCCAATTTCTCTTTGCTAGTTATCATTTCTCTCCTCTGTGTTTGCAAATGACCTCTCTACTGGTCTTAAGGTCACCATTTGGAACCTAAGACCTGAATCTTGACACTGAGCTGTGTTGAAGTAGAAGAATAAGGGGTTTCTCTTGATTTTACCTTTCTTATCTTCTGCCTTTTCCTCCAGAAGTGGTGCTTTTCCAGCTACAGAGCCATTACCTTCTTCAGATTTTACTACATTTTCCTCTCGGGTAGGTTCCTCTCCGATGGGTATCATGTGCCCGTTTGAATTTTCAAAGTTAACTGTTACATCTCCATCTAAAATAGGGAAAGAAACACCTAGATGTCTAATTTGATGGCTTTCTTAAAACCCAGTTTTCCAGTTACTAGGACTCCAGAGATCAGGTTCATGTTTCAGGCTCTAGGAATCAAATACATCCTGTACTGTTTCACCATGTTTTACTAAATAATTCATTCAAATGAAAGAGCTAAAAAATCCTGAGTCTTGGGGAAAGGAGCTATGGAGGGGCCAGATAGGTGCTGTTTCAAGACAGTAGGAAGAATTAGCCTGATTACAAATATAAAATATCCCTGAGCAGCGGAGTCCCTCTCTTCTTGTGCTTAGGTTTTGTTGAAGTCAGTACTTAGGAGTCTCTCTTTCATTCAGAAACTGACCCGTAAAAGGAGTAACCTGGAAAATGGAATAAACATTTTAACAAACGCCAAAACACAAGGTGAATGCAAATACACAAAAGAACATGAAATGTAATTACACATACAAACGATCAGCGGGAGATTATGAGAGTTTCTAAGCACCATCATCTCCAAAATATTACCTCTATGCTATGTTAATTTTACACAGTAATATAACTGCTACTCTACATTCAGGGAAAGATGGTAGCAAGGCTAACTTGTATTTCTGTTTTCTTATTTATGGAAATACTAAAATGCACTCAGGTAATTATTATACGTAACTGATCAAAGAGTCTTTAAGTTGGTCTAAAAGTAATTTGAAAACATTAGGGAAAACAATGTGGCACAAAGTAATTACAGAGGAATTTTTAAAAAATCACATCTGAAAGTAAAATTTCTAATATGTTATCTAAATCGGAAATAACTAATTTTAACCCCTGAACTTTCATAATTCTCTCATAGGAGTTTCTAAGGTGAAAGATTTTGCAGAAACTCTTATTTCAACAACCAAAATGCTTGAAAAGATTAGCTCTAATTCATATCTGGAAAATGTTAAGAGGCTTTGCTACCACTGTAAAACAAAAATTAATGAATTGAAGTTTTCACTTAGCAAACTTGAAGAAATGCATAATTAGACATCTAATGCAATTTTGAGTAATCTTATTTTGGCAACGATTATAAAACAGAGACCATCTTTCAAATTTTCATTAAATATGATTGAATGGCTTTGGTTCAACAATAAAATCCACTGGCCTTCCTGACAAAAACAAGCATGACATTTTAATAAGTAAAATGAATATTTTACAATTATATCATGCTGAAAATGCAAAAGCAGTTGTTGCTTAGTCATGTAACTTCCAAGCACCTATAATCGGATTCTGGAATAAAACTAAAACAGCCAACTGAAGGCAATGGCATTGTAAGTAAATCTTAACTATTTCAAGAAAATTAAGGTAATACTTTTTAAAGAGTTTAAGTGAAACCAAAAAGAAACCAAAAGATTCTTAGTTCTTATTATTGAATCCCAAAAAAAATTTGCCATAAAAAAGAATGAGGGGAGACACACTATAATGTCTGAACATTAGACTCAGAAAAAATAAAAACTAATGCAAGAATGGAAAATTCCAAACAAAAGAGAAAACCACTTCTCTACACAAAGATCTTCAGTTTTTAGGTATCCAAATATAAATTTATCTTTGTTTTCTATGACTTTAGTTGGTAATAAAAATGTTAAAGTCATGTTAATGACAATTTAATTCTCTTTTAACCATTATCATATTAAAATTCTTTAGTAAGTTAAATAACTGATCTCTAAATTCAGAGCAAATAAGTTAGAGAGAAAATTAAATAGTTGAGGCACAAGAAGAAACCGGATTATCACACGATAGAAATAGTTGGCCATGTGAAAAGATACTTCGAGGTACGAAATAAAGCTAGTGCATATGAAAGTAACTACAGAAAAAGGAAACATTTTTGTAATAAACAGGGAATTCAAGAAAAAAACAGAGAACTGAAGTTCCTAATAATTAACTGTTGTGTGATTGAGGCTTTTTAGTTTTGTGTATTATTTTAGAATTAAAACAAGTACTCGATGTAGTTTAAGTTTGTGAGTAAAATGTAAGTTCAGCAAAGGAAGGAAAAAGAAGATGCTGGTTAAAGTGAGAGAGGCCCACGTCAAGTCTAAACAGGAGATGTGTATGCAAAGAAAAGAGAAAACTCAGAAGAGTCGTGAGATGACAGTAAATCAAGAGATCAAGCGCACACAGAAGTCAGTAGTTAAATTAGGAGCCTGAGAATGTTTGAAGGCTTTCTCTCTTTCTGGTAAACAGGTATATCTGGGATGTAGTTAACACAGGAATAGAGACAAGGAGAAAATCATGTGCGAATGAAAGGTGAGTGACTCAGGAGGTTAAAAAGTACACCATCAAAGAAAAGGAAAGGAGGCTAGCAGGCAGGCAAAAACATCTATGTGCCCTTGTGTGAAAGCTAAAGGAAAAGACAGAAGTAAAGAACAGAAGATAAGAACCAATTGCCACCTGTTTTTAGAAAAAGTAAACTCTTTCCTAAATTGGATAAAAAGGAGGCCTTTAATCTCTCTAATACTCAGCAACAGTTTCGGTCATAAATTTCTTTATTTTTTCCCTTCTTTATAATATTTCCAAGTAAAAGAAACCAGACAAGGGCACTGACCCACCCCCCCATAGGGGTGACAGTGCAGTATTTGGCTTTCAGTGGATTTTTAATTTCTCTATTGCCTCCGGAGATTAGAGAGGAGACAAATTTGATACCGTAAGCTGACCTCCAAAGTAAAAAAGGTTAGGGATGTGCATTTTTTTATTTTTAAAAGTTCCAGTCAGGAAATAAATAGCTTCAAGGTAAAAGAAAATTAGGGAAGACATAAAATTCATTCATCAAATGGTGTGAGAAAAGTAGAACAGGTTAGAAATTGCCTCAAACTGTGAAGGCTCGAGGAAAATTGTAGGATTTACTTCAGACTTCCCTATTTTCTCTGAAGTAGGAGTAAAACAGTAAAGCATTTCCCGGCTCCATTCTGGAATTATTCAGATGTTGGAAAAAAACATGTCATTTGATTTATATACAGTGAATGCCAAAAGATGTTAAGTTCTTTGCGGAGAACATATATCAGGAAAAGAGAAGTACTATTATTCCAATTCCAATAACAGTATTTCATTTGTTCTCATAAAAGTACAATAATAATAATTTACCCCAGTAAATGTCTGGGGAGAAGGCATGAGGTAAAGCCACAATGTTGCAACAAAAAATTTCTTTAGTTGCAATAGTAGTGGGAGCAATGAAAATGATTCAGTACTATTTATTTGGAGAACTAAACCATTGTGCTGTCTTCTTTTAAGGGTCTGTCTCAGTTTCTATTTCATCTTTATCTTTTGAGCAAGATTCCCCTTTGGAAGGTTAGAGAAAAAAGAGAGGAAGATTAGAGGTAGGGAAAAAATACTTGGAAATAATAACAGTTAGTGAAAAGGTAAGAGACAACTAGAATCAAAGAAATGAAAAGAACGATCCTGGGAAAATAACTTGAGAGACCGCGTAAAGCAGATTAATTTAATTGGCCTATTCATGCCTTATGGATTGTACATTCTAGTGCATTATAAAGGCCAAGAGATGGCTCTCTTTTCTTTTACTGGTGGACGTAGGAAACCAAAGGCATGGGCCAAACTAAAGCTTTGCGTTCATTCAATCACATTAACTTGTATAGAAAAATTGAAGCTCAAGAACAGAGGAGTCACGTAAGCGTTTGTATCTTATCTGCTTCTCTAAGCTACAGTGTACCTTTGTAGATGGTTTTAGAGTGACATGTGGTGAAGGATTCACCAAAAGGGTCATTTAATTTCTTCTCTAGAAGACCACAAAGGCATTCTGAATTAAAGCAGGATTCTTGGAGTTAGATACTCACTGCTTTACCTCCCGAAGACCATGATCATCTTAAGTCTCAAAAGAAAACAAAAGACCAAAGAATGAAGGATTAAATTATTTTAAATGCACGGTTAATTTCCTCACCTTGATCAGGCAATTCCTTAAGAACTCCCCTTCTGATCAGCTCCTGTCTACTTTGTCTTGTGGATATCTTCCTTTCTAATACTTTTAAAAAGAATAAGCACAAGTAAGAATCAAGTCATTGTTTAAAATAATTATGAAAAACATTCCAATTAGAATTGAGCATATTCATTCTGTTCACTTGCAGACTCAAACTCCAGTTTTCCTAGTTGCCTAGAAAAACACGGTGACTGGAGTCAACGTAATTAGGAGAAGGACAACGACTGTAGCCCATGATCTGAAACCCGACCACTGCACCTCGTCTTTCAGTTGATGATGTTCAGCCAAGAATCCAGTCAAATTATTTCATGTCAACTACAGAGCAGCACAAAGGGTACTTCCAACTTGGAAATATTCCTTTCTTTAGTCATAAGGCATTCTAAAACAGGTTTCTATCAATGTGCAATGTATGTAGAGGATATGTATGCTTACATTACACACAAACAAACTTTCAGTAGATATTCAGGTAACCCAGAGAAAGGGACTATTTTCCAGTGTTTTCTCTCTCATACCGTCTATTACAAAAGTCCAACACATCTGATTTCTGTAACTCTTTTCCTTGCCATACTAAAAAATTCTAGAGTATTCTCTAGACACATCCTCTGACATATCCCAAGTCTTAAAAGGATGGAGCTGATTCATGCTTTCACAGGCATGTAGAGAGATGGGAATCGACACCGCTTCTGCTTCTTCTGGAAGAATCTAAATACTAGTTACAACTTCAGAATAGCGCTTAGGAGCTCCGAGTGGGACCTCAGTTGCCTTATATGTGGATAATGTTGGTTCCTGGACCCCATATGTCTGTGTAACTGCAAACTCCATTTCCTACTTTCAGGCCCCAGGAAAGTGTGTGAAATGAATACGTGGTCATGCCACCTAATCCTTTGAGCCAACATTCCCCAAAGTGTATTCTGCAGACTCTCCTTGCCCCCTCCCCCTCCTGGATGCCCTGTTGAAAAAAGCATCTGACAGAGCGATGAAGGGCCAGAGAAGGGGCTTATGGCTCTTTGGGGGAAAAGAAAAGGTACAGTGGTGGAGACTGGGCAGCCACAGCAGGACGAGATTCTGACTCTCCCTACAATTTCCATTCCCACCCTCATAACTTGAAAATCTTAGAAACACCCTGGACAACATAATTTAGAGACCCAAATTAAACCCCATTACCCCGAGCCACCCCCTGACACAAACAGAGCTCATGATAACACTAAGAACATGTTTCTTGGGGGCTGTGCCAAGTGGCCTGAGGCAAGGACACTTGGAAGAGAGCCAGCGAGAGCGCGGGGTGTTCTTGGGCCGGGAGCTCTGTGTGGAGCACGGGAAAGTCCTCGGTGAGCAGTGAGCGTGTCGTAATGCCATGAGCCCTAGGATAGCAACACTCAGTCTCTCTTAGAGAAACTGGAATTTTTTCGCCCTCTCTGGTCACTAGGAATTGTGTATTTCTTTTTAATCCTAGTTGCCAGAAAGGTCCGAGTAAAACTTAATACTTAACACAGATTTCACACGACAATTCATGGGTGAGGTCTGTTTCTCCCTCCTCAGTCGCCTGACTTCATTTTTATTTTATTTATAGAACATGTGCTGTTTGTTCTAAGTTTTGTCACATTTTTATCCAACATTTTTTTTTTTTGGATAGACTCAGAATGTAAACAAACAAGAAAATGAATAAATGAATGAATGAACAGTCAAAAGAATAACAACATTTTATTGGTTCAAATGGAGACACACGCAGCACCCTTTCCTCTTCCTTAGATTACCACCCACTCCCGCTCTCCACTCTCCTCCCAGAAGCAGTGACCGCTCACTTAAAAGCTGGTGATCTCAATGGACAAAGTTAACTGGGTGCAGGGGGCCGGCAGGAGCTGTTCTTTCATGGGAATTCTTTTATGTAAAAAGAATGCCGTTATTTAAATACACCTTCGATTTGTTCAGGCTTTTGTCAAAGAGGAGAGAACCCCTATCAGCACAGGAAGCCAAACAACGACTCCCGCAAGGACACTGTGGGACAAAGCTGGCATGGAGCATTGTCAGCTTAGAGGGACTCTGACCACCGCAGTCTCCCCAGGAATGAGCGAATCCATTCACACTTGACTGAGGCTCTAAGGGGAGGGAGGCAGGCCCTCTGAAAGCAGCCGTTTCAGCCTCCACACCTGGGGGTGGGCCCACAGCTTCCAGGCTGTGCTGCGCAGAGTGTGAGGATGCAGGAGGCAACCGCAAGAGCAAGTGCCACTGGGCCTGGGGATCGGGCCACATCCTGGGAGAGCAAATGCTCTGCCGATTCAGTATACAGTCACTGCGGCTGTCTGCCCCTTGCTCTTTAGGAAAACAGACCTTTCGATCTGCTGCTTCTGTAAAGTGGCCAATAACACAAAAACGGTTGTCAGGAGCTCTGGATTCTAGTACAGAACTTCCACAACAGCTTATGTGACACTGGGCAGTCCCTTCAAGTTCCAGGGCTTCTGATCTCTTATCTTTAAATTGAGAGATGAGATTCAGTGATGCTTACAGAATGACTCATCCAGCTCAGATGTTGTGTGATCCTGTATCACTCATCAAGGCCTTTCTGTAATCTCCACTTTGGGTACCTTCAAAAGCTTTCATTCTTGCATGAAAAAGTCACCAGAGAACCCAGAACATAACCCGTTTTTTACTTCTGCTTTTCTATCTTGGATCCCAGAGGATGCTTTCATTTGAGTTTTAAGTTTTCTGTTGCTTTAATTCTAACTTAATCTCAGCTAAAAATCCCTCCTCTGTTCTTCCTTGTAAATCCTGGAGCTTTGAAGCAGCAGCTTGGTTTCTTGCCAAGACTCAAAACTGACAGCTTTGTTCTTTGGCTCTACCTCCTACACATGGGCCCTGATAGGAAAATGCCTTTGGCTATTTGTTTGGTCTTTGGCTGAGCGCATTTTTAACACATAAAACAGATAACTGTAAATGTGGCCAACGAGAACAAACTGCAGGCGACTAGGCATGGAAGGTATGTTGTTGGGGCACAAAGTTCCAACCGCTGCTCTCCCCGAAGAACAAGTGCTTCACTCTTCATCTTTTAAAATATTTGCCTCCTGTTTATATAGTGTCTGTATGTTTGCAGAGCACATTCACGGGACATTTTTTCATAGGCTCAGAAGGGTTTTGCATTGGAATGAATCTCAGAGGCCATTCCAGTCCAACATGCCACACAAAGCAAGAGTCATTTCGGGAACATTCCTGAGATGTGCTCACCTGCCTGCAAACATTTAGAGGCAGGATGGTCACTATGGCAGAGCCCACCGCAGCTACCCACCACCCTCATTTTCAGGAAGGTATTTCTCACAGGTGCTGAAGTCGCACTTCCTGTAATTCTGCTCCTTACCCGAACCCACGTTCCCCATAACTCTAGACTAGACTGAGGGAAAAAAGCCTGAGTTAGCTCCGTGTTCACTGAGAGCTAGGTACGTTACTGAAGCCTCCTAAAATCTGACCCTAGGTACCGCACAGCTGCTCTATGACTGAAATTCACACGAATCTGTGCAAGAAAAGCAATCGTGTTGGAGGCCTCACTCACAGCTGCAGCAAAACCAGAATACTGCCAGGCAGGAGACTTAGCAGAGCACAGACAGCTGGATGCAGCAGCCAGGTCTGCCCCAGAAAAGTATTCTTCCTCACCGGGTGAGTAAATGACTCATAGTTATTCACTTTTATCCCAATTTAAAAACCACGCGTGATTTTTACACCAAGATCAAGTAAAACCATGATTTCTGTCTCACTCCCTGCACTGGATGAATTAAAGTTCTGACAGTTCATTCCTGATTACAACAGCACACTTTCTTCTTCTTTAAGACGTGAAGGAGGCACGGTCCCTCATTTTCCTGACTTCGTTCTTATACTGTTTTTTCAAGTATTTGAAAAGGATAAACCTCCAAAACTTCCAATAGCTGTCCATGTCACTTTTGATATCTCAGTTCCTTGGCATGGTCTCTTGATGACCCTGAGGCTGGTCCTCCCCCATCTGACTCCTCTCCTTACCACTCTCACCTGGCTCACTCTGCTCCAGCCCCTCTGCCCCTGGCTGCTTCTCACCTGAGACATGCACCTGCATGATGGCCTCTGTCCCTCTCTGGGATATGACTTCCCCAGAACCCACATGGATTACTCCATCCCTTCCTTCAAGTCTCTGCTCAAAAGTTACCTTATTAGAAGTCCTTTCCCTGTACACTGGTGTAGAAGAGCTTGTTCCCCTTCCTGTCTTCATCTATCTTCTTGCCCTGCAAAATATGTCATCGCCTCCTGACATAGGACCTACTACTTTGTGTAAGGGTAGCCTCGATGAGAACCAATCCTCTCTTTTGTTTACTGCTATATCCAACAGTGCCTTCCAGGTTGTTGGCGCTCAGAAACTGTGTGTATTTGTTGAATAACTTAATAAAAGAAAATAGGCTAATATGATCATAATGGTCCCGTTTTTCTGCCCCTTCTCCATCTCCAATCTAGGAGAAAGCAAGTGAGGCTTATGGCAACACTCTAAGAAAAAGAGTCTTCTGTCTTCTTCCTCCTCTACTTCTTGGCTGAGTCAGCCAAAGGGAAAATCCTCAGCTCTCTGTCCTATGGCTCAAATGAAAAAGCCCCTGTGTGCTCTGAAGAAGGGAGGTCATAGTGTGTAGAGGACAGACACCAGTCAACTAACTAGTAGGTTGTAGCACACGACTGGGCTCATCATAAATCACAAGTGATTTATGATGTCCTGCTGGGCATGGAGCCTGCATTCAGGAGAGGAAGCTGCGGCATATGCCACCAGCTCCTTTCTGGGGATGCATGGCCAGGATTTTATATTACTCTGGAAGTATGTGTGAGAGTCAGTCTTGCAGTCAACAAGCCACTTGTGTTTTCTTTTGGCCAGAAAAGAGAGTCCTAATTCCCAATTCTAACACCATTTAATGACGGAACAAAATAAAAGACGATTAAATAAGCGTGCCATGTTATCTTCTTGGTTCTGAGTATGAATGGCCTTACTGTAAAACTGACAGAAACAGAGAACTACTTGTCTTGTGTTGAAACTGTTCTATAAGAGCCTGGTTTTGCTTTACCTCTCCTCAACAGTAGTTACAGAAAACAGAATGTCAAGAAATGGTCTCCTTTTTCAAAAACTCTTCACTAAGGCATAGTTAGCCATTTAAAGCAACAACTACCAAAATGTTACCCAACAGGACATTTGTAAAAACCTTCCGAAGACATCCCAAGAATGTAAGCCAAGATCCCCACCTAAAAACACTCAGGGGTCTGGCCATTTTCTTGTTTATCCGCGCCACTCCCCTACTCCAAAATCCACAGACAACAAATAAGTCAAAGTCCTCAGAACAGCAGGCAAGCTTTGCAACTGGTCTCAAAGAACCCTTCTTCCTCTCACTTTGTTTTTCATGAGCCCAGTGTTAAAGTCAAACTTCACTTCTTAGCATTTCCTAAACATCTCCTGCACTCCCCTCAGCTCCAGTCTGTCCTTTATTATTTCTTCCTCCCAGAATTAGCCTGTTTCCCTATCTCTCTCTGGTGAAATCTTCCTTAGAATTTTAAATTCCCTTCAAATAGCACCTCCTGCGTAGGATCTCACTGTTTGTGTTGGCTAGAATTACAAATAACTCTGTATGCTCCTAAAGCACTTTTAAGTAATAACTTCTCTGTGCCTCGGCGTTCTCATCTACAAAATGGAATAATAGATACAACCTTTCTGGTTCTTTTGGCGATTAAACGAGTTAAAACAAGTAAAATGCTTAGACTAGCACTTCGAGTATAAGCACTTACCAAATTTTTCATTGCTATATGTATATAATTGCATATTCACGTGTTTCTGGTATAAGCCCTATGAGGGATGCTTGTTTATTATTCCATCTTCATAATGTCAAACATAATTTATTGCAGGGTAGATATTGTGCACTGAAGTGTATGTTCTTCTTGTGGGGGGGCGGGGATGAGGAGGAAGTCAGGTCTAGCATCCTTTTCTACTTCCCTTAGAAACAGTCCTCCTGAGATTTAGCCTTTAAGAAACCACCTTCCCCTTAGTCCATGTCATTTGTGTGAGGCTAACTGCATCCTTGGGCTCTAGGGCTCCCAGGCTTATCCAATCAGAGCCCAGTATCTCCCTGGCAATGTTGCTTGGTTCGGAGAGAGGCATGTGCCCAGGTTGTACTCATGAGATCGAGGCCCAAGAATTTTACTTTAACACTAAGAAAGGAAGGCTTTCTCTTTTTCTGGAACTGTTGAAACTAGCTGAATATATAAGCTTAGAGCTGCTAGTCACTTAGTATCCACAAAGGGAGAGCCTAACAAAAAAAAAAAAATACAAAGGAACATAAAACTCAAAAGAAGGACACAGATTCTTAATCATAGCTTCTAAGCACCTGGGTCCAACCATGTCTGAAGGCTGCTTGTCTCTCGGCTTTTCAGTTACATGAACCAACAAATTCCCTGTTTACTAAGCCTGTTATTACTCATCAGCAGTGAAGAGCTCTGACTAATCAAAAAAGATGTTAAATAGATACTTTTTAAAATTGAATTTTCTTCCAGCAGAGGGTAAAGATTCTCTAGGTTTTCAAGGCAGAAATATGAAAGGAGAACTACACAGATCTCCTTTTCCCTCACTCAAGAATTTGAAACTTGACCAGGCCTTAAGAAAGAGGAAGATGGAAAGATCTAAGTCCCTTCCTCTTCTTGAGAAATCAGTGTCACAATTTCCTCCAGGAACCTGATAGTGATCATCCATTTATTTGGTGTTTAGATGGCATTTTTTAGTATTTATTTTCTCATCAATCCTCCTAGTGTTTCTGAAAGATAGGCTAAGCAATTAGTTTTATTTCCTTAAAATAGATAAGAATATTGAGATTTAAAAAGGCTAAATACATTTTCCAGTCATATACGTAGAATCTGGTTGAACCCAGATGTGTCTAACCGAAGCCTACCACTTGCATTCTGCAATGTGAGTTGATAATTACCAAGATTTCAATTTTCCCATGAGAGGTACAGTGCTTTCTAGTTTTCCTTCAAGACACAAGACAGAAGGACAACTTTTAAAAGTTAATTTTAAATGGGCAAGTTTTAGAGGGTAGTATATTCTCATAGTTCAAATTATAAAAGGATACGATAAAAATCCTCACGCTCACTCTGTACCCCACTGGCTCTCACCTTGTCCCCCACCTATTCAAACTGAACCCCCACCCTAACTCCATAAGCAAAATACTTCTTTTATTCGGGTCTTGTGAATCCTTCTAGACTTTCTCAGGCAAATTAAAAAAATTCATTCTAATGTTTTCCTTTTTTTGAATAAAAGGTAGGATGTTTTACAAACTGTTCGGCATCATGCTTTTTCACTGAACAATGTATGTAATGCTTTTAAAATTTCGGATGACAGAGGTGACAGAAAAAGTGGGCAGTGGGAGGGGAAAAGAGGTGATGATCTTTGAACCCCATGCGAACAGCAGCAGCTGAAATCACTGTTTCCAGAGGGGGCAAACTAGGGACAGCCATAGTAGACCGACCCAAGGGGACTCGTGGCTTTTACTCCCAAAGGATGTTCAGGACTAGAACAATGAGCAAGTCCCTGATCCCAGATGGGCCAGGAAGTACAAGTAATCTCAGGAGAGCGATTAGAGGCCAGGATTTGTGAGCTACGTGAAACACTGCTTGTCTTTTCTTCTAGTCTGACTCTTGTAAACTCATGAGAAACAAAAACACATAAAACAGGTGCTTTTGGATTCATCCAGTTCCATGAAAAGTTTCCATTTCTTGTGTGTTTTCATTTCTTGTTCCTTCATATTAAAAGAGAACAAACCCAAGACAGAATGAGATCATAAAAGGGACAGATATTGAAAATTAGGATAAAGATAATCATCCTTAGAGTAATTAAATTCTAACTTCACACTAAGAACAAGCTGGAGAACTGACACAAAATGAATCTCAGCTCTAAATGGTGAAGAGGCTTTTCAAACTAGAAGATCGTAATACCTGTTAGAGAAGAAGCTTCTAGAAGGCCCAGGCTTCTAATTCTGATACCCTTCCCTACCCATGATCTGCTCTAGGACCATCTTACACATTTCAGGAACTCAACGATGTTGATCGAGATGGGATAATATCCCGTTTCACCACTGATTAGACAAATGACAAGTGAGAGGGGATATGATAGAGACCTTAGCAATACTAAACTCTCCTAAATTAAGACATTTCTCATCCACTTAAATACCAAGATTTTATTATCCGAGATTAAAGGCATCTGAAATTATTCAAATCTTACGCCAAATTTTTTGACTCGGTTAATGTATAATCTCGAACAGCCTATTTTACTTAGTTAACCTATGAACAGTACATATTAAAATGGTACCAACTCAAATTAATAGGTGTGAGTAAGTCGGTAAGAAGACTGAGTAGGCATTCTCCAAATCCATGTTTATTACTTTCTTGTACATATCTAATCAGAAGAGGTTTCTTAAGGTGATTAAAATTTGGTTGCCTGAGTATTTTAAACATTCCCCTCCTCTACCTACAATCTTGCCTACACAAGAGAATGTACAGTATTTGTAAAAAAAAACAACAAAAAAAACCCACATTATTTCTTTGGCAAAACTGGTCCAGGCCTAGACTAAACCAGGAGAGATAAATGACACCTGATTCCCACTTGACCCTGCAATAAGAGAACCAAGGGTGAGTGCAACTACAGTTTATATTTTCCAAGACATAATACCAGAAAATGGGGTTTGGGGTCATGTACCTTTTCATTACACCTGAACCTAGAACGCTTAAGGCTCGCTAGCAATGCTCCCTCCCTTTTGGTCACCTCCCTTTCCACTCTGTTTTAAATTTCCTGGTTATTAAGGTGATAACAGGGTCTCATTATTCTTCTTGATGACTGAAAAGGCTAGAAAGTAGGACCCGGATCAGGAACTACATGGTCTTGCCCTTTTAAGAATACATCTTGAGTTCAAAACCAGACCTTGCAGCTCATTAGCAGGCGGCCATAGGCAAGCTTCTAAACCCGCCCACGGCTTTTGTTTCTCATATGAAAAGAGAGGTAGTGAAACCTAACTTGGATGGACAGTAGGATGATTAAAACATTATGTAAAGTGTTAGACACAAAGCGGGGGCCACATAAATACTAGTTCTTTCCTCCCCACTTTCCATTTTCTCCGGTCTACAAATGCGTATCCCTGTGATGACATTCTAATGATATTTTTACCTGAATATGCTATTGATCTAGAAGGCAGCATAGTACAGGGGTTAAGAATGAAGACTCAGGCCAGGTTTCTGAGGTTCAAATACAGGCTATCCCTCTCACAAGTTAGGGCAAGTTATTTAACTTTTCTGTGTCTCAGTTTGTCCATTAGTGACATGGGAATTATAACAGCAACCTACCTCATAGGGTAATTGGGACGATTACAAGCATTTAACACAGCATCTGGCACACGATAAAATCTCAGTAAGGGTTAGTTACCATTATTATTAATATCTGCATATCTTGTTCTTTAAATTTAATCTTAAAAAAATACTTCAAATGAGTAACAGAAATAAAAAGATTTTTCTTAACTTTCATTTGTTAAAAAACACTTTACTTCATATGCCGCACATGTAGCAAATTATTCCAAGGGACCATGTTCAAACTTCGTGGCAGTAGTAACTAAATTGAACTTTTTAGCAATGCATTGAGAAACACAGCAAAAAGAAAAGACTACATAATGGCAGCAATATCTCAATATTAGATTTAAATTGGTGATTAAATTTTAGTTGGTGTCACTAATGTTTTACACTTGATTCGCCTAAGGTTTTCTTTAAAAACAAATTACAGTCCGGGGGGGGCGGACAGGCAATTAATGGGTAGAGAGTTTAAGCTGTGCAAGATGAAAAAGTTCTGGAGACTGGTTGCAGCTCAGTGGTGTACTTCAGTTGAAGACACTTAAAAATGGTTAAGATGGAAAATTTTATGTTATGTGTTTTCTTCCACGATTTAAAAAATAAATTGCAAGACAGTTTTGGACTACATTAATGCTAAGAGCCATATACCTAAAATGAAAACTAGATCACAAGGAATTTTTAAAGTATTTTAACCACACTGATACATAACGTGTTCATTTACTATTCCCCAATGTCCAGTCTTCTCTCCAACTATGCTTTTTATTCTCTTATATTTCTCACACAGCCTCTCATGCCCTGTCTTATAAAAGGTACTAAGGAAACACTTACACTTTGAAATAAAGAACTTCAAGAGTATCCATTTCAAAACCTGGAGAGTCTGGGTTTGGGAAAGCAGTTGAAAAAAACACAGGCTGAAAAAAGTGTTGGAAACCTAGAGAAGCAAACTCCTTTCACCTAACAAAAGGAAATAAGAATTAAAACTATAGTTTATATTCCAAGTGGGAAACAAATCAGGAAAATGTTTAAGCCAAAAAGCGGTCACTTTCCAGGACTTAGCCCTTAGTGATAAAGACCAGATTCCTATCACAGGATGAAAAAAAACAAAACAAAACCACAAAGGGAAATAATATGCAAAGGAAATAAAATAATGGACTTTCCTGACATGAGTTCTCTGACCCAGGCCAGAAGGAATTCTGTAGTACCTATAAAAGTGTTTAAAAGTGGCACCACTCCAAAGGAAAATGAAATTAGGAAATTATCCACCCAAGTTAGCGTTTTAAACCATCAGAACCCCTCTTAAAGCAATACAAACTCACGATGCCTCATGCCAATGAAAACTTTTTTGTTAAAAGATCAATGGGAACATTGCTCCTTTTTTCCACATCCTGCTTAGGAATTAAATGTGACAAAGAAAAAAAGAAAACGCAAGTTAACAATTCTACATTTCATTCTAGTGGGTGTGATTTTTCTTAAAAATGCCATTTATAATCAGAAATCAGCAAAGTCTATAGCATTCACAGCTCTTTTAAGAATGTTTTCATAGAATGCTCAGTGCAAATGCCTTGCTTATCTCAGCTCACTTGCTCTAGAAGAATCTAACTCCCCCTAGGAAGGCTGAAGGCCTACGATTTTAGTCAGCTCTACAGCTTGACAAATTTATACCTAAAGCTCGGAGTGGATGAAACAAACAATATCACATTTTCTAGAATGTACAGGAAGCAAGGAAGTCTCCTCAACTCCATTTAGAAATAAGATTTTATGGTTTATGTTTATTTATCTGTAGAAGGCGGGTCCTGATGATTTGGCCATTCATTGTGCAGCTGGCTATTTTAAACTAGTGATGGAAGGTTTCAATATTTATGAAACCACTAATTTCAATTATAATACACAAAAAGCACTCAAATCATATTACTCTTTCCCATAAATGGGTTTTACCCCTATAATGAATAATAAATGTTCCATAAATAAAAAAGTAGGGCCATAATGATTCTTCTATCCACCTACGTGAAGAAAGATTGAACGAAGAACAAATTCATTCTATTGGGAGGAAAAAAATTAAGAGGAATATTTAGTCTCCTTCATATTTAATGCATACAGAGGAAATTTGTTTTAATACCATAATTCATGTTTAGAAAAACAGAATAAAAGAATTTCTAGAAAGCACGTATGATAAAATTATATATTATCTCTTATCCACAGAATTTCTAATACTCATTTGGTCTAATTAGGTTCAGTTATAAAAAAACACACAGGTACACAAATGGTTGAATTAAAACACAACCCTATCCCACTGTCTTTCTGTGTCAATTGACCTTTAAAAGGCTGCTGCCACACAGAACAGACAGTAACAGTTACTTAAGTTCATTATCCATTCATGAGGGAATGGGCCCCCACCCTGTCCATTAAATTTCGTGAAATATTCATTTTGTTTATTTTGGCTTTTCAAGATTCCTTAAGGCTCTTACTAGCATTCAATGACATGAACACAAAGAAAGAATTGAAAACAGGTACTGTCTTTCTCTCACCCCCTCAAAAATTCTACCACTTTCCAAATCACATTCATTTGCAAACACCCCTTAGATAGGATGGGATAAGGCCCAACAAAAGCACTTCATTAATTTAACAAATATTTACTGAATGCTTAACATAAACCAAGTATTATTTATTCTAGTTGATTTGGGATTTTATCGGAGAAGAAAACAAAAATCCCTATTCTCATGGAATTTTAATCTAATGGGAAGGGGGTCCTGATACTAAACAATAGAAATAACTTATAACTGTTAGAAGGTAAAATGTGCTATGGAGGTTTAAAAAAGTAAGACAGAAAAAGAATGTCAGGGGATCTACTTAACACCCACCAGGATGACAATAATAAAAAAGATAGATAATAACAAACGTTGTGGAGAAATCAGAACCCTCACACACTGCTGGTGGGAATGTAAAATCATGCAGCTGCTTTGGAAAACAGTCTTGGCAGTTCCCCATATGACTCAGCAATTCCATTTCTAGGTATATAACCAAGAGAAGTGAAAACATGTGTCTACACAAAAACTTTTACACAAACGTTCACAGTAGAATTATTCACAATAGCCAAAAGCAGAAACAACTCAAATGTCCATTGACTGATGGATGGATAGAGAGTATGGTATGAATATAGAATAGAATATTATTCAACAACACAAAGAACTCAAGTACCAACACATGTTATATGAATGGACCTTGAAAACACTATGCTAAGCAAAAGGAGCCAGTCACAAAAGGCCACGCATTTATTACATGATACCATTTACATGAAACATCGAGAATAGACAAGCACATTGAGACAGAAAACAGAGCTGGAGGCTTGGGGGGGAAATGGGGAGTGACTGCTAATGGGATACGGTTTCTTCCTGGGATGATGAAAATGTTTAAAGTTGATTGTGATAATGGCTGCATAATTTGTGAATAATACTTATAACCACTGAATTACACATATTACATTGGTGAATTGTATGGTATATGAATTGTATCTTAACAGAGCTGCTAAAAAAAAGAGTGCTGGAGAAAAGAAGAGATTCAATATGGGGTGATCAAGTACCCTAAAACAACACTAACTACAGGAAAAGCAAGAATGTAAAATCTAAGTCAAGATAAAGCACAGATGCTCACAGACACAGCTGAAAGATACAGTGCTTAATGCTGAGATGCTGAGTGTGGCTCCTGAGGAAGGAGTTTGGGGGGCCCCTCCAACTGCTCGGGGTGCTACTGCCTCTATAATGGCTTGTGCAAAACAAATGCTGAACTCTATTTTCACTTTTCACCTTTTTTTCCCTAAAAGCAAAAATCCTCTTTGGATTCCTTTCGGTTAGCGAAACAGAAAAAGCGATGTAGCATAAAGCAAATTTTCAAAAGCAGGAGCTATGAATGTATGTATATACAATGAAATACTACGAGGTCTTAAAAAAGGAAGGAAATGCTTTCACATGCTTCAACATGCATGAACCTTGAGGATATTAAGCTAAGTGAAATAAAACAGTCATAACGGGACAACTATTATATGATTCCATTTATTTGAAATACCTAACATAGTCAAAATATAGACATGGAAAATAGAATGCTGATCATCAGGGATGGAGGAGATGGGGCAAAGGGGAGTTGTTTAATAGGTACGATGTTTCAGTTCTGTATGATGAAAAAGTTCTGAAGATCTGTTTCACAACAACATAAATATACTTTACTATATTGTACATTTCAAAAGGGTTAAGATAGTAAATTTGAAGATGTGTGTTTTTTACCTCAATTAAAAAAAAGTTTATGACACTATCAAGTGCTGACAAGGATTGTGAAGCAACTGGAACTTTCCTATATTGATGGTAGAAATGCAAAATGCTGGAAAATAGTTTGATAGGTGCTTAAAAAGTTAAACATGCATTTAACAAGCGACCCCCCCGAATCTCACTCCTACGTATTTTCCCTAGAAAAGTGAAAACTTTTTTTCATACAAAAACTTCTACATGAATGTTTATAGCTGCTCTATTCATAATTACCCCAAATTGGAAACAACCCATATTGTCCTTCAACAGGTGAATGGATAAACAAACTATGGTACATCCATGACCAAGAACACTAACGATCGAAAAGAACGAATCTCAAAGGTGCTATGCTGAGCAAAACAAGCCCGTCTCAAAAGATTTCATGCTGAATGATTCCAATTTTTATGACCTTCTTGAAACAACAAAACAATAGAGAAGAAGAATAGAGCAGTGTTTGCCAGAGGTTAGGAGTTGGGGCTTGGGGCAGGTACGGTGCGACTACAAAGGACAGCATAGGGGAAATCTGGGGAGTGATGGAAGTGTGGCATATCCTGATTATAACGGCAGTTACACAAAACTATACATATATTACTCATAGACCTGTACACACACACACACACACACACACACACGCACACAGAAAAAGAGAGAGAGAGAGAGATACCAGAGTAACAAATGACCAAGAAAATGACCTCTTTTGAGAAAGTCTTGACCATAAGTGATAGAGAGTGAACTAATTAGTATGTCTACCTCACTCATAAGCCAACCACAGCTACTTCTAAGAAAATCTCAGGAGTCCATCATTCGAGTGGTCAGAGGAGTAAGTACATTTTCCTGCGGACTACAGGCTCATTGGCGCATGGCCACAGTCAGAAAGGCAAGGCTTGGGGAAGTTGTGGAAAAAGCAAAACATATTTGCATGTTCTGAAAGGACTAGGATTTGACACAGCAAGCATGAGCCAGCGCTCAGTGAAAAGCCTCCTTCCTGGGGGCCCCGTGGGATGGGGAAGTTTACAGGAAATGTTTCCAGAGGGGCTGACAAAAACTGACCTCAGGTAACCTCAGGACCTGGGGTCTGCACAGTACAGAAACCATCCCAGCCATCTCTCAGCTGGGACCTCTGCTTTTCTTCTTTGGAGAGAAACCATCCATAGTTGAGCTATAAATATAAACCAGTTTTCACACTAAAAGGGAAAGTAAAAGGAGTTGGGGAACATATCCTTTTGCTCTGGTCTGGAAAAGGTGAAAGATATCTAGAAAAAAAAAAGGGAAAAATAACTCGGTTACGGAAGTTATAGAGAGAAATGTTTTGAGGAAGAAAAGAGGAATCAAAACTACAGTGTAGAGGTTGATGGGAGGAGAAAGGTAACACAAAGGTGAGGGGAGAGATGGGGCGCAGTGCGCATCTGCAGCTGGACAGCAGGTAAGAGAGACGGGAGAGTGGTCTACTACAGGCGCCAAAGAAAAGAGCAAGGACAAGGCCCTTGGGCCCGCAACCTTCCCCCTTTGCTATGGTATCCGTGTGCAAAGGGCAGACCTGGGCTCATGGCGGGGACCAGTGAACATTTGCTGTATGAATGAACAAGGAAGATTCTTCAGAGCCTGCAGGAAGGTCAAACAGTGATCCTTGGAAAGCTCTGACTGTGTGTGACCTGTGCAGCTCATCGGAAGGAATGCTATCTTCTTGAGGACACAAAGGAGGACACACCAGGATGTCTAAAATCCTCCACTACTGATTTTTAAAAACAGGAACAATTGTGTTTCCTAGAAGCAGTCAGACAGCCATCTAGTCACGGGTCCTGAATAAGAAACAGAAAGGCATGGAGGGACAGGTGTTGTTCTTCTCTTCTCTTCTGGCTGAAGATCATGATATATAAAAAGAATGAATAAAGAAAGTGCATAGCCATTTGAATTCACGGTGTCAAATCAGACGAGGTCTGATTTTCTGGATTATAATATTCATACAATCAATCTAAGCCTGTCAAGACATGCAGTCCAGTCAATGAAAACGGAAATGATACTCTGGGTGGAGTGACTGATCTGGCTTATTGAAGAGAACCTTAAAGCAGAATTAGGGAGGGAGGAAAAGCACTCAGATAATAGTGTAAAATCGGGTAGCAGCTGGGACAGAAAACATAGCAGTGGAAGCTTCTGGTGCTTTCAGAGAAAACAGTATCCAAGAAGTGTGGGCAGAATATGAATGGATAAAGGGATAGAAGAGCAGTGAAATAAAGGCAACCTGAGGTGTCAACACAGGAAAGTAACTCTTTGAGGATTTCTGACAACTCAAAAGAGACAGATCTGATACAAAGGGGAGGTCTAACATCGGGCAGGAGCATGTCTACCTGGACACCATCAGAACGGTGTGTGCATGAAGGAAAACACACACAACCTGGCAGGGACATGTGCCAGGGGCCAGAGAATATACAGACGTGAGTACATAGAAAGAACATACAACATGTTTTATAAGGGTAAAACGAATCACCTCGCTAAGAGGATCTGGGTGATATTTTTCTATATACACAACATTCAATAAGCAGAAATGTAATACAAACTATCAAGGGGGAATTTTCATTGCCCTACACATTTGTAAGATACTTCATTCCTACTGATAAATTCTTATCATTTTAATAACAAGATGAATTCTTAAACTGCACGTGATTCTAAACAGGAAAAATATGGTCGAAGTACGATAATAAGAATTTGGGGGAAAGTCATGTTATCTTAGCATTAAAAATAGCTAAGAATGGGAACATGAAATATAGCCAGACCCACGGGCTACCCTGTGGGCTCCATGAGAGCAAGGACCTCGTCAGGCTTGTTTGTCACTGTGTCCCAGCTCACTCTGCATTGGGCCCGGTACTCAATAAAAACTAACTGAATATTCTAGACAATTTAGTAAGGCCCCATGGTGAGAAAATCTGAACTGAAAATAAATCAAGAGGATAAAAGAACTTTAACAAAAGATGGGAGGATCATCATGAAACAATGTGATTAGTAGATAGACATAGATATAGATATATATTAGTGTAAGGAGAGAGTTAGAAAAACTGGAATTTGTTTCAGGTCAATGTAAAAGAAAACTTCCTTAATAACAGAGCTAGGAACTGGGAGCTCAGGAAGAAACTGAATGACTCTCTGTTGTCAGAGCTGCTGGAAACAGGGGGATTCCTGCCCTGGAGACAGACCTAGTTGACTAGTGGGGTCCTTTACAACTTTAAAATCCCCAAGTTCAATTAAAACTCAGAAAGCGAGTTACTATAGTAACAATAAACAGTGTTTGGCTAAATTTGGATGAGTCTTAATAGCATAAGGCTTCAGGTGTATTGTGGCTTAAACTGAAATTCTGTAAATTATTTTGGGAACATTCCTATATTCCAAGTAACCTCACAAAGCACCACTAGCATGTAAGTTAGGGGCTGTCTGAAGACAGAGGCAATAATGCATTATAACTTCAACGTACAAATGCATTTTCTGTTAGACTTGATACTTGGATTCAAAAAACACCAACATATGAGAGATGATAAACTTGGGCTCCATGAAGTTGGCTTTCTGACAGCCTGTCAGAATCTGGCTCTCAGACTTGAATTTAAGAAAGGAAGCCATAGATGGAAGGAGATTTGACTTTGGGTGGTGAACACGCAATGCAATATGCAAATGATGTATTATTGAACTGTACACTTGAAAATTATATAATTTTGTTAATCAATGTCAATCCAATAAATTTAATTAAAAACAGAAAGGAAGCCGTAATAATACGTTTATATTAGAGGGTTACATTCCTTTCCTGGACTTCTGCTCCTCTTCTAGTAGAGTTGTACAGAAGGAAATGCATGTGATTACTTAATAGGATTTCTTGAGTGCTTTTCTTTCCTTCTTCTTTGCTCAAATGTTGCTTTACCGACAAAGTTTCCCTGACTATCCTATTCCGAACTGCAACTTCCTTTTCCACATTCCATATTCCTTGCTTTATTTTTATCTCTCCTCACTTTCTACTACACTCTCTAACTTACTGGGTTTACTTTCTGCCTTCCACCCTCACTGGCATGTAAGCTCCATAACGAAAGGTGGGTTTGTCTCTTTTGTTCCCTTCCTGATCACTAGAGTCTATAATAGTGCCTGACATACAGCTGATGCAGATGCTCGATAAACATTTGAGAGGACACATGACTGTTGCCTAACATATCAGCAAGGAGCTCTGTGTGGACCTGGATGTGTTGTGTGGTCTGGGCTCGGGATGCAACTTCTCTCACTATACAAAATGGGAAAAGGGAGAGAGTCTCTTCTCTTCTTCCAGTATGGTGTGAAGGTGAATGATACATGAAAGCACTTTCATCTGCTCAGTGGAATGACATAAAGTCAAAACGATGTCATTAATAATGCAGCTAGGCCAGTCTTTAACAAATATCACCCTGGGCAAACCCTCGAACTTTGCCCTATTTTCTAGACATATAAAGTAGTCTCTAGCAGCAACATTATGCCTCCACAGTTATAGAGAATAGCATCTTTAATAAGACCAAACAAAATTTTGATCCTTGCCAACTATTTTTCTATGTACACTATGGAAAAGAGGCTGGTCAAGAAGAACCAAAATAATTACTGAGACAAAATCCTTCTTAGAGCAAAAACTCTAGTATATGAAGCAGACCCATGATTTAGGGTCACCTTTCAATGGGCAATACTTACTGACCTGGGTATGAAGTTATCTTTTAGAGATGCAACAGAGTGTGATGGTCAAAAGGACTGGCTATGGTGCCATACTGCTTGGGTTCAAATACTGCCTTTGCCTCCTACAAGGTGTGTCTCCTTAGGCAAGTCATGTGAAGATGTTGGTCTTAGTGTCTTCTTGAGTAAAACTGGAATAACAGTAGCACTTAAACTTCCTAGGTTTTGATGGTTAAAAGAGTTAATGTGAGTATAGTTCTTGGAGCAGGACCTGGCACATAATACCATTCAATAAAAATTAGCCGTTAGTATTATTAGAGAATGAGGAGTATCTTCAGTAAATTAAAGTTTTTACCAGATGACTCTCCATAAATTAATCTGATTAGTAGAAAGCTGGTAACTTGCAACAATGTTATCGAAAAATCTAGACTGCGATTCCTTCCCCATTACTAATGAAAACAAATAAGCCATAATTTTAATGAACATAAGTTGCCTTGATTTTCTTTACTTAGGAGTATAACTTACTTTTAAAAATAAGAGCAAAAGGCAGGGAAGGGAAAACTTCCCTAATTAATTTATCAGCTTATTAGTTGTAATGGTTGTAGTAGTGAGTACAGATGTTTTTGGTTGATATTTTAAATTATTGTCTTTCTCTTTTCCATTATTTTCCAATCTTTAGTTTCTTTTATAAAGTCCTAAAGCACCCAGTGCCGTATTTCTAGTTATAGTGGATATTCAATAAATAAGAGATTCAAGGCACATTTAAGTGTACATACCAGGTACAAATCATATAAAGCACCTGACGTGGGGCTAAGATGAGTGACACATTCTCTGCCCTTAAATAGTAAACTAGTCAACTTTACATAGCAAACTTTGCATAGTAAACTAGGAGCAGACACAGATAAACTAGAAAAGTCAATATGGAGGTGTCACACAGCAGTACAAACAAACGAGGGGCGGTCTGTACGCAGCTGATGCAGAGTCAAGGCCAGGAGTGTCTTCAGAAAGAAAAGGCACGTCATGGCCCTGCACAGATGGCACAGAGGTGGGAGGAAGGTGCTCCGAGGAGGTGGGAGGAACAAAAAGCAGGGCCTGGGGACAAGAAGACTTAGGGCACACTCAGCGAGTGACCCTGTGTGACTGCAGTCCAAGACTTGTGACTAAACAGAGAAAGATATGACAGGAAAGGTCAGTTTGGATTACTTTTTTAAAAATTAAATTTATTGGGGTTAATAAAATTATATAGGTTTCAAGTGTACAATTCAATACCACGTCACATGTATATTACATTGTGTGCTCACCACCCAAAGTTAAATCTCCTTCTGTCAGCATATATTTGACCCCCTTTACCCTTATCTACACCCCTCCCCACCCCTCCAAACACTAAACTGCTGTCCATGTCCATGAGTCTCTGTGTTTGTCTGGTTCATTTGTTCTTTTCAATTTTGAGGAGAGCTGAGAAGTCTGGAATTCATTTAGGAAACGAGGTGGGGTCAGCCACACTCTGAGTAAGACATGACAGGACCCAAGTCCCCCAGAGAGAGTCCCTTGTCATGGCATCGGGATGGTCTATAGGGGAGGCGAGAGATGGGCGCTCTGCCCACTTTCCCCCAAACCCGCAATGACCTCTGCTCTCTCTTCCCACTCCGTTCTCAAACTGTGCCATTCTAGCAACAAGAACCCCAACAGCTGAGGCCTGGGGTATGAGGAGGCCACGTCCACAGCCCCATCTCGTGTTCCACTTTATGTAGCGAGTTTCTGTCCCGAATCATACGGTAACTTCTTGTCCTAGTTACCAGCTTTATTCCCTGGTTTCTTCAAAAAGAAAAAAAAAGAAAAAAAAAAAAAAGGATGGAAGCCCTATTAGAATCTTGCTGATTCCTTTTACCTGGTACCCTCTGCCTGTGAAAACTACCACCTGCCTGGATTTCCCATCTCACTCACCTGTATGCTCTGTTATTCTACCCTACCTGGTGGAACATGTATCATTTTGCTGTGAGGTACCTACTGCTCTATTTGCCTGGCCTGTTACTTGGAAAATTGTTATCTTGCTTACTCTGGGGTTCCTGACAGCCTGTGCCATCCTGAACCTCCTCTGTCAGCCTCATCAACGAGGTCAGGTTCCCCTTGTAGGCTTACTGCCAGAACCCAGAATTCTCCAGAATTCTATAGCTTTCTATAGCTATAGAATTTAATTTTTAAATTTCCATTTCTATAGCTATAGTACAGCTAATACCTGAGTACAGCACAGAGGCCACCTGTGATAACTGAGACAGTGATAAGGACCAGACCATGGGGATGGAGAAGAAAGGCTGATGTTAGAGACTCTACACTAGGAGGAAATAAAGGAATGGTTCTGGGAACTAACCAAATGGAGAAGATGGTAACGGGCAAGGAAGAGTGAAAGAACTCCATGGTTCAAAGCCTGAATGCCAAAGAAAGCAATGTCTACAACAGCAAGGACAGCTGGGGTTGGCAAGGGATCTGTTTTGGTTCGGAACATGTTTGTACACAGTACTTTTCCACTCCCTCGTCCCTCATTCTCTGTGTTCATTCATAGTATTTATCAGTACATCTCACCTCTCTAGCATGAAAGCTCCCTGAGAGCAGGAACCTCGCTAGTTTATTCACCGCAGAACACCCGACTCCAGAGCAGTGCCTGGCGGGTACCATGTTTTCAGTGTAGGGTACATGGACCAAATGAATGAATTTTGAGTTAACACCCAGACCTCAGGCAGTGCTGCCCATCAGGTGCTCGGGGTAGAAGTGCTTGGGCCTTGGCTGGAGCCTGGGTTTAAGAGACGTGGGTACTAGAAGAGAGGGTGTGATGAGGAAAGGCACATTCGGAGAAAGAGAAAGGCTAAGACATGTGGCAAATCCGCCTCGAAGATTTAGGGGTGATAAGAAGGGGAAGAAGTAGGGCAAAAGAGAGAAAGAAAAGTCAAAGACAATCAAGATAATGACACCTTTGGTAAATCGAGGAAGGACCAAGCAGTAATGGCAAGTGTTGAAGACGGTGAGATGAATAAAAATGAGAGCGTAATACTAATATACTAATTTTCATGATTAGGAGGCTTGGAGTAACCTCTGTGGAGTTCTGGACGCCAGGGTGATTGCAATGGGAAGGGGGATGAGAGTGTGGGGAGAAAGTGGAAGCAGCAGATACAAGATGCTTTCAAGATGCTTGGCCCCGATAGTAACAGACGATGCAGACGTTAGAGAAATAACTATGTTAGATGGGGTGTTTGCTTGTATTCCTAGCTTTGGGGAGATGAAAGTATATTTAAAGATACAGAGAGAGGAGCTTCAGCACCCCTCTCCCCCAAAAAGGATGAAAGAAATATCAGATGTGATATTGATATTTTGAGTTCTAGGGATAAGGAAGGGACAGACCCTGGGAGGGCCCTTTCAGTCAGGAGAAGAAAACTAAAGAAGAGAGGCACCTGGGGAAGGTAAATGGACAGGCGGCTATTCTGCCCTAGAACCTAGCAGCCCACAGACTAGCTTAAACCAGAGGTGAGGATACAGGTGACTTTCTGCTTTAAAACATGGCCAGAGAACTTGAAATCGGGGCACAGTCCCAGCCTGTCTCACAGGACAAGACGGTCTTCCAAAACATAGTTGACCCAAGGACCACCAAAGCAGGCTGAGGACAGGATGCTTCTTAACTTCTACCACCATAGGAAATGTGTGATTACAATGGCGTTTATTACAATGGCATTAATAAATCAGCACTGCACCCTATCTACTACCGATCAAAAATTCCTACAGCAGAAGCCCAGACTAGGGAAGGTGGTATTAATCACTGCACAGCGAAACAGAAAAAGATTTGTGTCCATGTGACTATAAAGCCAGGAGTTTAAGCGAAGGAAAAACATAAAAGAGTTACTATTTTTTTTGGAAGGAATTCATCTTCATTCATATCCCAAGATAGTATGGGTCTTGCCTCAGGTATACTTCAGAGTTTGAGAGATAGCACATGGCCTCGGTCATATCCAAAAAGCTAGATTTCCCTGTTCCTGAGATAATTTATTGAAACAGAAAACACATTTTTCTTGGTTATTTCCGACTGCATCAGTTTTCCTCTAGATGTGACATCTTTCCTCATCGTGAAAAAAACATAATCTACCATTTTGTGCTTCCTTTTGTTTTAGGCTTGACTTATACATTCCACAAAGCTCAGCAGAAATTTAAGCCTTAAAATAAACATACATTTAAGGTGACGATAAAATACTTTATAATGGGACACTTGATAATCTCTTATAAAATTCAAGTAGAGCATCAGCAATAATATGGGTTTAAAAAATCATGCAAGTAAATGTAGGAGGCAAATTCATTAAGAACTGTTAACTCATCTACTTGGTTTATTTTTATTCCATTAGTCACAATTTTGATGAAAATTAAAAAAACAAAAGGCATGTAATAATTTTCTCAGGTTTTAATGTAGTTTGGAAGACTTTAGGAACTAGGGATATAGTATCCACCAATAACTTGTTGAAGCTAAATTTTGTATAAAATCCTGTGTGAATTTTAAAAGGAAAAAAGAGAACACAAAGACAGCCAGACTATCCTCGGTAACCATGGGATAACATAAAATAACACTTCAGGCTGTTTAAAATGACTTTTCTTAAATATTCGGGGTTGGTGGAAACATGTTACAGCTTCCCTACTGTTGAAATAATTAAAAGGAGGTGATAAGAGAAGATGAAGCGGTATTTCAGGGTATTTCTTTGTAGCTGTATTTTCTACTTTAGGGAGAGAGAAGTTAGCAGTCCAGATTCATTTTTCATTTTTAATAAACACTAGAAAGAGGCAGACTGTGTGTTATTTTGAAAGAATGAGCAGATACAAAGGTATCTTCTACAAAGGTAGAAAAACCTCTCAATAATGGAGCATCTTCTCTCAGAGAGAAACTGTCCTTTTCAAAACAGGAAACAGGCTGAAGAGGGAATCCAAAATCTTGGCTCAGGTCTTAGCTCAGGCACTAACTAGTTGTGAAAGTCAGGAAAATTCCTTCATTTCTTTGGGCTTCCATTTATGCTAATTTCTAGAATAATTATACTAATACTCTGAAAACTGTTCCTTCATTTTTGTTAATTTTCTTCACAAATGCACCGCACATGTTAAATAGTTTTTAGTCCAGTTTATTCTTTAAAAGGACAAGAAAGATAACTGAAGACACTTCCATCTTCTCTCTGTTACTGTCCAGAACCCTAATCCCCCCCATCTTGGGTAGCCGTGGTAACGTGAAGAGCCAGTTTCTCCAATGCTTAGGAAACCATGAAAGTGAGGCAGTTAAAAAGGCCATGTGTGTCCATTCACAGCTGAAGAACAAGGGACAACAAAGTGCCCAGCCAGGGGTTGGAAGGAGTCAAGGACCGACAACAGAATACGGAACTGAAAACACCCTAGAATTCAACTCATTCACCTCTGTAACCTAAGAAGCCAATTAGAAACTAAAGAGGACTCAACCACCAAGCAATCATTTCCCTCTAAGTCAAGTCTCTTTTCTGTTTCTATCTTTTTATTATAAAACTTTTCCAATATCTACAAACAGAGAGATGCAAATAAACCCCATGTACCCACTGCTGAGCTTAAGCAATTACCAACTTGTGGCCAATCTTCTTTCATCTATATTCATTCCTCTTCCAGGATTATTTTGAAACAAATCATGATTTCTTCTTAAATATTAAGTGCTCAAAGAAATTGTATAGCTACAAATGCATCAGAAACAGTTTTCTTTAGGAAGCTTTGGTGTCCCTAATCCACACACTCACGCTACTTGTGGTATTTCCTATTTTATTTAACCGCTCTTGAACTAAAGGCCAGCTCTTATCTCGGCACGGACCAGGAGGATGTGTTCTGTGACCCTGCACATACAGAGACAATATTAGACTGTGGCGCAATAAGGAATTTTGATGAAGGGACTGTTTTGGACTACAACCATGGAAAAAGCTGAACTTATATCAAGATATATAAATAAAATACCACTAATACTGGATACTTACTTAAATCGGGTTTAATTCTGGCCGGAGATTTAAAGCTAAGCTTCCTCCATGAGTCCATAAAAAAGGTACTAAATAATTCTTAAGGTTTAATGAATTCACAAAATAAAATAACAATGAAATATTTTCACACCAGTGGGGTTATGGCTCCCCTAGGACAGAGTCCAGTTATTTGTCCTAAAGACAGGATGGAAATTTAAAATTAAACAATAAATACAGCAACACTTTTTTTCCATACAGTCATTCACATTTTTCCCACAGAACACATTCGAAAAAGACATTAAAAATTTTTAATTAACAAATAGGATTGTGCTATTGAAACTAAGTAGATAAGTAACAGTGTGTGTATGTGGGGTGTGTGTGTGTGTGTGTGTGTAAATGGATACTTGCAGCTACAATGGTGACAAATATTACTTCCACTTCTAACTTTCATCTTACCTCCCTGCTCCCTGAACACTGGCATTTTATATGAATTTACGAGTATATATATAAAACTAAGAATATATTAGGGAGCCAGAATAGAAAAAGAAGGCAAATCAGAATTCTAAGTTGTTTCATCCTTAAATAAAATAATTTCATTTCAAATATGGATTATTTTTCTGAAAACAAAAAACAAAAACAAAAATAATAAACTCTGCAAAACACAATTTTTTTTGACTTTTTGAAGAATTTAACAAATTATTTTCCCTTCTAATAAAGCGATGATATTCATACCTGCTGAAGTTTCTCTAAATTTGTCACTGGTCTTCTTTTTCCTCCATTTCCAAGGCTTAAAGATTTTACCAATGGTAGAGAGTTTCCCCTTTCTCTTGAAGGGAGGTGTTTGGGAACCTGCTGTTGGGCCATCTGAGTTTGCTATCGAAGCTTTGTCCAGTCCATCAACTGTATAAGGAAAAATAAAGTCAGAGAAAACCTGTAATAAAAGTTTGAAACAACATCGTCTATTTCTCCCTGCACTGTTAATAGTGAACATGCCCATTTTAAGTGGCCTCTCACATGAACTATTTTTGCCTCATTTCCTAGCTGATAGAACTTCCCTGATATCAATCAATAAACCAATCACTCAAAAAGAAATGACAGTCCCCTTAGATCATCGTTTGGGAGAATAAAAAAGAAGCAAGAGACTTACACAATAGGTAGAATCGGACAAATAAGGGTCTGCAAAACACAAGCGAATCCACCTGCAACAACTACACCAATATTTTGTGCAGGAATAGAGTAGTCTAAGTATTTCTGAAATAGGGTGTTCCTCCAGAGGCCAGTCTGACATTCTCAGTAATGAAAATTTCTGTTGTGGTATAGATAAACCTATGGTTTCTCCTTTGGCAAATAAAATTTAGCGCCCCAAATCTAAACGCTAATTTTTACAAAGCCAAAACTATCTTTTGCTTCCATTACAAAAAAAAAAAAAAAAAAGTTTTTGGCTTCAAATAAACTGATAGCTATCATGAGTGATAAGAAATATGTGAAAAATGTGGGTATTGTGTGTGCCAGAACATATCTTCAAATGCTTTAATCATTTAACTAGTCAGAACATATCTTTATATGCTTTAAGCATTAAATTAGTCAAAAAAAGAGGCCTGAAACCTTACGTTGCCTTGCACTATGTTCAAAATAGAAGGAAGACAGTGATGACTTATATTATCCCAACTATCAAATTTTAACAGCAAAAAACTAGAAGCAACCCAGAATAAATTACAGTATTTTTTTTATGCAGTGAAATAGCACTCAGCCTGAGAAAAAAACGAGCAATTAATACATACAAACACAATACATACAAAAACATTGTGCTCGGGCAAAAAAGGGACAAATGAGTACATACTATGTGGTTGTATTTATATGAAGTTCTAAAAGAGACAAAATGAATGTATGGCAAATCTCGCCCCCCAAAAAAACAAAAACGAAAAAGAATAAAAAATTCAGAACAACAGTTACTTCTTAGAGTGAGATGGAGGTAGGAATTAACTGAGAAGCGATGTGAGAGAATTTTCTGGGGCGATGGAAATTCTATCAATAAGGGATGGATTATACAACTCATCAAATGGTATTTATGATACTGTGCATTTCACTTTACATAAAACTTACCTTTTAAAAAGCCCTAAAAAAGTAGCGAAATCCAATTAATAAATACATGCCGAAGTGTTTAGAGGTGAAGTGTACTGAGGTTGATCAAAAACAATAAATGAATAGATATATAGAAGAGACAGATAAATACACAATAAAGTAAAATACAGCAAAATGTTAAGTGTTGGATCTAGGTGGGAGATTTGCTGCAGCTAACTGCATAAGTCTCTCTCACATTCAAAACTTTCCTAACAAAAATAGCAGGAAAAGCAAAACCAATAAAGATGGAATGGCAAGGACTTCTTGCAGAAAGATGTAACAGACTTATTTTTTCCTATTCCTCCTGTGAAATACAAATTAAAAACCTTAGGTGTTATATATAAAACCAACAGAAGAAGACGTTGTAATGTGAAAAGAAAGTAGGCCAACCTGGGACCTCAGAACCCAAGAAACAAGGTGAAGGTAAGATCTCTGGGTTTCCTTTTTGTCTCATATAAACCAGACCTGTAGCTGACGCAGTCATCAATCTGGAAATACCAATGGTCACAGGCCACAAAAGCCTCAACAAAAGCTGCTCTCTCTAGCCAAAGGAGCAGGAAAGGAACAGCCTAGCAAGACAGAAAACTTTTAAACAATAACTGCTCTACTTCAGCCAAATACCACAGAGGAAACTATGACCATCTATGCCAGCAAAGATTGAGTGGGGAAACGAGACTTGTACTCTCACGAAGCTCTATCTAACAGAGAAGACCAAGTAAGGACCTTCACACCTGACAGCTGGCAATGAAGCATCATCTGTGTCAGTGGAGATCATGTGGGAGCCTGGAATTCCAACCCTGTCTGAAAGGCATCTCTCTTCCTCCATCCCCCTTAACACTGGGGAAGTAACAAGCCACTGCCCAGTGGGAATAAGACCATCCCCACCTACTCTGGTGTCGGTGGAGACCACGTGGGGATCTGGAAATCCCACTGTGCCCAACAGAGACATGGAGTCACCACCTCCCCCATTTCTGCCACCAAGTATCAACCAAGGGCAAGTGGGGAACCTGGATTTTCCCTCTGCCTGGCAGTAATGAAGTGGCACCCCCCAGCCAGTTAAAACAAAAGATTCAATAAAATTTAGAGTCTTATCATATAATACAAAAATGTCTATGTTTCAATGAAAAATTATTTGACATACCAAGAGCCAGGAAAAAAAATCTTAAACTGAATGCAAAAAAGAATCAGTATATGCTAATGCCTAAATCTTTATGAGCACTCCTTCTAAACAAATATGATAAATCCTATTCTTCCCATGAGTGAGATGAAAGTTCTGTGTATGGCTCCTAACCCTACTTGACCCTGCCCACGCTGGCCATGGTGCAATAGGCAGAGGGATATGCAATAGACTGATTTTAAAGCTAAGTTAGAGTGAAAAAGTAAAATCCATATTTGTTTCACTTCCACTCCTGTCCAAATGCCTTCGTTAAACTAGGGGCAAACCGAAGGAGGAACCAATGGCTTTTCTTCTTCATTGAGACTTTATGCTGTAGGGCTTAATTGTGAACATTTACATGTTGTGAAATATAAAAGGGCTGACTATTACGAACACAGGAAGTAAAGTCTCCATCTCGAATTCACCTCTGTGGCTATAGACGCACATCGAGTTCTCATTTTCTCTCAGCCCACATTTCTAGTTCCCTGACACTCCATAAAAATTCTGCTTTGGACCTAAACCATTTAAAAATGGTCTGTTTACTCCTGAAAACAAAAATAAACACAGGAAAAAAAAAACACACAAAAATTAAATAATTCCCTAGGTGACAGAAGGTGACAGATGGAGAGATTGAGTGAGGTAGTTGATGAGTGAAAAATGAAAGCCTTAATGTTAAATTCATAGCTGCATATGAAATTAACAGCCATTATCTTTCTTTGTTATGCATTTGCAATTCTAGTCTTTATCTCTGCTTTGGAAAGGGCCTGGGCGAGTGCCAATGACCACAGCAGCACACACACCCCATACTCCTCCCCCCCACTTCCCCACCCCATCGCTGCCCCCCAATGAATGAATCCACCTGTAATTTCATAATTGCTGGGCTATTATAGTAAATTACACTTGCGATTAGAAACCATATGTTGGCACAGTTGGTCAAATTGCCATTGTATTTCTCTTACATTAGAAACATAAAGGGATTGTCACCTGCTTTTGAGTAGTATAAACGCTCTCTTTTCCTGCAAACACCTAAGGTACTGCCAGTGCCATTGATATTTCTACAATTTTTCTTTTGGACCAACTTGCCATTAAAAACTAGCTTGAACTTTCTAAAAAAAAAATTCACAATTCCAGTGAATTCTGCATTTACACACAGATAAAAACAAGTCGCCAGGTAAATCCCAGATGAAAGGCAAAATTTCCTGACTCTTTTAAATGTTAATTTTTACCCGCTATCATAATAAGAGTGATCTGTCATACATCAAAAACTTTCCTTTTCACACTTGAGATCAGCATTTTAAAATATTTAAAATATCATTTAAATATTTTGAAATACAATAAAAAAGAAATAGCCATTAGTTGTTCAAATGCAGGCATTTTAAATGACACAGCTCAGTCTGTTTTCCCACAGAAACAAGCTCACACCTAACAGGACTTCCCCAGCCACAAACTGGTAAGAATTCAGATTACATGCAGGTTTTATTTTTTACTTAAACAGAAATTTATCAATTAAGCAGTTCCCAAGCAAATGTGACTACAGAAGCCAAAAACGAATGAAGCTAGATAATTACCAGATAAAATAAAGTATAGGTTTGGTCAGTCTTCCCTCTGAGATATGAGAATTTAATGACAAGGATTCTTAGAAAAATTAAATCTAATATGAGAGTTTGTAGTATTCTTGTAATATCAGGTAGTTATGTGATATTTTAGATATTTATTCTAGATTTTTCTCTGCACATAATTAGTTCAGCCCCTGAGGAAGTGAGACAAATGTGGCAGAGTATTCTACTTTTCATAATTTTGTAGGTCAAAGGTCATTAAAAAAAATAAAACAAGCAAACCAACCTTTATTTCCTTAAAATATGATTTCTAGGCTATTTTCTTTTTTCTTTTAAAATAAAAAAGTTTAATGAAATATTAAAAGGGTGAAATTATATAATATTCAGTAACATTCAAAGATAAAACATCAGTATCAAATACTGATCATTCCAGAAATTGAAGGCTGATTCCATATTTTAAGAATGAATGTAATTCATTATATTAAGAGATTTAAGAAAAACCGTATATCTCAATAGATGCAGGAAAAGAACAGGACCACATCCAACATCCAGTCCTCGTGTGCACGTTCACAGCAGGAACACAAGAGAACTCCCATAATTTGATAAAGTGAATTTCAATAAAGCTTAGAGCTAACAGCACACTTCATGTTAAAAGATGGTGTCTCCCTGATATCCGGCACTTGCCAAGGATACTCTCTCATCGCACCCGAGCAGGGGACGCTTCAGTTGTGGCCCAGGAGAGTGAGGGGAGAAGGTGACCATGAAGAGAACTCTTGGAAGGGCTGTGAGCTCTTGGAAGGGAATGGTAAGGGAGACCACCATTCAGAGGAAGCGTAGGCATACCTGTGATGACGCAGTACACATGCACAACACCTCTAGGCTACTCTCTTTGTGCTTTTGTCATTTATTATGCTTACATAGTATTATCATTCAATTTTAAATTTGTTTTACAGTTTTTATGTTTCCATTATAATTCTGCATCTTTCCCCTTTAAATTCACAGAACCTATGACATAGAAGCATTAGAGCAGCATATAGAGAAGATTTTTTATTTCCTACATTTACACGAGGCTTCTCTCTCAACTGACACATGACACAGGATATGTGTTGTCATACACAGGGGCGTACATACAATTTCTGGGCACAGAATCAAGTAGACAAGGTCAGAGTAAATGGATGCAATGAGCCATCGCAGATGAGACTGAATAATGGTTTTCAGACAGCTAGGAGCTACCCTGTGTTGAGCTGTCTAAAGGAGATCTTTATTCTCTTGCTCATCAGAGATGACACTGGGTTAGATCAATTCTCTTTTTTTGTGTGTGTGTGGTAAGAGAAATGACTAGTAGAAGGCAAGAGAAAAGGAGCAGAAATATCAAAATGTGTGTCATTACACAGGAGCCAAGTGAAAGAGTCCCAAAGGCCAAAGCTGAAATGATTTGAGCAACAAATTAAATAATGTAGTATTAGGTTATAATCTGAAGTATAAAATAAATATGCATAAGTCCATACTGATATAAATATTAAAGAAATAAATAAATGTGAGAGAGCAGACAAATCTGTAGAGAATTACAAATAAGTTATATATATACTCCCACTCCTTAATAGTAATGGACCAATGCTCCTTCCCTGGGTATAATAAATGTATCATAACTGATAGGAGATGAACAATAGGACCAACTAAGCTGGGAGTATATGAGAACTCTCTACTATCTATGCAACTTTTCTGCAAATCTAAGTCTATTCTAAAATAAGGGTTTCATTTGTTAAAATGTGGCATTAGCTAGCATGGAGGTCACTGAGGATGAGGATTTGGGAGACTCTTAGGGGAGAGGATATCAGCTCTAGAGAAACCTCAGGGCATACTGTTTTTTCTCAACAGTAAAGAGTAAATATGCTTTATAATTGCTCATCTTTCTCTCCAAAATCTCTCCCTTTATTAACGTTTTCAATTTCCTGTATTTTATAACTAAGAGAGTATTTCCAGGTCCTCGAATTGCTGTTTCAATACTTGTTAGCACATGACAGACCCAAATAAGGTAAGTTTGTATTCAAAATCTTACAAAAGGGTAGACAGTGGGCCCAGTTCCAGAATGGCAGCAGGAAGCACTCACTCACAGTTACTGTGAAACCATACAGAGAGATCAAAACTTATGATCCAGCACACGCAATGCACATACATGCACACACACACACACACATGCCACACACGCCACACACACCATGTACTGCTAATATAAAATGGAAAATCTGGGAATAAAAAATTTTAAGTTCTCTATTTCTAAATAACTGAAGCTGAACTGTTTTTAATCATACAATTTTATTTGGGAATCAAAAGTAAATTTAAAGGGCTTAAATTTGTTTATGACAACTGAGGATGCATTTTCTAGCGCATCCATTTTTCTTCCAGAACTCATGGGTATGGGAGAAGAGTGGCACAATTCGGGAACAGACACCTCATAGCTCACAGGGGTGTGAAAGTTCCGATGACCAGTACCCACCGCTGAACTGGCACTGACCCACTCGGTTTCATTCTCTCCTGAAACTGGAAAATTAGTGAGTACTTCATTAATAGCAGAACTAATAATCACTAATGTTTATTGAGTATTTACTGTGTGCCAGGCACTGTCCTAAGCACTTGACCTGTATCCGCACATGTTAATTCTCACAATAGTTCTGAGATTAGTAGCATCATTAGTCCCATTTTTGAGATGAGAAAACTAAGATTCACAGAGACTAAGCATCTATCATGGGCAGGGTGCATGTGCATGCATGTGTGTGTGTGTGCATGTGTATTTACATTCATACAGATAAATAAATAAATAGTTATTGATTAAATTATATGGCTGCATAAAGAATAAATAGGTATCTTCCTCAAGTGACACATCAAGTAGGCGGCAGAGTTTGGATAAGAAGTCAGTTCTGTTTGATTCCTGAGATAGGCGTCTTAACCACTGTACTGAAGCCTGCTTTAACTTGGTACCATGACTCACTCTGTAAGGCCCAGGCATCACAGCCAGTAAGACAGGATGCTTGCCCTTAAGCTCAAGATATGGGGTGGGGGGAAGCAGACACACCAGTGGTCCATGATGCCAGCCAGCTGGGTGGGGAGGCGCCGGAACACAGGCAAAAGCAGAGCAGCCTCGAAGGAAGCAGTAAACTGGGGGGATTGGGAACATTTCACAGACTGGGAGACTTGAACTAGGATCGCAGAGGTGAGTGGTCTTTTCAGTGGAAATCAAAGAGAGAATGGCCTGAAAGTGAACAAACCAAGGACGGCTGACCTTTTAAAGTAATCCCAAGAAAAATGTTCTCATTATCACAGTATTATGTTCATAACAGAGAGATGATACATATTTATTGAAAAAGCTAAAAACAAATTTATAAAGTCATGTCCTTGACCATGTGAAATGAGGTCAATGGGAAATTTAAAAAAAGGAATTAGAGCATTTTTGCATTTTTTTATGTATAAATGTATCAACCACTACTTAAAAATCTGAGAATAATATAATTTTAGAGTTAGAAAAGATCTGAGTTGGCACAGAAGAAAATTGCTTTTGATCAGCTGATAGTTTCAACATTAAGGTAATAATCGTGGCTAAAAATATTTTTTAAATTATTTAGCCATCATCTTTTTAAAATCCAGCATGAGTAAAAGAACAGAATGTAAACAAAAAATTAAATTTTAAAAAAAAGAATAGAATGTGAAAAATGTTGCTATAATAGAGTTAAATGAAGACCTTTTAATCCCCCTAGATGAAGATGGCTCCTATAACTTGCCTCCAAATTTGCCAATTTCCACTCTTCTGTCACTTGAAAGAAACTATAAAGTTCTCAAAAGAAACTTAAAATAAGAACAGTAAAATTAATAACATGGAGCTTCTTCAAAATAATTTTTGAGGTATAACACACATACAGAAAGTAAATGATTCTGTATCTGCAATGACCATCCAGACCAAAGTCTAGTTCATTTTCAGGCCAAGAAGCTTCCTTGTGCTTCCTCCTAATCAGAACCTACCCTCTCCCATCCATTTCCCCAAATAACCACTGTTTTGACTTCTAGCATCACTGATTTGTTTCACTTGATCTTGAACTTAGTAGAATTATACAGCAAATCTTTTGTACCTATCTTCTTTCACTGAATGTTATGTCTGAGATTCATCTAAACACACAAACATTTCAAAGCAAAGCTTCCTAGTTAGTTAAAATATAAGAAATATGCTTTCTCAGCAAGACCTCAGATGATAGAGTACTTGAAAATGGTGAGTTTCATTCACAGTTCTTTTTAGAAAGGATATCATTACCACTTTCCTTACCTCGAAAATGCAAATAATATCTCTTTTCCCTTACTGGGTTTCTGGGAGAGCTAATCTACCTTTCTTCAATCTTTTGAGATTACTCTGAGGCAAGATTAAAGATGGAGAAGTTTGTTTTCTGTAAATAATGACAGCTTTATGTTTATTCTTACTCTGCATATTAGAGCAAATAGCAGTTCTGAGCAACGCATTCCACAGAAACACTGAGTACGAAGCTATCGATCATAAGAACAATTGTGTTTAATAGGAGTTTTACATTATCATATATATGGCATACATATATATATGCCACATGTGTCCCCTTACACACACACACACACACACACATATATATATCTTATATATGAGGAAACTGAGACCTAAGATGTGGCTTCCCAAATCATTTACTTGTGGCAGAGACATGGTCAAGGTCATGATTTTGATCAAGGCCTTTTTTCCTCTCTCTACAAGGCTGTCCTTATTGGAATATGATAGCTGAACTCATGGTGAACCAGTAGCATCTTCTAGTAACTCTAAAAGAGCATTAAGACTCAGATTGTAGGAAAAAAAAAAGTAAAGAATACATTGCATATTCAGGACAGGCAATAAATCTCGGTTAATGTTCTGAGCTTTGACCATCCAATTTGATGGTTAACTGTTAGCCAAGAAGAGAGCTGAGTCTCAGATCCAAGTCTGCTACTTAACTAGCCCTGTGACCCTGAGCAAAACCCTAATATTTCACTGCTGAAATCAGAAGTGGGTTGGCTCCTCTCCAACTTTAAAGATTCTATGATTCTTGCACTGCTTTGTGCTGAGTATGTCAAGCTTACAGGCCACATTCGGACCTATTCTAAGTGCTTTCTGAATATTGCCTCAGTAATTGCCATCCTCTGAAGTAGGTGTTATTAGTATTCCCATTTTATAAATGAGGAAGTGGAAGCCCTGAGAGACCAAGCAACTTGCCCAAGGTCACAGTTAGTGGATTTTATACTTAATAGTTTGCCTCCAGGGCATCCTTTGTATAAAATGGGTCAGAGGGTCATGGGTGGGTATAGGGCTCTATTTTAAGAGAAGGCAAGACATAAACCCCAATGCCTAATAACTTAAATCCACCCCCAACCAATTCCTTGGACTAATCCAAGAGTTGGGGCAGGTACCGTTTTGCTCTCTAAAACAATGCCCAGTGTCATCACAGTCAAGTTACGCTAGGCAGAGCGTACGCTTCACTTGCATTGACTATGGTCATTTGATTGCACGGCATCCTTGTTTACCATAGTATTAATTTTAGAAATTTGATACTATCAGTTTTTTGATTTGTTTTTCTAATAGAGGCAGCCATTATTGTTAAAGTCCCAAAGGGAAAAGCTCCTAAGGACTTCCATCTGTCTGCAAGCACTGACAGAGAATTTCAGAGTTTAAACTTGTGGCTGATAGGCCTACAGAATGAATATGTTTGTGCAGCTGTATGACATCCTGATGCACTGACATGAACAATATCCCTTAGACCTGCTGCAGGATATTTAACAGATTAAATAATGCCACTCGGATCTGGGGTTTAAAGAAACCCTGATTAAGTAAGACAAGGGTCACTTTGCAAATGGAAAGTCCATTTTGATGTAAACAAAAGCATCTTGAGTTCTGAATATCATTGTTACCACTATTAGCAAAGGGTTCCACGAATAGATGTGATGACTGTGCTTAGGAACAGCAAGAAGTTTGCTACAAAGATGAGAAACGGGAAGGGAACCAACTCACTTCCTACCTTCCTTCTCTTCCCTAGCCATCTCCTACAACTATTCTGAGTGTAAAGTGAGGGGTAGGTCTCGGTGTGTGGAGGATGTGCTGTGCTTGTGAAAAGTAAGAAAAAGTCGATACATCTCCAGTGGACAAACTACCAAGTAAAAGAATTTCACCTCCTCTATCATGATAACGACCACTCAGTTTATGCTGAGCACATACATGGGGATGAAACTTTATGGGAGAAGCTGGCGGACCTTACATATAAATTGTAAAATAGAATCAAATGCAACTTCATGACTTTTAAATAAGTGGCTATATGTTCCTTCGGCCCAAAGTATTTAAAATTTCCCACAGAGGATAAATGTAACATAAGTATTATTAAAATAACACAATAAATCTGGACCAATATCTTTAGGTCGAAAGGTGGAAGGATACAAAAGAATCCTGAGAATCTACAGATAATGTAATTAACCCTGTCTGTGTAGTCCAATGGTTCCCTGGCAGTCACACCAAGTTCCCAAGGTTGGTGTCTGTGAACAGAGTTCTGGCTACGCATAGAATTCTGGACGCTCTGCCCAAGGGAGCAATGAACCCTACAATCTTATACAATAGAATGCAGGGTGCTGGGAGAATTTATGTCAATTAGTCATAAAAAGTACTCTAGGCATTCAGATTTATATCCCTGCCACTCGGTAAGAGGTGACTGCAACAATACAGGCATCTGAACTTGGACAGGAGCAGTGAAAATAAATTGGAAATGAAGAATGGACCCAAGGGACATTGAGGAAGAAGTAAGGAGACAGAGAGGTGCCTAGAGAAGTCACAGAGAGCTCCATGACCTATACCTCTCTGAGGATACAGTGATATGTCAACATGACACGGAAACAAGACCTATGGCTGTGTTCGGGCACCATGAACTTCAGGTGTTGGCAGGACATTCAGGGGAAGATGTCCAGCAGACAGTCAGAAATACATTACTGGCATACTAGCAAAAAGTCAGTGTTGATTTGTGATAATATTCCAAACGAAAGCAGCAATTGAGGACCGGAGGTAAACTCTAAGAGAATAATAGCACTTAGGATGCAGTGGGCTTTTCAGAATAAAGAACCTTGGACTTCTTTTGTACTGAGAATTAGCAGGTGAAGGAAAACATTTCATTATTTGTTTTAATTTCACAAAGTGTGGGGGGCTCTCAAGTGTGTTTATGGGCTGAGGGGAAAGAGCCTGCAGGGAAGGAGTGAAGGTCCAAGAGATGGGGACTGAAATCCCTCGGGATAATAGCAAGACCTGGAGTAGAGAAGGACAGCCTGAAGTCCACCTGGTAAATATGAGGAAGTGACTAGGAAGCCAGGAGATGCGCACAGCAGCAAAGACATGTGCAGAGAAACTCAGCGGGATGGCACGTACTTTAAATGAGAATACATGCAATACTGGAAACCAAATGGGCACGAATGACAGTCAGGAGTGGATTGAACATCAGTGGGGAGAGGTTAAGGAGAACAGAGCCTCCATTACAGAGAGTTGCAGGGGAAGAATTGACAAAGAGAGGCGGTTTCAGACAAAATGAGGAAGAGGAGCAAGGTAAAGTCCAAAAAGAGATGAGGATGTAGGAAGATGTGCTTACTGTAGAATGAAGTCATTCATTCTTAATTAGTTTACTGAGCAACCATTATAAACAAGGTAATGCACCTGGGCTATATAATGGTGAGCAAAAATGGACTGTACCCCTACCCTCAGGAAGCTTACAGTCTGTGAGGAAGGCTGACATTATCATTCAGTCATCTATTCCAATATAGAAGTACGCATGAAATGAGAGCACCGAAATGAGATGTGGGTGACTGACGGGCTACACTGTGGCAGCTGAGCAATAGTTCTAGTGACAAGTGTGACATAAGATGGTCTCCAGGTCAGAGATAAAATTCATGGTAAAATCGCTGAGGGTTACAGAGAGTTAGTCTACTTTCATAATGTTGCTGAAAAGGTAGAACTATCCTCTCCAAATTAAGCAGAGAACAATTTAAAAATTGCTGAAAAGCAAAGGATTAACATTCCTCATTTTACACACTCAGTGAGAAGGAGGGGGAAGAGAGAGAGAGAGAGAAAGGAGTAATTAATTCTATTAGTTGTTTTTTTTTTAAAAAATCATTTTATAGTAATGATTTTTTCTCCAACATAGTCACTAAGGAGAGTCCACTGTCAAGATGTTCTATTTTTGTTTCTTTCTTGCAAATGACATACACGTGTTTCGTGACGCAAGGATTCGGGAGGACGAGTCGCACCGCAGGACTTGACTGCAACACCACACAGAGAGCCTCGGAATCCAGTTAGGCCACCCTCGAGCTAACGGGCTTATTCCAAAATTCTCTCCTGATATAATTTTTATTAAGATTTTCAATATTGGCCTGAAGGAATGTTGAATGCAGACTAGAATGGAAAAAAAAAAGCCCTTAACTGAACTTCAGAAGCAGCTAGTTGCAGTGCACTGACTTTTCCAGAAGCTATAAAAATAATTTTTAAATGTTGTTAGTAAGTAGAGAAAAGAAGATTGCCTCTTTAAGGAGCAAGTATATGAATAAAATATTAGCTCTCCCTACTAGATCAGGAGTCCCGTGAAGACAAGGACCGAAAGGGTGTTGTCCCCACCCTGTACCTAGGCCATAGAATGTATTTAATAAATATCTGCAACATGAATAACTAAGTTATGGACAAATGTTTGGCAATAATGTACAAGGCCTGGCCTAACTAGGCTGTGATTTATTTTAGCTTAAGATTTTTCACACAGAGGAAACTGTTTCCAACAGTGCCTTCCTGTAGAATTCCAAATATTTTGAAAGATAATATAACAAACACTGAAGTTTGAAACTGAGAAAACATCAAAGCCAGCAGGAAGGATGATTAACACCCATAAGAATGGTAAAGACAATTTTCTGACAATTTTTTCAGGTGAACAAAACTTACTTGCTGCTTATTATGTAATTTTAAAAAGACAATCAATCAAAAGCAAATAACTGAAAAAAAAATTGGAATCATTTATAAGTGAAATAATCTTTTAAGAGCTTTCTATTTTTATATAGTGATGAGTGGTAAAAATTAATTTTTTTTCAAGAGCTACTTCCCCCCCACACCACACTGACATTCTCTTCTTTCTTCTCTAAACACTTTAAACACATTAGGCATCTCAGATTTTTCTTCAGTCTTCACTTCTTTCGAACTGGGGAAGTCAGAAAGGCAATTTAGCTTCAGGGTAAAGAAAATGGGAAAGGCAAATCACTTAATTAAATTAGAACTTAATCCAAATTGCTTACAGGAAACTATAAAACCATATTTTAAAGCTGAAATCAAATTATTTCACAATATAACATAATTATGGATGTACTGGCACTTCAGACTTTTGATTCACTAAAACACATCAGAAACTAGTAGAATCACAAGGCCCTCTGCATAGTGCTCATGTTGTGGTGGCAAATATCTGACAATAGAACTTAACATGCTCAGTGACTAGGAATCATTCTTTAAGACTGGCTACCGGCACCAGGTGTTTGTTCCAGACAAAACAGAAAAGCACCACCTCTCAAATCTCAACTTTCAACTGAGAATCGACTGTCTCCTATTATACCAACATTAGGGGAGCAAACTCAGATGAAGAGATGATTGACACTTGTGTTGCTCTATATTAAAACTTCCAGAGAAGTAAAAAAAATGTTCGGTTTTATTTCATTTTTTTTTAGCTTATTTGGCACCCTGGTAACACTCTGTACATGCTTAAAAAAAGAGAGAGAGTCATTTTAAGTACATACACAGACCTATGAGTACTACAGAGGAAAAACATGGGCTTTGGGGCCAGAAAGACTTGAATTTAATAATATCTTCCTCCACATCCTAGCTGGTAACCTTGAGCAAGTCACTCACTCAATCTTTCAGTCTTTTCCTCATCCGTAAAATGGGATAATCCAAGTTACCACTTGGCTTGTTGCTGGGACTGGCAGAGATAATATAGGTAAAGGGTCTTACTGCCTCAGCAATATTCAAGAAAGGTCAACTCTTTCCATTACTTCTTTTTTTCCCCCCACTACTTTTTTTCCTACGCCCCCACCGAAGCAAGTGGAAAGGGGCTGTAAAAAGGTTGTGAGGGAAATAAATGATAGAAGTGGATTATTTATGATCTGGAACAACCAGAGTAGTGAAATCTCTTTGGAAGATATTTTCTTGGCCTTTTAGAGGTCTCCAAGAAAACAATCCTTCCCTCCTCCTCTCCGCCCCTGCCCTGGTTCAGTAATAGACTCCCGCATAAAGCCACCTGTGTTCCCCACTGGTCTCAAGACAACTGCTGGGAGATGCTGAGACTAACTAGCACTCAAGGGAAATCACATTATCCTACAGCAGAAATGCCCTGGAGTAAGGAAAAGAACAAAGTGAGAAGGTGGAATTCACCTACAAGAATGGGAGAGAGCAGCTACGACTGAACTTGGCTCCATTTCCCACCAGCGGGGAAGTTGCACAACTTATTTTTACATTTGAACCTGCAAAAAATAAAATAGTAAACAAAAAAAAATGTTTTATTCAAAAGACTGGTTGCTTACTTGGTTAATACAGCACTAAGTGGATCTATTGAAAATCCAGTCATGGAACTTTGAATATCTAGTTGGGCTACTAACTTGTTGCTTTTGGTTTTTTGAAAAGCATGAACTACATAAGATGTGTTGCTATAGCTGCCAAACACAGGAAATTGCATTCGCTTCTGTTTCTAAATACGCCTCATGTCAAAATCTAAAGAGAAAAGTTCTGTTTCATGATCCCATCAACCCCAGACCCTTTATTCAGGCTATCTTTAAATGCAAAACACACCGAAGTCCTCAAGACCCCCGTGACTGAGAATCGTCATCCACTGTTCAGGCTAAGAAATCAGTATCAAAGAGGCCTCGGCTGATCCTGCACCCTTCCCTTTTTCAACTTCTAACAAGAACTTTGTGCTCCTCCTCTTAGTCCCTAGAACTGGAGTGCCCAGCAATAAAGATCAGGATGGACCGACACTGTAAAACCACGAGTAATTAGTCATTAAATCCTTTTCAGTTATTTCTATTGTATATAGTAAGACTTCATTTTTAGGCCTTTGGATATTCGATTTTGAATTTGGAATGTCAGGGACTTGGATCCAAGTGAAGTGTTCTCACTTGGAAGAACACCGATGTCCTGTGACTTTTAACCTTCCTTACGTTGAGTGTTCAGCAAATTCTAATCTGCAAAATGCCTTGAAAGAATAAAGTGACAGCGAAAGTGACTGGAAAGTAACCTCAGAAGTTATTGGAGAGCTTTAAATCCTTTTAAGAGAGGATCTAGGATTGCTAATTCTTATGCACCCAAGTTTTCTGTGCTTAAATTTGGCTTGAGGGAGCTGTCCCATCTAAATTAAGGAATTTTGAACCCAAAGGAGGTGAGTGTGCTTTGGAAGCTCCATCTTCATGTGTTGTGACAAGGTGAGCAAGCCCACCCAAACTGTCCAGCCCAGTGAAGAATTTCCTGAGAAATTCAGCAAGAAATAGGAAGCCATCATTGAAAGCCTGCAACATGTATAGGATCTGATACAAACGTGTTTAGTCACACGTGAATCATCTTTGAATTACCAACCTGACTCAATGAGGCTGCTGCATTTTCTGGCAAGAACATTCTTCTTTTGGCTTTACTTTGACAGGTATTTAAACACTAGCTTTCTTTAGCATCCCTATTCATTTTCTTTCTTATTTTAGTGGCTCTTTGTGCAGGGACATGTCACTGCTGGATATAAAACATATCTAAGACAACGAAAGCATAGAGAGTAAGAAAAATCAAACAGAAAAAAATATATATGTAGTGACATCTGAGAAAAAACATTTCTCTAAATAGAGTGCCTCACATTCAAGGATCTCAAAGAAGATATAAAACCAGTCAGGTGGCACATATGTAGTTGCTGACCACAATGGGATGGATGATAAATATTTTTGTTTTGTTTTTCACACCATTACTCGGTTTGGTGCTCCAATCGCAAGATTATTATTTCTCACACAGTTATGGCAGAAATATAATGTTCACATAGACCCTTTTCTAATTTTGCCCCTTATACTCTTTATATTCTATGTTTTACTTTCTATGTGGCACTGTCTAGTGACATCGGTTGATTCCCATTGCTGAACATCATCTTCAATGTATCCTCTCATTCAAGTCAAAACTACTAAGTACGTGGCATTGTTGGAGGTGAGCAGGGAAGAGGCTGTAATCTATTTAAGGAGTGGAACTGAAGAAACCAGAAAAAAGACAATGGAGCCACTGTGCTTATGGGTCATTGTGAATGAACCTCAGTTTGTTAACTTGTTTTAAGGACACTGTCATGGGCTGAATTGTGTCCCCCGGATTCATATGTTGAAATCTTTAACCTCCAAGTACCTCAAAACGGGACTGTATTTGGATATAAGACCTTTAATGATGTGAATACAGCAAAATGAGGTCATATGGGTGGACCCTAAGCTGACCGGTGTCCTTATAAGAAGACAAAGTTTAGACACAGACATGGGCACATACAGAAGAAAGACCATATGAGGATGGCAATCTGCAAGCCAAGGAGGAAAGCCTCAGATGAAACCAAACTTGACCTTGGACTTCTAAGTCCTAAGTTCTTGGACTTCAGAGCTGTGAGAAAATAAATTTCTGCTGTTTAAGCCATCGGTCTGTGGTAATTTATCATCACAGCCCTAGCAAATACAGACATTTACTGTTGTCTGTAGATCTATTTATTCATGCATTGAAGGTAGAGTGAAAATGTCACACAGCTTTCAACCTCATCTGTATCCCACACTACCTAAAAGAGGGGGAAAGAAAGGTTCTTTAAAGGTTTCTGCTAGGATTACTTTATAATGGCTTTATAAATTAAAACATCATTTGAAAAATGAGAAGATGTGTTTTCTGACATTCTGTGGTTGGATGACTAAAGGGGATTCAGTTTTTACAAAGAGTACAGTTTTAGAATATCTCGTTTGATTTTATTCTTTTTATGTTTTCTTGAAAAAACTGGCAGCCAAATACTTTCCAAGCAACAGAACACTAGTTGCGCACATATGCATACAATTTCGCTTTAGCAGATTTTAGGAAAATGAAGAATTACTCAGTTAGGCCCACAGAAACATTCGACATGAGCTTAGCTAACTCATTCTGGCTTATTTCAAGTTTCCATCCTCAGCTGGCTCCTCCATAGACAGCTTGGCAGGTTAACTTTACAAATGTAGAGGAAATTTTGAAAAACACAAGATCCCTTCAAATAGATAAAATCAGGAATAACAATCTTCAGTCATTCTCTCAGGTTGCTCTTCTCAGTCCTGTGGACTAGTGAGATTGTCAGAAACATTTTTATTCTGAAAAGAAGGTCCAAAGCAATGCTTAGCAGGCCCTCCTCAGGATACCTTAGACAAACACGTCTGAGAAACTTCTTAAAAAGCTTTTAAGAGACCCCAATTAGAATGGACTGGAATTTACTTCACAGTGGGCAATGTACTGCAAACAGACACAACAATGAAAGGAAAGACCCCTGAAGTACAAACAGAGGCGAACATAAAACGCCAAACATTGTCCAAAAAGGAACATGTGAAAAGAATTTTTAAATAAATGATTGTTTCCTTTTCGAGTTTTCAGAAGTTGCTGACCACATTTCTAAATGAGAAAAATGGCTCAGCCTCCTTTCTTAGAAATAAATTTTACTAAAATCTTTCTTGCAGTCCCTGCCACTCATTATTAAACACCTCTTTTCATGGCGTGCCCTGTTCTTTGATTTTGTAATTAGCATGCAGCTACCTTAGATGAAGTTCATGGGGCTGTTCCTGAAAAGGCAACAGAGTTGAAATTCTGAGTCCTTTCTTTAAACAGTAATTACCATTCTGCTGATAACCTCTTTTCTTTCAAATGCAACTATATTAGGCTCAAACCTGGCTATTGTGGGAAATGAATTATTTTGCAGCTTATAATATTAACAAAACATGTAGGAACAAAAAATTCTCTGGCAATGAGATTTTGCCAAAATTAAACTTGACAATGGGAATACCTGCTCGGAAATAAGACATATTATGAACAAATTCATCAAGGCAACGAGTATAGAATATCCGTGTTTTTGAATCACACATTTGTTCACTTCTACTTCAAGTCAAGAGATGATAAGACATTGTTACCGAAGAGAAATTTTCATCTGAAGCCACCTTGTAAAAACTGCTAACCTCCAGCAGATGTTTCTCACCTGAAGAATCTTTTGAATGCTTGCTAAAAATCCAGATTCTAAGACCCCTTCCCAAAAGACTGATTTTGCTGGAATACAGAGCCCAGAAATAAGTCTTTTTACCAAGCATCCTGGTTGATTCTCCCAGCTGGCAAGTCTGTGACATGTCAGTTTGTAATACCCTTGGGATTCCTTCAGGGCCAGTACCCTAATATGGATGACACCCATCAAAATGAAACACACAAAAATACAGGGAAAGGACAATTATTTTACACAGACCTTCGATGCAAATATTTTAAAAATGTTATCACATTATTATCACGGTAAACATATAAGTAATGTATTCAGTTTAAATAGTGTATTCGGCTATAAAACCTTTAAATTTTCATAAAATATTTTTTAGAACATAACAACAAAAGCAAGTCAAAGTTGACTTGTGTGACAATCATCCAAGAAAGTCTTTAAAATTAAGTAAAAGTTGTTTGCTAAAGAGAAAAAAACAGTCTTCTATGTAACAGAGAAATGTTAATCGTGATTAATTTTAAGTGACTGGGTGTTTGTACATATTACAGCAAGTCTACTTGGCTACCGTATGACCTGGCCAAGTTATCAACCAAGGAGGAAGCCAGAATAAAGACATTTCCTAATACAAGTTCTCAAAAAAAAAAAAAAAAAAAAAAAAAAAACAAAACTAAAACAAAACGAAAAACATGCCCCATGGGTTTTTCTCAAAAAGCTACCTGTGTGCTAAAATAAGGAAATAGACACATAAAAAATAAGACCAGAGGCAAGATCCCAGGGCAACAGCTGGGCAGTATGCTTAAAGGAAACCCAGTCCAAATTGGAACTGGTCAAAGACTACAGATAAACTTCTTAAAGATGAACTTGACAGAATAAAGAAATGCTCTGAGCCTATCAAGATCTATGTAACTGGGGAACAGTTTGGTTGTGAGTATATAGGACCCAAACAAACAAAAACACAAGTATGGAAAGCAAAAGCTATGCAGGAAAGAAAACGTAATCATGATTTACACAGGCTTAGCTGTCATGAGCTTTTACGCAGTTACATGGAATACATATGGAATTCCAATCTAATCAAAAGTACACTATGAGGCATGGGAGGGTGGGAAATGTGTGATAGGGTCTTGGGCAGAGGCCAGAGGAAATGGAAAAAGGGAGCTATATCTTCAATTTCCATATTGTGAGGTCAGTAAGAATGCGGCAAGCTGAACAATCAATAATTAGGAAGGAAATCACCCTCGTAAGAGATTAGAGGTAAATACTAGAGAATCAGTTTAAACAACTCTACAATTCTTGCATGTCGCTTACTTTCCATTGAGTTCCTACCACTCTGCTAATATATGACCTGGCCAAATACAGCTATTCATTTATTCAACAGACAGTTTTGGTGTCAGGCATATATTTAGGAATAATAAAACACATTGGGAAACAGGACTGCTAATGTCCCTTAGTTTCTGGAGCTTAGGTTCAGGTGAAGGGAGACAATGAACAAATAAATGCATAAAGATATTCTGAGTCATATGTGCAATGAAGGAAGAGAGAACTGTGACTGGGCGATGGGCAGGCTATTCTGGGGAGGGATGGGAAGGCAAGGTCTCTATGAAGGGGGTATTACTAGAGCTGAAACAAGGAACCAGCTTTGTAAAGAGGCAGGGGAAGAGTGTCCCGGATATCCTGGACAACTGCCAAGGTCACAGGTAAGAATGAGCCAGGCTTGTTTGATGACTGAAAAAGAGAGTGAAGTTGTAACACGGGGGTGGGGTTGGGGTGGGAGGCAAAGTGGTGGGAGATGAAGTCGAAGAGGTGGGCGGGATCAGGGAATCATGTATGGCCTTGAGGGCTGTAATATAAAATCTGGATTTCATTCTAAGTGCAATGGGAAGACACAGGAAGGTTTCGAGTAAGGAAGTGTCATGATTTATGTTTTAAAAACTACTTTAGCTATTGTAAAATTAATTGCAGAAGGTTGAGAACAGATGCAAGAGACCTGCTTGAGTCCACCACAGTTGTCTATGCAATGGATGGCCAGGGTTTGGATGGTGGCAGTAGAGACAGAGAAAAGTGAGTAGACATGAAACACATTTTGGAAGAAAAACAGACAGGACATGCTCATGGATCGGCGTGGAGGGGTCAGGGAAGACTCAAGGATGACTCCAGGATTTCTGGCTAGAATGAGTGGGTGATTAGAGATATCATTTGGTATAGGAAGTCAAGTGAAGCATCATTATGGAAGGTAAAATCAAGTCTTCTGTTCAGACCTTAACCTGTGAGCTGCCCATTAAAGAAAGATTCAAGCAGACTTGCCAAAGAGGCAGTTTGAACCTGGATAGTAAGATGGCAGAATTGCAGATACAAATTTGGGCATTACCCTTCTCCCGTTTCTCTAGCTATCGCCCCAGTAAGGCATTCATTTCACCTTGTTGAACTGTTGCTGCCTACCTTTTGGTCCTGCCTTCAGCCTTCCCTACAAAATCAGTACTGCACACAGCAGGCAGATTCACCCCCTTGAAACAAAGCTCTAATTATTTCTCTCATTTGATAAAAAAAAAAAAAAAAACAGTGGTTCCTACTGCCTGTGACTTACAATCTTGCCTTCCACCCTTTCCCACCTTAGAGCCTGAATTCTTGCACCCCTTTGATACTTTCCAGCTTCCCTGATTTGTCCCCACAGCTCTTTAGGGCTTCCTTCCCTTCCGCCCTTACTTCTGCACATCTCCACTTAGTGCCTTGTAGACTCAGTCCCCTGTGGGTCTTTGACTCTTCCGCCATGGCCTGGCACCTCATACACGATTATTTTCATTTAGGAACTGATTGTTGGATGAAGGCACCACTCTTTCTCCTTCTTAATATCACCTCACGAAATGAGCAGATTTCAGGGATATATCTGCCAAGCACATGCCAGCACAGTTTTCCAGAATATTCTTAAACAAAATATCACTTCAGTCCTTCGTCAGCCAAAATTTCCTTAGTGTCGAGGGTTGGAATGTTATGCTTGCCAGAAGGTTTATATGAATAAAACCATCTAGCTTCTTGAAATGAAAATAAATGGTGGAGTAGTTTATAAGCATAAATGACGATGGTTAGACCAAATTTTTAAAAGTAATGTTATTTTTCCATGCCCTTCTCAGGAACAAAACCCATTGTTTCGTTTTTCGTTCAAGCAGGGGCTGGGGGAATGAGACCGAGAAACGTTTATTTTCTGAAGACTGCTTCCACCTCAATATCACTTTCACGTAAGTTGAGTCCTCACTAAACCAGAATCTTTACTCCTAAGAATAGACTCACAGTCAGCCTGTTACACTAAAGCCCCTCAAGAAAAGAAAACATGTTGGAACCTTTCCTCTATTCAAATTAAAGAGGCTTAATTAGAGGATCAAAAATCCGGGGTTCTTATCTCCTTCCCCACTGCGCTAAGTAGGCAAAAGGTGAAGTCTGACTTGCCCCTTGGTTGTTATCCTGTCAGACTGCTGAAGATAAAATAAATTTAAGCTAAAACTATGTGGACTATTACTCATTAACAGACCTAATGAGCTATGGACCGAAGAGAATTAACTGAAGTTCACATTTTTGCTCATTTTCTTTCTCTCCAAGTGAGTGACATTTGCACTATGATCAAACAGACTAAGAGGAAAATTAAAACTAAAAAGATGGCTCTATTTGAACCTGTATTTTTGTTTTTATTATTAAATCCACAAGAAAAATAAATAAAACTGACGTTTTCCATCAGTTTTTCCGTTGAATTGAAAACCGAGTCTGATTCCATGAGAGCTAGAGAAAAGCTCATATAGTTGTATAGTTGCAGGTTAGCCCATGGCTTCGATTCCAGTGGCGGTCCAGGTGGACGCTGGCTATGGAAGCTCTGGCTTTGACCATGTCCAAAGCGGAGGAAAGCCGTGACTGCCACACTACCGCCACATAAATGAATTTCCCCTCTCCCTTCCTTCTCCTCCCCCACCTTGCTCTCTCTTCTTTATTCATATTTTAAAAATAGAATATTGCTTTAAACCTCTTATTTCACATTTTGTATTATTTATTGTGAAAATCACTTTTCAAAAAATTTTTACATCCTTTTTAAATGGGTTATACTATTACATGCTGTTTGACTATTAGTTATTTCCAATTTTTGCTTTTCATAAACATTGTTCCAGTAAGTGATTATTTCCATCACAATATGCTTCTAGAAATGGAACTGCTGGGTCTAAGTGTATGCATATTTTAAGATTTTTAATATATATTATCAAGCTGTTCTCCTGATAGGCTGTACCAATTTAAACTACTGAAAAAACAACTATCTCCTGGCGATCATTCCTTTTAATCTTTGCTAAATCCACAGGTGATCAATGGCATGATTTTTTTTTTCCACTTAATTTATTCAATGTGCCAATTGGTCACTTATGTTCCTTCTTTGGTTAAGTAATATGGGCAAGTTACTTACCTCTTGCGCTTCAGTTTTCCCTGTCTGTAAATGGGCATGTTAATAGTTACCCTATATGGATGTTGTGGTTAAAAAGTTAATTTGAGCAAGTAAACACTTAGAATAGTTCCTGATCCATAATGAGATCACAATAACAGCCATTAGATATTTTGAAAAATGCCTGTTTATGTTATTCACTTTTTTCCATGAGTTTTTACCTTTTTCTTACTGATTTTAAAGAGGTCTTACTACTTTAAGATATTAATCATTGCTTTCCTTATACAATGCAAATAATTTTATGAACTTTATAATACTCTTTGTCAATTTGCCGATGGTGTTTTCTGCCATGCAGAAGTTTAAATTTTTAATATTATTAAATCTTTTACTTTAAATTAGAATAAATTAGCAGAGATCAAATATTCAAATATAAGAAAAACAGCAAAGGAAAGCATGTTTCTTAATTACTAGTTTGTAAGAAAAAGAACGGATAGATTTGACTTCATAAAAATTTAACATTTTTAATGTAAAAAACAAATGTAAGAGATAAGATAAAGAAGAACATTTACAATATATGATAAACATAAAGCTAATCTCCTTAATATACAGATCTATAAAGAAAGAAAACATAAAATAAGGAAAGGCTATAATAGGTAATTCAGAGAAAAAGAAATACAAATGCCCACCTTCGCTCATAATCAAATGCCCGCCTCATTATGGATCAGGAACTATTCTAAGATATCATTCTTTTATAAATAGATTAACAAAGATTTTTAAACGTTAATTATGCATAACACTGTGGTCATGTACAGTTGCACAGAGCGTTTACTGCACAAGGACATCTAGGCAAGGGAGAGTTGGGACTGAATCTGCTAATGTTCCATTCGTTAAGCCTGAAAACTGCTTCACCAGGAGGCGTGACTTCTATTTCTCACAAAGTATCACATGGTCCTAATGAGCAGCACTGCGAGAGAGTGCAGAAAAAGGAATTCTCATATAGTGGATACAGACATTGATCCAGCCTCTCTGAGAGGAATTCAGGTCTATCAAAATAAAATACGCAAACGTTCTGACCCAGCAATTCCACTTCTAGGATTTTACTGGAACGTTTAGTTCAAGATGTTTAGATAAGGATGTTCATTTCAGCATTGTTTATGTAGTACACACACACAAAAGAACCCAGAAACAATATAAAAATGCAAACGTAAAATACAAAAACATACTGGAGTTATTTTAAAGAAATTATGATATATCAATTTATAATATTGTTTGTTTATGGGATCAAATATATAAATATGGAAATATTTTCAAGTTATATTACATGAAAGAAATCAAAGCCTAGAGCAGAAGTATAATATGTCTTGCTTGTGTTTTGATAAAGATAGATGCATGAATGAAAACTACCTGGAATGCAAAAAAAGTTGTTGAATTATAATTGGGAAGAGAATGAGGGTCCAAAAGGGAACAAATTCATTTTTACCCTGAACCTTCTTGTAAAGTTTGACTTTTGACCATGTGCATGTTATTTTCATTAAGGAAAACACATCCTCTCCATTTTTGCCTTTATAATTTCTTTTTATACAGGGTTTACAAGGAAATGGGTAAATATCCCAGGAAAGACAAATGTAAGGCCCCAACCAAAATATGGAAACCCAGAAACACAGATAGACACAGGTTCTATCATGGCCTATGTGTGATCCTGAATATTTATTTATCCACTTGTATTCTCTTGTCTCCTAAAAATGAGAAGAGTGGCTTTGTCTGTACCTTCAACTCACGTGCTGAGGACAGGCAGCCAAGAGTTGGTCTGTGGCACAGGGGGGTGGGGTGGGGCCGAAGAAGACCTGAAGACAGAGTTACTAGATTCAGACACCACCCTTCAGAAAACAGAACCAGAGTAACATGCAATGCTTGAAGTAAAAAAGAATAAAAATAATATATAGCTCTCATTCACATAATCAGTAATTGGCTTAAAGTAGTCAGGCTGTTCATTGAGAAAATGTGTTGAGTCATTCGTATACTCAACCAACATTTATTATGTCCAATGTGCTATGCCCTGTACTTGGCAATGAGAATACTGGAAATCTTAGCAAAACCACCATATTTGAGAGCATACCTATTTAGCTTGTACTTTGAAATAATGGATTCAATACTCAATACAATACCAGCAAACCAATCCAGCAAAATATAAAAAGTATTATATACCATACCCAAGTAGGTTTTATTCCAAGAATGCAAAGTTAGTTTAACATCCAAAAATCAATTAATGTAATACACTATATTAATATAATAATAAAAACCATTTAATCATATTAATAAAATCAAAAAAGCCTTTGACAAAATCCAGCACTCTTTCATAATGAAGACTTTGCACAAACTAGGAATAGAAGGGAACTTTATCCCTAGGATAAAGGGCATCCATGAAAAACAGCCAGTAAGACATTTAATGGTGAAAGACTGACTGCTTTTCCACTTAAATCAGGAACAAGACAAGATTGTTCACTCTTGCCACATGTATTTAACTTTATACTAAATAATGAGTGAGAATAATTAGACAAGGAAAAGAAATAAAAGGTATTCACATTGGAAAGGAAAAATAACACTATCTGTACTTGCACACAACCTTGTGTATAGATCTTGTATATAGTATGATCTTATACATAGGAATCTCCTAAAAAAAAAAACTATTAGGGCAAAAATGAGTTCAGCAAGGTTGCAAGGTATAGTTTTTATGTATCTATACACTAGCAAAGGACATTCTGAAAATGAAATAAGAATACAATTTTATTTACAATATTATCAAAACAATAAAGTACTTAGGGATAAATTTAACAAAGAAAAAGCAAGACTTATACACTGAAAATTACATTGTAGAAAGAAATCAATCATCTAAATAAATGGGAAGTGGGAAGACATCCATATTTATGGGTTGAAAGACTTCATATTGTTAAAATAGCAACATTATTCAAATAGAGCTACTAGTTCAACACAATCCCTATCAAAGTCCCAAGCTTCCTTTTTTTGCAGAAGTTGATAAGCTAATTGTAAAATTCATATAGAAATGCAAGGAGACCAGAATAGCTGAAAGAATCTTGGAAAGACTAAGACTTATACTTTTTTTGTTTCAAAACTCACTATAAAGCTACACAGTAAGTTAGACAGTGTGGCATATTAACAGACGCACAGGTCAGTGGGAAAGAATTGAGAGTTCAGAAATAAACGCTTATATATATGATAAATTGATATTTGACAAAGGTGCCAACACAATTCAATGAAGAAAGAACTGTCCATTCTGCAAATGGTGCTGGACAACTGAATATCCACATGCAAAAGGATGAAACTGGAACCCTACATCACACCATACATAAAAATTAACTTAAAATGTATCACAGACCTACACGTAAGAGCTAAAACTATAAAAAACTCTTTAAGAGAAAATGCAACTGTAATTATTGACTGTTGGTTGGGCAATGGTGTTTCTTAGATATGATACCAAAAATACAAACAAGAAGAAAAAATAGATAAATTAGACACAATCAAAACATTAAAATTTTGAGCTGCAAACTATAGTATCAATAAAGTGAAAACACAACCCACAGAATGGGAGTATATATTTGCAAATCATATCTGATAAGGGACTTGTATCCAATATATAAAAAACTCTTATAACTCATGATAGCAAGGTAGATTACCCAATCAATACTGAGCAAAAGACATGAATAGATAGTTCTCCAAAAAAATATATAAATGGCTAATAAGTATATGAAAGTATGCTTAATGTCATTACTAATTAGAGAAACGCAAATCAAAACCACAATGAGATTCAACTTCACACTTGCTAGGAAGGCTATAATCAAAAAGATAATAACAAGTGTTGGCAAAGATGTGGAGAAATTGAAACCTTCATATACTGCTGGAAGGAATGTAAAATAGGACAGCTGCTTTGGAAAACTGTTTGGCAGTTCCTTAAAACATCACATAGAGTTACTACAGGACCCAGCAACTGCACTCCTAGAGATATATATCCAAGACAAATGAAAACATATGTTCACCAACAACTTGTACATGTTCATAGCAGCATTATTCACAAATGTGGAAATAACCCAAATGTCCCAAAAGTGGAAATAACCCAAATGTCCATCAAACTGAATCGATAAATAAAATATAGTATATACATACAATAAAATATTATTTGGCAATAAAAAGAAATGAAATACTGACACATGCGACAACATGGATGACCCTTGAAAACATCATGCTAAGTGAAAGAAGCCAGACACAAAAGGCCACATGTTGTTATCTTCCATTTATAGGAAATGTTCAGAAGAAGCAAATTCACAGAGACAGAAAGTAGATTAGTGGTTAATTAGGGGGTGGGGTTGAGAAGAATGGGAAGAGGGATTGATAGTTGCACAATAATGTGAATATACTAAAAAACTGCATTTTACACTTTTGATAGGTGAATTTTATGGTATGTTAATTTTATGTCAATAACGCTATTTTTAAAACTAGAAATAATGGGTCTAACCATGTTTTCAGAAATAATCATTAATGGTCTTTCTAGATCCCAGAGAAAATAGATGTAGCCTTAAGCAGAAAGGTTCAAAATAGCCTGAAATCAAGAGTGAAAAGCAAGCTAACTTGTAGCCTATAATGATGATTCTTACAAAAGCCCAAATGGAGTAATAAGTATCAACGATTGCAGTCGGTGTTACTGATTCCTTAGACTCAAACAGATTTTCCTCCACTATTTAAGATGAGAATCATCTTCATTGTAATCCCTAGCAGCTAGCTACTCTAGGCTTAAACAACTAGTAGATTACTGAAATCAAACAGAACAAGTATCTTCACAGACCATTTGTAAAGCCATAGTTAGACAGCTAACAAGGAGTGAACAAAATTCTTGGAAGAATAGAGGGTTTGACATCTGCAGACTCAACACCAACATGGATATAAAGCCTAAATATGACAACCAAATGTTCTTTTTTTGTTGGTTTTCATTTTTATTTAGAATCTGATGGCAAAACTTCAGGGAAATGGAGTAATAGTAATAGATTTATTAGAGAACCTAAGTGGATATCATGAAGAAATTACTCCACCTTTACAATACCAAAACTTGAATCATAACCACTATCATCTGTTTCCTGAAAAAAAAACAAAATAGAAAAACCCTCTACTCACAATGTCTGGATTGACCACTCCAATATATACAATGTAATTACAATACCATTCCATGAGATATTTCTTTGAAATATCTTTTATGGTCAAGCATAATTCTTTGTCTAAATGACTTTTTGTATAAATAAACTGTTTGATCTCTTGACACGATTAATCATTGTATTAGAAATTATAGCTGTCTGTGTATTTTTTGCTGTACTGGGTTAGAGCTAGGACAATCACATCTCAGCATTCTACTCTGCTTCTTAGTCATCACTTGTGGGATATTTCTTAATTTTTGTAAAGGCAAAATTCACTCTTCTAATAATAAACCCCCAACAATATTTTGTGGTAAAAGAACGAAATTCGAGTTAGCACTTTATCCCTGATATACTGGAGTACTGATTTAATTCTCTGCTTCGCCAGTGCAGAAATTTAAAAATACAACTCTTCCTTAAAATGAAAGAAGTCTCACTGCTTTAAAGTAATACAAAGAAAACTAAGCCTTTTTTTTTGCACAAAACAGTTTTCTAAAATTAAGATCCAAATCAACCCCTCTTCCAAAAATCCCCCAAAAGCCATTAATGTGAAGTCTATAATGTTATGGAGCACTGTTACAACCTTGTTCCTAACAGTAAGGAAAGGTGTGATCTGTTTTGGATTCTGACTTCTCTCCTTTGCAGAGGGGTCCTTCTCTTGGGGCATTAAGGTAAGCCCCAGCAAAGCTTATGGTATTTCAGGGAGTGAGGCTCTGCAGTATAAACAAACCCATGTGGGGAGATAGAACTCTATCTAGTTAAAGACATCCTGGAGCTGATTAAAAATACCTTCATCTGTGCCTTGTCATTTCCTTTCAGCAAGATCCTGTTGATGTTGACAAGATTTTAAAAGTGTATCATATATCTCAAGAATAACAAAAATGGCCCCTTTAAGATTTTCTTTTAATTGTTGACTGAAAAATATCAAAATAGTACCTTACGAATGTATTGCATTTTCCAATCACAAGTAACGCCACCAAAAAGTTGTTTATCTCACACTGGTGGAGAAATGCTAGACGTACCTTCCTTCCCTTTATTTTTTGTTTGTTTAAGAAAATGGAAAAAAAAAACTTAAAACAGGACATTAGAACTCAGAAACGTTATACATATTTCCATAAAACGAACTTTAGCCCTCAATAACTGAGTTCTTGAGATTCGCTTCCCCAAATTTACAGCTTAAATGACTAACATCAACAAAACAAGTTATCATTGGAAACGAGTCTTTTCCCCTTTTTTTAGTAGTTACTAAGTATTCAGCGTTCTGCCAGGATAAGAGAAAGAAGGCAATCAGCACTTCTCCGAAAAACGAACTATAAATCACTTGAAAACCTTGAAAGAATTCAGTTCTGGTCTGTTCAGGAGCCAAGCATAAATATAGAAAAAACCTGTTGGCACGTTTATCTTACGCTCCAAGTTTCGCGTTTTAAAATCACAGTAACACGCAAATGGCGTTTCTGGTAAATTTCAGGCTCAGAAGTAATTCAGATAAAGACCAAAGAAAGGCATCCCCTACAGAAAATGGAGCCTGTGCCTTTAAGGTAAAATCGGCTGGATCCCAAAAGGCATTCCACTTTTCCACGACAAAGAGTTTGGGGGAGCGCTCCCTCTCGGGTTTCTCGGAGGGACTTGGCGGGTTCGGGCAGAGCCAGACGAGTCGAGGAGTCCTCGACCGCCCCAGCTGCCCCGAGCAAGCCCGGGGCCGGCCCGCGCCGCGGGAGCGCATCGCGTGCACCCGGGACTCACCGCTGCTGGGCTGCGGGGACAGCGTAGAGACCGAGGTCTGGCCCATGTCTAGGGTCGCAGGGCCAGGTCCGGCGATCACGCGGCTCTTTTGGTCCTTCGCTCATGGGTCCGCTCGCAGACAGATTTCCAAGCGTTCATTTCCCGGTCTGTGCGGAGCTGCCCGCCGGGTACCCCCTCACCTTCTCCCCCGCGCGGGTCTCCCAGCCCGGCCGGCCGCAGCCGGCGCGGCGGATCCTGCCCAGCGGATGCCTGTCATTCCTCTATGCAGATTAGCTGGGGTCAGGGGTCACGGAGGAGGAGTGAGGGGGAGAGGGCGAGAGGAAGAGGAGGAGGGGGAAGTAGGGGGCGAAGAAGTGGGGGAGGGAGAGTCCTGGACGGGGGGCAGAGACCGGCATATCCTCCCTTACCCCCCCAACCCCCCACCCCATGATACTAGAGAGTTCAGGAGACTCCCTTTTAACTTAAAAGGTTCAATGTCAAATGATCCTTTAGGGCTGGAAGAAAAGGAATTAAAGTATTTAGTCATGGTACTTAATTAAAGAAAATTCGTTTCTTCAGAGGTTCCTTCCTCACATTCTGCTTGGAGCACTGCATCTCTATTAGATGTCTCTTATGTGTGCATTTTTTGTTTTAAAAATTATCTTCCCTTTAACGAATAAAATTTACAAAAACAACGTAGGTTGGACAATAAATCTGAATGATGGGTCTGTGTGTGACATCAATAAAGTATATACACTTTGCTCTCTACCACCAAAAAACTCTAGGATGCTCATCTCTCCTGTATAATAAAAGAATCACTGTGAGAACTATGAGACCGTGTGGTAAAGTATTTAAAATATACAAAAGGGGAAAACAACTAAAACAACAGTAATTCATTTTAGAAGTGAACATTCCCTAAAAGTTGAATTCAATTCTAGTATAATATCCTGTTAAATCTCAGTCTTCTTAAAAATATGAACAAATATAAATACTCTTGGTATTTACAATCATTGATGAGTAATCTAGACCATATATATGTATATGTATGTATATGGCATTAGACTGGATGGTGGTTTCATAAATGTATTCACTTCATGAAAATTCATTGAGCTGTATACTATGATTTGTATACTTTTCTGAATCTATTTCATTAAACAGTAAAAAAAAGTGCAATATATTTAGGTTACTTGCTACAGCTTTCACTTTGTAGGTTTTCCTAAATATTCAACTCAAAACTATAAAAAGCTATATAGTATATTTATTCGATAAAATAATCTAGGATATTTAATACTTTAAACATGAAAATCATTGTTTTCCTAATGTTTGTGTTATTTGCTTTATTATTTGAAAGACATCTGCTTGCCTTTTTCATCATAGTTAATTGACTTGCCCTATTAACACCCAAACAGTCCACCCTCTATTGTGGGAAAGATTTTTTTCCTCTAGAATAATGTGGTCAATTATCTACTTCCCTTTGCCTAATTCACTCCTAAGAAACCCTGCTTTTTTTTTTTTGTAACGAAATATAGTATTAACCAAGATGTGAGTTCTAATTAGGACATTGAAATTAATCCTAATTAAATTTTCTTAAAAATGCAAAAATGTTGTGTTTTGGGAACACATCCCAGCTGGAGGGTTCAGCAGTGACAGTAAACAATTATAATGGTTTTTCCATTTCTTTGCTTTAGGTTGCCTTAAACAACAAGCCCAGGTTAAGTGTTCTCTCAATCTAAATTGAGGTTAGGGAGCTTCTCACTCTTCCATTGATAGAGCTTAATTAATAACAGAGATCATTGATGAGGGAATACATATTAAATTTTGCACATTAAAATACATAAATGTAATGATATTTAAAAATTGACAAAAGTTAAACTTTGAGGAACAATATTTTTGCTATTGTTACTTCTTTTCCTTGAGTCTCTATTTATTCCACAAATTCTTATTTCAAACATCAAAGAGGTACTCTATAATTCTAGTCTTTCAAGATTAGCTAAATCCATTTTTATTTACCTTTTTCAAAACCTTTCATGATTTGCTAGTTAATATAACCTTAGCCTCATCTGGGATTCTCATAATCCCCCTATCAAGTTACATACTTTTCTCTGAAACTTTCCTAGTTCCATTACATGATCTGTGAAGCATGTCAACCAAAACTGCAGTAAGTGTGCGCTAACGTTTCTTCATAAGGGTGGGACAGGTATTCTATTTGATTTCTAGAGCCTCAGATGGGGCTTGGCATTGAAGCAGCCTTTTATCACAGCTAACAAATTATACTAATCAGCATAGAAGAAGTCTACAGAAATCCCCAAATTTCATTTCTAGGTCCTAACATTAAGGTTAGCATTTATCATTTAGCAACGGTATTTTAAGATAATTTTCCCCCAAATTGCCTTACTCTTGCATATTAAGAGCGCATCTGCTATTATTCGGCCAAGTCACAGTTTTCTAAGAGTTCTGTGTGTTAATCCTGTGAGTCTACAGTTTACACTGTGGGAATGTTTAATGTCATCTGAAAAATATGGATATTTCTCTATTATGTCTTTCCAGGGAATTTATAAAAATACTAACCAAGATTAGTGCCAACATCTAACGCTGAGGAAGCTATATATAATTCTTCAGCATTTATCTCATTAGTCTTGCTCTTTGGTCTATATTTCTGAATCAATCTCTTATCCAGTGATATCCTAGTAAATGTTTCAACAGTTTTGTCTCAGGGTAGGGGACAAGACTGATTTGTGATTTGTAGTGTTTGCTGGTTTCCATGACGTGAATACGCCTATAATGGTCAATTCAGCAAGCAGTCAACCAGCTTGCAAAATTTATGTCAATTGGTTCGCAAAATTCCTGGACATTTAACAACTGGCCTGTATGAATTGGCTTCAGCATACCACAAACTTTCATCTCTTATAATATGCTGTCACTAAATCATACCATGACTGAATTTGAGGAATCATTATGTTAAACCTTCCTAAAAATACAGAATGATGGCATCTACTGATTTTTCCACTAGACAGTCTAAATAGTTTTCAATTCCTAAAAGTACCTCGGTGATTTATTCATTTAATTCTGGAAAGAAATTAAATTGAGTAGATTAAATAGACTTTCCCCTTCCTGAAACTGGTTTGCCTTTTGACAAAGAGGTTGACCTTAACTGAGATTTTAAAGCATTCTACCCTATAATACAGATTTTACTTTGTCTAGTATGAGGTAGGAGTTATTAAGCTCACCCATCTGGGGTACTCAGTTACACTTGTATTCCTAATGAATGGAAATCACTATAGCTATTAGATAAAAGTAAAAAGCAGACATAAACCCTAATTTTGGCATCTATTTGTGGAAAACTTTCCTACTAGGTCAAAGTCCAAATTGCAGACATGTAATTTGGTGGCTAGAGAAGCCGGTTTACAATGACTACAGTCACCACTACTAAATCCTGTAACTTAGTTCAGTGCCAGCCTTCTCTAGGTGGCCAAATTTAAGCGTGGACTGGGAGAAAGAATGAGATCTTCTTCCCTGAGGGCACAGATGACAGGAAAACACACTTTGGTGTTGGCTTTGCCCAGATGGTAGATCACAGCAGTGGTGGCCCAGGAAGCAACGGTAGCTGATGGTGGTCATGTACCAACAGATGAAGATTCTCTTACTTGGCACCCTTATTCCTGAACTTAGTCATGAACATCTAGCGAATTACTGACATTTCCCCTGAGTAAAGGGAATTGTAGTCACAGAAAAATCTTTCCTAGTGAAAAGGAAATGAAACTTAGTAATTAAAACTTAGTAATCTTCCAAATAGAATTTTTAAAAGTATATGTTTCTTTTCCAGATATGATGGTCTGAAGAAACAATGGAAATATGCAGATTATCTAAAGCTTCACTTTAGCCAATTATTTTCTTTCTACCTACCATTATCAGATTTATTAAAAAGCAGAGAATTGTCTTTTCTCCCTTCCTCTGTTGGAGGTGCTAGAGGGCAAATTTTGAACTTAGAAGGCTGTTTTAACATAAGAGGTTCTAATAATCAAGTAAAAAAACATATAATACAAAAACTAAAAATTGATGTGCAAAACTTTTTAAGTGTTAAGGTCCTTTTTTTACTAGAACACCTGGTTTTTAAAAACTTTGTATTACCCACAAACTTGGCTACATTTTGTGAGTCAGTTTACTTAGAAAAACATAACTACTAAAAAGCAAATAGAAGTTTTACTATATCTTATATTTTCAGTTAAAATTCTGTATATGTAAATAGTGTTTACTTTGAAAAATATTACTCTACAGCAACTGAAACCAAATATTTCCTATGCCTTTTATTTTGACCATTCTGAGAGATTTTAGTTTTAACATGAAAATATAAACAGACAAAGAAGAATTTTGGTTAAGAAAAAAATTACAACTTTGGACATTCCAGTTATATGAAGCATCAGTAGGAGAGAAAACCACATTCCACAAGGATTAGACTGAATGGGAAACAAACCTGTAAGACAGGCTTTCCTTTCCTATTGTTCTCATATTTTTGTATGATTTATTTCTCGAGTTTTCCTTTTATTGCTTGTTAAAGCTAAAAGGATTAACAAAATACCTTGCCCCAGCCTTTGTGCAGAGGGTGTGGTGTGTCTCACGTGCGCTTACTTAGTGATTGAGCTGGATAGTTGGAAGATTTACTCTGGAAAATAAAGACCTTGAAGGGGTGTGCTGGATTTCCTTTTCTAAAACTTTCCCCTACCCCAGGAGAAAAAGTGTGCAATTTGCTGCACTTCATTTCACGAGAAAAGCAAATTACTAATCTACTGTATACAAAGCTCTAACTTTTATAAAATTAATAATCTTTAATTGACTGATCAAAAATCTATAGGGAACAGTCCTCAAAGACATATTTAATAATTACTGCCCAATTTACAGAATATAATTGCTTAGAGTAAAGTCCAAATCGCTGTTTTATTAACCATCACATCCATCCTTAGAATATAACAAAATGTCAGGCACATAGGGGGCACTTAATACATATGAGGTAAATAAAAGAGTAAGCATTTATGTTACCTCCTTAATTATAGCAACTTGAAGTATGGATGGAAAAAAGAGTCCTTCTAGGAATATGTGTATGATTTTGGTAATATTATGTGAGCTCCACAGCAAGACGATATTAAGCCTGGCAATGACTCTAAATTTCCTTTTATAGGCAAATCATCTAGCCATTCAACCAGAATTCACAGAAGACCTCCCATCAGCCCAGCTCCTCTAATACATGGGCATGAGGATAAGTAAGGTACAGATCCTACCCAAGTGGGGTTCAGTGTATATACAGTAGTCCTGCCTCATCCGCAGGGAATATGTTCCAAGACTCCCAGTGGATGCCTGAAGCTGCAGATAGTATAGAACTCTATATATACTGTTTTTCACACACACACACACACACCCTTATGATAAATTTAATTTAGAAATTAGGCATAGTAAGAGATTACAATAACTAATAATAAAATAGAATAATGATAACAATACACTGTAATAAAAGTTATGTGAATGGCTTTGGGACCATTATTAAGTAAAATAAGAGTTACTTGAATTCAAGCACTGAGATTCTGCCAGTCAATCTGATAACCAAGACAGCTACTAAGTGATTAACAGGCAGGGCATACATACAAACTGGATACACTGGACAAAGGGATGATTTGTGTCCTGGGCAAGACAGAGTGGGACAACTCGAGATTTCATCATGCTACTCAGAATGGCAGCAACGTGAGTCATTAATGTTTATTTCTAGAATTTTTCCGTTTAATATTTTCAGATCATAGTTGACTGTGGTAACTAAAACTGTGGAAAGAGAAATCATGCACAAGTTGGGGACTACTGTACACGGTAGAGCACAGGTGTCGTGGCTTGCAGGTAAATGATTACAGCAATGATAGAGGTCTGTTCTACCAAGAGTTAAGAATGAACAGTGGGCTGTAGAAGAAAGGCTCTGAACTTTATTAATTGCTAAATTCAGTCTTTCCAACACAGAGTCAGCAATTCTTTCTGAAGATGCCTCAAGATCATGAAGTTCTTCCAAAATCGAAGAAAGATTAAATTCTGATCATATGCCATTAGTATTAACTGTATTTGTTTATTTATTGATTAGAGCTTTTTGAGGAATAATTTTAAAACCCTAGAATCTACCCATTTTAAGTAAACGGTTCAATAAATTTTGGTAAATATGTTGCATAACCACCACCACAATTGAGTTTTAGAAAACTTTGAGAACCTGAAAGAGCTCCATCATGTCCTTCTGTGGTTAATCCCCATCCCACCTGCTAGCATCAGGCAACTACTGACCTGCTTTTCATGCTTATAGTTTGACTTTTCCAAAATTTCACAAATGGAACAAATGTGGTTTTTTATATCTAGCATCTTTCACTTAGTGTTTTTGATATTCGTCCATGTTGCTGCATATATCAGGATTTTGTTCTCTTTTGTTCTGAGTAGTGTTCCATTGTATGGCTTACAAGTTTATTCACTTACTAGTTAATGGGCATTTGGGTTGTAACTGTATTTCATTATACTTCTATTCTGTATAATGTAACATTCTATCTATATTATATTATATTATATTATATTATATTATATTATATTATATTATATTATATTATATTATATTATATTATATTATATTATATTATATGTATGATAGTTATTTATAAATAAGAATTCATGATTGGTTCATCATTCAACTAACAAATATTTATTATACATCGCCTTTGTACCAGGCTCTGTTCTAGGTCCTTAGTATATAAAAATAAACAAAAAGTAAAAATACTGTACTCACAGAACTTACAGTCTAATGAAAAGACAGAAATTAAGCAATGAACGTAATAAATCAGTCAATTGTATGGCAATTTAGAAGTTGAAAAGTGCTATGAAATAGAGAAGAGTAAGAGAGACTGGATTGGTGTGCGATAGTCAAGGTAATTCTCACTGAAAAGGTGATAGTTGAGCATAGACTTGAAGGAGGTGACAGAGTTAGCTATATGGCTACCTGAGAGAAGAATGTTCCAAGCAGAAAGACCCTTAACATGAAGATAGGAGCATGCCATAAGTTTAAGGACCTGTAAGAAGCCAGTGTGCTTTGAGTTGAATATGAGACGGGGAGATGAGAAGGGGATTATAACCATGTAGGACTTTGTAGTTGATCATAAGGACTTTGGCTTTCATTGTAAGTGAGATGGGAAGGCAACGACAGTTTTAAACAAAGGAATGACATGATCCGACTTATATTTTAAGATCACTATGGCTTCTGGGTAGAGGATAGAGACAAAGTCGGAAGCAGAGCGACCAGGAGAGACAACAGAAATAATCTAGATTAGAAATGACAGTGGCTTAGACCAAGTTGGCAGAAATGGGACTGGTGAATATACCTGGATCCTGGATACGTTTTTAAAGTAGAGCCAAATTTCTTCATGAGTTGAATGTGGGGTGTAGGAGAAAAGATAAAGCAAGGATGACATCAAATTTTATCTGAGCAATTCAAAGAACAGTGTCATTAATTAAAAGTGGGACCACAGTGTATAGAATAGGTTTAAAGTGGAAAATTAGAAGTTCGATTTTGAGATGTTTAGTCGACATCCAAGTGGAGAATGAAAACAATCCTAAGTGTCATGAATAAAAAATAAATAAATCTATACCTAGGCATGTCCTAGTGAAATTGAGTATCAAGAATATAAAGAAAACAAAAAAAAATAGAAAAGACAGATACTACTTAAAGGAATCACAATAAATCCAAGAAGACAGTAGAATTATATTTTCTTGGTATTACAGAGAAATAATTGTTGACTTAGGATTCCATACCCAGACAAAGAACCATTCACTAAATCAAACAATCCCTCACTAAAAGTGATAAATCACTAAAGGAAATTCTACAGAATATTCCTCAGCAAGAAAGAAAATGAGCCCGGTTTAAGGGTTGGATGAAATTAACAACTGTGAGCACGGAAATGAATAAAATGATGGTAAATTTAATAAACTATTGCCTGTGTAAAATGAAGAAATTGTCAGTGAATTTTTAACATGTTACGGTCTTAATTTTGACCAGAAGGAGGACAAACTAAATTTTTTTGACATTGTTAAAAAAATTTACTGTTTCAAATGATAAGAAAAACACAATAAACAACTACCAAATCAGTAATTAAAATGGGAATTTAAAGTTTCACTAATTCAAATAATGAGAAAATAAAATGAGAGCAAAAATTGAAGACGAGCATGCTAAAAAAGGTCACACATATTAAGATGGTGAGTATAAGTCCAAATAAGTAATTACAATAAACACATAAGGAATATTCTTATCTAATGACAGAGACTAAAAGATTGGAGGGAAAAGAAATCCAGTGTGTCTCTCTATGCTCTAATTTTAGGAGATAAAACTAAAGGAGCAAAAGCTGAAAATAAAAGTATGAAAAATACCAAGAAAATACCAAAGAAAATCGGTATATCAATATCAATAATTGATTAATTTAAATTAAAGTAAAATTAATAAATAGCATAAGTAGACCTAGTATATAATGATAAAAATAATCTAACAAGTAGATATACAAATTATCAACTAGTATGCCCTCGAAATACAAAAAGCAAAAACTAATAGAATTACAAAGATAATTTGACAAATCCACAATAATATGAAGAGATTTTAACATACTGTCACAAAGTAATAAAATGGCAGACAAAATATTTTTAAGATTATGGATTTGAACAATCCGATTGACAAGCTTAATGAAATAGATGTACATAAAGACCTGTACTCAAGAAATAGCAACTATACATTGAGTAAATACTGGGTCATAAGAGAAATCTCAATGAAGAATTCATATTATACAAGCTACAATCTCTGACCATAAATAATTAAATGTATTGATTTCTTAGAAATCTAAGAAAAAGTTAAAAACAGAAATGAAAACCCCTCTCACACATTTTAGAAACTAAAAAAAATGTATTCCTAAGTAATGCAAGGAAATCAGCCTGTAACTTGTCAAATGTTTAGAACTAAACAACAATGAAAGTACTACAGAGCATTTGAGATGGTGCTAATGTGGTGATTAGAGGTGTATTTAAAGCCTTAACTACATTTCTTAAAAAAAATTTAAAAGATAAGAAAGATTTATTTAGGCAGAAATAATATACTCACACAAATAAATTAGGTAAGTATTAAATTAATGAAGCTAAAATAAAGAAGGAAAAGTAAGAAAAAGAAGAGTGTAAGAAAGGAAATAATAAAAATAAAGGCTTAAATGAAATAACTGAAATTCAGCAGAGGTGATTCGTTGCTTTGGTACATTCAGCACCTTATTCATCCACGTGAAAAGCAAGCTTTGACTCAATAAATTAAAAGAATACTCTGCATTTTTGAATGGAAAAAGTAATTGGAATGTAGGCGAAGACAAGTCAAGTTGAACAGAACTACCTGGTAGTTATAAGAACTGGAACATCACTGGTAGGAAGGTGAATTTAAAACTTATTTTGCATTCAGGGAAAAATACTGATGTATCGTCAGTGTTATTTAAACTGCTTCCATTATTAAATAGCTCAGCATTCTATAACTGAAAATTGCTATCCATTGCTTATTTTTGTTTCCTTTAGAGTAAGTATCTCCCTGTAATATTGTTTATTACAATGGTATCTTTAAAACTTCGAATGATATCTTAAGGGAATCCCAAACAAAATCAGTAGTTTCTCATATTTAACAGGCTTAACTTCAACTGTTCTTTACTTTTATGCTTCTGATATTTTAGAATAGAAAAAAAAAAAAGCTATCAGGTTTGTTCCTAAAAACATACTTAGTTTTATTAGAACTTAAATCTGAATCTAAGACATGCCTCCAAGAAAAACAACCCTCTAGAGAAAGTTGTACATATTGAAAAGGCTTTGTAATATAACATGGATTTTCAGGAACTGCAAGTTACTTCTCAGTTAAAGAAAGTTGATACCAATTCCAAAAAGGTGATAAAGATGGGAGCCGAGAAGAGGGATGCGGTAACTTGCAGGTGTTCAGATTTAATCTTTCATCAAAACAAGATTATTCAGGGAGAAATCATGTAATCATGCAGTTAAGAAGTAGACATACAAAACGAGCTGGGAATATTGAGACTTTAAATCTACACATCACTCTCCGAAGCAATGAGGCTCTTTTATTAAAGGATTTTCATTCCCCAACTTCTGTAAGCAGAGGGCTTTAAATTATAAGAAGACACAAGAAAAATTTTTACAAGTTCTAGAGGAGCCCACTACATAATAATAAACAATCTTTATCTGAAATATTTATTATTATACTTTAAAAGTATATTATTCTATCTATCTATCTATCTATCTATCTATCTATCTATCTATCTATCTATCTATCTGTCATCTATTTGGCAGGAGAAAATCCTGTGGATTTTGCTTTGCTACAAAAATTCCACATAAATCAAAACTGACATATATCTCCAAAGAGTTCCCTGTTTTTTCGTGACAGGTGTGTATACAGTGATGTTTCTGCGAATATATACTTTGGCTAAATTTATTAATAAAATAGTCAACCTTAATATACATTTCCCACTTGAATCTATGATTTCAGGGTGATAATTTTTGCTTCGTTTTCAAATTAAATGTTACCCTTTTTCATCTAGAGTTTTTTATCTTTATCTTATGCAAAAGCGCTATGGATATTTAGGTGTATTCCATTATTATGTCGACATAGAAATATCTACTACCTTACTCTGAAAATTGATATTACTATCTAAAGAGTGAGACTTCCTTTCACAGCTGGCCAACGCAGTCGTTACTAAAATTTCACGTCATATTTTCTTCTCATTTTCCTGGGTTTACTTGAAGCCTTGATTCTTAAACCTCTGCTTGGCTCCCTCTTTATTAACATCTAGAGGACTCATCCTCCCTCAGGTTTGGTTTTCACATCTCCATAGGTTAACTGAATTCTCAATATCTGGCCTCCAATCTTCTTACAGCATGTGTTTTAAAAGACATGTCACCTTAGATGTCAAATCTTCTCAGACCTAAACCTATATATTTCCACACCGACCTTCACCATGGAATTTATCCCAAGACTGTTTCCTCATCTGTCTCCTACACTGGGCTGAATGTCATTTGGAGGCCAAGTTTTGTTTACCGTTATAAGACCAGCACAGAGCTAGCACATGGGTAAGTGCTGAATGAATGAATGAATCAATCAATCAATGAATCTGATCTGTATCGATGTACTATTTACATCTGTGAGTACCAGGGAAATAGGAAAAAGAAATTGAGGACGCAGTAAAAGTACTATGCGGTTCACTGTCAGGAGTAGCAGTAAACAGTAGTGTCAACAGAATACCATTTACAGATGAGTACTAATGGAGAAAACAGAATCCAGATATTGCCATCATCTACTGAATACGTACATTTACATTTTCAATATCCCCAATTAAAGCTTTATTCAAGGCCTCCACTGAGATAACTGGCCTATGTCTTGTTAAAAATCGATTTAGGTAAAATACAACAGTGATAAAGCTAAACAGGAATGTTCATTAACATGTAAATTACTGCATACAGGTTGATGAACTGGAGGGAGGGTTCTAGCTTACTCTGCTTTTGGAGGAAGGAAGCATTTGACTAAGGTAATCCAAGAAATGTTTCAGAACATTGTAGGTATGGCGGACAGACACTAAGGTGGCTCCTTGGTATTCACACATCGTGTAAGTCCCTTCCCCTGAGGGTGGATGAGATCTGCGATTTCTTCTAACCAACAGATGATGGCAAAAATGTATGTGATTATGTGGGTGTGATTATGTTATATAAGACTGTAACATCTGTCTTGCTAGGAGACACTCACTCTCTCCCTGGCTTTGAAGAAACAAGTTGCCACGTTGTAAGCTGCCATGTAGAGAGGGCCACAAAGCAAGGAGCAGAGGGCCACAAAGCAAGGAGCAGAGGGCAAACTCTTGCTTACAGCCGACAAGAAACTGAGACCCTCAGACTGGAATTCTGCAAAGAATGGAAGGCTGCCAGCAGTCGCATGAACTTGGAAGCTTATCCTTCCCCAGGCAAGCCTTCCATGAGACCACAGCCCTGGAAGACACTTTGATTGCCACTTTGTGACATCCTGAGACTCTAAGCAGAGGACTTCATAAAGCTGCGACCTAACTCCTAACACAAAAACGGAGAGATACATGTTGTTTTAAGCTGTTAAGTTTCAGCAATATTGTTATACAGCAATGGATAATTAATACACGTGGGAATATAGATTACTGAGAGGAAGTAGAAATTTAATTTGAATTGAAGGAAAGTTGTAGCATGAAATAGGAAGAAGAGACCTTAGCAGCTGAGGAGGAAGCCAGAAGGTTAAGCTAACATTTTGCCCTCTGATGAGTTCAAAAAGGGGCAGAGCCAGAAAAATAGACTATAGATAAAAGCTGAGAAGACATGTAGTTTATATATCAAAATATGTGACTTTTCTGAATATATACTATTTTTCATTCAAAAACATTACGCTGGCATAGCTGAACTGTCTACTCCTACCAAGCATATCTGAATTGCAGAAGCAATTTTTAGGAAGTCATTCAAATCAGTTAGAGCCCAAAGTGTGGGTCTAAGCCCTAAAGACCTGTGATCCATTCTTGACCCTCAAGCAATGATCTGGACTCATATCTGCAACTCTTAGACACCCAGCTGTGATATCTACTGTGTAGTATAATGTATGGCAGTGTAATAATATAGTATAATGTGGTCATATATATTACATCATTCTATCTTTCTAGTTACTATCCCATATTAAAAAAAATATGGACAGAAAGCCCAAGAAGAGTGAAACTACTCATATCTATCTATCATCAACTATTTATCTATCAGCTATCTATCATCTTCTTACCTACCTACCTACCTACCTACCTCCCTACCTACCTACCTAATTTACCTAGCCATCCATCTATCTATCCATCCATCCATCTCCTATCTCCTACTACTGGAATACAGCTTCGTGAGGAAAAATATTTTTTATTGTTGTTTAATACCTTATCTCCTTGTGTGTTGGTGGTAATCAATAAATATTTGTTGAATAAATCAGCTCCAACTTTCCCTAACATTTCCTCATTTGTAAGATGTGGGTGATAATAATAGTATCTACCTGAATCGTTTGTAAGGATTGACTGATGTAACACATGTGACGTGATTAGCACATAGCCTTGCACGCAGTAACTAATCAGCAAAACTTAGTTACTATTAAAGCACATTATTTAAATATACTTTATTGAAGGAACTTATGAAAAAGAACCCAAGTACTGTAATTCGTTTTCAAAAATAGGAGAACCTTACAATCAAAGAGGTTCAACTTCAGGTTAAACGTTAAGTTCTTACTTAAATTTAACCTGAACTTCAAGAATTTAAACTAATTTTGAAATAAATTTGGATATGGCAATACACTACCAAAATAACAAAGGACTTGAAGTCAACAGGTTAAATATGATTTTTGCTATAGTAATGAATATACAATTGTGCCTTTTTGTGTATCATAAATTCTGAATTTGTCTAATCTAAATTCTAACCCAAGCAGAAATCCCTTTTGACATTCCCATCTAAGTGGCCAGGAAATTTTTCAAGTCTTTCCTATAATTAAAAAGACAGTGTTAGTGAGAACATATAGTATTAATGAGAACATACAGTGTGAGAACATACACTGTTAGTGAGAACATATAGTGCTAGTGAGAACATATAGTGTTGGTGAGAACATATAGTATTAGTGAGAACATATAGTGTTAGTAAAAACATATAGTGTTGGTGAGAACATATAGTATTAGTGAGAACATATAGTGACTGCAACTTTTATTCATTGTTGGTGGGAGCGAAAAATGATAACTTGAAATTTGGAAATTTGGTCTGGCAATTTCTATAAACTTAAACATACACCTATCCAATGACTCAAAGATTCTACTTCTAGGCATTTATCTGAGAGAAATGAAAACATATATCCATAAAAAGACTGATTCAAGAATGTTCATAGCAACTACATCCATAATAGCCAAAAATTGGAACAAATTTCCATCAACAGGAGAGTGGATAAATATTCTGTGTTATATCCATCAGTGGAATATTACTCAGCAATGGGACATTGTGTTGTGCTGCTCAGCCCCTCTCTCCCCCCCTGGAAATATAGGACTGATGCCTACTCTGCTGAGAGTGCTGCTGGGAGTCAGCCCTTTTTGGGGGGTGGGGGAATTGGTAGATTCCTTTTGCTAAAACAAACATCCTTGTCCAAAATACCTTCTTCCTGGAGATGCAGCCCACATCCAATGCCTGATCAACATGGGGTAGGCAGATCTTGTCATGACTTGAAACTACTCTGACAGGCCATTCAGCTCCAGCACTCCCACTGACAGGTGAGAATTCTACCATCGAACCATGCACGCACCGATGGCAACGGTCACCTAGAGCTCCCCCTGGGATCAGCTGAGTCTGGAGTTGGGCTGCCTCACAGCTCCTTCTCCTTCTGCTCAGTCCTTCTTCCCTCTTCCTTCGAAAGCTGTAGTTTCCAAGAGGCCTCCTTAATAAATGACCTGTATGCTAATCTTCATCTCTCTTTGGGGAATCTAACTTATGAGAAACTACGATAAACCCAAAAGAATGGATGACCCTCAAAATCTTTCATACTGAGTGAAAAAAACAGACGAAAAAGAGTATATATTGTAGGATTCCATTGATAAGAGTTCTAGGACTGGTTAAACAAATGGATGATGAAAGAAATCTAAACAGTGTTTGCCTCTGGGTAGGGGCTGACTGGGAGGGGCCATGAGGATTTTTTTGTGTGTGGGTGGGGGGATGGGAATATTCTATATCTTGATAGGGGTATGGGTTGCATGGATGTATGCAATTGTCAAAACTCATTGAATGTTCTCTTAAAATTGTACATTTTGGGGCATGTAAATTATGCCCCAATCAAAAAACTGTAAAAAAATAAAAAAATAAACAGATCAAACTTGGTTCTCATTGAATTTATGGTCATCTAACAGTCAAGATATTAAATGCTTCGCTATGGCCAATCAAGTCTCTGTTCACATGGAACTTGGCAGTTAGTTTTTTGAACTGAAGTTTGGAAATTAACATGTCGGTTGTGCTCATATTTTTGTGGACTGCAAAAACTAATAGACACTCTTCTATTTGAGTCATTAATTTAAAATGCTTCTCTAGTCAGTTATAGCTCCAGAGGCCTCATTTAGTATTGATCATTAAGAGAATTTTAGATCAGATTACGAGGCCATGAAATCATAGACTTGTTGGGAAAGACTTGTGATCGCTTGGTTTGCAGACAAGGAAGCTTAGGATCATGGGAGATAAGTGAGTTGCCAAGGTCAGCTGACCTGGTCTAGAGAGGAGTAGACTGATATTCTGGTGCACTCCTTCCAGATAACCCTGCCACAGTCTCTGTGCCTGTGCTCTCCTCTGAGGTCCGCTTACAGAAGGAAACCAGGATGTATTTTACCCTGTGATTTCCTCTTCCCTCCGCCAGTGTTTCTTACTTTTAAAATACTTTGCCCTGAATTCAGCTTATAATAAGAAGTTCAGTTAGTGGAATAAAGGACTCTTCCTTGATCTTGATAGAGATCTAATTTTTGCCATAAAAATTAACAGCATATCTGCTGCCTCTCTCCTTTCTTCAATCTCTCATATGGCAATTTGTTGGAAGCAAGTCTGGCTAAAAGTAAACTACATTTGATTTTCAGTCAACAGATTTGGCCAAGAAACTGAGGACATTTTATTAAAAGTTGCAAAAACCTTCCTTCTCTATGGAGAGATAATAGCTAGTGTGTGATAATAGGTACAAACTTAAGAACTAGGTCTGAAACATAAACAAAAAGTAAATCATAAATGGAAACGCTCTAATGTAATCAAATCTTTCACTCTAGATTTTTCTCACAAATGCCGTGGTGTACATAACCATGAGTTGTAGATTTTTTTTTCATCTATTTTCTCTCTAAGAAACACCCAGGAAAACAGATGAAGGCCAAGAGAATAAATAAGATAGAGGAAATCTACAATTAATGACATATTCTAGCCTCTCTACCCATCCATTTTTTATGGTTATTTTATGATAACATCTTGAGATAGAATTCCCATAGCATGCAATTCCCCCTTTTAAAGTGTACAATGGCGTGCTTTTAGTTTATCCAGAGTTGTGTAACCACCACCACAGTCAATTTTAGAATATTCTCATCACCCCAACAGAAACTCTGTACCCACTGGCATTACTTTTTATTTTCTCACAATCCCCCAGCCCTGGGCAACCAGTAACATACTTTCTGTCTGTAGGGATTTGCCTATCCTGAACATTCATATAAATGGAATTATACAATATGTGGCCTTCTTTCATTTAAAATAATGTTTTCAAGGGCCATCCATGTATCAGTAGCAGTACTTATTTATTTTTATTGCTAAATAATACTCTATTTTATGTATATACTATATTTTCTTTATTCATCAGTTTAAGGGACATTTGGGTTGTTTCTACTTTTTGGCTAATATTAATAATGCTGCTATAAAATTCATGGACATGTTTTTGGAGACCATATGTTTTCATTTCTCTTGTGTATACAGCTAAGAGTAGAATTGCTGGTCATATGGTAACTCTATGATTAATTGTTTGAGGAACTGCCAGACTGTTTTTCTAAAATGCCTGTATCATTTTACATTCCCATCAGCAGTGTATGAAGGTTCCAACTTCTCTACATCCTTGCCAACACTAGTTATTATCTGTCTCTTTGATTACAGCCATTCTAGTGTGAGTGAAATGATATTTTGTTGTGGTTTTGATTTGTATTTTTCTGATGGCTAATCATATTGAGCATCTTTTAATTTGTTTATTGATGATTTGTATGTCATCTTTGGAGAAACGTCTACTCAGATTCTCTGTCCATATTTTAATTGTTATTTGTCTCTCTATTATTGCATTGTAATAGTTCTTTATATATTCTGCATACTAGTCCTTTATCAGACAATGATTTACAAAAATTTTCTTCCATTCTCTGGGGGGTATCTTTTCATTTTCTATAAGGTGTCCTTTGAAGAACAAAAGTTTTTAGTTTGATGATGTCTAGATGACCTATTTTGTTTTTTGCTTCTTATGCTTCTGGAGTCATAGTTAAAAAACCATGGCCTATTGCAAGATCATAAAGATTTACACTTATATTTTCTTCTAAGAATGTTATAGTTTTAGCTCTTACATTTAAATCTTTGGTTAATTTTGAGTTAATTTTTTTACATAGGGCGTGAGGTAGGGTTCTCACTTCATTCTTTTGCTTGTGGATATAGGATTGCCATAGCACCATTTGCTGAAAAGATGATTCTTTTCTCTCATTAAATTGTCTTGGCAACTGACTTATACTTGATGAAAAATCAAATTTCCATAAATGTGAGGTTTTAATTCTAGACTCTCAATATTCTTCCACTTATTCCATATATAAACTACTTCCCAAAATAACTTTGGTACACGAAAAGCTGCATTAATTCTTTCAGGCCACTAGTAAATTCCGTTCTCAAAGCACTATAACAAACAGCTTGGAGATTATACCTTCAGCATCTCCACAGAAGACAAGGGGTTTGGCAGTAGCAGTGCAGAAGCAATTTCATTGTCTCATTCCAGGCAAGAAGGTGAAATTCACAGGCAGGAGCTAGAGCAGCCTTCATTAGGTGAAGGTGGAAAGACCCACTCTCTTTGTAACGGCTTTACCAAAATACGGAGTAAAACCTCAAAGCAGCCCAAGTTTCTAAACACAGGTCAGCTTCCTGATGTGTCCTGTAACTAGCCCTTTCTCCAAAGGATCAAACTGTAATTATATACGGGACACCTCTGAGACAGCTGAGTCCAGAGGCATCCAGGACAAATCCTCCTACAGTGAGACAACGATCACACCTTGTGCAACCAAAGCACGTCTCCTGCTTGGGGAAACTTGCCAATCACAACTTGTACAGGAGAAGAAGGAGACCGCTTCTGTGAACACCTGGTGCTTTTCCATTGTCTGCCAGGAGCTTCCAACTTAAATCTTGCAGGCAATAACATGGTCATCCCTGAGATGGGGCTGGGTGTGATGCCTGCCCGTAGCAGGGCTCGGGCACCATCCTACTCAGAGTGGTTGCAAAAAGCAACTTAATTTCACAGTGCCCTGAAACTATTATCACACATGCACGCACGCACACACACACACATACACACACACACACAAACACATCTCCCGGAACAAACAGTGCAGATGTGACAGCCCAAGTTGAGCAACAGGTGGACGGCGTTCAGCCTTATTTCAGCTCCTGGGTGTGACTGTCACCATTTCTGGTAAAGCCACCCTCGGCTCTGCTTACCTCACAACCAACTTTCTGTTTACACAGGCATCTTGAGGGCTGCTCACCTTTATCGACGGGAATTAGCAGCCCACTTGGATTACTGAAACTCTGAGCTTTGTAATAAGAACTGAAAACTAACCCAGCTTAGAGGGAATCTCTCTGATGGCGGAAACAAAAGCAATGCACATGAGTGTACTCACAATACCAACAGGTAAGTCACACATCCCACGTGGGAAAACCCAGCCTGAGTCACTGCGAAGAGATTTTCATCTGAAAAATGCTGGCTCAAATGCCCTTCGGCTGACCTAATCCAGCAGATACAAGAAGAGAAGCAGGTGCTCCAGTATTTACATTTGGCTCAAGGCTGCTAGCTAATACAGTTAGGTTAAGTTACTTTTCCTTGGAAAAACTTAAAAAATTTTTTCATTGGAGATTTTACACTTAATCACCAAAAAAATCCCAACAAACTCACTTGTGCTGAATAAATACATTTCAGAACATGAGCACATCAGGTAGCTTTTTTTACTCCTTTTTAGTCAAACATCCTGAAGTTCTCTAGTAAACTCTTGGATACACACACACACACACACACACCCTCTTTAAGTATCAATAAGAATCAACAAAGTCTACCAACATTTTAAAGCCACAGCAACAACCTCATTCTTACGCTTCTTAACTGCTCTTTGATTCAGACCCATTTCACACCCTCCTCCCCCTCCATCCTTACCCCTTGGGTTTGAAGGTTTGAATGTTACTGTTTACAAACACACACACATACATGCACGCATGCACACACGCACGCATGCACGCACGCATGCACGAAAAGCTGTTGACTTTGAATGGTGGTTGTTCAGGCACAGGCCATTCGGAAGCCGTGAGAAGAAGCAAGATCTAGCCGGCTTCATTTAGCTCAGAGTTTCAGTAATCCAAGTGGGCTGCTAATTCCCGTCGATAAAGATGAGCAGCCCTCAAGATGCCTGTGTAAACAGAAAGTTGGTTGCGAGATAAGCAGAGCCGAGGGTGGCTTTACCAGAAACGGTGACAGTCACCATCCAGGAGCTGAAATAAGGCTGAACGCCGTCCACCTGTTGCTCAGCTTGGGCTGTCACACCTGCACTCTTTGTCCCGCACAGGCACACACATGCATGCACCCCGATTCTGGGGAGGTGAAGCGGTGACAGGAAGGAAGAGTGAATCCCCAGTCTGCTACCTCGGGAAAGTGAGGAGCTCGATGCCATCTTCCCCTGTGCTAGCTAGCATGCAGTCTTTAGCATATTAGTGCTTTAGAGCACTTAAATCCACTGGCTCTTCACTCTTTTCCATTTCAGGCTATGGCCTAGTGACTCCTGATTCCTTCACAATTCTGTGTCTCTTGTCTTTCTTTTCTTACCTCACTGATCCCAGCCTTCCTTCTAAATCAGCCCTTGCTTTTTCCGTGCCTCACCTTCCTCTCCATTCAATTATTCCCAACTTACAATCAGATCCACTTATTATCCTTTTGTCTTTTGAATTTAATTCTTTGGAGAAATCTATCTAGAATTAGGATGAACTCCTACTAATTAATAAGGTAAATTGGTAGCTACATGAGCTCTTAGGGAAATGCAAATGAGGCCGTAACAGCCTTCTCCATTTCAAAATAGCTACCATTGTCGCCAACTCCTGCCTTCCCAAACTACACACAGGAGGTCCACAGAATTTACAACTAACAATGCACTTCTTAATTGTACATTGTCATGTTATTCCATTATTCTGAGTTTTGTCCATGCCCCCAGTTAGATAATAAATCCCCTGAATGCTCAAAATAGACACAAAATGCAATCGCTCACCAGTTCCCCACTGCTTTCCTCTCTCTCTAAGCATCTCTCTGGGGTACAGCAGCATCCTCTTAACTGCATTCCCTACTTCAGCTATGGCCCTCTACAGTCTATTCTGCATACAGGCAGGGTCAATGAGACCCCATCTCCTCCAAAGGCCAACCCTTCTTTGGGCTCCTATCACATATTAAACCAAAACAAACCAAAACAAGGAAAAACTCTTAAATCCCTGCCATGGCCTACCAAGCCTCCCTGAACTGGCCCTGGCTCCCTCTTTGTCTTCATTTTCCTTCGTGTTCTCCTTCACCCTCTCCTCTTCAGCGACAGCGGCCTTCCTTATGGTCCTGAAACACAAGCATATTCTCGTCTCAGGACCTTTGCACTTGCTGTTCCTTCTGCATTGAGGGCTCTTCTCCCCGAATACGTGCATGGCTTCCTCCTCCCTCACTTTATCCAAGGTCTCCCTTCAGCTGATAAGTCCTCAGGGAGGCCTTCCCTGCCCTACAGTAAGCTGTACCTCCCCAGGACTCTCTGCCTATTCTCTTTATTTTTTTCCATATCGTTTAACTAATCTTAAGCATTTATTTGTTTCAATCAAATGCATGCCCACAAGGGCAGAGACCTAGCCTGTCTTCACCACGGTATCCCCAGAGACTACACTAGGGCCCAGCACTCTGTAGGTGTGAATGAATGAACACCTATTAAATTGTTTCCACCGACTGCAGGAATTTTGAAAGGAAAAAAGGTCACGGGTTAATGGAAGGGTTTGGAATCAGGTTGTTCTACGTTTGAATTTAGCTGTGTGACCTTATCAAGTTTTATAACCTCTCTGGATCTCAGTTTCTCATCTGAAAAATGGAGGTAATATCACCTGCATGAGAAGACAAGGATGTAAAGTGTATATCACAACAGACATCACTTAGTACTCGTTCAATAAGTTGTAATATTTCCAATTATCAATGGTCACCAGTAACCAGTCACCATAGAATGTTCTACATTTTAATGGGGACCTAAAACAATTCTGTTTTGTGGTTTTTACCCTTTAGGGGAATGTAACTGTTGACAACAAGGCAACGATTCAATATTTAGAGCCGTGCTAAAAACATACTTTTAAATTCTTAAGAAGCAAGCCCTACACCACTGTAGGTTCTTAAGAAATGTTGAATATAGAGAATAATAATAATCACAAGGCTGTTATTTTAGCACAGGCATTACAAAGAATAGGAAAATGTTGTTCTTTGCTGTTCCGAAACTAAGCTCTGGCTTACAGTTAGCATGCTGAGCATAACTTCATGTCAAGAGAGAACAAGGCTTTTCTTGCATATTTTTTCAGGCTATTCAGATATTAACGCTCAGGGGGGAAATTCCTTGAGAAATCTGTTGAGCAGCCTCAAATCCTCCCATATACTTGGTTAAATTTAAAGCTGAGGTCAGAGTGCATCTGCCCTTCTTGACAGTTCTAGAAAAGTGGAATTCTAATTATCTTCTCTATTTGTTCCATAAACACAGGAAAGGGAGCCATAGTTCAATGATAAATCATGCAAAGTGGGACACCTTTTCAGCTATACTGGAAGGATGAGGTTATGCCTGAGAAATGACTGTATTATGTTAAAATACATGTATGTGTGTTTGTGTGTCTGCCAAATAAAGTTAATTAGATCTTTGAGGTCTGTCACTCATTATGCTATGGATATTTGGAAGTTATTTAATTTAGTTAAACAGTCAATAGACTTTAAGGATGATATTAATGTTAGATAACGTCTGCTCTATTTAGAGGTTGTAAAGTGGCATAAGTTTTATAATTTAAAAATGATCATTTACTGACCTAGACACTCTAACAATGGAAATGACATTTTGGATTTGGGGCTCTTGGAAGGACCACATCTGAGTCTAATCTTTGTCTCTTGTACTTAGCCTATGACTTCAGACATGTTAGATGCTCATTTAAATGCCTGTTAAATGACTGGAGAAAATACATCTCAATTTAAAAAAAGTATTTATGCCATTGTTTCTGACATGTTTCTTTCTGAATAAATATTTTCCCTCAGTTTTTAAATTAAATTTTTATTATAGAGTACTGTTTTACAATTATAGGTAATGAAACCTTTCAATCACTTTGCTTATGGTTTCTGATATTAGTGCCATATTAAGGAATGACTTTCATACTCTTATGGTATAAAAACACAATTTTTCATATATTCTTCTGGTATTTTTTAGTTTTTACATGTAAATCTTTAATTCATCTGTAATTTATTTTTGTGTGTTGTATGAGGCAAGATGTATATATCATCTCCAAATTGTTGATTACTAATGACAAACACTACTTATTAAAATTTATTTGTTCCTTATTGATTTGAAGGACATTACAATAAAACAAAATCATATCGTATCATATATCTATATTTTCAAAAATGGGAAAGATGGTGAGTTATAAATCCTAATACGATCACTCAATATATTCACTAGAAATTTTTCCTTTCCAATGAGAAGTTCACTCATCAGTTATAAAAACTTGCAAAATGCTTTCACTACATTCACACCTTTCTTTTAGCTTGGGGACGCTGGACCTGTAACACAAAATTAGAAACAGCACTTTCTAACACTAAGCCTAACTTTAAATAAAAAACCCATACCTTCTATTATGAAAACAAAAAGAGCCTAAAATATTCATGAGTCCAAGTAAATGCCATTAAAAGTCACTGGGGTCTAAATATGTTATAATAAAACAAATCGATGACTGTACTACTATGCAAATTTTCAATGTATTTTAACCATCTTCAGCAAATAAGCTGACTTTTCCTTTCAATATAATGGAAAATGTGTGAAAAATAGCTTGAAGTATCAGCTATTAAACATTTAAAGAAAACTGGTTTCTTTAAATTGCATTTTATTTAGAATTCTGTTGAGTTACTTTTCTTTAATGGGATTTTTATTTTAAATTTGAAAACCCTGAGGTAGGCAGATGCTTATTCTTTGATCTGAAATCATGCTGCCTCTAATCTTTTTTGATAATCCAGAAAGAACGTGACCTGAGGTTCTCGTAGGGGCTTGGACAAAGGAGAAATGAGTTATAATAAATTGCTTTTTTCCAGTGCTTTATTTAATATCAATGCATCATGGAACCAGAGCACTAGATTGCTGCTTATAAACTAAATGGGCGTTTTAAGTAAAACACTTAACATTCTAAAGTACTAGATTAAAAATACCTAGAGGATGTTAAATGGTAAGAAAAGTGGTAATTAAATGTCATTATCTGTATCTGAACATTTATGAGCTATATATATTGTGAATTTTTTACTTTTACTTCTGTTTACCTGTAGTGAAACCACTGCTTTGTGTAACTAAATATTAAAGTTTACTGAGGTCAATTATGCTGCTTCAATGTCCATGACTTAGAGATGAATGAATCAATTCATTATAATCAACTGTTATAATCAATTGCTAGTTAGAACACTGCTATAATCAATAACTTAACTTCACAAAGGAATGTTAACAAAATTTATTAAATTCCAAACTGAGCTAATCCAAATGATAATATTTTTGAACTAAATATCAACCGATTTGCATAAACAACCTATTCATAGCATGAAACCACCTACTGTTTTAAAAAATATTTCTAAATTGGGGCACTAAAATATTCTCCAAATAAAAGTGATGTTAAATGTGGTTTGAGATTATATCTATTCCAATATAATTCTGAAACCAACCAAAGTCAGTGGGTAGATTATTTAAGAAATATTTTGCCCTAAAAAAGACCCGTTTAAGTAGAAATTTATATAAATTGCTCACCAATGATGCGTCTGTGAAATAATGATGTATTCATTATTATATATGTAATATATATTATCAATATAGTTAATTCTAAAATAATTTAGGATGAAATCACCTGAAATGTAATCTAAATCGAGTCTTTTTCTATCGTCCTGAGCTGTCTTGGTGCTCATAGATAATTCTCAAGCAAATTAATAGGGAACAAAATGTACTCTGTGTTTGCTAGGAATGTTGTAATAAAATAACCAAACTGAGTGGCTTAAACACAGATTTTTGTCTCACGGTTCTGGAGGCTGAAAGACTAAGAACCAGGGCTCTTGTGAGAAAGAATATGTTCCATGCTTCTTCCCCAGTTTCTGGTGGTTTGCTGGCAATTTTTGGCACTCCTTGGCCTGTAGAAACATCACTTAATCTCTGTTTTTATCTTCACATAGTGTTCTCCCTGTGTGCATTTATCTGTACCCAAATGTCCCCTTTTTATAAAGACATCAGTCATATTGGATGAGGGGCCACTCTAATGACTTCATCTTAACTATTACATCTGCAAGAACCCTATTCCAAATAAGGACATTCGTAGGTGCTAGGGGTTAGTACTTTAACCTATAAACTTTGGAGGGACACAAGTAAATCTATAACACAAACAATCCAGCAAGCCCTGCCCAAACCTGAACCTCAGATTGCAGTAGAGTTGTGAAGATAAGAAGGTTCGAACCCATAACTCAAATAAAATGTTGGTTTTATTCATTTATTTCTGTTAACATAGTCATTTATTGCTCTGGCCAACTGGTCACTCTTTTTTTTAGGTTCTCATAGTACTTCTAAAAGAAAGCCTATCTACAATTCAGACAATAAAGAACAACTCCCTAAAAATAGAAACTAGGTGTAAAGACAATAGGACTTTAAATAAAATACTGTTTATTTTATAACAGGATTAGTACAGTGCAACTGAAGTAGAAAGGACATTCTGAATCAAGGATTTCGTGGCAATCAGAGAGATGCTACAGTGCACCTGACCCCAGAGCATCTGTATACAACTCATCATTCTGTAGCTTTGGCCACACCTGGGGGGAAGTAACACTGTTACCTATGCATAAATCTCTAGGCCTTTTTCAGTACTGCAAGAAGAAAATGTGAAACTAAATTTCATCAAAGCAACTTGTATAGCTTCCTGTGGCTGTCCTAACAAATGATCACAAACTTGGTGGCTTAAAACAGAAGAAATTTACACTCTCACAGTTCTGGAGGCCAGAAGTCCAAAATCAAGGTGTTGTCAGGGCAGTGCTTTTCCTGATGGCTCTAGGGGTGAATCCTTCCTTGGCTCTTCCAGTTTCTGTTGGTTCCAGGTGTTCTTTGGCTTGTGACCACAATACTCTCTCTGTTTCTGTCTTCACATGCCTTCTGCTCTGTGCATCTGTATCTTACTTCTGCCTCTAATAGGGACACTTATAATTGAATTTAGGGCCCATCTTGGTAATCCAGGAAGATCTAATCTCAAGATCCTTAATTACATCTACAGTGACTTTTTTTCCAAATAAGATCATATTCAGGGTTCCGGGATTAGGACGTTAACATACCTTTTTTTTTTTTTTGGTGGGGGGAGGGTAACATTCAACCTAAGAATGTCCCTTGTATTTTTAAAAATGCCTTAAATATTTTTCAAATGAAGCTGCAGTACATTAGTATATCAATAGTAGCATATTAGTTGATAGAACACAGAAATGGGAAGTTTGTTCTGGGGCTAGATCAGGAAGAATACAAAATCCATTAAGATTTTTTAGGCTTTGACCAGTTCCACTAGGTCTTTTACCTTCCAGCCTCATCTCTTGGCTCATCTCCCTTCTATTTCTGCACTTTAGCTAAATGGCAAGTTGTTCTTATGTCTCTCTTCAGGGCTTTTGCCTAAGGATCTTATGCTGGATTCTGAGTCTTCTGGTTAACTTTGCTCACCCGTCAATCCTTTGGGTTTCATTCCAAGAGTCGGTTATCTAGGAAGTGTTTCTGACTCAACAATTCTGCATTTAATGTCTTTCCTATGGATAGTCATAGCACCATGTACTCATCAATCCATATAGACAACTATGAGAATCGATGGAGTAAAATGAGGATATTAATGACAAGTTGTATGCAGTCTAGAAACCACAACATACTATTGTTAGCTAAGTTGACTTTTAATAATTCCATTGTAGTTAGAGAATGTTTTCTGCATCAAATTAGTCTTCTAAAGTTCTTAAAATTTCTTTTCTCTATTTACCATATAGAAAAGTACAGAAAACTATAATGAATATCCATGTTTCTACTATCAATATTTAGCAAGTGTTTCCTATATTTTCATATCTGAGGCCAGTTTTTTTTTTAAAGGAAATAAAGCTTTAGAGAAAATTCTTTTCTGACTTAGTAAATAGTCAATGTTTATATACGTTCCATGTGTACTTAAAAGGAATGCATGTGTATCTATTTGATCAATTAGTTCAAGCTTGTCAATCATGTTACTCAAATCATCTCTATCCTTACTCATGTTGGAGTATTATCCATCCATCAACTGCGTAATCTCTCTCGTGATGATTCAGATTTTATCACCCCAAAACTTAAAGACTTTATCCCCAGAATGATTTGATTCTTTTTGAAGGGGCCAGATATATTTTAGATATTAAAAGTGAAAATAGGTGATCTACATGAGTATAAAACAAAATGTGAATTCAAGATAATAATTCTTTTTGTTTCTTTTCACTTCATTTATAAAGTGGCACTGAATATATTTTTACTTAGGAGTTGGCTTTTTTTTTTTTAATGTTTTGAGCACTGGTAGCTATGTTGGCATAAATATAAACTCCCAATGTGATGATGCTACAGATTAAAATTCTTTTGACTACATAAAGTTCTGTTATGTTTGTTTTAGGATGTTATACTACTATAGGCACATCTCACTCATTAATTTGTTTTAGAAAGACAGCTGGTACTTCAGAGTACTTTGCAGCAATAGTCATTTGATGAGGCATATCACTGATGGCTCATAAAAGCAGAAAGACATAATCTAGAGTTATGCAGTTCAAGAGTGGACACTGTCAAAAAATCCATTCCTAATTATGTAGATTCAACAGACTTTATCAGCCTTTAGCTGAGGCTTTTGATGCTATACAGAACAGTTTTATTTCTTGACACCTAAGTGAAGAGACAATTATAATCAAAGAGATAGTGTCATTCATTGTTGTTGGAGAAGCTACAACCTAAATTACAATTTTGAGATAGAATAAATTATGTAAACTACTGTTTATTAAGGTCAAATATGCAATTGAATAGGAAAATGGACAGAGCAGAAGAAAGGGATTTATCCAAGCTGCTAGAAAGACATATGTACTTCCCATGTGCAAAGATATTGTCTGTGGATTAGGTATTTTTAATATGTTTGAAGGAAAAGTGTGGTGAACCTGCCTAAGTAAACATTCATCTTCTAACTTGTCTGTTTTGTTTTAAGTACTATGTATTTTGTATTTTTTTCTTAAGCTAATATATATTTGAGAGGATTGCTATTTAATATAATTGAAAAATTAACTCAAAATTGGTATAATTATCTTAATCATTGTTTTATTTTTAGCATTTGAGACAGAGACTAAAGTACTATATTTATGTGTGTATACACACACACACACACACACACACACACACACATCTAAATGCCCTGATGCACATTCCATTAGTTTTATGTAAGAATCTATTATAAATGTATACTATAATCTGGGAGTCTTTTTATTTGTTTTTGTTTGTTTGTTTCTGTCACTTATTGTCAGAACTTGTAGAAATATCTTATCAAAATATTGTAATGTCTTTCCTTTTCTAAGATTAACTAAATTAGCTTATCCTTCCTAAAAAAACTGAGAAAAAGATTAAAATATTGGTGCTAGTTTTTACATTTGCAATAGCCTGTTAATTTGTGGCTATAAGATGTCATGGAGACGAGACCATGTTTTCTATTTGCTGCGGTATCTGTTTCCTTTGCCAGCCAGACCCAATGAGCAAAAATCTGTGGCATGCAAATCACTCAGAATTTGCCTGCGGCAATCTGCACATGCCCAGCTGCAGTCATCAGCTTGACACCTTATAATACAGATGCTGCTGGCCTTTATCATCTTTGGCATGAATCCAAGGCTCATTCTGCAATGGAATAGACAAGACATAAATCATCCAACTGGCTCAGTCTTGCTATCATCAGACTCTTTTGTTGTGAACACTTATACAATGAACACAAACTGATCAGTAGCATGAGTCACAGCTGGCTCCAAAACCTCAATTTAAAAATCAGACCATTTCTTCTTCAATAGTTTCTGAGTATATAAATACCATCTTCCAATATACAGAATATTATATATCCAAATAAAAAAAATACGAATTTCATTTTCAGCACTCTCATTGAAGGAACAGAGAACTAAGTGTCCTCATTCTGGCAAGATCAGACAGCACAAAAATATATTTGTTTAATTATAGTCTTTGAAGAAAATGGGGTACATTCTTAGGCTGCAACTTTCTAGAAGAGAACTTAGAATATATATTAATACCATCCTTGAAAGGGGTGGTAATTCAATAATTTATTGTTATTGTTGGATGATCTGCAAGAAAAAAAAAGAAAAATTGTTCTCAAAATCGTTACATAGAGTAAGGTGAACACGGTACTTGGAACTTAAAATTTTCTAAGACGTTTTCTACATGAGATTATTTTATTTTCCTAGTCGAGACCTATTGTCTATACAAATGGGTCTATAGATACATCTGCAATGACTACTGTTTTCTAAAAGTAGAATGAAATATAATTGTCATAATCATTTTATGATACTGCCTCAATAGGAAAAATGTTTGTTTCTAAACCAAGAGTATTTCTATTTCCATCTTAAACCTATATATCATCTTAAAAAGTTCATTAAAAAGTTCATTTTAAAAGTTTGTGTTAACAAGAATTGGACATACACATGCAAAAAAAAAATGAACATAGACACAGATTTTACATTCTTCACAAAAATTAACTCAAAATGGATCATGGCCCTAAATATAAAACACAAAACTATAAAACTCCTAGAAGATAACATAGGTGAAAATCTAGATGACCTTGGGTATAATGATGAATTTTCAGATAAAGCACCAAAGTTGTGATTCATAAAAGAAACAACTGATAAGCTAGTTTTCACTAAAATTAAAATCTTCTGCTTCTGTGAAAGACAACATCAAGAGAATGAGAACACAAGCCACAAATCTCAAAAAAAATCTTCAGAAGATATTTGTTATCCAAAAATATACAAAGCACTCAATAATAAGAAAACAACCTGATTTAAAAAATGGGCAAAAGATCTGAACAGACACCTCTCCAAAGAAATACAGATGGCAGGTAAACATATGAAAAGATATTCAACATTATATGTCATTAAGGAACTGCAAATAAAAACAGTGAGGTACCTTACATTCTTATTAAAATGGTCACAATCCCAAACACTGATAACATCCAATGCTGATGAAGATGGGGAAGAGCCCATCTCATTCATTGCTGGTGGAAGTGCAAAATGGTACAGCCATTTGAGAAGGTAGTTTGATCATTTCTTATAAAACTAAACACATTTTTATCATACAATCCAGTAATTGTGCTCCATTGAATTTACCCATACGAATTGAAAACTTAAGTCCACACAGAGAAGCCTGTACATAGATGTTTACAGCAGCATTACTCATAATTGTCAAAATCTGGAAGCAATCAAGATGTCTTTTATTTAACAGATGAGTGAATAAACTGATACATCCAGATAATGGAATATTATTCACTGCTAAAAAGAAATGAGCTATATAGCCATGAAAAGACACGGAGAAAACTTAAATGCATATTCATAAGTTAAAAAGCTAGTCTGAAAGGCTATTATATGATTTCAACCATATGACAATTCGGAAACAAACTATGGAGGAAGTAAAAATATTAGTGTTTTCCATGGGTTGGAAGGGAGGGAGGGATGAATAGGCAGAGCACAGAGGATTGTTTGGGCAGTAAAGCTATTCTGTATGATACTACGATGGTGGACACATATCATTACACATTTGTCAAAATCCACAGAATGGGCAACATCAAGAGTGAACCCTAATTCAAAGTATAGATTTGGAGTGATGATGATGTGTCAATGTAGGTTTATCAACTGTAATAAACATACTACTGTGGTGCAGGATGCTGATAGTGGGGACAGTCGTGAGTCTGTAGAGACAGGTACATGGGAACTTGCTGTACTTTCTGCTTAATTTTGCTGTGAACCTAAAATCACTCTAAAAAACAAAGTTTATTAATTTAAAAAAGCTAAACATTCAAAAATATTTGTCTACTTTTAGAAATTCTAGTTAAATTATTTTAGTAACTTGGGATGGGTCTAAATAGTTTTTTAAATATACATAAAAATTTCAATAAAATATAGATACCCAGGATAAGGTATAAAAAGTTACCTGTTCTCTCCCAAATAGAAACAGTCTAAACAACAATATTACATGAACCTCAAAGACGGAGCTGTCTCTAGCTGAGTTTTAGCCAGAGAGGAGGGGAACAGAAACAGTTTAAGTTTCTCCTTTTGGTGGTAAATGTACTTTTGCTTCTCTAATTCTGGAAGAATGTTCGTTGAGCATTGCCTTAGCACCAGGTGAAAGACGGGTGATGTGGTTTGGAGATGGTGGGCAGGTTTGGGGAGTGAACCATCTCAGTTCTCTTCTCGGGCTTCGAAGGCCAATCTATGCCAGTGTGTTTCCGGCTTAGTTCCATCACTACTTATTTTCCCATATTAGTTTCAACTTTTCAGAATAAATGGCATTGTACCATAACAGAGATAAATTTATAACCCTAGAAATAAAACAGATTTGATCAAAAAGGCATTGTAGAATAAAGAAAAAATATTGAAGCTGCCATTATTTTTGTTCTTCTTTATTCACTGTCGCTGAACGATGTTTTTTAGAGTGCGGGCACTTTATGAGAAGCTCAGAATTTCTAAGATGTACACAGGATCAGTTCCAAGGAGCAGGCTGCAAACTTGCCTTTGCTGCTGAGACCCAGTTTGTGGGGTTTGGAAAGGAAGCTGGAAATTATAGGTCAGAAACTCAGCTAGATTCATGGCCTTGTCTTTTCCATATTAGAGCAAAACAGTCTTCAATTCAATGCTGTGTGTACCAGATGGGAGCACCTCAGGCCCAGACCCACTGCCCGCCAAGTGGATGGGGCCAGAGAGGGGTCTGAGAACCCATTTCCTTGTGGGAGCTTAAATCTCCTTGAAGTGTCGCCATGCATGGAAAGTCACATACTATATAAAATGCCTTTTTATTAAAGCCTAACATGGGTGTTGCATTTTTGTGTGCAGTTCTTTATTTAATTCCCTGCTTCATGACATTCAACAAGGAAGGCTGGTGTTGAAGGGAGAGAAGAAATGATTTGTGGTATCATGCACTGCTACAGCTTGTGTTGCCTCAAGCAACCATTAGAAACATGATTTGGATAAGGCATCGGTTAAGAAGACCTGTGAGTAATTTATCGTGAGAGAGACTCAGAATGCAAAAGATCCTTTCATTGCTGCTCCAAGTGAATTAAGTATGCTATAGACCTGCTCTGTTAAGTTTCAATTAAACAAAGGAATTTATTCTGCCTTATCAAGAGTGTTGTATAAATGATATTCATCTTCATGATCTTTATTTTGTTTTTGTTTATTTTAAAAAAAATTTTTAAATTATTTATTTTATAAATAATGTATCAGGAATAGGTCCTTACAAATCTCATTTGACCTTTGTAATAACCCCATGAAGGGTTAATGATAGTTGTTTACAGAGTCAATAATAGTTATTACAAATTTTTAAATTTATTTTTGAGTCATAATTAGGGAATAGTTGTTTTAGGTTAGCAATAACATTTGGATAAAATAAGTCTGAACTAGATATACAGTATTTATAGAACTCTTACCACTGCAATTAATTTAAACATGTCACCAAATCCAGGATTTGATATATTATCATATATTTTTTAAATTTCCTCTAAGAACAGACAGAGTTAATAAACTTGACTGTGGCTTTCTAGACATACTTCATTTCCTGAATGTTTGCATCCACACAAAACAAGAGAATTTTTTAAATGACAGTAAAATAAAGACTTTCAATTATTGAATCTTAAATAAAAATATTTAAAAATACTCATCTCGATATTATAAGAAAGACTCAAATCCCACTGTGAAGTTATCTGGGCCATGTAGCCAAGAGTTTTGTCTTCCTCTTGTCACAGAGATTCCCTTAACAGAAAATGCAAACCATAAGAAGGTGAAAATATCTGAGCAGCAATTCTGCTGATTGCTTTTCAGAGGTCAGCTCAGACCATACCGTCTGCTCGCTCACAAAGTCTATGATGCCACATGTTGCAGATGGCATATTTTCCAGGTTGTTCCCAGCAATGAATAACACATTACAGAGAACACTCCAGATGAAGCTGAGCAGCACTCCGAATGTTCCTTTAATTTGAATTTCAGTATTCAGGGCTGAGCATTCTTGTCCTGGACGAGCACACAGCTCTGTTTTGGACTCTCAATAGCTTCTCCTTGGAATTTTTTCCTCCTCTTGGCAGCGTACTCAACAAGTAAACAGCTCCACAGGACTTATGTGCGGTGACACAATACTTCAAGCTAGAGGCCACCTACACACTGGCGCCTACTCATGCCCCATAAAGTGGCTAGTAAAGTCTTCAACCTCCAAGTACCTACAGCTCTCACTAATCTGTATCACCTTCCAGCCCAATACTCAAGGACATTTTGTGGAGGTGCCATTATGATGCCAAACTGTATTTCTCCATCACAGAGAGGTACTGGTTACTTTGGAACAAAGCCCAAGTTACCTAATTTAATATTTAGCTGACTCCTTGCCAAAAGTGGAGCTTGATATAAATTCAAATGCTGAAACTTCACTTGTTTTTAAAAATACCAATGAAAGGAAAATTTAGACTGGTACCAGAAATATATTCTGCTCTTTCTGAGATGGTAAAATTCTGTCTCTCTCAGATGTAGATGGTAACCTTCCACCTTTCTATTTTTCCAGGGACATATCTACAGAGAGGGCATATGATCAAAATGATTTTCATATACTAGGTCTATATTAATACTTGAAATTAGAGAATTTATTATTTCTATGGACATCTTTAAAGGAACTATAAAATTATACACTCCTTCATTTCCTAATGTAATCATCACTGCTGTCAGATTCTACATGGATTGAATTAGTGCTTTGACCTCTGTAAGGCATTATAGATAAAGAGATGAGTGAGGCCATCTCTTCTGCCTTCAAGGATATGCAGTCCAACAAAAGTTTTTTGTCTTGTTTTGTTTTCGTTTTTGCATTTGAACATTTATCTCCTTACCAGAAAGTGAAAGGAAGAAACAGGAAAACGAAACTTTCAATAATCAAAGTAATGTTGGGACCAAATCAGACTTTGATCAAGTGAGAAAGACCAGTGTGGCAGGCTGATAATGCCCCCTTCCCCAATGTTCACATCTTAACTCCTGGAATCTGTGAATATGTTGCCTCATAGGACAGAAGAGTCTGGAGATGGGATGATCCTGGATTATCCGGGCAGGCCCGATGGAATCATAAGAGTCTTTGTAAGAGGGAGGTGACAGGGTCAGAGTCAGAGGGAGAAGGTGCAGATGGAAGAGATAAGAAGATGCTCTGCTGCTGGCTTTGAAGATGGAGAAAGGGGCCACAAGCCAAGGAATGTGAGTAGCCTCTATAAATCAGTAAAGGCAAGAAAATTGATTCTCCCCTAGAGTCTCCAGAAGGAATGCAGTCCTGCTGCCACATTTTGGACTTCTGACCTCCAGAACTGTAAGGTAATGAATTTGTGTTGCTTAAACCACTAAACTTATAGTGATTTGTTACAGCAACAATAAGAAATGAATACAGACACTGAACCGGAAGCTAGATCTGGTTCCCAGTATAGGGACAGGTAATTGATCCTTGCAATTCCAAGTAAGTCTTCAGCACTAGTCTATTTTAAATGGGCTATTTCTTTGAATTTATCTCCTCCCAGTCATCTCTAATTTCATACCACTTTGGCCACATTGGCCTCCACATCATCCTGCCAACAGGTGAAGCATGTCCATCACCATTTGCTTCCTTCCCCTAATGGCCACACGGTTTCTTCATGGATCTGCACTTTCTCAGAGAGGCTTTTCTTCGACAGCAGCCCTGTTATGCCCCTTACACCTTATTTTATTTTGCTTTACATCACTTACAACTACCTGATATGTTTCGTTCATTATGCATTTCCCCTGATAGAATGTAAGCTCCATGTTTTGTTCACTGCTATATTCTCAGATCTTGGATAATTCCTGCAAAAGTGTCAGTGCTCAATGCATAATTCTTGAATACATGGAAGTACTATGTGGGAATTGGTTGCTACAGCAAATAGTGTTGGGGTCATCTCTCTTACTCTGGATAAAGAATATTGGCTCCAGGCCTTTCTTTGTCCTGAGTGTCTAATCTTTGTATACTTATGGAGTTATGAAGAAAAATGAGTGGCAACTTTCATTGGGAATATTAAAAAAGATGTAGTTCACTTTCTAGAGAGTTTTATTTCTGGTGAGGCAATAGGATAAATATGCTGTATTGAAATAATTATTGAGTTAACTTGAAATCTAAGTTCAATACCCTCCTAGTCCTAAAACTAACTCTCTCTCTCTCTCTCTCTCTCTCTATATATATATATATATATATGTATATGCATATATGTATATATGTATTTCAAAATTCTATACTAGCCAAATATATACATATATACTTTCACAAATTCTATATTAGCCAAATATAGAATATATGAAACTATATTTTACAGGCAAAATCTATAACAACACCTCAAGATGCTATAAAGCAAAGGGTAAATCACAGATTTGGCTCAAATTGAGTCACTTTAAGACCCAAGTTATTGCAGAGGATAAGCTAATGCTTATGACTGAGAAGACACCATGAGTTTATATTTTAACCAATGTAACAACAGTTATGCATAATATACTAAATATAATAACTTTACAATAATAAGATTGTTTTTTTTAAAAATCACGCCATAATTTTGAGAGCCAAATGAGTACCTTCTGCATAAAATCAGTCCTCTTATTAGGTGTCTCAATTATTTTAACAAGACTATTATTGCTCAGAACATTTTGGCAAACAAGCACAAGAAAGAAAGCTCAACATCATTAGTCGTAAGAGAAATGTAAATCAAACAATGAGATAATACTTCACATCCACTAGAATGGCTATTATTTAAAAACAAGTGTTGGCGTGGATGTGATATATTAGAACCCTCGTATATTGCTGGTGGGAACGTAAAATGGTGTAGCCACTGTGGAAAACAGTTTGGCAGTTCCTCAAAAAGTAAACATAATGATACCATATGATCCAGCGATTCCACTCCAAAGAATTGAAAACAGGTGTTTCAACAAATACATGTACACAAATATTCACAGCAGCACTATTCACAATAGCTAAATGGTGGAAACAACCCAAATGTCCATCAGTAGATGAATGGACAAATGAAATGTGCTATAGCCATACAATGGAGTATTATTCAGCCATAAAAAAGGAATGACTACTGATACATTATGCAATGTGGATGAACCTAGAAAACATTAAAAGAGGTGAGACACAAAATGTCATATGTTGTATGACTCCATTTATATGAACTATTCAGAATAGGTACATTCCTAGAGACAGAAAGCAGACTGGTGTTGGTAAGGGGCTGGGCAGAGGGAAATAGGGAATGACTTCATAACAGGTTTTTTGGGGGTGATGAAAATATTTGGAACTAGATAGAGGTAGAGGTGGTCATCGTAAAACATTGTGAATGTACTAAATACCACAGAATTATACATTTTAAATTGTTAATTTTATATTATGTGAGTTTTGCCTCAAAAAAATTTTTTTTTAAGATGGAGAAAGACTCTCTTGAGTTCCCTAAGGCCATCCACACAGTGGCATAGCATATTGCCTGTGGCTAGGCGCTCGATAAATATTTACGAAATAGAATGATAAAAAGTATTCATATTCTGAAAGTAAATTTATTTTTTGGAATTGGTCAAGATCATTCTAGGCCATTTAGATGAAGAAGATAGATTATCAAACTGAGTCGTGCCATCTTAGTTTTGAAAATAATAATGTGTAAATGTAAATTGGTAAGAGACTGCTGCCAGAAACTCACATTTCCCTCTGCCTAGCAAACTTCAATCTGTTCTTCAAACACTCCAGGCTAATGTCACCTCCCCTTGGAGCTTTCCCTACCTTGCCAAGCAGAGCTTCCCTCCTGGGCCTTCCACCTAGGATTGTTCCTAGTTATCTAAACACTTCCAGTTCTACAACTTAACTGTCTCCCACAACCATGTCAGCTCAAAAGAAAGCAATGGTTATAATTTATTGACACGCACTTATCAAGAGGCACCACGTTGGCTGGCAGAAGGCTTCACAAATGTTTGTGGAATGACAGAATGAATAAACCAATGAATGACTGAATAAAATTTTGGTCTGGCTTATAAAGTGGCTCAAAGGGCAACTCTAAAATCATAATTCTATACTTATTTTGAGTAATATCAAAATTTTGAAATGAATGTATACTCATTCATTGTGATTCTTGAAAGAAACTCTCCGGCTGTTTAAATTCTGACGTTTTTGCTAAAATCTATCCCATTCTTTTCTAATTGACACACCTTATACATTCTCCCTGGGGTGACTGGTGTGCGTAGCATAGTCAGGCAGATTCTCTTAAGACCAAAGTTTTTCAGAATAAACATGTGCTAACTTGTTCTCTACAAGGGTAAACAACGAGTCTTTGTCATTAAGGAAGAAATGTTTTAAAATTTTTGTAATCAAGCTGCCAGTACAATTCTGCCAGGCCTTTCTTATCTCATGGGAACATCCTTTGATAACAATGCAGTTTTGTGCTAAATTTCAAACAAATCTGGGCCACTGCAGGTTTGTCAGGGGTGGGGACGGCCATGTAATTATGTGCCTTCATTCCGTTGTCACACAAAACAAGATAGAATTCTTAGCATTTTCCTTTGACTTTGGGCCACTTCTTGAAACTCGAAACGGTGTGAAACTTAATGAAGTAGATTGAAATAAGAAAAAATAGTGTTCCCCTGCAACTACACCAAACTGATAAAAAAAAAAAAGGATTTTAAAAAGCTGCACTTACAAATCCCCCGGGTTTTGAAACCCAGTCCCATCTAGACGACTTATCATTGGGATAAAATCCACATTACCCAAAATAGCACTTCCGTCACCCCTGCTCAAGCACCCTGCTTTGCTTTGCTTTTCTTCAGGGTTCTTATCACTACCTGGCATTACATCGCATATTTGTTTATCTGTTTATTTTGTTTGTCCCAATAAAATGTGAACTTCACTGTAGCAGGTACTCGATATATCTTATCACTGCTGTGTTTTCTGCAGCTATCAGAGTGACTGACACAGTAGGTACTCAATTCATGTTTCTTGAATATGTCTTTTATCTAAAGAATATTTCCATATATGATCATTAAAGGAAATAAGAATTATTTTGAAGTAATTCAAAACAATAAGCTTCACCCAGTCATTTTTAACAACTGCAGAATGCATACACTCACTAGTGGAACTAAATCTATTAGAGACACATGGATATGGTATACAGGAAGACATAAAGCAAAGTGGCTATATCTCCGGGCACATGGTGAAGGTAAAATCAATATGTAGCACAGACTTATTTGATAAGTTATCAAACAGTATTTGAATGAACTGTTCAGGTAGCAGTTTAGTTTAATTCTGAGTCACCAAGTAAAACTTTGATATGTCTCAAAATAAACGCAATTCTGGCATAGAAATTATTCCATTCTACTGTACGTGTATGTGACCACTTTTTTAACGAGACAAATGATGCATTTGTCAAGCATTCATAATGGAAGATGAGGGTCCTAGTTCTAGGTTTGCTCTTGACTCCTGCTTTATTATCATATTGTTTTCTCCTTCTCCCATTTCTGCCACTGCTGTCAACTCTTATATCCAATGACCAGCTCAGCTTCGCCTTGCAGGTTCAAGCCTTTACACACTCACCTACTCTCTGGCTCCCTGGCTCAGCCCCTCAGCACCTAATTCCATGTACCCTTGGGGTCCTACCAGTGGCCTGGAGCTTCTAGAAGGCAGTCTGAACACAATGACCCCTACCGGACAGACACGGGATGGAATTTACCCATCTGAACACATGCTATGAAAATAAACTACTTCCTACAACATTAAAAATGACTGACGATATATTCCCAAATTACTTATTTTACCTGTGCAGCTCAAGTCCACTATCAGCATAGGAAGATAGAAGAAAATCCAGTTAAAATGTTCTTGTCGTGATAATATAATACTCAAATTAATTACTTGGTCATAAGAATTAACAAGCTTTCACAGCTAGTTCTGATTAATAAAATAACAAGTTCAATAATAGCTTGTATTGGGGCAGGGTGGGGAATGGATGGGGATGCAGGCCATTCAAACTATTCACCCCAAATTACTGGAGGATGGGGAGCATCTGAGATGTACCCAGGTATGATGTGTCTCACATGGTAAAGCAGTATATGTATTGCTTTTCCAGTCAACTGTTTAAAGCAATTTATTGGCTTTTAAACATTTCTAAAAGCAGTACATGCTTATTGTAAAAGCAAAGCCCAAAAGACCTCAAACAAAATAGAAAAGTATGAAGTAAAATATAAAAATTCCCCTTTCATTCCCCAGGAATTGAGAACTAACAGCTTGGAATATACTCTTTCCAGACATTGCTTGTAAACATGCAAAATGTTTTTATAAAAACAAGACCACTTTTATATGGCATAATCGCATTGTTTTCAGCAATAGTTCAGAATTATTTCTCTCTCATTTGAGTATTATGACTGTTTTTTTCCCCTCTCCACATATTAAGAGCAGGGGATAATGCAAGCATATGATACATTTTAGGTATTTTGAAAAAGAATTTCTCTTTTTAGAGAAGGTAATTGGAAATGTTCAAAGAAAATGAATAAAAAATATTGCTAGACTGAGTTTTTATCAGATTGAAAGCTGGTCCCTTTTTACTTCCCACTTATGGCCAAAGTTGCACATGCCTCATTCCTGTGAAATAATCAAATCCTCTTTGAAAAAAAAAATTTCCTCTAGGTATGTGCCACTTACTTCTTTATGAGATATCAAATTCAATACACTTGTTACTGAAATTATTACATGTTCCATCTTCCCCTGGAAGGAATCCCTACAAAAATATACATTAAAAATTTTTGACTTTGGTTTAATAACAGTCAAACAGAAAAAAAAAATCAAGATTCATAAGAACTATTTCCAGGTATATAAGGATTTTACCAACATCAACAAGCTGACAGCAATGATTTGCATTTTTACAACCAACTGCATTTCCTTCAAACTATTCTTTTCTCCTTCAACTTAAAAAAATATATATGATGGGAATGTATAAATACACCATTGTGCTATGTAGTATATTTTGCAGCTTGGTACCAATGACACAAGCAGCGAGTCAGCCAGTATGTATCAGGTATCTACTGTGTGCCACGTACTGGCCTTACAGAAACCAAGGAGAAGGTAAGTTTGTCCTTGAGCAGTTCCCTCTCTAGTGGGCAGAGTGGACATGCAGGACCAATGATAACACAATGGTACTTTGTCAGCTGAGCTTCAGGGAGTAACTAACCCTGGCTGGGGAAGAAAAATATTTGCAAATGGTGACAGATAAACCACATATCCTGAAAGACAAACAGGAATTTGCCAGGTGAAGGGTAAGGAAGGAACAGTGGGTAGCAAAGCAGAAAAGCAAGAACCTAGTTTCGGGGATGAGATGAAGAGTTTGGGGTGTGGGGGCCCAGGGCCATGTGAGTAGAGGTGGGTGATAACGTTGGTGACACAGGTGGTGGCCAAGCAGATCAGAGTTTTGTGTGAGATCCTGAGTTTTAATTTTATCCTGAAGGCATGGGCAAGATCATTGAAGATTTTGTCAAGAACTAGGAAGTAAATCCAACTGCCACTTAGTCCAAGTAAAATCAATTAAAAAAAAAAAAAATTCATGAACTCCAGCCCATACACGTGAACTCTGGCAAAATGCCTCAGGCCCTTGCTGGGGTCCGTGCACTGTTATTTAGACAAAAGAATAACAATCTCAACTATCTGGTTTCCCAGACGACAAAAGAAAAGAAACAGCACATGTCAATGGTTTTTTTAATTCTACATGAGATGATGGATGTTAACCAAACTATAGGTAAATCCAGTCATTATGCCGGACGCCTTAAACCTACCCAGTGCTGTATGTCAATTACATCTCAATAAAACCGAAAGAGAAGAAAACAGCAGATGAGAAGGGAGGGAAACGGGAGCTGCAACAGCAAGTAAACTGACGACAGCAAAAAGGGGCAGCGAAAGCCGAAGGCCTGAAGACACAGGTAAGAATGCAGGGGAGACAAAGCCGGCCGAGGATGGGGCGCTTGAGACCACCTGTGAGGTAGCCGTGAGGATTAAACGAGTTAATATTGATCAAGATTTAAAATTTATGGACATGCTAAATGAGTGGGCTGTTGCACTTCCACGCAGTGCCAAGTACACTCAGCCAACACGTATATGAAGACGGTGAGGCCCAAGGACATGCCAGTGCGTGGAAGAGGCTCAGCTAGTGTGTTTTCTCCTTTTCTGACTCCGAGTCTAATTTCTTTGCACTGTTCTACACTCTTTCAAATGTTAGAGTATGTTCAATTTGAGAAGGCGAGTAAATGTGACTAAATATATGAAAGACTTGCAATTTAAGAGTGATTCTCACGCAAAACAAAGTAAAATGTTGGGGTTAAGGGAGAGCTGCCTCATAGCAGCTGGCTGCCTGACCCTCTGCTGTTCTGGAGAAAGAGGCTGAACTATGGCAATGAGCTGCCCTTCCGCGCTGGAGGGGTGAGGGGCGGGCTTGCGGGGACTTGGGGTGCATGGGAACTCATCCCTGATCTCTTGAGTTTTCTTTGTTGCCAGGTCACATCTAACTAAATAAGCCAGAATAAAACCCGGGCAGTCCTCCCAATGTCTTCTGTTGACCTGTTTCATGAACAAGCATCTCTACCCTGGTCCCTCTCTCTCTTAATTTGTCCAAATCTCCTCCCAACACTCCAGTCCTTACTCTGGAACTGGATCTCCATGCTCAATCTCTATGGGAAAATGCTAGAGTTGCCTTAATTTCTTATTCTTGTCCTATTCCTGGGAGTTCGTACTGTCCCTTCACTTGCTCCCCACCTGCCATAAAAACATATGCCCTTCATATTATGGTCCCCGAATTAATAGGCCTCCACCAGAATTTCCAGCAGGTTTCCAGTCCCTGATCACCTGATTGCATATCCTAGTACAGACAGCTTCAAGATAATAAATGAGAACAGTTACTTTTCATGGACACTGCGACCAAAGCCACTTGGCTGTCCTCCCCAGAGACGGCCTTTGTAGTCAGGACAAATATAACCATGTCTCTCCTGAAAAACAATATTGCATGCAACCCGAAGGGTAAATTGTGTTTGGCTTTCCTTCTGCATAAAAGTCAATGGGAATCAGATTTGCCATGACCCGTGCCTCATGAGTTGGCAAATGGCCAAGCATTTCCTCAACCAGACATGCTTTTTATTTGTCGATGCAACGTTTTCCATGTGCGGTTAAGCTGTGCGTGTGGCTGCTCTCTTTGAAAATAAATAAATAAATAAATACACTTCTGTGCCTTAGTTTCATATCTGCAAAAGCAGAACTGATCATTTGAAATGTTTACATAATTCACTGGAGAACTGTGAGAAATGAGCTATATTTGTAAGCATTTTTGAAGATGAAAGGGATATTACTAAAGAATGTACAACATTCTTAAAAGAAAATCACTTAATTCTAGTCCTGCATTTAAAACATAGTTTCATGGGGACCTGACTTTGTTTTAAAATAACCCAGGCACCCAAAAGTACATTCAGAGTTTTTTTAGTTTTAAGGCTCCATGAAAATCTTCCCTGGAACTTCTAGGGACAAAGCCCATGTCCGTCAGCATAAGAGACACCTTTGTTTACAGAATGTTAGGGTTGTGATAAAACTGACACAAGCCAGGAAATTTAAAAGTTAACGGTGGTGCTTCCTCCTAAATGTATGCTGCACGGCTCCTGGTTTTCCACACAGTCTGGATTTTCAAGACAAAAGTTGGCTTTAATTTTCAACTCTCTGGCTTTTTTAAATTGGAGTCATTGTCACACGATTATTTAAACAAATGTCTTTGAACTTCCTTGCTTTAAAGCAGTGACCCTTAGGTTAATGAATGTTGTAAAAGGCTTATTGTTTGAGCAAATGAATTGGCTCCACCTCTTCACGTCTGTTCCTTCAGTGCCACAGACAAGCACGGTGGGGTGGGTCGGTGGGTCATGGTGATGACCAAAGTGATGCACGAGAAACCTGATAGTTTTACACCTCTACCATGCTGACTGTTCAGAGAGGTCAGGATTGGCAAGCTTTCCTTTTATTTCCTAATTAAAAATGCCCTTTTACAAGCAGTTAAGCTGTTTGTAAAAATAGATGGTTGTCGAATTTCCATTACTAAGAAAATAACGCCCAAGTAAAAAAAAATGCAAACAGAGGCACAGGGCAGTTGACAAATTAAAGGCAAGTTGGGTGGATGAAGTTCTAAGCGAGTCTCAGTTATCAATAGGGGACCCAGAGAGTGCCTCTCCACAGAAAGTAGATGAAGAAAATACAGACTTCACTGTCCCAGTAAGAGATGCCTCTTCATTTACAGGTCAACACAGGCCTCCAATAGGATACAGGAGAGCCTCTTTGTAAACGGTGCAAGATTACGCGATTCTAAATAATAATGTGCTTTTATCTTGGCAACAATCCATTATCTTAACAGCACACAAGGCAGTAGAAATCTGCTTTGTCTGAGCAGCTTCATCATATGTCCCTGAGACTGACAACGGGTCTCATCAGAAGTACATAATGAATCATCCAGGAAACATTTTTAAAAACATATATAGCTATCTCTTTTCTTCCATGGGAGAGTCCGAATTGTAAGTCTGGCATGGGGCTGGGATGGTGATAGATGGATGGATGGACGGATGGACAGACAATGTTTTAACTCCACGAGTAATTCTGATGGGCTCCCCACTGCTTGTCTTAAATGGTATACGCCCATATCATTTAACTGCCAATAAAAATTAATTCATAGTTTCGATGTAAGTATTAGCACACGATGAAAAGTACACCCCAGGTTTTATTTTCGGCCAGTGTATTCACTTGTCCGCTCACTGAACACATATCTTCTGCTAGGCTAAGCTATATCACGAGATGGGCTCATACAGAAGACAAGATCCCATTCTTGTAGTTGAAGCGGCACACATATAAAATAGCATTATAGTCACCTGATACGTGCTGTAATAGGGGGAGGAGAGTGTTTCACGGGAGAACACTAATTCTATGTGGAGGAATTACAGAAGGTTCCCTAGAGGAGAGGACACTTGAGCTGGTCTTATTCAATGTGAAGGCTTTTTGAGGTGGTGATGGGAGATGCAGCCAGAGCTTTCCATGTAGAAGGATCAACATGTTTACATGATGTGTTTCTGGGGTGTATTGAGAAGTACAAAGTGGCCAGACCATAGTACCTGTACGTGAGTGGACAGGGAGAAGGAGCAGGAGCAGGAGGTGGAACAGGAGGGGCAGTTAGGGTAGAAATACGAGGTGATCCCTGTAGAAGTGATACTATAAGCCAAAAAAAAAAAACCTACTTCTCAGGAGCTCTACCCAATACTGGATGCTTCATTGGTAAAAACATTTAGAGTTAAAACGCTCTGCCAATTATATTTTTTTCAAAAGATCCTCACAACCATGTTAAGTCAAATATTACAAAAGATTTTTGTTTCCATTAAAAGGTGTCAATTAAGTCCAGTGTAAAAAGCCCCATTTATCAAAATACTCAGGAAAGCAAGTTATCAAATCGTCCCTATACTTTAATATTTCAGGTCACTGTCAGTTCAAAATAATCTGAAACTCATTCTGAGACGTGTGCATGTGTGTGTGTGTATTTGGAGGGGGAGCATAAGGTGGAACAGGACCTATTTCTCCATCACTAAAAAGCAGGCCGCCTGTGGTGGGTCACATGGATATAGCAAATATAGCACCGGTGTCTAATAGTGGCTGTGACCCAGCCGCTCGGCACAGATACAGTTAGTGACGATTAAATCATAGCAGTGCTATTTGGGGTCTAATAATGTACCTCTTCTCTTATATACATTTGACAAGGAATGTTTAGCATCTCTTATTAGTTTAAAACTTTACATGTTAAAGTCTCACCAGAAATAGTTTTTGCCACGGTGGCGAATCTTCACTTAATATTTAATTTGCTTGAGATACACTGGAGGAGAAAAAACCTTCCCGACTAAGAAGTAGGTGACTAAACCTCTCTATCACTTTCTTCTTTGACCAGGTCCACATACTCCAAAAGGCTGGAGTATGTGACCCTTCATGTATGTTGTCCACAAGTATTCTTTTGGCTCTGTTCTTTCCTTTTCAGCTAATTTCCTTGGAGGTTTCATTCAGTCTCACAGCCTCACATGCCACATGGAAGCAGATAATTTCCAAGTACAAATTCGCAGCTAGATTGGCTTATGCAAGGAGAAGGAGAGAAAGAGGGAGAGAAACTGAGTTCTTACTTCTACTAGGTAGCTATTTCTCAGCGTCCACAACAGTTGTTCTCGCCCTGTTACATTTTACCCATTAGACGATTCTGGGGGAGTTTTTAAATAGATAACAATATCTTGACCCTACTCCAGGGACTCTGATCTAACTTGTCCAGCTTGGGGCCTACAGAATAGTATCTTATAAAAGCTCTCCAGGTGATTCTAATAGGTAGCTAGAGTTGAGAACCATCACTCTAATTCTTTGGAGGGCACAAAAAATTGTCTATGATGTGTCAACTGCCCTCAAAATGTTTAAAATCTGGTTGGGAAGAGAAAACTCAAATGGAGGGTAATCTCAGATAGACTACCACTATACCACTAAGTATACACTATACCACTAAGTATACACGGTGTGGTGGGTTCTGTTAGAGCCTTGAGAAAATGCAGGGCTTCAAGGCCAGTCAGGAAGACGTCATGAAAATGGGATATGTGCTGGGTCTTGAAACAGGGCTGGGATTGGGTTCAGCTCCCTCTTCCTGTCCACGTGCCACCCCAATCGAGAGCTTTGCAAGTGCATTTCATGCTTAGGAGCTTCCATTCTTGCTTCTTCCATCTGTTCTTCCTATGATTATGCCTTGAAATCATTAGTCCTACCATGTCGTTCCTCTTCCTAAAACCTGAGGCTCCCTGAAAGCTTGTAGAAAAGAAATCAAACCTTAGTCCCTTCATGATTAGCCTGAGGCCCCTGTTGTCCATATAAAATGTACAAGTGTTTATGCAAGAAACACTCATATTTTTTCTTACCCATGTACTGACTTCTACCTAATAGCATATTCAGATATGTAATAAGATCATCTTTGACATTGATCTTTAAAAATGAATCTCCTCTTGGAAAAACCACTCTGAATTAATAGAATGACATATTTGATTTAATTTCAAAACAAACCTATATTACATAGTGACTACATCCCAGGCACTGTGTTCAGTGCTGGGGAAGACACAAAGATGAAGACTCCCCACTCTCAGTGCAATAGGACGACATGAAAAATGCTGGATTGAATTTGGCCAATGTCAAAAAGAGCCGAATTCCAGTTTATAAATTACCCACTTCTTTACTGAGTGAGCTCTTACTTAGCCTCAGTTTCCTCATGTGTAACTTGGGGAAAATAATATTTACTTACAGAGTGATTGCAAGAATCAATGATGTAACACATGTAAAATACTTAAGTTGGTGCCTAGTAAATAGGCATTCAAAAAAAGTAAGCTCCCTTGTTTTCAAGACATTTATATTTAGTTCAACACGGTTTGCCTTTGTTACATGTTTGTGATGCCTTACTTACAAAATAGAATTTAGAAAATAACTTTTTACATATAAAACTCCTATCATCAATTTTTAATAATTCATGTGAAATCTTAGTTTGGATAAATAAAATCTCCATATTATTCTTAGTCTCAAAGATGTAATTGGATTCCAATCATTTCCAAAGCAGGTTTAAGTCCCAGCTCCCTTTTCCATACCTCCTTCATCACATGGTGATGCTAATGACCAATGAAATGCCCCAAAGGCTAGAAACAAAGAACAAGAAGAGGAATCCTGGATATAGATGACACAGATGTTTAATTCCTAGATAATCAAGTTTTGATATGTATGCAAATAAACACTTTGCTAGCTGCCCAAAATGGCTTTCTATACCTGGAAACAGGAGGTTGAGAAGAATACAGGTGAGGAAGAGCAAGGTGAAAATAAAAAGTAAAAATGAGAATGAAGGGATTTTAACAGTGCTTCCGAAATTTGAGCTATCAACCTTATAACTAGGCATCTGCTGGAAAATCTGTACTTAATATGACTAAGAAATACTGCATTTGATATTTCATTTTGAGAATTTGCAACGAGTATTAGCACAAGCAAAGAATTATATGCTAATTATATTAGCATGTTAAATAATCTGTTTGACACTGTTAAACTCAGCAATTTAGCCTGAACACTAAATTCTGTGTGTGTGTGTGTGTGTGTGTGTGTGTGTGTGTGTGTGCGTGCGTGCCCAGGGGAATTAATTAATATACTATGTCAACTAATTTACTATGGAATTATTATGCAATGGAATATAATTTAGAAAACTTCGGTTAGGAAGAGGGTTGGATGATTGATCTCTCTTCTTTGCCACCAGAATGCATCCTTGCTAGTTCTCCATATCTTTTCCAATGGTTCTTCTTGGTCCAAGCAAGCCGTTCCACAAGAATTTCTATGTTATCTTACGGCTATAGAAATCTCAGAATTCATTTTGCCTTTGAAAAGGTAAGTGGTTGCAAAGGGGAAACAAGACACTCAGAACTAGTTCCAATCATCTGGAAAAAAACCTCAAAAAAACAAAACCCAAAACTTTGTTTTAGAAACAGAGACTTTGTCCTGCTTTGCACACTCTTAAATCAAGTCTCTTGGTTTACTCTCAGGAGCTCAAAGTTGTTCTACAATTAGAGTAAAAAATACTAAGGAAATTTAGTGCCACTTTTAGAGTACTTTTATGTTTGAAAATGTTGAGTACTTTTATGTTTTAACATAAACCTATTTTTTCCTTTTGGCCTTTTTGTTTTAAAGAACAGTGATTTCTATAATAATATCATCATTTTGAAAACCAATGATCTTAAAAGCAGATTATTTATCAAATTTTCATCTTTCCCTTGGAAAAATATATTTATGTGAATCCTGTGTGCTTAGAAGTACTTATTTGATGAACCATAAAGTACTACTGTAGCACAGTGGGTTTCACAATAAATTTGAAGGAAAATACTGTAATTACTTATTTTATAGCTAATAAAATATTCAATAATTATTTTTATAATATAAGGGGCATTTCAGAGAATAAAAACGAATTTTTTTCAATTAAAAAGAAAATCTAAATTTTTATTAAGTCCATTCCCCTACCTCAAGGCCATTAATCTCCCACCCTAAGAATGCACACAAAATATATATAAAGTATATATTAATACATGCAAATGTATACATATATATTATGTATGTATATATGGGTAGATAACATTAAATTCCTAAAAAGTGTTATGGTTAACAAAATTGTAGATACTAAGTAGCAATCACGAAAGTAGGAATTCAAGGAAAAAATTTAAAATGTACTAAATATAGTTTTCAAACATAGTCAAATGTCCTAGAAAACACTCATTTCCAAAGCAAATTAATTCACATAAAAAGTCTGCTCCATTAGGTAACCATTCTCCTGAATCACCATCTTAAGTTGTTCGGGAACTTTGCTATGGCAGCCTGAGCCACTAAGTTAGAGATCGTCCTATTAAAGTTTTGAACCAGTTTGAAATAAAATCTTTGTGCTTACATTCGCTTATATAACAGCCTGGCCTTTATCACAATCACTTCAGTGCTTAGAAGCATGTTTCTCTGGGCCTGTTCTTATTGCCATCTGTGTTGAAAAGATTTCAAGAAGCATTAGAAAGTCTCTTTTCTCTACACCACCCCTTGGGATCTGCCACAGGCTAGGGGGAGAGGGGGCAGGGAAGCATCAGCTGCTGTGGGGTTTACTGGACTGAATGAAACGACAAAGAATATGTAAGGTAGAAAAAATTATGAATTGGGGGTAAAGGCCAAAAAAGCAACTGCATTATCTCAAATACATGGTTAGTAAGGAATTTCATGTGTGCACACACGTGCCTATGTGTGTGCTCATATCTGTGTGTGTGTATGCCTTTTAGTGGATTAAAAAGTCGCCATTGAATAGCTACTTAGACTAGTGGGTAACAGAAGTATTTCGAACCCAACAATTCCAAAATGGAACTCATTGTCTTTCCCTTAAAACTCCTCTTATTCTCTGTAGTCCAAGACTATTATCTTAGATTCTCAAACTAGAAACCCCTAAGGTCTGCTTCTATTGGTCTACTTCCCCCTGCCTCCTTATCCACTCATCATGCTCTACTGATCCGTGTCCAATGCATCCCTCAATCATATCCCCATCGAAACACCCACACCAATTTCTAATTTTACTCTTGGGACAGCCACCTGACTGCTCTCTGCTTATAATTGCTCACCTTTCCACAACATCATCTCACTGCTAGAGCCATCCTACTAGAGTATATATTTGTTCATAAAGCAATCCTGCTTCAATTTTTTGATGGTTCTTTTAAATAGCCAAATGCATTGAGTATTACTGTATACCAGCCATTGTACCAAAAGCTTTACACGTGTTTTTTCTTCATAACAATCCTGAGATGAGTGCAATTACTGTTGTCACTTACAGATGAGAAAACACATGGCTACAGAGTTTATATAGCTTGTTCATGGTCACTGGGATGGTAGGTGGTAGAGCTGGTTTTCATCTCAGATTATTCGATGCTCTTGACCACTCCATAGTAAAGCTTTCCTCAGTCTGGTTCCCAAAGAATTCTCCAGTCTCTTTTGCAAGGAGCTCACAGACTATGAACTTTTCACATTCAGTGATTGTACAACAAGGGTCAAAAGACTTTAAGCTATTGGGATGGAAAGTAAGGTGAGGACACAGTGGCTTTCACGGCTGCCACCGCCCCTCCCAAATGAATGTACCTCTTATGACCCACACATGGTAATGGAAATATCTTGATCTCAATCAAGAAAAAATTAGCCCAACAAATGCTACCGAACTTGTGATAATACTCTGTCCCTGTAGAATATGGAATTACATTGCAAAACATTGTTTTTTGGTTTTTTTTTTTAGGTATTAATCACATGCTTTGCCATTTTTTATCAATCAGCTTTGCCTCAGCACCTCTTTCCATAACTCATCCGATGAGAACCACTCGATGAAGGCTAGGTGGAGAAGTTGCAAAGGGACACAAACGCAGGGACAGAATAATGTAGACAGCAGTTGCAGTCACAGACTTATTTTATAAAGGACCTATTGAGTTGTTATAGAACTTATAAGAAATAGTCATATAAAAAAAAAGAAGGATAGATATTGCTAAAACTGCCCTGACATATTCCACACACACTGTTTGATAAATATTTTATTGTTATTTCAGGAAAAGCTTTTAAAGGAATACATAAGCCAGCAATTATGGGGAAGGGATGTCTCCTTCTCAGAGATGGGGAATGTCAGCTCTTGGCTGCTAAGAAGAGGGTGGGCGGGCTTACACTGGCTTGCTTGCTGAAACATGCACCTAGACAACCAAAGAGCCAGAGTGCCAGGTAGCAACTTCCTTATTTGTGAATAACAGAAAGGACACACAAATATCTCCTATGCAGCCTTCTGTGTGATTTGAGTAAATCAGAGGCACTCGGCTTATGTGTACCCATTGTTGTGTTTCTGCCTAACAATTATCCAAACCTCGGCACAGGAAGCCCTGCCGGAAGAAGTCCTCCCAACTGATGGTCCAATCGTTAGGGCTGATGCTCAGCTCTAAATTGCTAGCCTCCGATATCCAGGCCTAAACCCATTTCTGATTAGAAAAAATAGGCAGATATTCAACATCATTATCCTGTTTAAATTAAATTGGAGAAATTGCAGCGCTCCAAGTTAATTGGGTGTCTTGGTAGAACGTTAAGAATATTTTGAGGGGTTTTTTTTTTTTTTCTTTATCAGTACTATCTTAAATGCCTTCCTAATAGTCAATGCAAGTTATTGAAATGTGTGTGTGTGTGTGTGTGTGTGTGATGGATGTTCACATTTCCTTGCTATGAGAGGCTGCTTACATCATCAAAAATTACCATGAAAAGTGATCACTGACAGCCAATTAACCATTATAAGAAAAATGTTATTTCTGAAATACTAAAATAATGTAATTTAAAAGCCTTTTATTTCTCCACTGTATACATACCTACATTTGAGATTTCACCTAAAATTTGAAATGATATTGAAGTTGCTGCTTTAAAAGCCACTCAACACAGTGCATAAATATTCTTAAACATGTCAGAAGCAAAAGTATTTTATTAATAGCATCTAAAAATATAGATAAATATAGGTACAATTCGTGAAAATCATTGTCCCTCTAAGCTACACTTAACCATAAAGTAAATCCTAATCCTTAGAATTTTTTAAACCTACAAAAAGGCTGTTACAGTGATTTCATTCCTTTTCTTACATGGCCTTTAAATAAATACATGAGTCAGTTAAAAAAGGCATTTACTTGAATTAAAGTGATAATTCTGCCAGAACATCAGTACAATTAATTGTGGGTGGCAGAAGTTTTAAACGAGGCTAAATTAGGGATTCTAGTTTATTTATTTATTTTTTACTCTGCTGATGTAATTAGAGAAGCTTCAGTTGATCTTGAAATTGTGCCTTGTCATGGAACATCAAACCTACATACTTTTTTGACAAGCTCTATGGTATACTTTTTTTAATGACTAAAAATATGGGATGTAATGCAGATTCATCAATTCAGTCTCCTTCCTACTACTATAGACACACACACATACACACACACTCCATTATATTTATTCTGTTTTTTTCATAACCCTGAAATTTTCATCCCTAATATTGTAATGTTCCAATTTATTTCAATGCCCTCAATGTCAAAGACAAAATTAGTCATGGAGTTTGATTCCTGGTAAGTTATTTCATGAAAGAAGTCAAAACACTCCGCCTTCAAAATCTCTGCTTGCCTACGCTACCTGAGCCAAGGACTAAAATAGCCACATTTCATAAACAAATATGTTTTACTAAAAACAGGTGGTCTCATTGTGTAGAATGTGTTATAAATGATGCATCCTCTTTGCAAAGCTGACCGTCTCTCCAGGCGCTACAGGGCATTGCTACCAGCTGAGCAACCGAACTAATGAGTTTCAAGAGACAGAATCCATAACACATTTGGAATAATTCTGCATTTAGGGCCATAACACCAAATGGGGAGTAATCCCATAGTGTATATCTTCTAAAAGTTCAACACAGCAAAGAAAAAAGAAAAAGTTCTACATGAAAAGGAATTTTGTGCTAGCTATTTAATCGATATTAGAATAATTCCACAGTCATGTTTGTCTAGCTGTCAAGTAAAGATATTAAAAAGAAATACATTTTTAAGAGGTAGCTGATTGGCCACCAATGTCTATAGCCTACAATTAAAATATCAGAAGATATTGAGACATTTTCTACATTTCATCCTAACATGAAGACTAAGCATCAGACACAAGAATTTGTCTGCTATTACAGCGTGCACACCGTAATGCTGAAAAAAATTATTGTTCAGCTGATTAACTCCATGTACCTTTTGCCACCCCTTAGTAAGTTGTTTCATTAACTATGTGCATTTTTTACTCACTGTTCTCATTACAAAAGGATCAAACAGCACACTTCATGCAGCCTAAATAACACTGTAATCTTCAAAAAGGTGACTGTGAAATTATAATCTGCATTCGCAATTCCTGAACTTCAAGGTAAACACCAATGCCTTGTGGACAATGCAGCGGGGTTAACACATTCCATGGTTCCCGGTCTTGAACATTTAAATGCAGAATAAGACCAACACAGAGGCAAACTCTCTTTAGGGAAGGATGCAGACTGCAAATGAGCCCACAGGGTAGGGAGATTTCATGCCTGTTTTACCTACCGGCATTGTCCATGTCTCAGGAGTGGCGAGGCGAGTTCTGTAGCCTGGCAGCCAGGAAGCCCGGCTCTTCTCCTGGCTAACGAAGCACCCTGCCCTTCTGCTGATTGTCAGTCCTTGCTGGCACACAGAGCATACTTCATGCACTGTCTGCAGGAGACACCGCCAGGAAATTTATATCTCCAAGGATGACAAACAGCCATTAGCTCCATTACGGGCTGATTAAGAGAGACTGAGCCTATCAAGTGGATACTTAAATCCCCTGGGGTTTTCACCTCTGTTCTAAGCAAAGGAGAAAAAAAAAAAAATCACTGCAATGTGGAGTGTACAGCACATTTCAGAAGTGCACATGCTATGCAGAGCACAGTGCTTTTTAAAAGATGCCAGAGCAAACATGAGCAGGAAGAGGCACAGATAATTAAAAGGTAAAAAGGAATCTTTGAAAATACAATAAATTAATCCTTTCTTTGGGGCTGATCTAAATGAGGTCCAGCCTTTATCGCTGACATCACTGAATGACTGGACAACTTTTCAATTTAAAATTTTAAAGTTTTCTTGCTATTATTGTTGTTGGGGTTGAGCAAGGAAGAACAGATAAAACATTTTGAAATAATAACTACTTTTAATATTTCTGCTCTAAATAAATGCTAAGAAGCTGAGTATTGTCATTCCATTTTGGTTAATGACTAGTGTTCAGAATTTCTGCCCACCTAGCCTAACAGAGAAATTCAAAGGAATTTCACTAAATGTCAAGAATAATACAAGAAATAATGGCCAAAAGATGTCAGGGGGCTCTATAGTATGTTATAATCTGTAGCCATCTCAGTAAGGATCTGAGGAGCAAGAAAAATGCACTCACTAATACAGGAAAACCCATTTCACTTCTTTAATTTGGCTATGTAAAGATCACCCTCAAAGACGCCAAGCTGCTTATGATATGAAAGCACGAGGATGGGCAGAGTACTGAAGAAATCATGTGTCATGCCCTGTGGCTGTTAGGACATTAGAATCTGGGGACAGCATAACTCTTCTGCATTTTCTCAGATACAGTATAGGAAAATTTACAGTGGCCTCATTTGACCTATGAGACAGTAAGTCCATAGTAAAGTAAGACTCTACAGGTCTTTTAGTTTGACAAGTTTTTAAAAAACTGCTCTGAGTAATATTGTACCCTCAGGTTGAAAAGCAATTCATTTTTTTAGTATTTCTTTATGCCATTGAAATTTCTAGTGATGAAACAGTTACAAATTATTTAGTCTAGTCTTCCACTGCAACCGCTTCTAAGTGTTTTTGTTTTTAATATAATTTCAGGTTTTCCTATAGATTTGAGGTTCCTTTATTATTTAAGCAAAATACTTCATTTACATCAGTACTAATACAGAAATATTTTCCTTAAATTTGAATTTCTTAATGATTTTGCCCTGACATTTTTATCCCCTTTATTTTAATTGTCACAAAATTTTGAGGATATATCATTCTATTAATATAAAAAAATTCTTCACATTTAAAAAAAATGATTGGATTCCATGAGACTAAAATCACTGTGGCATCTATACCTCATCTACTTGTCCTGATTAAGACTGCCAACTACCTAAAGTGAGTGTCATCAGGAGAAAATCTAGGGCAAACTACCTTTTTAAATTTTTTTAAAGAGAAGAGTTAGGGAAATTCAAACTGTAAAAGGGAGAAAAAACATCATGAACTCTGAGATTTGGGGAAGGAGCAGCTAAGAAGCGTCATCGATTGGCAGTGCAAATTGAATAATATTAATATATTTATATTAACTTTGTACACAATTCAAAATGCGGCTTTTGATTATTTTTATTAAGATAGTCCCCAAATCACAAATGGATTGTGTTCCAAAAGTTTGTTTTGTTGGTCATTTGAAAAACACTTTTCTCAAACATTGATTGGGTTCCAAGGACAGGCAGTTAAATATTGCTTAACTCATGATATGATTTATATCCATAATCTCTTACACACAATTCTAAAATCCAGAAAGTTCTGAAAAACTTAAGTTTTTTTATTTTTAAGTTTGGTTCCAAAATGCATCTGTGTCACAGCCTGAATTGAAGGGATGTGAGGCTATTTAAAATCTTTACTTATCCCACTTAGAGCCAATAATCTTGTTTTGCTACAGAAATTTTAATGTTATAGGCTATGGGAATCTATTCAGACCCTGCTGGGAATGATATGTGATATGCAGTACAGGCATTATGTTACCTTTCTAAAATGCAAAAATTCTGAATTCTGAAATACACCTAACCCCGAGGGTTTAATATGAGGGATTGAGATCCTTCAGTACATTTTTACAATTTAAAAGGGTAGAAAATGATCCTCTCTACTGTTTTGCCATAGGATCCCCTTTCTTATTTAGGAACTCACTCTCTCCCTCCTTCAGCTGCTAAGTCCCCGAACACCTCTAACTATCTATGATATAAGGCAGGGCTCCCCAATCCGTGGACCAGTCTGTAGCCTGTTAGGAACTCGGCCGCACAGCAGGAGGTGAGCAGCAAGCTAGTGAGCAACGCATTCATCGGTATTTGTAGCCACTCCCCAGCGCTAGCATCATCCCTCAGCTCCACCTCAGATCATCAGGCATTAGATTCTCATTAGAGCACCAGCCACTAGTGCCAAAAAGGTTGGGGATAAACAAAGGATGGGCAACATTAAAAGAGTTCTAAAAACAATGAAACTAATGTTGAGTCTATTAGGGATCAGGATGCTTAAAAACTGCATAAGTCACCAGGACACGGCTGCTTTGTGTCTCCCCCACTTGCACCACTGTCCCTACCAGGCACCAGAAGAAGGCAATGTAAGGATGAAAAAGCACAGTGACTAGAACACTTTTCTCAAGCTCCAGGGAGAGTCCACTCTCTCCCGTGATTCAGACCCACAATTGAAAACGTTCTAGTTGAGAAATGCCTGAATATAAATGTTCGCCAGGCCCTTTATAATTGTCCCAGGGATGCTATATGGCATAATAGCAGCATTAATAAGCTGCTACTTATTACATGATTGACATCATATTTTAAATATGGGTTTAGTTACCATTGCTCAGCTTTCTTAGAATCAGACTAATTTGTTTGAGGCCCATGGTAATTTAGAGTGCTTGCATCCAAAATACACTCGATGCTATCCCATCCACAGAAAGAAGGCTATGACTTGTCACCATCTGAGATTTTCAAGGATGGCTTGCCTGACGTTGGCTGTAAGGTGATTGTGATTTCAGGTCTGACTAGCTGAGGTAGCAAGGGCAAGGCTACCAGTGGTACCCACTGCCTTCAAGTGTATTACCAAGCACCTGACCATTATCACATCTTTCTCCGTAAAACTCTATTAGCAACCCTCTCGTTTTCAATTTCAAAGAAGAGAATGTCTTGGCTTCCTAGAAAAGTTCTGCTTACTTCACATATTTCTTAACTTTTTTATGAGATGCTTTCACATGTTGGGGACACAGGCAAGAGCTGATGGCAACCATGCACTGCCTTTTCTGACTAAAACCTGAGCCCAAGTGGACCAAGAGAGGTTCAAACGGATACTGGGGAGAACAAGAGGCAGAAACATTTTTCTAAGAGATGTAACAACTCCAGAATCATAGGCTAAAAATATAATGAAACTAATGGTTTCAGGGAACCAACTGGGATCCTTCTCTACAAACTTAGACTCTGTTCCTTAGAATGAAAAAATTAAGAGAGTGAATGGCCCAAGTAATGATATTCCTTGGTCTGGCAAATCTCTTGGACACCCAGATCAACCCAGCAGACCTTCTCACTCTCTGATTCATCTAAAGAAATAAAGAAGTGCCAGAATATTGACTACCAATTAAGAAGTAGTAAAGCTCACTCCTGGTTCCTTTGGGAGCAGGTTCTGCTTGAAACTTTTTCTGAAAAGATTTTGGCCACTGCTTTTACAAGAAACAGCTATCGGATAGAGATGGTTTCAATGAGCAAAGTGCTTGGATTTATAACTCTCCTAAGTACTGAACCAAATCCCTGAACTATTAAAAAAAAAAAAAGTTCACTAGAGGAAGTATTACAACAGAGTATTTCCAGGAATATCTGGACCAAAAAAACAAAACAAAACAAAACAAAACCATTAGATATCTATCTAATGTTCTATTATCTGGAATTTAGGACAATACTTACTTGACATGCCTGTTTTCAATTATTCCTAACCATTCTCCTTTTGGGATTTCTCTTCTGGTGTCAGAGGGAAAGAGGGGTCTCCTTATTACTCATTAAAGTTTCTTTCTCTGCCCTTGTACACTGTCCTTCGATTATGTCTTCTATTCACACAGACTCAAAATAACATCTGACTGCAGAGGCCATGAACCATTTCAGCATACTCGGAGCTTTGCCTGGCATCTGGACCTTAATGAGCTTCAGCCGTCCGGCACAGTCTTTTGACATATTTGGGCTTTTGGTCAAGGTGATTTGGAGAGTCCATGCTTGGACACCGCCCTTTAGCTCCAAACACCTGGTGATGATAAATAAAATGTTAAATAGGTAAGTCACGGCTGGGCTTGAAAAGCTAGATAACCACTCGTATGAATTAGAAAGAATTAGAAAGTTTTGACCTTTTGACTGAGCACTGACTGAAGCTTCTGCTGAGGCCTGTGCTGCTCAAGGTGCTTTGAGGCCAGGCCCTTGGCTCCTATGTGATGATGGGTTTAAAAGAGCTCCACCTGTGAAAGAAGGAGTCAGAGCCAAGGTGAGGCTCTGCTGGAATGGGGATCCCTGACTCAAGAAAGGAAATTAAAAAAGAAAAAAAAAAAAGGCTTTTGACCTATTTCAAGAAGCTATGGCATTATAATGACTAGATGGGAATGGGGAGGATAACTCCTCATAATCAAGAACAAACTAAGCTCCATGCTGGCTCCCTCGATATTAGATCGTATGCTCCCCTTAAAATAGAGCAGGAGCCCCAGGATGTCATTAGAAGACCCGTTTCTAGATTGGGGAACCAGAGGCAGAAGGTGGAGCCAGCTCCACACCATGAAACTATTAGAGAGGGAGAAAGGAAGCGTCAAAACCAAACCAAAGAAGCAAATAAAAAAAGACCTTCCACTAAAAATGAATGTGCAAGCTGAATTCCAAAATTGTTTCAGATTGCTAAGACTTAAAAAGCAAGTAAATAAAATAGCCAATAAAGCATGATTTCAATATCGGCATCATGGAAGAGTCTCATACAGATTTTTAAAATAACTGTTTATCAAAGAGATAAGTGAAAGCAAGAGATCTATCAAAAACAAATAGAAAAACGTGAAATAAAAAAGGTGGATATGACACGAGGATAAATGGATATAGAAAATAACTTGAAAGAAATCTTGGAAATGAAAGAGATATGACATTTAGACCAACACAGATGTCTCATTAGCAATCACAGATGTCAGAAGACAAGATGCTACACTTAAAAATTATTTCTGAAAGCGAAGCTAAATTACAAGTCTAGAAACCAAAGCAGAATGATATATGCTTACTATTATCCAGATCAATTTATGTATCTCTTGAAGGATTTTTAAAAATAGTTTTCAGCAACTTTACATACACTTTATTATGGCCAATGCTCAAAAAATTATTGAGTCGGCAGCAAAATAACCAGGTCACGGGAATGTGGACGAAGGCATTTATCTGATTTGCTGCTGAGTAATTGGCAAAAGAGAGCTCCTGCCTCCATCCATCAGCCAAAAGGGTGGCCTGTTGCTTAAAGGGCGGTTATAGCTGCTTTTGGATGAGTCTATTGTTATAAAACTAGCAAAGAAAGGGTGCGACATTTTAGTTATCTGGATAGTATTGACAGAATTTGCTCCAGGAATATACGGACTGAATGAATTCTCTCCATAAGCCATTGCTTAGCTAAAAGCATGGTGGGTGCCCACCCCAACCAGATAGCAAGTTCTCCTCAACTGACAGATGGCTGGCAGGTGCATGCTGGCTTGACTGAGAGAAGCCTGTCACCCAAACTCATAAAGATGACTGTCTCTACCAGGCTTTAAGAAAGGGTCAGACTATTGTTTTCTAAGATGAGCAATCAAGGGCTGCCAACTGGCAGTCTAAGCAAATCTGGCCCACTAACATGATCAATTGGTCAGATCTTTAAAGCTTTAGGCAAGGCATATGCTCTCATTTCGCTGAATTCCCCACCACTCTCTATTATATTACATTGAGTTGCACACACCTATATGACCTGCCTGACTCCTGAAAGCATTTGTGCCCAAGTCAGCAGAATGGACTAATGACCTCTCAAATCCCTTCCAGACGCTCTATAACGAAAGGGTGTGACATTTTAGTTATCTGGATAATATTGAAAGTTAAAAAGGTTAGGCTCGGTCTTAATGAGCCATTCTTACAGGCTGGCAAGGGCAACATCACTTTGCAACTAAAATAAGTTTCGTCACGGGCTACCTTTCTAGGATTCATCAAACAAGATATCCTGGGCTCTGGGAGACTTAAATAGCTAAGTATTGCTTTAGTAACAAGACGTTTCTTAACTTGGATAATTCTTTATCAAACATGCTCAATATACAGTCTATGAAAGCAGGGATCTAGCCAGTCTTCATAACTCTGAGAACACTACTAAGTGCTTGGCAGTTGTTTTTAGAATGATAAGAATGACCAGATAAGTGATGCACGGATAAATAAAAAGCGTGGTCCAGGCAAGGCCCATTTTTAATTTCAGCCGTTTCACATTTCACCAACTAGAGAATCCCATCATGCCTAAAAAGTAGTGGTCACTTTTTCACTCATTCATCAATTTCCACCTAATCTCCTTAAGTAGCCCAATGAAAACTCAGTTTTCTCCTACCAAAGTACACTTTGTCATCTATTAGTAAACAATGGGTGAGTACTAATACTTCCTTAGCCTTCAGATAAATTGGAGAAATGATTCTTTTTCACCCTATCTCTTTACCCAGGCACTCACTGAAGAAAGAAGTGGCGGCCACCCTAGTTTTTCATCAACCCAGGACACCTATAGTGCGCTGAATAAACAGAAGATAATCAATAGGTGCCCTCCTGATTTAACTGGGGACTAAGTTCTCATACTTTTCCTACTAAAACCATTGTTCTAAGGAAGTAGGAGATAAGATCTTATCTATTAATTACTAGGGAGGCATTTCACAGGCTTACTAGTGACACCACTAAACTTGGCACAGGTAACAGCGAGTATCAATACCAGCCATCTAAATGGTTCTGGAAAGACTTGTTAGGCCACGCAAACATCTAGCTACAGTCTTGCAGGAGTATAAAGCTTAGTGATTCCTCAGAGATGGTTGTAGGAAATTCCTGGGAGCCATGGAGAAAAAAAAGAGGTAAACATTTGTCTCTGATACGAGTAGCAAAACAAGGATAACAATCAGGGTTTAACCAGGTTCTAACATAACAGCAGGGAAATGGGCCAAGATGGGGAAGTCCTTGCAGTTGTTCTTAAAGAAGTAATTAGCCATCCTCTGACTGCTTTCTCTACCTGATTCACAGTTCTGCTTTCGATTTGCTTTTCCCATTGTCTTTTCATCTGTGTTAGCTTCCTGTTGCCACTGTAATAAACTGCCACAAATTTAGTGGCTTATAACAGCCTAAATTTATTCTTGTAGTTGCAGAGGTCAGAAGTCTGAAATGAGTCTTACGGAGATAAAATTAAGGTATCAGCAGAGCCAAATTCCTTCTAGAGGCTCCAGGGGAGAATCCATTCCTTGTCTCTTCCAGCTTCTAGAAGCAGCTGGCATATCTTGGCTTACAGCCATATCACTCCAATTTCCATTTCTGCTGTTACATTGCCTTTTCTCCTTCTGATTTCCTTGCCTCTCTCTTATAAGGACCCTTGTTATTATATTGAGCTCAAAAGAATAATCCAGGATAAGTTCCTCAAGATCCTTAACTTAATTGCATCTATAAAGTCCCCTTTCCCAGGTAAAGTAACATATTCACAAATTCTGGAGATTAGATGTGGACCTCTTTGGGGGCCATCATTCAGCCTACCACATCATTGTCTTAACAAACTACATGTCACTAAGCAAGTCATCTTAATAAAAGTTCTCTCTCCCTGGGTACTGCTCAAAGATAGACAAGTCCCCCTCGCTGTCCCCCGGGTATACCTGAGATCTTGAGTGTTGGGTGGTAGGTAGAAAATGTGGTAGGTGGTGGGAAGGGTATCAGAAAGGGCACCAGGAGTGGGATACGTGCAAGGTAATTAAAGAGTATTTAGCAGGAGAAAAGAGTAGAGGAATTATAAAGGAGAATGTCAATATAATGGACTTCTAAGACTCTAACTCCATATGGCATTCAAAAAGCTGAGTCCGAGATGTCCCTAAGGCTAACACCAAAAGTGTTTAGGCCCGTGCTAAGAATTTAGATTAAGGATTAAGAATTTAGAAACCTTTTAGCAAGAGCACAGCTAAAACTGTGTCTTATGTGAGGGAGGATGGGGTATCGAATCCCCCAACCCCTGTATCACTGGCTCCCCATCAGGAAATACAGATAGCATAAGAGAAAGCTAAGAGTCAGAACTCTGCAAAGACGACATATGCAATACATCTTATTCTGACCTTGTGCGCCCGCACTTGGTGTGTGCATTGCAGAGAGTAGGGATTTCACTTGATTTTTAGGAAAATCTACAGGTACAGAATGATATTCACCTTGAGAAAAAGAAATCATATTTAACCATTTAATGAAAATGCACAAGGACTTCACTACTTTCCTGGAGGCCAGTATATGTTTTGGTACAACTATTCAAGGTGAAAAAGCAAAGTGACTGAGATACCCTTGACCTCCACAGCGCTCCTTAAAGGAGGGAACGACAATCAGCTCCTAAGTGCAGTTTTTTCATTTCTCAGAGGCTAGAGTGAGTAACTGTCTTCTTGGAAGTCATTCCTGTCCCTCCCCAACGATGGGGTTTTCTGAGATAAAAATGAATGTACTCATCTACTATATAGAGAGTGAGAACATAGGGGAAAACCATACACTAAGAGTAGAAAGAAAGATCTAGAGTCCAGAGCAGAATGATATGGTCTTGATATGGACACCAGGGGCAAAAGCAAAGGAAGGAAGGAAGCAGGAGTGAGAGCAGCTCTGACACCAATGGGACTTGGTGGCGCAGGACACAGGACAGAGACAGAAAGGGCGTGGGCCATCTGAGTGCACAGGACTGACTTGCAGCAAGTCCTCATAGTTGGATGCTGTGATTCTTAGAGAGATTTGGTATTTCTATAGAAAAGCCATTCACTTGATGAAAAGCTACTATGTTATCCACTCAGAAATGTTTGCTGTAAACGTTTATTACTGATACTCTGATCCAAACATAAGATAGCCTCTTTGCTAGAGAAGCCCAGGTAAATGGGAGCCTCTGCAACAACAATAGCTACCAAGAGAGAAACTTGGGAGAAAGGAGGACTAGCTTAGGTAGCCAGCCTCAGCTTGGAAAATGGAACATGTGCTAAAAAGACATGTTATCAAGATTGAGAAGAGACGAAGAATAGAGTGACATGCAGATCTGTTTTGCTGGGGACAGGAAAAGTATTTTCCATGGCCAGTTTTACAGGACCGATCATCAAGATTCAGTTAGCATTTGCATAATGCTATAAGATATCTGTAATTCATCTGAATAGTTAACTTACTAAGTTTGATGACTACTACACTGTGTTAACTTTATATAATCTCTGCAAACTAGATAATTCTCAAATATGCACTTTTTCTTTAAAGTACTATTTTAAGAGCCCCCAGTAGCTATTGCTTACATAAGAAATAGTTTGAACCATGGAAAAACTTAAAAGAAGTCTGACAGGAACAAACTCTTGTCTAAGTGAGTCTACCTATAACCCACCTACTCATAGACAGGAAGAGAGTAGGAAAAGGTTACAGAATTAACGTTAAAATAGTAACATTAGCATGCAATGATTCACCAGTGTGTTTATCTTTAGATGTCTAAATTAAGTAGAACATTCTGGCAACATTCTTTTTCTTTATTCTAACAGCATTCTTTCTCTTTTCGAAAACAACAACCAAACAAACTCCAGGCCTTTTGATGCAAGGCTTCTCTGGAGACTAGAACTAATAATGTAGGGCTCTGTTCTCTTGAAACTTAGATAAAAATTTAAATTTGTAATTTAAAAATGTGACCATCGAAATAAAATACACGGCATGGAAACGTTCAGGTAACATCAGTTTATCAAGACATTCTACAACACTTGCTTTGGGTGCATCCTTGCTCTGTGAACAGCTGAATTAAAAATATGTTAGCTCATCAGTCATTTGAGTCTGGAAACATTTAAATAATTAAGCTCCAAACCCAGTCAGCACCATAGAATGCTAATGACCCTGGAGATGTCCTGGGTCTTGTCTGCTCTGCTCAACAAATCAAAAAGCTATCCCAGAAGCAAGTAAATGTAGCATAAAATCTTCCACCTAGTAAATGTGGCACAAATCTCTCCATTTTGAGTTCGTGCTGAATAACGCTAGACTATCAGAAGCCTATCACCTACACGCCTTCCTTTACTTAATTAGCTTTTAGCGTGTCATTTGACATACTTGCCTTAGTTCATATATATTTTAGTGACCATCATCTAATTGGTCTTATTAATGACCATGAATGTCCATCCGTATTTTGTATCAAATGCGTCACACCTTACGAAGGTTTCTAAATTTGTTCTTACTACAAGAATCTAAAATTTGCTTGCTTCTAAGACCTGATTTGAAAAGGTGACAGAAAAAGACTGACTTTAGGAAGCCGTATGTTATTCATAAAATCATTACATAATCGTTTTCATTTCAGAATTTCTTCCCTCAGCTGATGTGTTTGCAAAGCAGCTCTTCTCAAACGAGCGGATTGGAAGAAGAGAGGCCCTACCATGTCAGACATCCCCAATTCACCCCACTGACAGCCTGGTTAATGAGAGCAAAGCAGGGCCAAGCACTTTGTAGTGGCTCCAACACAGCCTCCGTATACGGGAGCAGGAGCCAAGCCCGACTTGCCCAGAAGTGCAGGCTGCTGGCTCCACACCAGTTGACAGCAAGCTCTAGAGAATGCCCACGTGCCAGTCAACTCTGTCTAGCCAAGGCCAACGCTGAGGCAGAAGCCCAGGCTTGCTTCCTGGACTGTAATCAAGTCAAGGGCTATTCCTATTTCGCTTCCTTGGAGGCAGCAGCGACACTCCGTTTTCATTTAGAAGAGAATCGGGGGCGTTCAATCTATGCCAACCTCTGGGTCTTGTATCCAAATTCCACCGGAATAGTGGTCCTGGTTCTAAACATAGAGTTAACCTTTAATGGCTTTTCAGGTGAACATTTGTCAAAAACACACATATATTTTACAAAGTGATTCAAACACTCACTCACTGAGCACGGAAGCAAGCCGGCCACTGAGCAGAGTGATGGGGGCTCAACAGTGAACAGGCTGCTGCTCTGAGACGTCACAGGGGGGCGGAAAGATAAGGTAAGTACAAGTGTACAGACGGAAGTCCATGTCTAAGTATTTAAAAGTTATAAAATCAAGCTAATAAGCTATTAAGTAAAATATGTCCTATTCTCCAACCTTAACAAATACACCTTTATAATGACCTAGAACATGGTTGCACTGCAAGCTGGCTTCTGGTCTGAGGCCCGCCCTTCTCTGCCTATCCTCAGGTTTATACCCACACTGTGAGAACTGCATGCTACACTCATGTTCACATGCAACTGCTGTCAACGCATCCCGCAAACAGCCACCCCTAGGCCACCCCTGTGATCCAGGGGCAAAATAGCCAGCAGTTACCGTCGGCCTGTGGTTTCCTCATACGGACGGGCCTCGGGAAGCAGCCCAGCGGGCCCTGGCAGTGGGCTGGGGGCTGTTTGGACCAGGAATTCCAGGTCCCCAGGTACCTGAGGCATGGCCTCAGGTACCTGGGGACCTGGAATACCTTACAGTCCCTGACCTGTAAGGTAACTAGAGGAGGCCCACATGGGGCCCAGAGCGGGGTCACCCTGTGCCTGAGTGTGAGGCAGCGCTGGGGCACCATCTGCCTGTACGGGCATCCTCTGGGGAGGCTTTAATCCCATTTGACCTTCTCGGTCCTAGGTCAGAGGCCCATGGAGGTCCCTGCTGTGTCCTGTCTCCTTCTTGAACTTGCAGCCTCCTCAGCTCTGTGGCCTCTCTGTGCCATGTTCATGCTCTCTTGGGCACCCAGAAACCTTCTGCTGCTGTCACATATCTCTGGGCTGGGAAAGGTGGCCCCGGTGCCCTCCCGGTCCCACAAGGTTGTTCTCTGCTCTTGTGCCACACCGAGGGGTGGGAAACGTGACGGCACGCTCAGGCGACCGGCCTGGGACACCATGCAGATGTTTCTTTTCCTCTCTCAATGGGCTTTTGCAGGGTCACCCCGGAAAGTCCTGAATGTGTCTGAGTCTGTCTGCCTCCATAATTATCCTTAGACAAGCTTTTTCTAGTCTTTTATTTAATGCCAGGCCTAGGCTTTTGAAAGCCAAAAGCCAAGAGTTGGCTTCACTGTTCTCTGCATTCTGTTCTGTCACCCTTTCCTAAGGAAGTGAATGAGGAATATCCCAGCTGCCTGGGCTAAGGGAGATGTCACAAGGCCAAAAAATCTGTTAATATTTCAAAATATTATCTCCATAACTTACATAGAATTATCGTAAAAAATGCTGTCATTATATACAAATATAATTATACTGGCTCACTGACAGTGGGACGTAAATGTAAGTTGTTCTGGTAGTGGGTGTGGATTTATTCCATTTCATCCCTGTTCTCAGCCAATCAACCCAGTGACAAGCATATGCACTGGCAAGATGACCAACTATAGGGGACAGGATGAGGCCACACAACAGAGCAAATTAATCCACCCACACGAAGACATCATTATAGACCCTTCTTGTGACCTGGATTTCTTTACCACAGTAACCTCAGCTAAAAAGACACAAAGCTTTTTCTTTCTTAGATCTTCAGATATAACATATAACACAGCTTGTTCCTGTTACTAAATAAATAAACAATGAAAAAATAAATACCATTTGAAAGTCGTTGAACTCCTGGAGGGATATTTAAACCTAAAAAGTTTACTGAATAGTCTTTGCTTGGTGCTATTTCCTTCCTTTCTCTCCTTCAATAGCACCCACTTGTGATCGCAAGTGTATATGGACTGTGCAGCCCAGAAAACTGTAATTAGCTTCCTAACACCAACTTTATATTAAGTCATAGAAATAACATGCGGGAGATGGAATGCTATGTTCTTCTTAATTAGTGTCTTAAAATAACAGATGTAAGCAGCCGCACACTGATAAGACATTTGCTCCAAAAGTACATTTGGAGTTGGAGACCGCCACTGTCCTCTGAACCATTCAACCAGAAAAACTTATGTGAAAACTATGAGGGTTTTATGAATGTGGATCCTTCGGCTTCATGGTGATGAGTTCTTGAAAGGCATCACCAGCACATTTAAAGTTTTAATATCTTCCCAAATACAAGAAAGATTCCATAGTAAAAAATCAGTTTTATGAAAAAAAAAAAAACAAAAAACTATAGGTTTTAATGAATGTAAGACCACCCAAAATTCCAGTTCTTATGTAAATTACATCTACCTTCAAATAAGTAAATTTTCTTTAATCACTAAGCACTGGTGAACTGATTAGTTTTAAACTCTGTTACCATGAATTTTAATTGCTGAGCACAGAGTTTTAGTGACTATAATATTCTGCAGTAAACTCAACCTGGGCATGATTATTATATTTTTAAACACATTGTTAGATGAGGTTACATTTTGTTTAGGAATTTTCCATCTACTTTTATAAGTTATATTAGTCTGTCATTTTCCCTTCTGGCTTCAGAACAGGCTGGGATGTGTTTCATCATTTTCTGTAATATGAAGTGGTTGGTATAATATTAGTATTACGGGCTGAATTGTGTTTCCCAAATTCATATGTTGAAGCTCTAAACCCCAGTGCCTCAAAATTTGAAGATTCAACCTTTAAGGAGTGATTAAATTAAAATGAAGCCATTAGGGTGTGTCTTAATCCAATCTGGCTGGTGTCCTCTTAAGAAGAGGACATTTAAACACAAAAAGAGACACTAGGGATGCTGGTGCATAGAGGAGAGACCATGTGAGGACACAACAAGGCAGCTATTTGCAAACCAAGGTGAGAGGCCTTGGAAGAAACCAAATCTGCCGACATCCTTAATCTTGAACTTCTAGCATTCAGAAATATGAGAAAATAAATATCTGTGGGTTAAGCCTTCCGGTCTGGTGTTTTGTTATCACAACTTTAGCAAAGTAATACAATAAAATGACTTGTTCCTTAAATCCTGAGTTGAACTCACTAGTCAAATCTTTTGGGTCTGGTGAAACATTTTGATCATTGATTCAAATTAGTTAATAATTAGAGGACTTTGTAATTTTCTATTTCTTCTTGTGCCTGTTTTGGTAAGTTAAATTTTTTAGGAACTTGTACATTTAATCCGTTTTCAAGGTTATAGAAATCAAATTGTTTAAAATATCCTCTTGCTATCTTTTAATCCCTGCAATCTCTACAGGTCTGTTGCTTTTCCATTTCTAATATCGTTTATTTTCGCTTTTCTTCTCTCGCTCATGGATATTTCCAGATGTGTCATTTCCATTAGACTCTTCAAAGAACCAACTTTTGACTTCATTGATTTTCATATATTTGTTTCTTGTTTCATTAATTCTTACATTTATCTTTATTATTTCCTTCCTCTGCTTTCTTTGAGTTGATTCCAGGAAAGTCTTATTCTGAAGACTGATATTTGGGAGGTCTCCTGTAAATTAGTGGTTTCCGAACTCTGCTCTGCAAGTCTCTGTGATATTTCTTGGTGATGTCTCAGACATTACCTGTCTCCCATTGAGAAAGCTCAGCTATTTTAACCAAAGCAGCTCTACTTTTATCAGTTTTTCATATAAGACTACCATAAAGTTTGAGGGGAAATGGTTGCATTTTTTAAAAAAGAAAATGTTTTTAGACATTTGAAGACTACTGAAGGACTGAGCCAATGAGGTCTATTTCTCCCATGTCATGTACCATTAGTACTTATATATGGCACAGATTTCTATTGACAATGTAGTGAGTTACTAAGTACCAATTTATAGCTAGGAAAATCTCTCCATATCTGTCAGTGTCAGAACCCTTCTAAGTTGGAATCCTGTAATTCTATCTCCACTTATAAGATCAATGATCTTAAGTATAAAAGGATTTAGAAGATCTTTCACTGCCAGTAATATTTAGAAATCGTGCTGAGTATTGGACTAATTTTTTACACTAAGTAACCCTTAGAGTTCCTATGGGATGGATGAAAGAATAGTGTTTCTCAGTTTCAAAACAACGCTCTTGCTTTCAAATATTTCATTAGTTTGTTGAATATCTCTATGAAATAGTATTCCAGCTTTTCATAAATAGACTCCACACTTAATCTTTTAATTCAATCTTGCATGAGTTGCTAATAGGCTTTTGGTACAGTTATCTCATTAGATCATGGCCTAAACTATTTCATGTTACTGAGAGATGAGTTAAAAATAACATCAGATTGTATTTTTTTTAAGTATAAAGCTTTGGATGACATTAATTCATCTAATATATGTCTTCGATTCCATGAACAGAAATAATTTATATGATCGGGTGCAAATAGTCTATGTTTCTTTAATGTGCCGTATTCATTGTCAATTAATAAAGTGTGGTTTCTTGGAAAAATAATTAAAAACTCAAATGCTATAGGACTGAGTCTTAGTTACAACTCTCTCTTTTTACACTTGCAGCTAAATAATTTGATTTAAAATTTAGAATAATTATCATGACTTGCCGCCGTGGCAAATACATGATTATCTGTCTTCGTGCAGATGATGTAAATTTCACAAACCAGGAGCAGTTAATTAGCTAAACCTGCTAGCTAATTACCATCAGGAAAAAATGACTCAACAATAACAAAAATCTCAATTGCTGATTGGGACAACCTTTACTATTGTAACACATGGTGCTAAACATCGTTGAATATGTGTATACTTTCAGAACTTTTGAGATAGATAGATAATACTTCATGATGGACTCATGTCAGGTCTACTCACAATCAGACATGTCATGGTCTCTTTGAGCTGCGTGGCCGATTAATACTATTTACCTTAAAATTATACAAAATAAAACTTCTCTTCCATTTTATATGATGTAGAAGGCCCAGGTCTCACCCAAGCACATGATACAGTGTTTCCAAGGTTTATGTTTCGTTTTAAAGAAAAAAGAATCTGTTCTTTCCATGGCAGCATGGAGCCCCAGCTTAAAACTCCGTTGCTGGCTCATCCACACCCCCGTTTAAACATTCAGGACAATATTAATTCTCCAGTCAAATCAACATTTGAAACAAATGACTTAAGAAGTCTCATTCTTTCACATCATTGTAAGGGGCTGGGGGACAGTCACTCATGCAGTTCATTCACTCACAAACATTTTTTGAGCACCTATCAGATGCCAAGCCCACCGATAAGCGGGGACGAATCCTGCCTTGATGGAGCTTGCTTTTTAGTCCTGGTTCTTCTCTTTCAGAACCCAGTACTCCCAAGAAGGTGTCCTCAGCCTCCTGTATTGCTCCCTGAGCTTTAAGGCACCTGTGCTGTAACCTGTTTGGTAAGAGGCTCTAGCAACTCTGGTTCTGAATCCAGTTCCCCACTCCTTAAGCCCTAGGTTAACAGTGAACCTGGTTTCCTACTTCCAATGTGTTGTCCCTGTCCTGTTTGCTAGTTGGTTTCTACTTTGAACAAAGATTTTGATCAAGTTAAATTAATCTTACCCTGAGACTTAGAGCTGGCTTCTAACCCCTTCCTGGGGGCTGGCATCCTGCTCCAATGGACGGACCTGCTTCCCGACAGTACTTAGCTGGGTTTCCAACATCCTCCCCACTCAGCTTCCCTTCCACTGTGCTCCACCTGCATCTTGGTGCAGATGTGGTTCCCGCCCAGCTGAGCCCCACTCTCAGCCTCTGCAGCCTGTTAAGACTCTTTCACAGGTTCCCCTCGGTATATAGGCTTAGAATCCAGGCCTGATCCTGCCTATCTACCACGCATAACTGCTGATCACATAGTCATGTGTTTCTCCCACTTAGGTTATGATGGGCAAGTCTAGAGAAGTGGGGCTTCCTTTATCTGGGCATTCCTCTGGTCTGGAAGCAGGAAATTTCTGCCCCTAACCCAGCCAGTCCCTCTAACCCTATACTCATCCTCCTCATGAGAGTGGTGGTGAGTATGATCATCCAGTCTGACAGTCACTGGGCAAGGTTTCATTGGTGACGAGGTCACTGTGCCGACAGACAAGACACATTTGCCCATTTCTTATATCATGTAGTAGAAATTGACCAAGGATTGTTGGATAATTACTTCAAACCCTACACATTATTTGAACCTCCTGAGGTTTTCCAGTCCAGATGAAACGCTGCCTTAGGGTCCCCAGGGAATGACATCAAGTAAAGGCAGCCTCTTCTGGTACCATGACTAGAGGTAATGTGATGCCTTACTTAAATCAGGCACTGCTTGTTCCGCTCTTTACTTCTTTTCCTCCAGAACTGAGGCCACTTGATCTTCCCTTGAAGTAGTAGCTGGGACCAATTGTTGCTATACAGTGGAGATACTCGGATGCCTCGTCCCATAGTCTGAGATTCAACACTAAGCCACTTTTCCATTGATCTCTGTTCATATCTGGGCCTCCAACTTTTGTCCCAGCTACCCCTTACCGCTTTGACCCAAAGAGCGGATCTATCTGGACTCCAATTCTAATAACTGGCTCCTAAGGCTAAACCCCTTGTTTGATTACCTGCCTACTAGTGTATTTTTCCACAACTGGTTGTTCAATTTTGCAAGTTCCCCACCCCAAAGCTTTGAAGCTTAGTCTGGAAGCATATGTACTTAGTACATGTTAGAGGCAAAATATTGATTGATTGATTGATTGATTGATTGACTGATTGAAAAATACCTGGACTACCACAATAGATGTCAGGCATCATACCCAGAGTGGGACCTAGAGTAACCAGAATTCCTTCAAAGAAGGACTTCCAGGATTCTGAGGGGGTCTAGAGGGTAGGCACTGTGTCTTATTGATTAATCTCTACAACTCCTCTGCCTAGCACCACATCTGGCACCCAGGACGTTCTCATAAAAATCTGATAAAGGAATGGATTTACAAATGGCAGTTGAGGCCCTTTTAGCCACTGGCAGATGCTCTCCCTGAAGCTACCTGTCTCCCTGCCAGCCTATTTATTAGCTCTGAGGACCTCCCACCCCAGGACTTCCCACTACTCGGCTGCATCAAACTGCCCTCATTACCATCTCCAGTGAGAAGCATTACCCTGAAGGGAAGAAAACTAATCTTCAGTTTTGACCCCCTACTACTTAGCCAGTCTCTTTACATGTCTGGCTTCATTTAATTCACATTACAATCTCCTTGAGGTCAAGAACCATGTCTTTTAAAAATTTGTATCCGTAGCACTTAGCACAGTGTTTGAAATGTATGAAGGTTCAAATTCAAGAAACACTTGTCGAAAGAATGAATTAAATTGTACAGCCAGATTTTAACCTGCTACTATCTACTTTAGCCCATGCTCTTGCCATTATGACATGCTGTCACCTTCCAATCAAGGCAGAGGTGCCTTACGGCTCTGTTAGTTCTCAGTTCGATGGTATTCATATTCTACAGTTCTTGCCCTACTTTTGTGATTGAGCAAAGTACAAATATATCATTGTGTCACTTGGCAACTTTGGGATAAACCTTGGGAGTATAAACCAATGTTCTACCAACTTCAAAAGTGAGAAGGATTTATTTTTCTCTGTAGATGGTTCTGTGCAGAGGACAATGTGAGGATAGCTGCTAGCGTGCATTTTTGTAATCCATCTCTGTGTGGTATGGCAGGTGTTTCATTAACTAAATCTGTTTAGTAAAAAATATTGAATCTTCTCAGTTCACAGAGATGGAAAGATTGTGGAGGAGTGCTCTTTGTGGCTACTGTGAGTCATGGTGAAGTCACTGGCACCTAAGTGGCCCATATTCTGACTCTTATGGCATAAATAGTTGATACATAATTGCATTCAAAGGCAGAAACAGAAGTTTACTAACTCCTAAATCCTCTGAGAAATTTTCATATCCAGAATAGAAAGATTCAGTATGGTGTTTCTAATTCAAGTATGTGAATGTCGACTGCATGTTTTAAGTGCAACAGAGTTTGAAATTAAAGTCTATCTGTGCAAGCTATTATTTATATATTGCTATACTTTAATTCCTTGTGGACTTTTCTCTTTCAGCTGAATCCTTCAACAAAATCTTGGCAAGGCCATCGATTTTCCTATGCCCTTTCTTCCACTGCTGAATACATCAAATACCTATTTAAAGAAAATAAAATATTTTTGTTTAGCTAGATAATTTGGAGAGCTGGACATTGCCATATTTAACAAGCAGTTTTTGATCTTGCCCTTATCCCTTAATATTATATTATAAGCACATTCCATGTCATTAAAACTGTTCATAAATATGAATAATACTTTACAATTTCTATTTACTTATTCATTCCTTTATTTTTGGATATGAAGATTATTTCCAAGGTTGTTTGTTTGTTTGTTTGTTTGACTAATATAGGTAACACTATGATGAAGATCATTATCTATCCATATCTGATCCTTCTTTACCAAAAAGTTTCAGAAGTCAAATTGCTAAATTAATTAATTAATTAATTAATTAATTAATTAAAAGTTTTTAAGGTTTTAAAACCTTTAACAGCCGAATCGTGTTCCAGGTATCTGTCACTGAATCAAATTACCTGCCTCCTCTCCTCCTGCCGGTATCTATTGTCTGTACCTGATAATTCAGAACTTAATTTTCTGTTACTTTATTTCACTTCTGATTCCTTCTCCTTATGGCTCATTTCCTAGTATATTTTGTAATTTTAATTTGTGAGCTCACGTTCAGTTGAGCATTGTGTGGAGTGGCACGAAGCTTGGGCTGAGGTTCCACTGCCGGAAAGGATTTGCTTTGGATTGTACAGGTACCCACAGTGCTCTAACCCAGATCCACTTTAAGTTATTTGTTTGGCCTGGCATTTATAGACCTAAACAAGTAGCATAAAAACAAGGCCCAACCTGCATGAAGTTGGAACTGTGGTTATGAATTTCTATGGAAGGTCTTTTTTCATCCACAGCTTAGGAGGAAGGAAAGTCTCATCTCCCTTTAAGGACATTTCCCCCCACTAGTTTTCCCTTTTACTAAGGTGCAGCCCTTTCTCCAGAATTTATGTCAAACACAAGATCCCGGAGCCAATGCCCTGGAAGCTGCCTTCACGTCTCCATGTCTAATGGTGGAAACCAGCTGTGTTCACTTAAAGGGGACTCGGTGGTCAGGCAGATGAGGGGAGAACGGCTCATTACGGTCATCTTCCACCTTCCACTCCCACTTCCCAGGTCAGTGAGAGCCATTCTCAGGGCTTAGTCTATAGTAAGTGGTGAGAAAGCAGATGACCTCATCCCCTGTCCACCTGGAGACTAGAGAACTTCACCCACGGCCCCGGAACGTTGATAAAAATTGGCAGTGGCTTCAGTGTCGATTTATGACGCTGGTGTCCAACTCCCTCTGGCTTTGGCCCTGAGGGATTTCTCACTTTTTTTTTTTGAAATTTCAGCTAGACATTTAAAGGGATATGTCTATTTTTGACCCTCTGGTTTGCACGTACTCTGTAATGGAAGAGTTTTTCAGGATCTCTAGTCTGCTTTATTGCCATAAGTGGTCCCATCTATCGCGTTGAGACCTCTTGTCACTCTCCTTCGGTTTCCAGAAGTGTGAGCACTCTCTTCACTCTGGGCCACTTCAGCATTTATGTGGGTGACCTTTCCAACGCCTTAGCCTCTCGATTATTTGAACTTCTCATGTTTAGTGACCTTTATCTTCCCGTTCCTTCAGCCACCCACACTATGGGCCTTTTTGACCCCATCAATGGCACCACCTTTAAAACATTTTAATTCCCTCATGTTACTCTTGAACCACAATCTCTTCTATTTCCAATATTCTTATTCAATATTCTTCTTGTTCAATTACTTCTTGACCCATGATTTTTTCTGTCTGCTTATCTATCATCTTCAGTGGTCCCTTTCCTCCCTATCCAGTTTATAGCCGAGACCATACTTCACCACTCTCAGTCCACCTCCCTTGCCCTACTGCCCTTCAGTTGCATCTGCCTGAACAAAAAAAATAAATTTTGTGAATCCAAGAGTCTGCCTTTTTTACACCTTCCCCTGAGCTGCTGGGAAAATCCACACAAGCCATGTAGATTGTGTTTCTTATATTCAAGGTGTCTGGTTGCTCTCAACTGCTTAGCAATTCCTTTAAGTCTCCAGAGGTAATTCTCTTTTCTGTGATAGACAGCGATCATTTCAAACCATCTCCAGCAAACTGGGACTCTGTCCACAGCCCTTGCAGAAGAAATGGAAGCCGTTAGAGAACTCTTGCTTTTCTGCTACCTGATTCTGACCTAAACACATTATAGTAGGCTGCCTTTTAAGAGGGTCCCTATTGATCCCCACTGCCTAGTAGTCACACTCCTGTGTGATCCCATCTCTTTGAGCCTGGGCTGGACCAAGTCACTCCCATCCAATGAACAGAGGCCAGCAAAAGTGACGGGATATCACTTCTGAGATTAGGTCACACCGAGACTAAGACTTTCATCTTGTTTGCCTTCTCTGCTTTCTCTCTGGCTCGCTCTGCCATATTGTGACCTGCTCTATGGAGAGGCCCAAGTGGCAAGGAACTGAAGTTGGCCTCCTGAACAATTGCCAGTGAAGAACTGAGGTCCTCAACCCAACAGCTCACAAAACACAGAATCCTGCCAACAACCCAGTGAGTGCACGTGGAAGAAGATCCTTCCTGAGTGAAGGATGGAAATGACTATCAGCCCTGGCACATATCTTGGCTGCAATCTGTGAGCATTTTTGAGACAGAGGATCCAGCTAAGGTATGCCTAGATTCCTGACCCACATAAAAAACAAAAACAAAAAACAAAAACAAAACAAAACAAAAAAACAAAAAAAACAGACGCATTGTTTCAAGCAGCTACCTTTGGGATAATTTGTTACACAGCAATAGAAAGTGAATATGCACACCCACTCTTCCTTCCTGCCATTCCTCTTGCTGTAGTGATGGAAGAAAAGCTTCTCCTCTGGTCTAAAGTAGATTCCATTATCAGTAGAAGGGGTCCCTTCCCCTCTCATCCTCCCAAGTCTTGCCGTGTCCCCCACAAACGAGATTCTTCTCCAAGATCTTGCCTGACTTGTGGGCTCCTTACTCTTTCTCGTTACACTTGTCCACTTGCCTCTTTCTTTGCCTCTCTTTGCCCTGAGAGTATAAATGAAGTGAAGGCAAGAGCTAATCCTTTCCACTGTTTTATCCTCAGTTCCCACCATCATCCTGTGAACATAGACGGCCCTTGATAATAATATGAATATGTCATAAATGAATATTAAAAACACTTTGGGGGAGATACTCTAATAAAATTTATTTGGTCTTGGTTAGCACTACCATGTCACCTGCTTGAAATGGTAATGGTAATGAAAACCTAGTTAAAAACTATACATATAAAGTCATTTGCTGAAGTTTTTGCTGGGTTTTGTTGTTGTTTCCTCTAAAAACTCACCCATCCCCCAAATGAAAATATTCTCTTTTCTTCAACTAGGACCTCCCTTGGCCAATAAGGCTCCTTCATGCAAAACTTTCAAAGGGTGCCTTTTCCTCTTGGCAGCTTGCCCAGCTTGGCAAGCAGTGTACAGGCTGGATTTCAGGCCGTATTCTTTCCCATGGCCATGCTTTTATTTCTTGAACAACCTACACATCCTTACATTGCTACCCTGCTCAACCCTTCTCACGGGAAAAGTCTAGGGCCAGGTATTTGCTCTCTCAACTGCTGGGCTCTCTTGCCTCCCTGAAGAAAGTCAAGAGCCGACGACAGTTGAATTAAACTAAATCATCCAAGAAGAGGGGAGATGGAGGATGATGCTTTGCATTGAAAAGGGAGACCAGGTAAATCTGGCTTTGACTTCCCTACTCTGGACCGTGAGGATGGCAGGTCTGGGGGCTCATCTTCTGCAGCCACAAGCCCCACATGTGACTGCAGCGGTTGGTGGAGGAGCAACAGCAACGGTAACCACAAAGCGCAGAGGACAGGCTCCTTCCCCTCCGTGTGTGCACAGCCGCTGATGTAACCCACTCAGGGGAAGGGGCCTGGCAAGTAGACTGAGGGTGGCAGTCTCACCAGTGCTGGAAATAAATGAGGGATAGAGTGTCTTGCAGCAGACTTGGATTAATTTAGAGAGATAAATCATGAGATCTTACTTGCAGTCTGTTACATAATAACATTATATCTACATCCATGTTTCCCTCACCATACTTCATATGTATCCCTTGTTTCTGGCTGCACTTTTTAAACCTTTGCTGAGGCTCTGATTATTTCATATTCAAGCTGCTTAAATAGGTGCTTCATGGCCCTCCCAGCAGCTCTCCTCTCTGATATTTTCCCTCACCTATTATGATTACCAGATTAATCTCTTATAAACATGACTGTTCGGGATATCACTCTGGTACCCAAACATTTTCAACTGCTCCCCACTGTTTAGAGGCTGTAGTTCAAAGTCTTAGCCTGTGGTTCAAGGCCTTGCACAATAGAGTCTCAATATATCTGTTTGGCTCCATCTCCCTTCCCCTAACCTGTGATTCCTGCCAATCTGAAAATTCACCTGGAGCTTTGTCACCTAGTGCCTCTGTCCAGCCCATTTCTTCTGGTTGGGTTCCCTCCCCCCCACTTTTTTTTAAAAAAATCAAAATCTTGAACACATTAATGATTAACACATTAACATTAAAATTTTCTCTTCCCTGAAAGCTTTTGGGAACTCCTTTAACCCTTAGAGTCCTTTTCTCATCTTTCATATTGTTTTTGATCATAATTTCATTTCCCTATGTTATGTAACATTTTATTTCAAAATGCTGATGCCCTTGACCATGAGTTCCTAGGGATGGGAACTAGAAGAAGTTGTCTACTTTTTAGTTTCTTCCACATTGCTTAGCAGAGGGTTTTGCACAAAAACAAAAAGAATATATTGGTTAATTGATTGATTCTTTCTTTGACCAGAAGATCCACCATTACAAAATTCTTGGTGGACTTAAATATGACTTTTTAAATAAAAAATTATTTTTACATTCCATTCAACTTCTTAAAAAAAAGTTCACCTAATTATAATGTTTAATCACAAACTCTGAAATGTACACCTTATCAAAATTAAAGGACCAAAATATATAATCTGACATAGAAGATTTTTGCTTTGTGCATGTGTGTGGGGAGGGGGGGGGTATAATGTTTTAAGTAGAATATACCTGTGTTACAGAAAAATTGGTCCTCCTCAAAGAATTTTAGGATATTAACTTTAAAAAGAACAAATATTACCTCTTGTAGCATATATTTTAAAACTGAAAAGCTAAATATTAGAAATAAACCTTTCACTTGAAGCCATTTTGGGTAGTAATGAACACTATTTTAAAAGTTAATAAATTTAAAATCTTAAACATTTTGTTTTCTTATACTTTTAAGCATAGGCCCTTTTCAAATGAGTATAATTCAGCGAACTTCTTTTTTCAGTAATAGAAAATTACCCTGTGACTTGTAAAATATGTAATCCAAAAGTACAGAAGAGGAGAGCCCTTCTGAGCTGTCACAAGAACCTAAGGTCATACAATAGCATCTCTTAGTAGTTTCCCCTGGGTGTCATATGACTTAGAAAGAAAACCAAGAGATTCAGGCTTGGATTGCAAAGCCTATCACAGAGTAATCTAACGTGAAGACAGCAAGTTTGAAGATGCTCCAAATTTCTAGCCAAGACAAAGAAAAACCCTATGGACGTATACGTAATAACATCTACTTTAGCTCTGTTGGCCATCAATTTAAAAGACATTCAATTTAGCCAAGGGCATTGGCTTTCTCTGACATATCTCATTTCAGAAATAAGATTATGCCCCATTAGCTGTAAACAGTGACTCTTAAAAAGTTTCTAAAAACTTTTTGAACATTTGTTCACAGACTGGACACAGACTGTTTTCTCTAAATTGAAAACAAATGTCCACTTAGAAAGACTTAATGTACTTAAGAATCAATTGTATTCTGAAAACAATTTAGCCCAAGAGGGACTGGGTTTTTATTTAACAAAACAGTCCAATAATGGTTTTAATAGATTAGACGATAAATAAACACTAAGTAGTTAAAAACAAAAAGTAATTCATCTAATATTGCTTCTCAAGAACTATAGTACTTTACAAGAGAAAAAAATTAAAACCACACAGTTATAAGTACATCTGTCTCTTGAAAAGACGCTATTAAGTGCAAATAGGGTCTCCTGTGTCTAACGGACAGGACATTTGCTGATCAGTATAACCACTACTCCATCTAGTGCCCAAACTGCAAACAACACCTAGGAAGAGAGTTTTCTCCAAGTCCATCTTTCTAAATGCTATTTTGCAAACTGGTGTTTGAAAAGTAGTTTATTACCAAGAATATAAAAAACAGATTGTTTATATATAAACTATTCATCACTATAATATTTTCCAGTTACATCTAGCCATTCTTCATAGATAAAGAAGAATCTGGCCAACTTTCACAGGTCCCTATTAAAATGTTAAGTTTTGCATTTGGGAAGAGACTTTTGTGTGTTTTATTTTTAAACACCATTCTATTAGTGAAAAAACAAATGGCAGAAGGCCAGCTGTTAGATTTAGAATGGAAATGAAATATATCTGTGGGAGACAGTACATCATCTTTTGTGGTTCTTTTCAATACTGCTATCAGGTAGGTCCTGATTTGTTAGGACATGTTTAAATTTTCAAATTTTATATTTTATAAGAATAAAATTTCATTATTTTATAAATATTTATAAAATAATTCAACCTAAAGAAAATACAGGTATTCAGAAAAGGAAATTGCAAGGAAACTCAATATCTCTTTTGAGTAGAAAAATATATGCAGCTATAATTTGAAATATCCAGTTGAATTCTATAGGAGCTAGTAGGTTGAGAGTTATAAAACCCGCTTGTGGAGCTAAGAGAAGATACTTTAAATGTAAACATTTAAGATAGTATAGAAGACAGACCCTAAGGTGACATACAATTACTTCCCATCTCCTGATGTCCATATCTTTGTGAAGTCTCCTACTCTTGAGTGCGAATAGGACCTGTGACTTGCTTTTAGCTAATAGAATATGGCAAAGTAGATGGAACATCACACCGTGATTACGTTATACTCTGTAAGACTCTGAGGGAGAGATTCTCCTTACTGGGTTAAGAAAGGGCGCAGCTACATAGAAAGAGCCTGGCAAAAAGAGCAGGGGCTCTCAGCTATCCAGCTCCAGGAAATGGATTCCATCATTACGATGAATGAGTTCAGAGTCAGACTCTGCCCCAGTCAAGCCTCTGGATGAGAACACACCTTGACTGACCCTGAGCAGAAAACCTATTTGAGTTGTGTGTAAGCTCCTGCCCCACAGAAACTGACTTGTTTTAGCTGCTAAGTTTGTGGTATATCAGTATGCAGCAACAGAAAACCGCTACAAGTAGTGTGTTAAATGAAATTCACAATTCTGAAAACAGTTACTGAGAAAAAGACCCAGCTCTGGGCCTGGCAGAGAGGAGGCCAGAGAAAGAAGTCAAATGGATGTGCTATGTCCTCTACAAACATCAGAAAGGCAGATAACGGTTTAACGCACAGTTCCCAGTATGTCACAATCTATTTGTGGGGAAATGGACATGTAATTAACTATGATTAATTAAAATAAATGTTAATGCAGGTACAAATAACATGACTGAATGCACATAAAAAAGTGTATCAGTAGCGATCTTTACAAGCCACAGAAAACCCAAATAAAAAATACTTAGCAAAAAGAGGAGGGAGGATGATGAATTCATTGATTTACAAAACTGAAGTCTGGCGGTAGGTCTGGCCTCAGGTTTAGTCATACCCGTCCTCGAGGCTCCTAATTGTGCCACTTTCACACTTGGGCACGCTTTCCCCATGTTGACAGATATGACCACATGGGTCATAGTATACCATCTGGGGAGTTCCATGAAATACCGAAGAAACTTTCCTTCCATAAGCCCCAATGAAAGTCTCCATGCATCTTGCTGGCCTGAGATGGATCATGTACACACCCTCCAACGAAACTCCACACTAAGGTTGACTAGCCAAAGCCAATTAGAGTCTAGCCCTGGAACAAAGAACGTATCATTCCATCTAAGCCATGGAGGATAATGCATATAGAGTTGGTTTCCCCACAGGAAAATTTTAAAGTTATTGGTAGAAGTCAAGGGAAATCAATCCTAAGGTGTCACCAAGAAATGTTGACCACAGGGCTCTGCTAATTCTGAGTGGGAAGGCATAGATGTAATAGACAATGAAATACATACAACTTAAAAAAAATTATACATACACCTGAGTGAAGTGTATATGAGAACTCTAAGTACTAGGTTTCCAGTAGTTTGGTAAGTATAAAATTCTTTCAAATTAGAAAGTCAGAAACATTTCATTTTGTACTCTGAATTAGACGTGACAGAGATGGAGCTTCCACAGATTATAGAAATTATGTTAAAAATAAAAAATAGATTTATAGCAGTAAGATTTATGAATTTCAAAAGAAAATAAGCCACTTTTGGAGCCTAAAATCAATCTCTATAAGAAATACTCCTTCTTCCTCTCCCTTTTTCCCTCTCTCTCAAAACAAAATAAAACAAAACAAAAAGTGATTGGAATACAGTTGATGGAGGCATTTAGACTCTCTAGTTTCAGCCAAGAAATTTTCCGGTCCACCTCAGTGTTGAGCTGTATATATTGATTGAATGGACTAGAAAATGGGTGCAAGGGTCAGAGAAACAGAGATGCTATACCAGGAACTCAGCAAAGAGCAGGGGTGTCAGGGTAAAATATGAGGAGAGAGGAATTTAAGCCAGAAAGGAGCTAAATTGCAGAAGAGAAATATCACAGGAAATTTACATGATGGAGAAAAGAAATTTTTTTGGGCAACAACAAAGTCTGAAAGCAAAGAAAAGTCTAAAAGATATTGACTCTGTGGTTAGGTGCAGAAAAGAAAGAAAGAACCAAGAAAGAACTAGCAGATCTTTCGGTGAAAACCCTAATTGTGTGTCTTCCCATTTTTTAAACTAAAGGTAACAACACAGAACATGCTTTTTGTAATCTGACATTGGCAGATCAATGTGTCATAATTAATTAAGTACTATAGATGGTAGGAAAACATCTAAATCTTTTACATAAACATCTCTCACAAGACAAATACTAATTTTCAAGGAATATCAATAGAATGTTAAAAACATAATATTAAAACAATATTGAAACAAGGGGTCCTAGGAGAAATAGCTGATTTCAGGATGAGGGCAGGGGACACAAGATGAGCTTGGAATATCTTCCAATGCCAGAAAATAAGAATGTACTGTAAAAAAAAAAATAATGGGAGCACTTCAAAAGACACAGAAGCCAACTTGAACAAGTTCTCAACAGCCAATATGCAACAATTTGGGCAACCAAATAGGTAATAATAATAATGGATTGTAACTCAGAATAAAATAAACATCCATGAGTCCATACTGATAGAAATAAATAATTTCATGAATAGCTCAGAAGAGACAGCTCTTTCTTACAGTGGAATTCCAGTTAATAAATGTAGAAGGAATGATAGAAGTAGAAAGTCATCATGTGGCAAGCACCACAATGACAATTGTTTCAGGCAAGAACTGTCGAAGGACATTGGTGAGACAAGTTGGCTGGATCTGAGTAAGATCTGTAGATCAGTTAGTATTTTATCCACGCTCATTTCCTGGTTTCGATCATTGTAGTATGGTTTGGGGAGATGTTATCATTTGGAAAGCCAGGTGAGGGAGTACATGAGAACTCCATGTACTAGCTTTGCAACAGTTTTATAAGGCTAACATTATTGTAAATTAGAAAAGGTTTTAAATGTTATGACAAAAATATGGTAACAGTTTGCCTCTTCAGGTCTCAGGGTCAGTATAATAAACATCAATCATTGCTTTCAGAGCCATATCGCTTAGGTCAGGGAAATGGTCCTGAACCAGAATTTTAGAGGAAGCGGAAGGGCACAGGGGAGGGTTTTTGTGGACTTAGAAAGGCAACCAGCACAGCAATAAAGCTGACTGCCAGCTGCTACAAGTACTTGAAATGACACTTGCTCAGTCAGTGCTGAGGTTCCCCCACCAGAAAAAGTGGATAAATCCACTAACTCTCCACTTGACAAGCACCTCTCTCTGGTCACCATTTTGTTGACTCTTTTTCCACTGTAGATATCTCGAAAACTGATGCCAAATTGATTAATCTCCCTAACAATATGTGGGTCTTAGGGGAGCAAAGGGGACGAGGGAGAAACATAGGAGAGCAGGGAGGGGCTGACACACCTAGTGTGAGACCCTGTCACCTCCTCAGGATCAGCTCTGGTAGCTGTACTAAAAAAACCATAAAAATATCAATGAATAGGAAGCTACTGCTAGAACATCTTCTTGGTTACATTTAAAATGAAATATATGTTACCCCATAAAAACAATGTTTATTGTTCACGTCACTGATAAAGATGTAACCACTCATCTTGCATTGTAATATCCAACATAGCGAGAGAAATCAAAGCAGCACACCAGCCAGTGTGACAATGAATACAAAGCCATTGTGGTTAGAGCCCAGGGGATGGCAAAAAAAAGGAAGAGCTAACGAGATTACACTTGTGACTTCCATCAGACCAACAACAACATCTCTCTTCTGAATATCAGCTCAACGAAACTGTTTTTAAAAGGTCAACTATGCTCACACATTTTAAATTCTTAAATGACATGATGCCACTAATGCTGGTCTTTGGTGAAATCCGATTTGAACTGACTTCAAACAGAATCTCTTAAATACAGAGAAGAATGAAAAGAAACATTGCAGCTGAGCTCAAAGGATTGGATTGGGGCTTTTATTGTTTAAGTTTCTGAATAAGTAAAATTATAATATCCACCCATTCCAATACATTTACTGACTCTTAACACCAAGCATCGGGTGTCAAAAATGAAAGTCTCCCTGTCCGGTAGAGAGCTTCTTTAATAGATATTCCATCAGATAAATGATCCCATGCTGTGATCCCAAGCCCTCGGTCACGTGACTGCCATCTCTCTGATTCTTGCCGTATCTGCATGCTGATTATACTTTTATCTCTTGGACATTTCTCTTTATATCATTTCATTTTCTCCAAGGTTATTTTAAAAGAAATATTTATGTAACTACTATGAATGGAAAATGAGAATTGCGTGCCATAAATAGAAGCAAATTATAAATGTAAAGAAATATCTAAAATACAAAGAAGTCTACCTATGTCTCACATAAAATTATCTCACATGCCGCTAATGGTATACATGGTAGAGTCTGGAAAATGCTTTGATATAATCTAAAAAATTTAGATACATTCTAAGGATTTACTATCCACATACAGGAAAGGCTTAAAAATCAAAGAATAGGTTGAGGCAATTTTATCACTGAATTGATGCCACCAAAATTTATTTCTCAACTTACACAAAGTCTTCTGTGGAGTCAGATAACAAGAAGGCTGTCCTCATGTGATGACTAAAGGTCAAAGCTGATGGAGGCTTTACCATTACGTAGCTGCAATATCCTGAATCTGTGCCCTTCTGGCTAATATGAGGGAAGAAAACCTGAAGAATTAGGCACGAACTTCTCACTGCCTCAGCCCATACGTGACCCACGTCTTTAATCATGCAGCCCTGCCAGGGCAGCAGGAAAGTGCAGCCATGTCTCATGGACATGAGTGAGCACGAGAAGTCTCTACCAAATATGGGTCGGGAAGATCAAGGGGATTAGTCCAGAAGAAAACAATATCCAGAGAAATATATCTGGGAATAGAAATAGAGAAAGAGCTGAGGGACTAGACCTGAATGATAAGAGGTATCGTCAAATCACATCTGCAGCTCTGATTGATAAAACCCCAAATGTACACATTGATCACTTACCCTGTAGAAATACTGTAATCGCCTCTTCAATGATTAGAGAAATGCAAATGATTATTGTATTTCCTACATAATTTTCCTCGAATCAGGTCAACACAGATATACTGGACTCCTACAACATGCAAGAAACATGCTAAGCTCCAAGTACATTCTTCTAAAATATCAAAATAAAACGGCATGTGAAGAATTAGAAGATTTCAGAAATCTTCATGAAAATATCAGAAGCACTTAAGATTTTCAGCTCCATTTATAATTAGAGTAACAATTCTTCCTGTAGTTATTGAATTCTGGATTTGACACTTCGTCTATGCTCTAGCAAGCAATTCTCCACCGCTTATAAACAAGAGGGAAGGGATAAGGAAAAGAGTACATCTTCCAGAAAGGGCAGCTTGACAGCTATTCACTGAGTCCCCACTCTGAGCTAGCGCCTGGAGCGCAGTCTGAACAAATGTGTTCTCTCTCCTTGGCTGTCAGGCTCTGCTTTCAAGAACTGAGTGCTTTGATCAACAAAGAGAATGACAGTTTCTACAACTTCACTTACTGCATCTAAACATAGACATTAACACATTATTTCTGAATATTAATTGAGTTTACAAAGGCCCTATAACTTCATTATTTCACTTCATCTCTGTAACAATCCTGTGAATGAAGAGATCCTGTCCCCACTTAGTGGAGGAGAAAACTCGGAGGAGTTAGGGGATAGGCCATCGGTCATACTTCTAGTTAGTGGCAAAGCCTGGCGTGGGACATAGCTCTCCTGACTCCAAATGTTCATTTACTACCCATGGATTCATCTTTTTACCAAGAAAGGATTCCTTGAATATTACGAATCTTCAAAAAATTAAGGTAAAGGAAAAGATGTAATAACTGAAGTGTTTATGATATTATGATAGATGAAAAAGAGTAAAACTGTAAACGTGATTACAATTATGTGAAAAGATATACAGTGACTGTACCAAAATTCTCTGATGGCATTGACAGTGCTGTGGGGATTGCTAAAACCTTTGTAAGGGTAAGTTTGCACACAGTGTCCAATTCCACCCTGTCCTCAGTTACGAGAGCCACCAAACTCCTCTGGGCAGGCTTTAAATGCCAGAGGTTGACTTCAGCCTGGATCTCGGCTAACAGAACCCCAGACTCAACTATGTAGATGTGATTAATTTAAGGATCCTGAGAAGGGGAGATTATCTAAGTGGGCCCAATATAATCATGAGTGTCTTTACAAGAGGAAGGCAGGAGGATCAGAGAAGGGAATGTGATGACAAAGCAGAGGTCAGAGCGATGCACCCTGAAGATGGAGGGAGGGGCCCGAGTCCAGGAACGCAGGCGGCCCCTCGTAGCTGGAAAAGGCAAGGAAACACAGTCTCCCCTAGACCCTCCAAAAGGAACACGGTTCTGCCGACACCTTGATTTTAGGATTTCTGACCTCCAAAACTGTAAGATAATAAATCTGTGGTGTTTTAAGCAACTACGTTTGTGGTAATTTGTTACAGCAGGAATAAGAAATGAACCCACCAATTGTCTACTCAGCAACTCCCCTTGGGTGTCCGCTAGACACCCCAAACTCCACGTGTCCAAAAGTGAACTCCTGATCTTCACCCCAAATCTGCTCCAACATCCACAGCCTTCCCACTTCCATCCTGTGGCAATTCCATCTTGCCGCTGCACAGCAGCAGAGCGAAGCCTTTAAAATCGAAATCAGGTCAGGTCGCTCCTCTGCGCAGGACCCTAAACGCACCACCTGCAGTGAGCCCACAGGGTCCTTCCCTCTGCCTTCTCCCCAGCTGGCCCTGCGGCAACCACATGGCCTGGAACCAGCAGAGGGTGCTCCAGCCCCGAGGCCCTCACACCTCCAGTGCCTGGAATGTTCCTCCTCCAGTGACTGCTAACTTCCTGCTCCAAGCCTTTATCATGTGTCACTATCTCCATAAGGCTTACCCCGCCCACCCCAGTGCAGCCACCTGCCCTCCCTCTGTCAACCTCCCTCTGGCACTCAAGTTTCCTTTTCTTGCTCTATCTTTTCCTTTTGCTGTAACACCGCTCACTCACATATTACATGGTACACTCATATATAATGTTTATCCCTTGTTTTTGGTCTCGCCCTGCTAGAACATAAGCTTCATGAGGACAGAGAACTTGGTCTTGGTTTGATTCACTGATATATTCAAAGTGCCTTGAACAATGCATGTTATATAGTAGGTGCTCATTAAATATGAGCAGAATGAATGAATGAATACCTGAAAGCCGATTTTACCTCCACTCCAGCCACTCGCAACCAGAAAACTCCTCACACACCTCTACCGACTTGAGTCGTCATTCTTGCTAAAAGACTCTGCTGATGGCAATCTACGTTTGACACCATCGTCCTTCGAGAAAAGGTGGGCAGTTCTACTGGTGATCACTCCGCACACATCTGGACAAAAACACCGATCGATACATTTCCCATTATACTTCCCACACATAAGGGCTTTCGTTTTGCTGGGGTTGCAGTGACTATTTTTAGAGCCTGTTACTGTTCGTGACTTTGCCCTTTAGGTTCTGCCAAAGCCTCTGCTTCTGATCAGCAGCCCTTCCGAGAACTGCCATCTGATGGGTCAGTGGCATTGACCAGGCGCCTGCCTGGGCGCTGTGCCCCACACGACCCAGACACGGCACAGGCCTCAGCATCAGCGCTCATGTGCTTCCTCACGTCCCACAAAAATTCCCTCTTGTTTTCTAACTCTTCCTAGAAGGAAATTTTAAATACAGGCTTCCTGCTTTAATAAGTTCCCATAAATGTGCATGAGAGGTAAAAATGCTAAATCCCAGCAAAAGATTTACCTGACATAACAGAAGGCTCGAATCCCAGGAAAATGGAAAAATAAAAACCACTAATCATGTTATAACCATTTATTTAATTTTCATTTTATTTAATTAATTCAATTTTAATTGAATATTATTTGATTGTGTCTGTGTGTGTGTATATATATATGTATGTATATATTAGTAAAACATAGATTGAAAACTAAAAGTAACCAATGAAATTTTCTAAGCTTACTTGAAACAAAACTTCATAGACAGAAGTTTCATTTAATGTTGGGAAAAAGCACTTGCTGCTGATAATTTTGCAGAAGAGAATACGATGCTGACTTTGATGGAATCATTGAATTTCCTAAAAATAATGTCAAGAGAAAGAACACAGGTTTTCTTCTCTTGATAAAGTGTCTGTAGTGAGTTGTATCCCATTTAACTAGTCTTCATGCTTTTGAACTACTCTGTACATTTGTCTTTGGAACATTTTACTGCTGATTCTTTCATCTATTTTTCCCCTACTTATTTTGTTTTTAATTGTGGTAAAATATACATAAAATTTACCATTGTAACAATTTAACATGTACAATTCAGTGACATTAAGTACATTCACACTATCTATTTCCACAACTTTTCATCAACTCAAAAAGAAACTCTACCTGTTAAATAACAACTCCTTTTCCCCACTCCCGCCCACCCCTGGCAATTTATATTTTACTTTCCATCCCATGAATTTGTCTATCCTAAGTATCTCATGTAAGTGGGATTATACAATATCCACCTTTCTGTGTCTGGCTTATTTCAGCAGCCTTGTAAATCTAGCCCATTAGCCGGTCGACTCCTTTCTCCCAAGGGCTGAGACCCACACCCTGGGGCCCAAATGGCGTCCACTACAAAATTTCTTCCTGAAAGTTCTTCTCCAAGCACCTCCCGCATTCAGTTATTCAATTAACAAATATTAATTGAGCAACTAATATTCTAGGCACTCAAAATAAGAGTTTTAAAGAAGACGGCAGGTCCCTGTTCTCACAAAGATTAGTTTCTTGTGTGTGTGTATGTGTGTGTAGGGGAATACAAACAAAACTCAGCGAGCTAATTTTGGTCAGTGGCATACTCAATTATGAGGGGGGAAAACAACACAGTGGTATGGACGAGGCCAGCCAGGCAGGTGGGGCTTGGAACTGGCCTCAGGTGCTCGGCCAGGCTTCTAGCAAGAGCGCTCTGAGAACCGGAATGTCCTCACCTTCCACCCCACCAAATTCACCACACATGGCCCTGGTAAATGTACATAATTTTGTCTTTTGACCACAAGCTCCTCCACAGAAACCGTGAGCAGACTGAGGGTGACTCAACATTTCTTTTGGATGAATCGCCTATAAATGTCGTTTTCTCAGAACTGCAGAACTAATATCGGACCCGAGTTATGAAACACATTTTTAATAGTAACTAGTATTAAAAAGGACAGGCCACATACTACTAACATTCCATGTCCAAATTAGATAAAAATAATTTTTTTCTACATTTGCTTTTTTTAATCTCCGTATGTAATAAAAGCAGTAGTACGTAAATAATGGAAAAACTTTTAATCATTTTCCTTAAGGGCAATTCCTTCCTTCCTACCCAGTCTTTGTCTGACATGAGGTCACCCATTGCTTTTGGTAAGGCCCCATTGTGGAGCAGTCAGCTTGAAGAAGTAGGAATCACAGCTTTTACCGCACCCTGGAAATGCAAGAACCCCCTGCTGGTGATGGAGGGTCTGAGGGTCTTCAAACACTCCCAGCTCCATGAGTTCATAAGCACCCTATGGGTGACCTGGTTGAACAGCACTGGAATGAGCCTCCCACTGCTGGCACGGCACAGCTTCCTGAAGTGCTGAGACCGTTGTCACACGGGTAGAGAAACCGTGCTCAGAGAGCCAGACTCTCTGGAGAGAGGCAGAATGGCTCAGCAGCAGCACGGGCATCACGCCAAGGCCAGAAGAAGGTCAGCGCTGCCGCATCTCCTCCTTCTCCAATCCTTGCCTGTGTTTGAGGGTTGCTGGGCTTGGGCCAGGCTGGCTACCAGCTAAGCCTAACAGCGTCCAAGACCGATTAACCCAGCTCGGTGGCCAGGGTCAGGAGTCTGGCCAGATCATCACTTAAACCTCCCTCCCCAGAGTCCTAACTGGTCCTAAGCCTGGAACTCCTATCAACTCCTGACATCACCCTCCTCCCACCCACCTTCATGTCTCTCTCTCTCTCTCTCTCTCTTTCTCTCTCTCACACACCCACACTCACACACGTGTGCGTGCACACGTACCTCATGTTTTCCAATCATCCAGAGTTTTTTGCTATTTTCCATGGTCCCTATACTCCCTTTCATCTGTGACCCACACTGCTTGCCTTGCCTGGAACGACTCCCCCCTGCCCACCTGTTGAGTACCCCCTTAATCCTTCACAACTCACCTCAGGGATCCACCACCTCCTTTGCATGACTTCTCTGGACAATTCTAGTTTAAGTCGGGTCTCCCGCTTATGGTACCCCATTTTACATTATGTTGAAATATAATGGAAATGAACTAGTCAGGTCTGTTTATGCCACAGAAATAAGCTCCTAGGTACAGGGACTAATGATATCTTTTTCATTTTTATGCCTCTAGCACCTTCCACATACTGGATGCTCAATCAGAGTTGATCAAATGAATAAATGGATAAACGGTAAAATCAAAGAGAGCTCAAAGTAGTTGCCCCAAACTGAGTTGGGTTTCTGGTCATTTTTAATTAGCTACTAGTTCCAAGGTTTGTAAATGAATTAGCCTATTTAAGAATTGAATACCTGCTTCAGTTTCTAATCAATTAATAAATTGATCAGACCAATCAAAACTGTAGGGCTCTTTTAATAAATACAGAAATTCTGCAACATACTTTCCCCCCAAAATTTCTCTTCATAAATAGCGATTTAATTAATGGGTTGATTTTAATTTTTAAATCCCAATGAATTATATTTTAATAAATAATACTATGTAATAGTTGCTAAAAAATGTTTAAAAAATCAAGTGTTCATTTTCCTCAAACAATTCCCACACGTACAAGAACTGTATATCATGTTAATGTTTTAATGACAATCCCCATAATCCCTGTCCTAATTTTTTTTAAGTATTGGGAAATAACAGGCAACATTTGCTATATGGTAAAGTAAGAGAGGGAGAAGGAGTTACTTTACATGCTCATGAATGAATTATGTTCAATTCCTTCCTCCATTGTCTCTTCCTATTTCAGACCAGGGAAGAGTGAGGGGTGAAGGTGGGAAGAGCAGATGTCAGGATAGAATTACCATCGACATACACAGTATCACAAACTAATAAATAACTCATAAACCTTCCGCTTCTCCCTCCCCTCCCCTTATCCTGACATTTTTTTCGTAGGATCGGAAACAATTTCCAAACAGGCTGTTTTTATGCTAGAACCAGGGGATTCCGACTCTGAATTCGTAGTGGCCTGGGAGGCCTGGCTGTAGCTGACCCACTTGATCAAGATGCAAATAAAAAGCCGACACCTGCCATGAGGATGTTTCAGCCTGGGTCAAAAATCACCCCCAAAGGAGGAGTACGGTACAGGGACACTCGCTCTATCGGGACTGTCATCTGTGTGTTACGGCGAGAGGAAGTCTTGCTCCCTTTCCAGGCTGTCTTCACAGACCACTGAGGATCAGATTCTTAGATATCAGAGTTTCGTTCCTTATTTGGCCCAGCATCCCTCCACTCACCCCATGTCTGGTAGAAGACAAAGATGGGCCAGGAGGGGCTGAAAGGTACTATTATCTACTTCTGAATGCCAACTGTCATGCGTGACCCTTTTCTTTCATTGGCCTTTGTAACAGAGGGACCGGGGGAGAGAGAGGCCTAAGCCACAGCCATGCATTCCAGCTGCTCAATCATCAGAGACAAGTTATGTGCCACCAAGCTACCTGACCACTTCTGGTCCACGGCTGGCAGCAAGGTCCTGAAATCCTCTTCAGAGGTCTAGCCATCCAAACATACCTGTTTACAGAAACAGTTTCCAGTTCGGAAACAAATAGTGTTAACTGGATTGTGTAAGAGAACCTCCATCTCTTGACATTGTAAAAAAAAATCAGGATGCTGCAGAATTCACTTACATATCATCTTTCCCTTCCTCCGCCCAGAATATTACTAAGAAAAATGATAAAGATGATAAGTAGAAAAATAGTGAACTTCCTAATTCCTCCACCATGTGGCCTAAAAGTCAAACTGAGCATGGAGACATTTAACTTGCTTCTTATAGTAGATCTGACACTCGTAACTTATTAAAAGCCTAGTACTATTCCTCCACATGAACTTACAAATTTAATATTTCTAATGCAGTTAGAATATGTTTATATGGTAAAGGAAAGAAGCTGATGAAAGGGAGATTTGGACATTTCAGAGAAAAAAGTGTAGATATCTTTCTTTCTCCCCATAATATTGTTAAACGCAAGTGCAATTGTTAAAAAAAAAAAAATTACCACGATATCATTTCACACCTAAAAACAATTAATATTAACTCCTTAATATCATAAACTATCCAGTATAACTTTTTTGCGCAGTTTGTTTGAATAGGAATTCAAATAAAGTCCATACATTTTGATTGTACAATATTTCCCTTAATTCTCTTTTAATCAATAGGTTCATAATAAAGACCTGGGACACGAGGTAACAAGGAAGAAGCCCCTGAGGCAGCACAATGGGTGGGCCCGAGGGGAGGCTCAGAGGGAAAGCACTCCCACAGAAGAGTCTCCTGAAGCAGGTGAGGTCGAATGGATATGAGGGACCCTACCCATCCTTCACAGGCGGTTCTGAGGAAGGACTGAGAAACACAAAAGCAGCACTAGGGAAGGATGCTTCCGGCAGCTACGTGCAGACTGCACTCATGGATGGAAGATGGTTCTGAATGTGACCTATTAAAGAACATGACTCACGTTTCCACTCACGAGGTGTCAGCTTTGTTTCCATCACAGTTGAGGCAGAAGAAACTATATGTCTGTGCTGCCAGGATGGCAACATGCCAACCTGGGGTGAGGGGTAGATATGCAAAGAACTGGTGCCTTCAGGCATGAGACAAGTTAGACAGCTAGAACCTGGAGGAGCTGAGCCAGGCCTGCAAAGCCAGTTTGGTTCTTGGACCACCAAGTCCCTTTGCAGTGGGAGGGCAGTCTCACCAACAGGCCACATCTCTCGCTGCCCACGCTGCCTCTGACACTTCCATACCTGTCTCCTTCCTCCTCCCCCGATCTCCAACCCAAGTGTCTGTTCCCACAGACATGAGGGTGCAATTAATCTGATATCAGGTTTCCTGCTGGCATGCCCAAACTTGGAACTAGAAGACCTGGATTTGAGTTCTGTCTGGCATCACTGACTGTATGATCCAAGGCTATTTATCTCCCTCTCACTTCCCTCATCCTTGCAATGGAGTAAATAAGGGTCCAACTAGATGCCCGAGGTTATGAGGATCAATTGCGATATCTTCTCTGTAATACTATATAGTGATGACGATGACAACGATGACCATGTATGTAATTTCCATACATATGAATGTGAATGACCATTAAATGGCCTTCATCCTTCAAGTAATGTTTATTCTTTAATAGGTAAAGTTATTAGACCAAATGAATCTCTTATAGGTAAACTCTATGGAAAATGTATTTTCAAGGGAAATGCTAGGCCAATTCCTCTGATCCCTTTAAATGAGGCTGGGGCTAGTAAGGCACTTTTATTCTGGCCTAGCATTTATTTCAAAGACAAATGTGATTTCTAGGAGGAAGGAAGAGAGGATGTCTTTGGCCATTGTTCCCATTATCTGCTGGCCCGCTTTTTATACCTGGCACCCAGCAGCACTGGAGATGCCCAGGCTGAAGGTTCATACTTAATGTATGAAATAAATACATTTAAGAACTAAAGTCCAGAATACCCTGGGGTTGGTTGGATTATATAATAGCTGGTGACACAAAATTCTGTGTTGAAAAATTCTCTAATCAAACCTGAGGAATTTGGTAATTATCTACAGAGAACAGAAACCTGCCTCAGGTCCCTGAAGTAAATTGCTTTATCCATTAATTTCATAAACATCTTGAGTTTTCATTGTCCCTTCTACAACAACTTCAGTGTAACACTATAAATAGATTAATTGCTAAGAGTAAAAGGTATGGATTCTTTCCTTCTTTCCTTCCTTTTTTTCCTTCCTTCCTTCCCTCATTTTGCCCTTTTTAAAATTTCCCTTTTTAAAATTAATTGTGAAATATTAAAGAAAAGACATCAGTTTAAAAAAGAACCCTTTTAAAAAAAAACTAAATGTCAAAGTGCCCTAAATTCTTTTGTGCCTATGATTATATTGTATGACAAGAAACCATTCTTAGGTGATAATTAGATTTTATCTGCAAATGGAAGTGGGAGGATGGGAGTAGGTGGTAGCATCAACATTTCACCAGAACAAGGCAATTCACATAATTAGTTAGGAAACACAGACACACAGACACAGACACACACACACACACACACACACACACACGCACACACACACACGCCACACACTCAAACAGGTAACTGGGGTGACTATCTGATCAAGTAAGTTCTGACACTCCAATGAGGTGGCTGTATATTTAATTTGCCATTCTATGTTTAGAAACTTAGGAATGCAAACTGAAGCAAGAGGAAAAGCAGAAAAGAAAGTAATAAAATCTCTGTTGGTGACCATCACGGTAGAGAAAAGAAAAACCAGAAAGACGACCCTTCTCTTTTCCCACAAGTTTTCACAGACGGTTATATTGGTTTTTGCGGAATAAATACAAGGACCGGGGGCTGGAGGTATTGAAATTTAGCAGCATTGCTGGTGTTAAAGCAATAAGACTTTTGGCTCCAAGTGACACCTTCTGATCTGCACACAGAAACTTACTTCAGGCAAGGTGGTGTCCCACATTTTAACTCACCCTCAAGAAAATATCCTGAATTTCACAGGCATTCACAGGAATCTGACCTGATTGTAACTATCTTCTCTTCTGTATTTTCCCCTTTGGTTAAATGAAGCTTTGCAGGCCCAAGGCAAACGTGCAGACAAGAGCAAAGCAGGAAGCCTCCCACACTACGAGGGAAGATAAGAATCAAAGACGCAGGAATGACTTCTACTGAAGGGCATTTCAAAGGCAATATAGACATATCTGGTACATTTGTAAATTCTCTGTGTGTGTTTATCAATATGTACCTGCACACATCAAAACTGAATTTGTTCCTGAGAAACAGAAGCTACTGAGAACAAAGTGAAAGCAACTGAACAGCAGAAAATATTTCCAACATATACAACAAAGAATTATTACCCTTAAAACACCAAGAGCTAAGAAAATAATGTGACAGAAAAGTAGGCAGAGATTACATATAGGAAGGCCACAGAGGGAAACTATACCAATGGCTAATAATATATTTCCCAAGTTCAACGGTGATCAGAGAAAGGTAAATTTAGAAATACAATTTATACCTCTTCAACTAGCAAAAGCTAAAACATGTTAATAGTTTTCAGTCCTGGCATAGGTGTGAGGAAGCAGGCACTCACATACACTCTGCTAGGGGTGTAAATTCATACAGACTTTAGAGAAAAACGCTGCAGTAGCTATTAGATTTTAAAAACGAATAACCTTCGATTTGGTAAACTTCTCATGGAAACACACCAATCTATACAGAAAGATATATATGTCCAAGGTTCACTGAACATTGCTTGTAGTATCAAAAGTATAGGAGAAAATGCAATGTTTATAGACAGGGAAGTGTTTATACAAAATATGATACAGCTAGACTGTAAAATTTTCTCCAAACTTTAAACCGAATGAGGTAAAATCATGAATATTGACATGAAAGAATGTTCAAGAAATTTTTGAGTAAAAACTGCAGTTTGCAAAGATTATGCATAGCATAATCTCAAATTCGTGAAGGGAGAAAAATTATTCCTCTATATTTCGGTGTTTCCATAGAAGTGGCCAAAAAGGACACAAGCTGAAGACAAGTGAGGTTGGTGGGATCTAAGAGGAATTCCACTTTTTCTTTCATACATATCTGGAGCAGTTGATTTTTTTTACAATTAAGAATGTAATATTTTAATAATGGAAAAAAGTACAAACTGAGTTAAGTGGAGAATTGTTGTTTCGGTTACACTTAAATTTCAAGCCAAATGGTTGAAGGTGAGATGAAGACCTTCTGAGGGTTGTCGATTAGCTTAGCAGCTTCCACAAACTGTCAACTTAAGAGTTTCCACTAATTTGCTAATTACTGTCCATTCACTAAAGGAAATGGGAAAGAAGAGGCAGACACCACAGTCCTGTCTGTGGATTCACTCTTAAGTTGATGTTGTATTCACGAAGAAGTTATCTCCCCAACTTCGCTTTCCACATTAACTTCATCAGAGAACATGAGACCCCTCTGTCCAAGCCCTCCATTGACTCACCATCTCACTCAGAGAAAAAGTCAACATCATTAAAATGGTCTGCAGGGGCCCGTGGCCTTCTCACCTCGCTGAGCTCACATCCTACCCCTCTTCTCCAACTCGTTCCGCACTTAGACACAGAAAACACTCCTGCCTCCTTTACCAAACTAGGCTCTTCCGAGCCCTCTTCCAAGCTCTGTTCTTAACTAGGCCTCAACCTTGACCTATAATTATTTGAACAACCATTAACGCAGTTTGTAACAGCTCAAGGTCGCATCCCTAGAATGGCTGTAACTCCCCTCACAGAGCCTGCCTGAGAAAACTCAAGGCTGCCAAAATAAATTGCTACTTGTTCCAACAACACCTGAAGATGGGACCTCTGTCCCTCAGCCTCTGTGGGTCGGAAGGAGCCTAACGTCAATCAGCGACAGTTAACGAATCCAGATAAGTTTCACATGGACCAACCCCACTTCCGGCTTTTTGTATTTTTTCACTTCCCTGAGTTTACTGACCTCCCCCACGTCCTTTTCCTTCATTCTCCCGTTAAAATGCCTAGTCACCTGTGTACAAATTGAAGTTGAGTTCAGTGCACACTAGAGTCTTTTCCTTATTGCAGTAGTATATTAATGATTAAAATCTGACCTTTCCACTTAACTAGTGTCCAGCTTTGTGTATCTTTGATATTCCCCACAATAATGTAGGCTCCATGGGCTGGATTTTGTTTCCCACTGGCACATAGTAGAGACTCACTAAATACCCGCCGAGCATCACTGATGGATCAACATTTGTACATGATTTTAGTCCCTCAGCCGCACTTCCGGGCTGGGGTAAGCGTGTCTAAGCTCGTGGATGAAATATCATGGCTCACTTCATTTCCTGAATACTTGGCACCTGACAGGTGGCTGAATATCACAGGTTATGCCAGTCTTCCTAAACTTATCTTCGATTTGTTTTTAATCTTGATAGAGCACCATCTGCTACGTGCTTAATATCATCCGTAAACATACACGACCAAACAGAACACCATGCTAACGAAAGACTACTGAAAAGTGCTGGGTAAAAAGTATTTGTTTCAGAGGAAGACTTTCCTTGTGGATGGTTATTTCCACCACTCCCCACCCTTTATTTCCATCCATGGTCCTGGCCCCGAGACTTCGCTTCATCTCCAACTTCCCTGGTTCCTCTCTGAGTTTCCATTCCCGGGACTTCATTGAAAGTCAGTGCTCTAACCTTCCTTCAGATGCAATCCAATGATGTCTTTCGGCGTTCACTTTTCAGGGGCTCTTAGGTGATTTCAGTGCTGCTAACAACCTCATTTACCATCCTCTTTCTCCTTTATTCTCATTTATTTTCAGCTGTGTCTTCCCACCATTTTCAGGTGACTAGAAAGTCCCAAGTATGATCTGTCCCTTCCAATAAATGCTTTAGAAGAAACTATTATGGGTGAGGCATTATGGAGATTACGAAAATCTAATATTCAAATGCTGCACTCGAGAAGAGGGGAGACAGTCTATCCTCGTGAAAAGTTAAAGTTTGCTGCACAGTGCTTGCTTTAGTAATTATTTGTTGAATGAAATGGTTATGTAGGAAAATTCTGGTGATATCCAAAGCGTAAGAAACTGTCACATGACTGACACAATCACTAAGTCAAAGTTCTCCATTTAGAGCCATAGCCTCTCCCCATTGTAGTTCTTTTCACTTCTGTAGGGTGTTTTCCACGGATATTGTAACATCAACCACAAATTATAAAACTAACTTATCTTCTCACTGCATCCTCAAACCTGCCAATTTTCTAACATCATCATAATAATCAGAGACACCACTAACGTTCTGATACTGAAATACATCTTAGCATCTTCAGTCTCTTTAGAAGGAGATCCATGCCCAATCATCACTGCTGGAGTTTTCCCCCTGCCCTCATTTCTATGATCACAGCCCTGGTCTGAGCATCAATAACCTCAACTTCCATCTCCTCAGCTTCTCCCTCTCCTACTCTACGAAAGGCATCACAGACACTGAGAAATGAAGAATTAAAACTTTTCTAAGGTGTATATTCATCTTTGACTCTTGTCTTTACATATTTTGGGTAATGCCATCTTTTTAAAAAATGGACTTGAGTTTTGAGTTTTTAGTAAAGAAAGTGTTTTAATTTTTAGTAAAAGAAAAAAAATTCTGGGTGAAGGTGGTCAAAAGGTATAAACTTCCAGTTGTAAGGTAAATGAGTTTTGGAGATGTAATGTACAGCAGGGTGACTAGAATTAATAATATTGTACTGTATATTTGAAGGGTGCTAAGAGAGTAGATCTTAAAAGTTTTTATCACACAAAAAAGTTGTAACTGTGTTGTGATGAATGTGAACTAAACTTACTGTGATCATTTTGCAATACATACATAGACCAAATCATTATGTCGTACATCTAAAACTAATACAATATCATATGTCAACTATATCTAAAAAAAATATTCCACCTCTATCTCTTAACCTTTCTATCTGAAACCCTGTAGATACTAGACATGAAAAGATTTACAAATAAAGTCCCAGGAGCCCATCCACATGGGCACTCTTGAAGCAAAATATCCTGCATAGGTGGAACTTTTAAAGGCTCCCTGTTTCTTAAATCTTTCATAGCTTCCAACTCCTATAAATAATATATAGTAAGGTTCACCAAACAGGAAAACAAGAGTAGACTTTAAAGCAGGACAGAAGTTTCCATGGATGGAATTTTAAGACATGAGTGCCAAAGGAATCCGTCTTTAATATAGTTGATAAGGCCAATAAAAGTTATCTCTAAGGCTTGCTGCTCAAAGTGGACCAATGGCATCTGCCAAACTTTGAAGCCTGTTAGAAGATGCAGAAGCTCAATCTCCACCCTAAACCTACCAAATTTCAAGGAGATCCCCAGGTGATTCATAAGCAGAGTAAAATTTGAGAAATGCTACATCAGATAATATAACTCTGTTACCTAAAACAGTTGTGACTCAGGTGAGAGGTCTGGTCAACAGGCCATTATAGTTGATTAGAGTTGTCCATTGATGCACTGAAACATCACCCCAATATCCATTTGGAGAAAATGGTAGACTTGGTGCTTTCTGATGTGGCTGACTAGGACTCTAGTTTTTCTTCCTTTCTGGGGTGCCCTTTGTTGACTGTTGACTATTAACAGAGCAGTGAGGTGATAATGGCTGTAAACCACAGCCTGGGATTAAGGGCTTCCTTGATGGGGCACAGGGACTAGCTGAATCATATCGAGACACCTCCACCCCCAGTACTCAGTAACATTTTAACACAGGTGAGGGTTTGCAAAAATGAACATCAAGGGAAGCCTAGGAGGAAGAGGACTCAGAGAGCAACAGTTAAAGTTTGTGTGTGCAGGAGCAGGGAGGAGTGGGAGCCAGGCAGCCCAAAGGGGGAGGTGAGACAGAGACATTTGCACACAGATTTTGATGTACAAGGTAGGGTTTTCTAGCAGCAGAAAGTTAAAAACACCTCTTTCTTCTTCTGTAGCTGCTTAGCAGCTGCCTGGTCTATCTGATGTATTCCTGGGCCTAGGCAAACAGCTCCATCTTGCCACTGCCTGAGACTGTGAACTTCTATCAGATCCCAGGTCTTTGGAAATTTGTCAGCTGACTAAAGAGTAGTTAACCAGTGAAAAACTGCCAATCTTGATCTGGATAATCACATGTGACCTAATGCCAACTCTAAACCCTTGCTATGAAACATTTAATCAGATCAGGCCCGAGGAATGCCATACCATACTCCAAAAAGCCCCAGAAGCCACAGTCACCATCTGGGAGAACGTAATCCCCAGAGAACAAGATGTGGACCAGCCTCACTGCCACGGGGGTGCATTTGGACACAGGCCTGGTCTGCTGCATGAGGACCACCGTTAATGCTCTTACAGGCATGGGGACATCTGGTAAATTACCACTGAAGGCTGAGTAGAAACAAGAGAAGCCCCATGGCACCATGGTTGTGTGTGCCCCACACCAAGGTGTGGTGGTAGTTGGGTAGCCATCCTGTCAAATGAGCGAAAGAGATGAATGTCTCTTTGTGGCTGTGGCTTCTCCTCTGTATTCTTTACTCTCCTGAAGCCACAGATCTGCTCCTCTGTGACCCAGCCCTCAACAAGTACCCCCACTCTGCACCTCAGCCAGCGACTTCCATCATCCTCATGGTTCTCGAGGAAAACTCCTCCTTCCCCACTGTGCTACAGAACATCCACTTCATTATAGACACGTTTTCTTACTCTATATAGTTTGCTTACTCCCCACTCCCCTTTTTTCTTCTTTCTAACCTTAACAGGCATTTGGCTGTTCTCAGTGACATTTTTTGCAACCCAGAAGCCCAGGAATTTCTCAGCTCGCCAGCCCTCTGGCACACTGAGGTAATGGATACCTTCGGTGTGTTTTCCCATTCCTCCCATTTCTTATCTAAGAACTATCCTCTCCACACCTACAAGAATACATGCCAGCAGCCTCACTTGTCCCACATAATGGATATAACTGGTTACAGGAATGGCTGCCTGGCCCAGGCTGGACATCCGGAATTGGGATCCGAGAGCACTGAGGAACCTCTCTGCTGGCTTGAAATGAAGATGTGTAAATTTAGAAATCCTGAGGTAAACATGTGCTCATAACAGCAGAGAAATCTGGTATGAATGGGTGGATGGGTGGGTAGATGGGTGGATGGATGGATGGATGGATGGATGGTATTTGGATGGATACGGATAGATGGATGGAGATGGATGAAAAGAGAGATGATAGATAGATAGATACATACATACATACATACATACATACATACATACATACATACATACATAGAAAGAAATGATAGATAGGTCCATCCCTAGAAAGAAGAAGTGATGGAGAGATAAAGAGAGAGTGCCCTCTTTGTCCACAGGCAACTTACCAGTTCCTGGTTCTAGGCCCTCATGATACTCAACTCTACTTTCTGGTTTGGCACTACTCTTGTATCCTTATTTTTAAAAACTCTTCTTTCACTCAAACAAGGAAATCTCTGTCACTGGCTATGAAAATTTGTTAGTTTTGATCAAGTTCTTTTTATCACTTAGTAGTTCTCTCATTCGTATCTTGCTGAGTCTCTCCCACAAATGTCACGGTGGCTTTCTTTAATTTTTTAATCTCACAGTCGCTATGTTAAGAGTCCAAACTGACCTCTTTGGTTAGCATATGCTGACCTTGTATGATTACATATTTTTGGGGTATAAAGTATTAATATAAAGCCATCTGAATGACTTACATATTCAAATGATTATTATTTCTACTCAAATAATCATTTTGGGAGACGATAAGTGTATTCCCAAATGTGGTCACTATTCCGGCTATCTCTGGAATGCCACTTCAAATCTTCCCCTATGACAGTAAATGTACGTCACCAAAAGGTAGACATGATTTTTAGAAAGAGCTACAATTGTGCCATAATCAGGGCAAGTGAATAAAATGAGGAATCAAACCTTTTAGTCAAAAACTTTTGTTAAGCACTGTTTTACCCAGCAAGATCATAACTGGAATAAACAGATACTTTTCCAATAGGACAGCTCTAAGAGACATTTATTTGAAGACATTAGTTCTATTACATCTGTTGTGTATAAACTGCATTCTTTATCACTATCATATCTGTCACCTTCATCCAGGCATCTGGAGTAGAAACCAAATATTCATAATGCCTAGTAGGTTGGAGAAGAGGGATTTAATATGTGTTTGTTATTGATGTTTAGGGCACTGTATTACTTAATAAGAGGTATACCTCTAAAGAAGACATGCCAAACAGGTAGTAAAAACATACATGAGAACAAAAGAAGATTAAAGACCAACACAGATGACCTGAATCATTGCCATAAATTAATTATATGTCCCATGCTTAAAATATGTAAGCTGTTGATGAGAAATTGAAGCATCACACTTATGATATTCCTGCCCTAGCCACAGTTCTGAACTCTGGATATAGATAATGTGCTTTTCAAGGTGCAAGTTTCTTCCTGTTATGAGGGATAAGCAATAGCTATTTTTTCCTAGGCCTTCACAGAAGTATCAAGAAACTGCAAAGTAAGCTGTAATAAATGTCAAGCTTTAGCCAATAGGTCACAAAACGAGCTTGATCTCAGAAACATTTATAAGGCAAGCTGGTGCAACCTACTTCTTTGTGCAAATTTCAGCTAGTGTGATCAAAGATAATGAGTCACCCCGTATGGTATTTTAAAAACACTAAAGCTGCTTCAGTGTTTTTTTCCTGAACTTAACTGTAACTGAAACTACACTTGTACTTTGAGACAAGATATGGTTCTCATGCATGAATTAAACAGCTGACTCCAACACTGAGTAGTTTTAGGTCGAAAGAATGCACTTATATAAGGATAAATGAAGTGTGCTAGCCTGTAAGTCCTGGAGCTCAGAACCCCATTACAGTTCATCCAAATTTGTTGTTTGCCCTGGAAACCTAAAGTGTTGGGCACACCTTGAAATGGACAGACAATTGGCTGTCCATTTTGACAGAAAGACCTTTTGATAGAAAGAGATGTTTCTTCTGATGATCTCTCTCATAATGGTACTCACACAGCACAACATGAGATTTCCTCCCTGTTGGTGGCGGTCGGAGTGAGCAGTTTTCTATGAGGGGTGATGGATATACACCAAGGTAGCACGCAGTAAGGAAGAGAGCGTGAGCTTTGAAGTTATAAGAGTTCGAGTGTTGGTTCTACTACTCCCTGCTACCTGAGAGACTTAGGTGGGTTACTCCACCTTTCTGAAGCCAGGTTCCTTATCCACAAGGTGGAGCTGATATATAGTTATATCACAGAGTTGCTATAGAGATGAAATGTGATAACACGTGTAATAATGCAGATCTTTATTGGCACAAGAGTTCACTTGCTTCTAATCCTTCTCACGTACACTCTGGCATCCAATACTTGGCGCTAGCATCCCAAGAAGGCTGCAGAATCCCTGTTACTTGGATTCCGTCATCACCAGCTTGAGCCTAGACTGATATTCACTAATTTCCTTTCACAAACTTCTGTACATGTCATAAAGTGACGTTTGCCCCACACCCCTAAAGAAGCTGTAATTATCTTCTGAGAGACTCTTCAAAAATACTCTGGTTAGTTGCTTTTTAACTTTAAAACATTTGAAAAATCATAGCTTTTACCCAATTTTTCTTTTTTATATCTTTTATCACTTTACCTAGTTTTTGATATATAGATACTTGATGTCAAAAGAGCTGACTTAAGTAATTTATGCATTAATTCTGTAAATATCTAGTAAGTACCTAGTATATAGTAGGCCCTGTATTAGGCACGGAGAACGTAACAACAAATAAAACATACTTTCGAATTTCAATGATTTTACAGTATGAGGAAGGAGACAAACCCATGCATAATTTGAATATTCCACAGTAAGTCCTACAATGAAAGTATGCAAAAAGTGCCACCATTTACATGGCACTTAAAGTTCAAGAGCACTCTTCACACATTTCAGCCTCACAAAAATCCTATGAGCTGGGCGTTCACTGTTACTAATCATTTCCAGGTCAGATAGAAGGAAGCCAATCAGAGGGAGGGGAAATAAGTTAACCTTAGATCACGTGGATAATAACCATGATTTGTCTTAAAGCTTGATTGTGCATGTTCTCTCCATTGTCCCTCAGTATCATCAGAATACACTAGAACATACCCAATCGAGCTTGCAAATGCCTTATAAATGTCACCAAAATTGTTCCTCCCAGGATATTCAGACACAGAAACCTCTCATTCTCTGGCCTTGGCCTAGCACCCTAACCTCCCTTCTCTCTCTTCTTCCACAGGAACCCCACTGAGAGCCACACAAACTGCTGGGTGTCTTCCAATGATGTCGGGTGGTTTCAGAAGCTGGAGCTTAAAATAAATGCAGAGCTTTGTCTTGGTGCTACCACTGAATTACTGATGCACCCAGAGTTTGCCCAGTTCAGGTGTAATTAGCAATCCATGTATCCTCTGGAAACAAGAACAAGAATCATCATCATCATGATCAACATGATCATCATAATCAGTCATTTTTTTTAGCATAATCATGACAATAACAATGGCTTATTAGATCCCTAGACATGCTGCTGTGTCCGGCCTGCTAAACCTTTTCTTTCAGTCTTACCTCAAAGTTGCAGAATCACATCCTCTTACCTCTGTACACCCAGTGCCTAGAACAGTGACTGGCACATAGTAGCCCTCACCTCAGTAAATATCAGTTAAATGAATGAATGAATGAATGAATGAAAAAAATTGCCCTGGCTCGATCCTTTCTAAGTGGCCACAATGGCACTGCGTGATGACTTCACTCTCCAGGCCACAACTGGTTTGAGGTTGGGTGGGTATCATCAGATCAAGAACAGACAATCCATAGGCTTCATTGTGACCTATGACCTATGGCCTGCTATGAAATGAGGAGGCCCCTGTGAGGGCAAATCTGTTCAGATTAGAGAGTAAGAAAGCTGCTCAGCAGAGAGGCGAAGAGAAACTCAGGTCAGGTGAGACCATGCCATCCTAGAGAAAGCACTAGAGAGATATAAAGGAGCTGGCCTCTAGGATTGCCTCAGTTCCTGACAACTCCCTAGTTTCAGCTATAGATAAAGCACAACCTGACTTAACAGGTACAGCCTTATTTAACAGGTGAAGATGATTTTTAGTGTTCCGGCCTCTGCTACAGGGTATCAGGTGAAGATGAATTTTAAAATGTGCCAACTTCGGGTTCAGAATCACCATCGGTTTATATGAGATAAAAGGCATATATCTCATATATACGAAGCTTGACCAATGGTCGGCTCCTAGCTGGAGAGAAGCCCATGGCCTTTGGGCAAAGAAATAGGTTTCCTCTTTGGGGGAGAGGGAGCACACGTATGTCCATGCTAGGGTGCAGAGCTTGACCAGGGCTGAACACAGGCTGGATTTGAGCCCCCCTTGTCCGCTCTGCCCAGCAACCTTTTGAACTGCCCAGGCTGCCCCACCTTTCCTGAAAGCGCGGCTTTGCTCTTCTGTGAGTAGGCAGAGGCAGAAAGTACACTTACAGCCAGATGGTCTTTGGTAAAAAACCACTCTGGGTTAAGTGAATGGAAAGTGAGCAGGTATCTGTTGTTTCTGGCCAAAGGGGGCTCCAGCCCAGTTGTGACTGCCCCTGGGGACCTAGCCACAGCATTATGCTTTGGGACCAATGGCTGAACATGTAAGCATCAGTTCCAAGAGCTATAACATTGTAGGTCAGTGAGAGGCATTCTGTGAACATTGGCAAGGTGTAGACAAGCAAGAACTTCCCTCAGTGGGACAGGTGACCATCAACTGCAGAGCTGGTCTTAGACAGCAAGTGACTTTATGGCAGTGGCCAGGCAGCAGTGGGTAAGGAATGACAGAACATCCAGTTTTGCTAGATGTTCACTTCCTCGTCACTGAATACACCAGAAATGAAAGACTTAAGAAGAAGATACTAGATTTGTAGTTACTTGTACACCTCTATAGACCAGGGCAAAAAGATGCTGGAGGAATGAATCAGGGTACCAAACATCTATATACATCATGCTGATAAAGTGGTCCATTCTCTCATACCTCCCTTTTTTGAGGTGGCTCAAATGATTCTCTGCTCCGTGAAGCTCATGCAAGACTAAGTCATCACTTGGCCTCCTTATGGCCTGAAGGGTTCAACACAGCCCTTCGCACATGGTCCACAGTCAGTACTTGCTAAAAACATGCAATAGCGATACACCCTGGATTGTGTCCTAAGATTCTAAACTCACTAAACCATGAGCTTATCAGAAGTGCACGTCAGAACCCATTGAATATATTAAAGTCTCTAGTGAGGAAACAGACTGGTCGGAAAATAAAGAGAACACCTGTCCATATACCATGAAAAGCTTGTTCCTGAATTTTATTTTTAAGAAAGATAAAATGTCACTATATTTATAAAGAAATATGAGATTTTTAAAATCTGGAACTTTTGTTCAATTCTAGAACTGTGAGTTCAAAAACCATGAAGCAAAATCAATCTGGGTTTTCATAAAGCAAAAAAAAAAAATCTCAGTTTTTATAAGCTCAATAAAAGGGTTTACGTATCAATTTCAACGTTATTTAAATTACATTTTTTAAATGCACTTACATGAAAATATTTAGTTTTCTTCACATTTTTTGAATGGATTTTAGAATATGAAACAATGTCTTGCTGACAATGTGCATGCATTTTTATCAGGTGAAAACATAACTGCTCACATCACAAGTTAAATAAAAGTCACTGAAGTCTGAGATGCTTTTCTTGGCAAAAATCTAGTAATAAAGCACAGACTGGGAAAGTGGATTCTCTAGTGCTATCCCCACAGCATCAACACAGCGCCAGCACAGAGCAAATCTTTAAAAAATATTTCATATTGGAATGACTCTTATTGCCACAGTTGGCAAAATTTTTGAGGCTGAGTTTCAAGTTTTTGTTATTCTTCTATGGGAGAAGGGTGGAGAAGCAGCCAGGGTGGGAAGCGGGGTGACAGATGGGGGTAGCTGGGAGCGGACGGTTTTTCTGGAGTGAGGTTCTTCTTTGACGGTCCGTACAGAACACCTTCCAGTCTTCTTCCCCCTTCTCTCCTCCCTCCCAGCCACACACCACGATGTCCCCTCCCCCACTGACATTCTCCCCAAGACTCACACCCAGTAGATCGACTCATTATTCAAAATTAACCCTTAGGAAGGACTTATTGACAACTAGGTGGAATGAAGAAAAGGAGTGAGAAAAGCCATGTGGAGGTGGTAGCAGTAGGAGAGAGTGCCAACAGGGACGTGAGAAGGTACTAAAACTAATTCATCCACCTCAGGCCAACGCTGGCCACAGTATCACAATCCATAATGGTAGCATATACACCACAGGATAGCGGTTGTCAAACTTCGCTACACACTAGAATCAACTAATGCCAAGTTGCACCTGATGCCAATTAAATCAGATTCTCTGGGGGTGGGACCCAGCCATAAACTGTTCTGTTGTGGTTGTGGTTGTTTTTCTTTAATTCCCCAAGTGACTCCTATTTGTAACCAACTTTGAAAACAAGTATCAGAGAGTCATGCCTCTCAAATGTGAATGAGCCTCTAAGACAATTCTGTTATTCCAGCCCAGTCATCTGGCTGAATCTCGATCCATCCAGCATGGCTGCAGAGGCTCCAGGATTCTGGGGAAATACTGCATCAGTGAGGGACCAGCTCACTCGTTTTCTTTCTGATTCTAAGAAATGCAGGAAGCTCCTGGTCACGTTTAGCCTGCTCTTAAAGAAATCAAAAGCTCAGTTCTGAAAATGGAACACAGTCACGTGGAAGAAGTTCACTCTTTTACACGTGGGTCAGCTTCCCGGGGCACAGGGGACAACTCATCTGAAAGTTGTCACTTCTTAATATCCTTCAAGGACACACAGAAGACACAGAGTTCTTGAAAGTAAAATAATGTTGTAAAATGAAGCTCATAGTTCACATGGTGTACATTTTGAACACTCACATTTAAAAGGTTTTTACTGCCCTGTTTCTGCATATATGTATCTTAATTTCTATCTATTAAAATGAAAAATGATAGATAAAACAAGCTATGCTTATTTTATCTACCAACTGGTCTTATCTTCAGCTGTCTCTTTAAAGTCATCTAAACGGTTCATCTCTGTAAAAAACAATCAAGATTATTCACGGGTTAAGTTTAGTTTGGCCAAGACATAAAAAGCAGGAGATAAAATACATTTAACTTAATGCTTTTCACAATACAAATTCCAAAGAAGAATGTTCACACAAGTCTCACGACCTACATTCCACTACCTGTACTGAACAATTCTGACCGGCTTTATCCAGTGGGATCTGCAAAGTCAGATCAATAATACTTTGATATTTTCTAAATATACACGTCGTGTAGCAAAAACAGTATCACAAGAATAAAAAAAGACAGGGCTTGGATGAAAAACAGAGCTAGCCAGCTGGGGTGCAGTCAGAGACATGGAAGTGTCTTTTTTGACCAGGAAACTGGGCCTCAGGTAGAAACGAGATTGAATTGGAGCTAAAAAGGCCTGAGCCCAGAGCACAGAGCCTGGAGGAGGGTAGTGTGCAAGGGCCTTTCGCTGCTACGGGTAGTTTTGATGTGTTAGTTTTATTTCCAACTTCCAGCTCCTATGCATCCTCCCTAGACTGCAAATAAGAAAACAGTATGTGGAAACTTAACAAATCTGGTGGACTGTTAAAAGCAGTTCTATAGTTCTTATGGGGCTCTGTTGCAAAGCATTTTAAAAATGATTCATTATTTAACCCTCATACCCTCTCCATGTGGTAGTTCCACACTCTCATTCCCACTTTAAATACCGAGAGATGAGACACAAGGTTAAGTGATTTGCCTCACGTTACACAGCAGGCCGAGTTCCTGGTTCTGCCTGCCTGGGTGCACAGGACCTGCGCACCGCGCAAAGGGGAGCCAGGGCGCCAGCCCGGGAACAGCAGTCGGGGCTACCGCCGAGGTGCTGGCTCCAGGCTTTGTCCAATAACAGTGAAGGACCAGATGAACAAACAGCCCAGCAACTCTCAGCACCACCTGCATGGGTTTTTACAGGGAGAAAAATCTCATATCCCCCCGTCCTCTGACCAGCAAACCACCAAAGAACGCTTTATTTCAGAAGCGTGAGCAGTTGGGTTTCCAAGACCTGCATTGGCCCAGCCCCCAAAGTGAGAGGACCGCACCCTTCCGAGGGACCAAAGTCGCGCTCAAGACCGAGAGGAGGTTCCTCTTCCTGATGGCCAGGCCGGAGCAGCCGCAGGAGCGCTCCCTAACCCAGCGGGCTGCACGCTCGCGCCAGAGGGACGCGCGCCCACCGCGCGCACCAGCTGCAGCCTGGTTCGAGCATCTGCGGCGGAGGAACCCGGCCGCAGGCAGCGGAGGGAGGCGGCGATGCGCGGAGTTCAGCTTCGCCTTTCCCCTACCTGCCCCAACTCCTCTCCTCCCTCCGCCAGCCTGCAGGACCAGTGCCCGAGGACGCCGCGGGCTGGGCGCGTCGCTGCCACCTGCCTGCGCCCGCCCTTCCCCGGGCCCCGGCCGGCCCCCCAGCACCCGGAACCGCCCTTACCTGAGCCGGAGATGTGGACCCGGAGGGGGCGGCCCCTGCTCGAACAGGACGACAGGTCGCTCTGGGAGCGGCCGCGGGGGCTCGGATCCCCGGGCAGCCTGCGCAGAGCTGGCGGCGGGACAGACGCCTCGGTCTCAGGGGCTTCGGCCGCCACCTGCCCCAGTGGCTCCCCCGGGGGCTCCGTGGGGCTCCTGCCCGCCTCAGCCATCGGCTCTGGCGGCGCCGGCTCCGGGCACGGGAAAGGCCCGGCGCCGAGGGCTGCGCTGCCGCGCGCGCCGCGACCCCGAAGCAGCGCAGAGGGCAGGGAGGCTGGACGCCGGGCGCCGAGAAACTGGTCGCAAGGGCGGGAGGAGGAAGAGGACAGAAAAGTTTGCACAGGAAGGAGCCGCCTACAGCCTGTTCTCGCTCCCGCGGGCGAAAGCCTCTGGGCTCGGAGCCGGTCCGCCCTCCGCGCCCGCGAACCTGCCCGGCTGCTCCTCCCCCAGGGCCCTGACGCTGCCCTTAGCAGGATGGCAGCAGTAGGGTCCCCTCTGGCTGTCACTCAGCCAGCAGACCTCAGATAAGTGTAGTTTGAGCTTCAGGAGCTAGGATACAATGTCAGGGTTCACAATGCCATTTCCATAGGGTGGGGGGAGGGCTGGGAGGAACGCAGGGTACACACACACGTGAGCCGCCCTGTGGTGGAACACAAATGATCATACCCATTTACAGATATGAAACTGCAGGGCCAAGGGGCACTGGCCTTGCTGGTGGACTAGTGGCAGATCCCGGAGCCCCTCAAGTCCAATGACCTGTCCCTCTCACTCCTGGCCTTCAAAGTCCTCTCTCCCTCTTGCCCTATTCCTGGGTTTCTGTCTGCTGGGTAGAGACAAAGGTCATCTTTAAAAGCCTAGTCTTCCAAGAAATGAATAAATAACACAGATGTAATGTTTTATAAGGAAAGAGCGCCGAGAAACTGGTCGCAAGGGCGGGAGGAGTCAATGTTTTATAAGGAAAGGACAGGTCTCGCAGCTGCACTGATCAGAAGTATCATAGTTGACACTGTGCCTTGCAGGGGTTTGCAAAATGGGCAGCGGTGATTTTGCTGGTTCAGCTGGTGATTTCACAGCCTAAGCTTTATCAGTTTCATGATTAGGCCCCCAAGTTATGACTTGCCCAGGATCAAAAGTCTGTAAATCAAGCTCAGGAGTCACCATTCCTGAAAGCTCAGGGCAAGGGACGGAGGTCCCTGGGTTCACTTGCAGGCCACAGACGGGCAGGAGGAAGAGGAGATAGGGGGGTGGTTGCAGCGGGCGCAGGGTTAGCAGTTAACATTTATCGACACGCCCATATTCCAGGTGCTATGTCAAACACTTTGCATATATTATATCTTTTAATAAGAAAAACAACCCAAGTAGAGGGGGTAAGAGAAAGAAGGGACAAAAATAGTGCGAGCTGGAGACTGCATTAGTACCCAGAAGGCCTGTGCAGCAACTAGGTGGTAATAATAACAACAGCTCACTCTTGACAGTTTAAAAGGGCTTTCACCTGTAATTGTCACAGCGACTCTGGGGAGAGTATGATTATTTCAGTTTTGCTGTGAAAATTGTCCAAATATAGGTCCATTACCACAAAGTCAGCCATGTTTATGCAATATCTCCCACTTTCCCACCTGTTTAAATTTACACTACTCCAAATGTTACTTCGCTTTCTTGTTGTGTCGTTTAGAACAGAAGAAAAAAAAAAGTCTCTGCTTCACAGCATTGATTTGCATTGTTTTAGCAAGATAGGTCAGCGATAGGATTGAAAGGACATTTATATGGATTTGCCACTTTCCGTGAAGAACTCACATTAGATTGCAAGGTATCTCCTAGCATCATTTGCTCTCCAGTGTGTTGTGTTGCTCATTGCTGTCTGTACTCCTGACGTCCACTTCCTCAGCAGTTAGCTCCTTTTGCAAGCTGCCGTCTCTCTGGGGCGCTCATTCCTGTTCCTTACACATGAGTCTCACCCCATTTCCCTCTCCCCATTGCTAATGACATGAGTGCTCCCACCACCCTTCCAGGCCTCCTGCCTCTCTCCTCTCCGGTTTATTCTCTATGCCATCTCTTCCGAAAATAAATAAGAAATTAAATACTTCAGAACACGTGATGTCTTTCCTGGCTCTTGTGCACTTATTCAGCAATTAAAGCATTTCACTTTTATTCAAGAAATACATATTTGAGTGCCTTTTTGTGGGCCAGGTACTGTGCTAGGCGCTCCAGGCCCTCAAGGAACTCCTCAAAACAACATTCCTCCATTCATCTTCCCTTCACAGTTAAGCTTCTAGAGAGAGTAGCATCCAACATCACCTCCTAATCCCCTGTTCTTATAGTTCCCCTTCCTCATTCATTCTTTTACTATCTGCAGTGTGACTTACGCCCCAACTACAGCATGGAGCTGCTTTGGCCAAGAGCACTTTGAGCACCTAGTTGTCAGATGTACTGGGGACCTCTCATGACTTAATCTAACCCTCACTGCAGCTTTGGACACCCTTGACCGCGTGCTCCTCTTTTGGGTTCTGTTTCCCTGGTTTCTAGGACACTGACCGGTGTTCGTCCAGCCTCTCTGCCTCCTTGTTACCCTCATCTCAGGATCTCTTTTTTCCATTTGTTCTTATCAAATGTTCCCCAGAGGTCGAGCACTTTTTACACTTGACGCATTTTTTTTCCCAGGAACCCTCACCTTCGGCTTTGAATTTTGCACAGATGACTCCCAGATCTCTACCTCTAGCCCAGACTTCTCTCCAGGTCTCCAGATCCCAATGTGCGGCTGCCTACTGAGCTTCTCTTTTCGATGTTTCCTTGACACTTGGCAGCCGGCATTCTCAGAGCTAAACTCCTCCTTCTCCTCCGCAAACCTGTTCTATCCATTCTCCATCTGAAATAAACATCTCCAGAATCAGTTTCCTCCTTGCCCTTCCACTGCCACTTCTTCGACTGGAAACTTTATCTTCTATTTCCTCTTACGGAGAGGAACTCTGCCTCTAGGTTCACTTCCTTCCACTCTGCCCCCATCTCATTCCTAGAATAAGCTTTCCAAAATGCTCACAAGACTTTGCTGCTCCTCCATGTACAGCCTTTCAAGTATCCATGACATATATTCAAGGGTATATTCCTCAGTTCGGCATGTCAGGACCTCTCTACCCTGCCCCCAGCTCTTTCCTTGCTTCTGTTTTACCTAGTCTGCTCTCTGGCATACAGACCTATTTGTAGTTCCCTGTTTCTCTTCTCACAGTTCCTTTGCACCCTATTTCCTCTGCCTGCACCATCATTCCTCACCTTGCCTAACTGAATGACCATCACTCATCCTTCGAGCCTCAGGTCACGTTTCTCTCCATCCACGAAACTTGCCTGACACCTCCCAACCTCCAAGCCAGGCAACAGCTGCTCCTGAACAGTGCCATAATGTCCCGTGTGTATCTCTGTTATGTCACTTTCACACAAGATTGTAGTTGTTGGGGTGCTAATCTGTTTCCCCTACTCCCTGTGAGCTACCTCAGGACAGGAAGGACCCAGACTGGCCTTTGTTCTCCCGGCACTGCTGTGTGTTGAATGAATGAATCAATGGATGCAATCTATTTAGGGAGACAGACATTAACTAATAATGACCTGGCAATTCAGGGCAAGTGGCAAAACAGAGATGTACATGGAAGGTGCCATGGGAACCCAGAGGAGCAGGCTCCTAACCTGCCTGAGGGGAAGGATCAGGGAAGGATTCTCAAAGGAAGTGGCATCTGAGATGCAAAGGCACCCCAGGATGCGGGGGCACCTGTGAGTACACAGAAGCTTGAGGAAAGAGCTCAGCAGGACGCTGTGCTGTGTGGCTGGAGAACAGGAGTCCCTGGGGACAGCTAAATTTTGAGCCTGAAAAGGTGGACAAGAAGTGGATTAGGATTCATTTTTCAAATCCCATGCTTGTGCCATCCTAAAATGATTAGACATCATATTTATGTGGGATTTCGTTTGTTTCCAGTTCTGTTTATCCTGTCTTACCCCTGCTCTAAGATATTTATTTCCTTAGAAATGTCCCTTGGCTTTGAGGACAATAGTGTGTGGCCAGCACTTAAAAATGTAAACCATTAGACAGACTGACAAAAAGAGAGGCATATAGTTCAGTTTTTCAAAACAAGTGTTTGTACATGCTATTTGTTTGCTTATCCAGCTATTTTCATTAAATATGATTTCTGAAAGATAATAAATAAAAACTGAATATGGAAAAAGAATTACTTTTAATCATGTAGTAACAGTGTTGTAACAAAAAAATAATCTAATTGTTTTACCATTTTCTTTAAAATTATGATTTATTTAAGATGATAAGGGACATCAATGAAAATGTATTAATTAATTTCATTTATCATTCATTTCATAAATGCAAATTTAGTCTGATCTGTCCATTAGTGCTTGGAACACTCTGCTCTCAATAGGAAGATACGGCTGTGGGATGGAATCTATCTGCTCTGTAGCCAGTGTCTTCCTCCTCCCTCACTGGGCCATGTGGGCCTCTCCTAAAGCCACGATCAACCTGGAGGGCTCTTTGTATATTACAGTTTAACTTATGGAAGAAGGAATTGTTATTCAAAGACTTTAACACATAATGAAAGGTACTGGTACATTTTAAATTAGACATGCTAGGGAGCTGAAAGATATTTTGTAATTGATTGGTATTTCACTGCATGGTAGTCTTTAGATATGAATGGTTTGCAAAAAGCTGTGCTGCTCGAATTAAAATTAAACTTCCTAAAGACATTTCTTGAAGACAATACCAATGCCCTTCTAACTTAGATTACTTTCATAATTGTAATTTTGTTTTGCTGTATTCCCCTTCCCCCACACTTATACAAAGTTTCACTTATCAGACTTTCTATGTAAAACACACACACATAAATACAATATAAGTGTTTGTTTAGGAAATACTATTCCAAAGTACATGGCATTAGAAGTGAGTGTCTTTCATGAACAATTTTGTTTCCTTAATACAGGTTGATAAAATCATCACGAATGAGAGAAGAGGGATCAAAGTAATATTTGAAAAGAACTGGCAGAGATCAGAATGGATGATACATAATCAAAATGAAATAACAGAAAGACGAGAAGTTCAAGTAATAAACAGAGCTTGGTAACAAAGGAAACGAAGATAAAGAAGCATAATACAGTAAAAAGTAGGCCTGCATTTAAGGTCACATTAAAAAAAGAAAAATTAGCAAAAAGAAACTAATTTCGATGAGCTCTAATGTTTCTTCTGCTTCAAGATTTGATGATTCTATAAACATTTTTATTTGTATTCATTGTAAAATTGAAGTTGAAATTGTTTTATGAGAGAGGCCAAAGTTGGGTCATAGTTTTGGGCCAAATGACTATTTCTCTCTAGGGTACTAGGCTACAAAAGTAAACATCTTCCTCCCCTTCAACATCACTCTCTTTCATCCTTCCTCCCTCCCTTCCTTCTTCTCACTCTAAAAAGAGCTACTCTATCTTACTACGCCAGGCTCTGTGCTAGGCACAGACATAAAGGAACTTCTCAAAGCTCAGACTATCAGCCAAGGAGGCAGGAGTGTATGGACTCCAGTGGAGAGACGATGGAGTGAATTATTGACCTTTTTGGATGAGTCAGGGAAATTTCAAGGGAGTGGACACAAGAAGGGGGCCATAAAAGTGAGTAAGGATGATGAAGGAGAAGAATCAGGAAAAGCCTCCCAGGCAGAGGGAATACCACGTGCAGGGGCCCAGGGCGGGGAACTGTCGACAGGCGTAGGGAGGTGAGTCTGACTGGAGCCTTGGAGGAGAGTGGGGAAGTGACAGGATATGAAACAGAGAAAGAAGGCTGGCAAAAGGTCTAGCAGAGTAGTAACAAGATCAGAGTTATCATCTTTTGCTTCAGTTTTGATACCTAAATTTGATACCTAAATGATGCATATACTTAATTTGTTGGATTGTTTTAAGGATCAAAAAATGATGTACATAAAGTGCTGAGTGTAGTGATTGGCATATACTGGGAGCTCAATATGATACTCTAAGACATTTGAGATACACAGTATATTTCTTGATTTCTATAAATCGTACCCAGCTCAGTTTCATCTACAAAGGGTGTCCCAAAGACATTTTTCAGAATTCCTTTCTTCTCCTTGGATCAAACAAGAACTTTAGTGCTTACGGCTTTAGGAATATAAAAGGGGACTGTCTTAATTCTTAGTCCAGTGGTTGCCAAGGTCAGCAATAGGTTTCTTCACCTAGATTTCCAAGGCATCAGCATGTGGTGTTCAGGACATCCAGTCCACACAGAAACCAGTCTTCAGAGACTGTGTGCTAGAGCAGGCGCTAAGGTACCCCTCACTCAGATGTCCAAAGTTGGGACATACCCAACACACCTGAGAATTGGGTCTTCCTCAATTCAACCCCCAAAACACTGAAATCGATTGTTAGTGGGAATACAAAATGGCACAGCACTTTGGAAAAAAATAACTGGACAATTTCTTACAAAGTGAAATGTACACTCACTCTGACCCGGCAATCCAATTCCTAAGTATTTACCCAAGGGAAATAAAAAGTTATGTTTTTGCAAAAATCTGAAAGCAAATGTTTATAGCAGCTTTATTCATAATCTTCAAAAATTGAAAACAACTCAAGTGAGCACATTCATATAATGGAATATTACTCAGCGATGTAAAAGTATGAACTACTAAAACATACAACATGGAAGAATCTCAAAGGCATTGCATTAAGTAAGGGAAGCCAGACTCAAGTGAATTCATACTGCATTGTCTCACTTCACTGATATCCTGGAAAAGACAAAAGTCTAGGGACAGAAAACAGAGCAGTTGTCAGTTGCTGAGAATAGAGAGAGAGAATAGCTTTGGGGGCTGATGGAACTGTTCTATGTCTTGATTTTGGTATTGATTACACAATGGTATTTGTCAAAAGTCATAGACTTGTACACCAAGAAGAGGGAAATTTACTGGTGCAAATCATATCTCAAGAGAATAAAAAAAAAAATCCCCACCTAATTGTCTTCCTTTTCTTTTCCTTCGGAGACAATCTAGCCTAGTTCCCTTGAATGGCCAAAAGATTCAGTAGGCAGAGACCTGCGTAGTGATTGTTCTGTGCTTAGCAATTTCTCTGGTTTGGAGGCCTTTGACTCACACAGAAAAACATGAAAGACGTTCAAATGCTATCCTATGGCTTCCAGGAAGCAAATTCTACCTTTCTGAAGAGGAGATAAAATTATTTTTTGACTTCTCTTGATTCGACTCCAGCTTCATGGGGGTGGGAGGCGGCGCTCAAACAAAATAAAACAAACAACAAAACAAAACAAAACAAAACAAAGAACAGTTTGGTGGTCCTCTTTAGGACTTGGCAATTTCCGGTTTGTTTTTTTCTAAGCTTGAAATGACAGAAGCAGGAGGAGTAGATAAAAATTACCTTTAATGTAGCGGTCCACAACCCTCATTTGGCACCAGGGACCAAATGAGCATCTAATGCCTGATAGTCTGAGCTGGAGCTGAGGCAGTGATGCTAGCACTGGGGAGCGGCTGCAAATACAGATGAAGCTTTGCTCTCTTGCACGCTGCTTAAGTAAGGGAAGCCAGACGGATGGCCACAGACGGATAGACAGACGGGGTACCAGGATGAGTGGGTGGGGGGGAGTGGGGAGTAGGGCCTCCCCCCTGCTTTAATGCCTTGATGAGACTGCCCTGTAAAGAAATAAAACAATGTAAGTTTGATAAGTTTTCTGGTACATTCTATCTCAGAATAGCATTCCATCACAGGATCCATTCTGAAGGCAGGGTCTGTGGGAGTGAAGGGTGCGAGGTGGACTGCAGGGGCTCACAGAGAAACAGGGAGGGCAGCAGGGGAGACTGGAAAAAAAAAAGGTGAATAAACAAGGTCATTTCTCATAGGCATAATACTTTGAAGAAAATAAATAGGGTGATCTAATAGGAAACAGCTGGAAAAAGGGGATCCTTAAGCTAGGATGGTCAGGGAAGGCCTTTCTGAAAATGAGACCTTCGTACATACCTAAAGGTTGAGGCATCATAGGTACCAAGAGCACAGAGGACAGTAGGACAGGCTGAGAGGCCAGCAGATGTGAAAACTCTGCAGGATGAATGAGCCACAGAAAGGCAGTCAGAGAGGCTTGGATGTAATGAGCAAGGGGAAGGAGGAGGTATAGGTGACACAGAGGGGTAAAGGAGGGACCAGACACTCCATTATCCAAGTGGAATGAAGTCAAAGAAAGATTTTAAACAGGGGAATGCATGATCAGAATTACATTTAAAAATCATTCTGGATTATCACTTTTTTAGTGCAAGCACTGATGGATTGGAGGTAGGGGAATGAGGGAAAACAACAAATCAGGGATCACTCCAAGATTTTTGACTCAAAAATAGTGTTACAGTTAGCTAATTCTTTCAAAGAAACAGAAGTGAGGAAGGCTTGTCTTTTTCAATATTTTTTAACATAAAACAGAGCTATAGAAATTAAAACAATGTGGTGTTGGCATATTAATAATTGTTAAGACTCATTTAATATGTGCAGTGTACCAGACATCATATTAAGTGTTTTAGAGGTTTAACATAATTAAAACATGTAAGACAGGTACCTATTAGCACTATTTTATGGATGAGGAAGAAAGGCACAGAAAGGATAAATAAAATGATCCAAGTTCCAAAGCTCATAAGTAGTCTGGTTCCAGAACCCATGTTCTAAGCACCACTTTACCCATGGCTAGGCCAATGAAACAGAATATGAAACCCTAAAAAGAACCAAATGTAACTAAATCTTAACAAATCAAAGGGAAATAATCAACAAACAGTGTTTGAAATGTCTCCAAAATATTTGAAAACTTTTTAAAATCTTCATTTGACACATTCACTAATAAAGATACGCTACATACAGACAGATTCATGAGTTAAATGTTAAAAAAAAAACAACCCACACGAACCGTAAAAAGTTGGAAGAAAATATGAGATAGAAAAGCACTTTGTAGAAATTAAAGAAATCATAAAGAAAAAATTAATAGGTTTGACTTAAAAAAAAAAGTATAATGTAAAATAATCCAGAAACAAAATAAAAAATAAATTGCTTTCCAGAAATATTGTATCCAATTATATATAGTTCTCAAGATTATATCAATTCATAACCATCATACTTTGTCAGCTTTGGCCATAATTGACAAGAAACAAAATAATAAACATTTGTTGTTATGATTATCATTTTAAAGGTTTGGTGACTTTGAACAATTGTTTGATTTCTTTATGGGCCATTTGTATTTCCTGTTTGTGAAATGATTGTTCATACCCATTCTCTGTGGGGATTTTAGCCTTATTGATTTGTATGAACGCTTTAATAGATCAAGAAGAGTACAATGTTTTTTCATATTTGTAGAAAATGTATTTGCCCAGTTTGTCGTTTACCTTTTAGTTTCTATTTGACTTTTTTTTTTCTTTTGCTATTTAATGGCATTTTTTTTCTTTTTCAAGTCACTTGTGTATACAGGAAAGCTATTGATTTTTATATCTTTGTAACATAGTACCTTATTGAACTCTTTTTAGCTCTAAGAGTTTTCAGCTGATTCTCTCTTGGGTTTTTTAAAGTCTGCAATAATATCATCCACAAGAAGAAGGAGAGAACAGGTGAGGAAAGGAGGGGATGTATTTTCTCCTCCTTGCTAATAATAAAACTCTTATTTAGGCTCGATATCTTATTTTTTAGCCAGAATTTCCAGTAAATTTGGCAACAATAAATATCACAGTTTTTTTTTTCTTTATTCCAATGGGAATGTCTTTAGAATTTCACTCTTAAGTGTGAAGTTGGCTCTTAATGTGATATAGATTTAATGATTATCTTAGGAACCATCTTTCTATTGTAAGGTTTTTGTTTTTCTTTTTAAGGACATATTGTGGCATGATATCATTCTTATCTATCAAAGATGATAACAGAAATAAAAGCAAAACTTTTAACTTTGGGTAGAAAGTATACGAACAACATCATATATTCAGTTTGAGGGCAAAAAAATAAAATCCTCCTTGACTATTTTCTCTGTGTTGTGGACTTTTTAATTTTTTTACTAATCCCTTGATTTTCCTTTGAATAATACTCTTCATCCCTTAAAAAAACATATTCATTGAAGTTTAATTTACATTCAATATATCATATCTATTTAAATGTATAATTTATGAATTTTGACAGGTAGACACACTGGTGAAACTGTCACGATCAAGATACTGACAATTTCTATCACCCCGAAAGAATCCTCCTTCTTCTTTGTAGTCCATCCCTCCCTTTGCTCCCAACCTGCTTTTTTGACATTATGGAGTAGCTGGCATTTTCTAGAATTTTATATAAATGGACATACTATATGAACTCTCTGTGTCTGGCTTCTTTCACTTAGTTCTGGTCCCACTTGTAGAAAGGTAGATGTTGGCCCCTGAAAGGTCAAAAACTTGGTACTGCTGTAGGAAGCCTTCCTCAGAATGAGCTATGGGGCCCTGTGGAAGCACTGAGGATAATCTTCCTTCAGGAAATTAATGACCAGCTCTGAAGCAGTCATCAGAGACGGTTAGTTAGACCTTTTGTGTTTTGAGGGTTGTTTACAAGTAAAAGCGTTCCTACTCCAGGCATTTAGTTCTTGTTCCTTGGGACGGAAAGAACAGATGTTCTGAATCCATTAGGGCTCAGACTCCAGGAACAGTCATGACCCAGTGCCCCTGGACTTCTGGAGATGGCCATGTTGTGTGAACTGAAAGGAATGAGCTCAGAGACATGGGCATCCAGGCACTGAGAGAGATGGCCACTCGTGTGAGCCAACATTGCTAACCATGGAGACTTATCACCTTGAACATCCAGACATGGATCCCAAGGCCCTCTGGGAGATGTGCAAGCCAAAAGAAGTGACTGTAGAGAGCTACCACTTTGAAAACCCAGGCAAGGGCATCCTGGGAATTTAGGGAGCTCATACATGTGTAATAGTTTCTTATTGTGGCTCTAACAAATTACCGTAAACTTAGTGGTTAAAAACAACACAGATTTATTATCTTATAGGTCTGGAGGTCAGAAGCCCAAAAGGGGTCGCAATGAGCTAAAATTAAGGTGAGCCGTGTGCCTTCTGGAAGTTCTAGGGATAATTTCATTTCCTGGCCTTTTCACCTTCTAGAGGCTGACTCAAGACTCTCTGACATCTTCAGAGCCAGCAATGACCAGTCACATCTCTTTCATGATGCTATCCTTCTGGTTTTGACTCTTCTACATCTCCTTTCCCCCATTTAAAGACCTTTATGATTGCACTGGGCTCACTCAGATTATCTAAGCTAACCTTATTTCAAGGTCAGCATGTTAGCAACTTTAATTCCACCTGCAATCTAAATTTTCTTTTGCCATGAAACATAATATATTCTCAGGTTCTGAGGATTAGGAGTGGACATCCTTGCGGGGGGTCGGGGACGGGTCGGGGAGAGCATTATTTTGCCTAACACAGTATGTCAACTGAAAGAGCTAACTACAAAGAACTACCTCTTTGAGAACCTACATACAGGCATCCTGGACATGGAAGAGACAGCCATCCATATGAGTTCAGTGAGCTAGCCATGGAGAGCAGTCCCCTGTGGGAACCCAGACCCAGTCATCCTGGGCACTCGGGGGGATGACCACGTGTGGAAAGTAAAGAGTATGGGGGCATCTCCCTTGTAGAACCCAGGAATCAGTCCCAAACGCACAGAATCATCTGTTCAACTCCACAGGGCAATTCACAACAAATTTCATAATCAGCTAAGTGGGCAGCAAGAAGCAGGGCAGCTGTGGATGGTTCAATGCCAGTGCTCTCCCCACTGGGATGTGAAAGATGGATTTACTTCTTTTTGAATATCAAGAACACCCACAAGAGTTCATATGGAAAGGGGGAAATATTAAGCTTTCTGTCAAGAAGATAAGTGAATACTTGAGGCAGAATTAATGAAAAACAAAACACAATGAACGAAATATCAAAAATTATATTATTTAATTAAATATGGACAATATCAATCCTGCACTTAAGGAAAAAAAAAAAAAGGTAAATGAAAAATTCCTGTCAATTCTGAGGGTGAATCCGTACACGTAAGATTATGTTTCAAAATTTTGGGTAAAAGTAAGGCAGTCCAGTAAGTTCCTCATTTGTTATGTTGCTCAGTAGCTGATACATAAGGATTCAGATATGGATCTTGCCTTCGAAAACAAAGATTTTATAGTATTTTCTGAAAAACTGTAATGATTGCTCCATTTTTCTAATCTCATTTTACTTGTTGATGAATAACTCCATGGCATAAAGTTTATTTTTCTGTGAAGAAAACTGGAAAAGCATAAAATATAGAGAACAAATCTTATACAGATATTTGAGGGAGTCTTTTACATTTCGGAATAGACATTTCAGCAGTCCTGTGGTCAGATCATAATATGGGCTTTACTGATCTTCACAGAATGAATGGAATTCTTTTTGATAAGTTTCCAAGTTGTCAATATCCATTCAGGAATGAAAAGAATGTGCTGTTAAGGGAACAAAAATGTGGCCCCCATTTGGAGACATCAAGGAATTGCAGTGATGTGTATCACATCATCTTTATTCCTTGATAAGATACTCTACAGGTAATATGAGAAAGGTGTCTCTGCTTGGTGCCAGGCAATACCATCTCTTCAGATGAGCCATCACCTCACCACTGCACATACTTGCTTCTCTATTTTGACCACTGTGTCATGGTACAATCTTTGGTAGCTCGGTAGGTCTTACCTACCGCAGTCTCACAAGGAGCTCTGGTCCCCTTATGAGACGATTACAGCAGTTTCTTCTTGTTGGACTCCATCTGCAGGACTGACCCTTGATATCCTTAACAGCTTCGGCTACTCTGGTGAATAGCCCTCAGGGCTCTAAAATAGTTAAGATCCTCTGCCTGCCTCTTCTAAGTATTGCTTGAGGCTTCGCTAGCCTTCCTTACAGGTCTAATCCTAAGATTTTAGCTTAGAATACCCGCCTCCCCCTAGTACCCTCCCTCCCATTACTCAAATGCCCCAGACAACTCTTACGTGGCAGACTTCATCATTGTTTATCTCTGTGGATCCCTTCTCTCTTCACACTGGACTCTGGCTCTTGAGGAAAACAGAGTTCTCCGAAGCTTATTTAGGGCAGGTTTTATATCCTGGATACCTGACCCATGTGGTTAGCCTCTGCTGGAACCCTATTTGCTCCCATAATTAACCTATTTATCCTAGAGACTTCAGTTAAAATTTTAATTCCTAAGGGAAGCTTTCTCTGACTCCAAGACTAGATTGGGTCCCATGCCATATGGTTTCATACTATTCTATACTTCATAGCATGTACCCCAATTTTCAGTATTACATGTCAGGATCATTTGTTTAGTGTTCATATTCCCCACTAGAGAGCAAGCCATATGAGGGATAGGACTGGGTCTGCTTTGTTGCCATTGTAACTGCTGGGCCCGGCTCAGTACCTGTCACAGAGTAGGATCTGAATAAATATATTTTGACCTAATAAAATAAAGGAGTAATGACTAAATGAATACAGTGTTTTCATATAAATAATAACCAGAGTCCAGGCAGCTCTCCTCACTTTAGCATGATGGTTAAAAACATGGGTTTTAGTCTATTTAGGCAATTTATTTACTCCCTCTGTGCCTCTTGTCCTCATCTGTAGAATAGGGATAATTAAAGTACCTTATGAAGATTTAATAAAACCGTATATGTATATACTGTGTATATGACCAAACACTTCAAAGAATGCTCAGCATATAGCAGCATATAGAACCTTAAAAACACACCTCTCTGAGATCATAGAAATTTTTATAATCACCACATTCAATTGTTGCTATTCTAATGTCCTTACCCTGGCTCCCATTAATATAAATATTTCATCTAATCTCTTTGTATATTTTTAGTGTTTATTATCCTGTGTCTCTAAGTTCTCCAGGGCTGACTTATCTGTCTAAGCAGTAGGCACAGTGCCCAGGGCACACAATACTTGTAGAGGCCCACGAAAATGTTTTAATGTCTTCTAAAGTCTGAACATAGTCATGGTGGTGGGGTGGGGGGGAATAGAAATTTTTAGGTTAAAGAAAATGTTTTAATATATAATAGTAATATATTTGCCTTTATACCAACATAGTCATAAGCTATACTTTATACACACATATTTCTTTCTTTCTTTTCTTTTTTTTATTTTGGAGGAGGAAGAGCCCAAGAAGGCAATGATGCCCCGGGGCCATGAACGCCAGGGTGCAGCCAGGCACTTCCTACCCTGACGCTCTGCATCAGAGCCTTCGCCCTTCAGTTAATAGAAATGAGAACAAAAATATCTGTGTGGCAGCGTCACAGCTTTCGGACACCATGTGCATAGTTTATGGCAAGGGCAGGCTGCTCATCCAGAAAGGACATCCCAGCAGTTGGTAATCTTTCTATGCTGCTTCTACCTTCACAAAAATAAATGCACTCGGCTAGAACGGGGCGGTAGAGAGGGCTGTGCCGGGCTCTGGTCCTCGACCGCGCACTCCCTCCCACCGGCTCCTCAGCCCTGCGGCTCCGCCTCGCCCACAGACGCCCTGCCCACATCCACTTCCTTTCGCGTCTCCCTCTGCGTACTCACTGTCCACTCTCTCCCACGCCAGCTCATCCGCATGCTCCGAGGAACTCAGTCTGCTCTCCTTCCCCTCTGGGCTGGTCCCCTGTGTTTCTCACGCCGCTTTGTTTCTTAGCCGTTCCCTCTGATCCCTCCACCTTGCCTCTCCTCTCTTCTCTTCACTTATGATTCCTGCGCATTGTCTGCTTTTCTTTGCCTTGTAGTTTCTTTTCGATTCCAATTTCCGGCACTCTTTGTTTCTCCTGTTGCTTTTTATTTTATTTTTATTAGTTCCCTGCTCTTGTAAATTTTTTAAAACTTATTTCATGTCTCCTTTCTCCCTCTTGGCCAACCCCTTTCAGTCCTCTGTTGCTTTCTTTTTTTCTTTTTTCTGCTTCCTCTTTCTCCGAGGACCTGGCCCCTTCCCTCCGACTCAAAATTTGACCCTCTGCTCTCGCCACTACGGCCCAGAGGAGGTTGTCCCCCTCAGACACAGGGCCACCGGAAAGGAGACTGATGTGTGACACAGACCTCTTCTCCTTGAATTGAACCTGCCTGCACGGGCACTAATTAGATGGCTCATCTTCCAATGAAGACATTGGGAAGGAGTGAAATAGAAGACAAATGTATTGCACATTCCGATGCTTAGCTGCCCGCCAGACTTCTAAAGTTACCTGGTGGCGCCCACTGTCAGAGGAAATGCGGACCCTTGTTTGCTTTACTCAATCTGCTTGCCTTTGCCGACCAGCGTATGGTCCCTCTCCCCCCACTCGCATACCAGCTGGTTGGGGGCCAAAATTAATTGCTCAATCTGGACTAAATATAGACAAATCCTGTAAATTAAACAACCTCCTTTGGATAAAAATGCTCCAAATCTCAAAGGCTTTCCTAGACCCCACTTCTCCCTAAAGTGGCAAGGGCCTGGGAGCAGGGAGGGGCAGGTGCTGTTCTCTAGGCACTGAGAAGGAACTGGTGCCTCTGCCTCTTCTGATCCTGGGGTACCGACACTTGTCCTGGCAGTGTTCCCAGGGGAGACCCGTAGCTGCTGTAATTCATGATCTGGTCTCTCTTGGGCCCGCTTTGGCATTCACTGGTATGCTGGGTTATAACTGCGAACCCCACTTCCTTGGCACAGACACCTGGCCACAGGGAACCACTCAGGCCACTTCTGGGTGTTGCGTATATCACTTGAGTATCAAGGTCATCAGGGAAAGCTAAGAAGCAGCCTCTCCTTTCACCTAACAACACGGTTCCACCCAGTCAGCCTAAGAGGCTTCTTCTGGAACCTTAAATGGGATTCAGGACAGAAATGCCCCATCCCTTAGTCTCCCCTTTTTCATCTAACACCCACGATCATATACACTTGGATGAGGCTTAATATGTGCTTTGCATAATTTAATGCTCACAACCACTCTATGAGGAAGAGATACTGTTATCATTCACATGTGATAGGTGTGGAAACTGAGGCACAGAGATGTTGAACGACTTCCCCAGGATCACACAGTCTTGTGGCAGAGGAAGGACTGGGTCTGGGCATCTGGCAGCCTGGCTGCAGAATCTGGGTTCTCAGACTCTGTGCTCTCTGCTTTCCTGCCTCCCCTGAACCCCATGGCCTCTTCCCTCCATTCTTCCTTCTACTCCCTACCCCCCAGCCAGTAAAAGGCAGGATTTTATTTCCCCCATTCCATATGCTAGTCATACCATAAGCTGGTTTATTTACCATATAAAGAATAAAGTGGGTTCAGTTTGTTTTGAACACGTTTCTTCTACATTTCCAGAGAGAGACTGTGCGTTGATATCAACTGTGAGGCAAATGTTTCACTTATTCCATTGTCCACTTCAGAGGAATTCTGGTAGCTGCTGAAACTGGTTGGTGGCAGTCACCCAACTCCCATATGAGATATAGAATGTGTCCCTGAGAGCTTCGCTCAGATGTCAGCTCCACCCTCAGTGGCTAACGATATCCCCAAGAGACAGCAGTGGCATGACTTCCTCTGGTAGCAACAAAGGAGTTGGCCGGGGTCGCCTCCGGCTCTCTCCTATCCTCAAGTTCAGGAGCAGTGACCATGGCAAGCACCCCGTGTACCTGCAGCTGCCCTGCCTGTGGCTGCTGACCGTGGTGGCTTCACAGCGAGGTACAACTGGTGCTGCAGGGACAAAGATCTCATCCTTTTATTTTCTTCATCTGGCACCTCACAGTGACCTCAGAGAAATAGGATGGGATCAGGGATCCACTGAGGCCCAAGGCCCCCCCAAAAGAGCCATGTGCATCTGGGGAATCTGTCATTTCTCAGGTATCTGGATCTTCTATCAACGCCTTTAATTACAGAATTTAAGCCTTAATGTCGTGTGGTTCCATTGCTCAATTAGCAGTGGCTTACGATGCAAAGGCTGCAGGTTTGTAAAGGATTATTTTATAAATGTGAAGTGCAATTTACTGCCTGTAGGTCTTTCCATAAGTGACTATGTTTTAAAATATTTCATAGATTTCATTATTTCAGTCATTTAACGAGTAAATTTGGAGTAGAATCTCTTCTCCTTCTTCATTTCCAAATCTGTTTCTCATTTATTCCAAATCCTACATGAATGGTTTCCCGCCTGGTATTCTAGGATTCTTATCTGTACTCAAGGGCACTGAGGAAGGCCTTTCATCTATTTGCAGAATTTCCTACAGAAATCGTAATTTTATGATAAGGTTGTACTTACTTACTAAAAATCATTTCATTTCCTTCACGTAAAATGATGAATGACCCCAGTGGCAGTCATGCAGATCAAAAGGTCTGATTAGCATTCATCAACTGAAATACATAAACATGTAAATAAGTTATTTTATGATAAAATAAATTGGTTTAGAACATGGAAATTTTCAAAATGTGGGGTTCACATGGGGAAATGATGCTTGATGAGAAGGCAGGGCCCGCTGCTTCATTGTGACCCAGCTACGTCTACTGTCCCTTTGAGAGTTCGAAATCTCATTGTCCCTGTGAAAAATGTCTTATGTACTTATTACACAAATCTCTGTTTCAAAGGATGTCAAAACACAGTGACTAACAGGTCCATCTTTTTTTTTGTTCAAATGTGCTCACAGGGTTCAGTGGCCACTGAGGTCTTCGATCATTCTAGGATCGAAGTCTAAATAATAAAAATTGTCACCCACTTTACCACTAACTGGGGTTATTGCAACTGGCAGTGCATGTTTAGTGGATTCCCTGATCTCTCTCTTCCAGGAGACCCTTGCCATGGGAAGACTGTAGGCTCATATGGCACAGCCGTGGACCTGGGGAGCCACAGACACTGCATCAAGAGGGTGAATGTCCTTCTACCTGGGGTGACAGTGGCAGCTGCTGCTCCCATGTCTTTGCAGAGATGGGAAAATGAGGGCAACAGCTACCTAGTGTCATTTCCTTCATTAACGGAAATCCCAAAAGAAATTAAAAGAGAGTTTTATTCATATATGATTTGCAAACCAGGGACATAGTCCTCAGTATAAACTGAAATCATGTTCCGAGATGAGAAGGGGAAGAACGGGGCTTATTTTAAAAGCCCTAAGTTATCAAAGAGATGGGTTGCTAGGGGCGACAAGACCACAAGCTTACATCATTCATTTTGGATTGGTGGAGGCAACGGGACTTTCAACGGTCGGCTGACTCAGTGGTCAAGCGAGTGGAACTGTGAGATGAGAACAGTGGGTAGCAGACGATTAGGCGTTTGTCAATGTCCTGGCGAAACTGAGGGTCCTTACAACTTGAATTAAATTGAATTAGCTCTAGAAATCATATCTGTCTCTCTCTACACGCCTCAGATACCCAGATTATCTCCCCCAGATAATCAGCAACCCTCGAGGCAGCAGAAGGCAGTTGCTCAGACGAGAGTAATGGTCACACGGCCTGGACCTCTGGCAGGCTAAAGATAACATGTTGACCTAAGTTATGTTTCAACTCCTGAGCCCTAAAGTGGCATGACTCCGGGCTACCTTCCCATGAGACCAGACGGAGGGAAGCTGGAAAAGACCTTAGCACTGAACTCAAGACCTGAAAAAATGATTTCTCACCCTTACTGCACCTCTGACCAGTCAGCTCCCAGGCAATTGTGAAATCCTAACTCATGATGTCTTGTGATTTTGCCCTATATAATCTGTAACCTACATGCCGTCAGGAGTTTGAGCTTTTGAGCATCAGCTACCCGTTCTCCTGAATGGTGCCATTCATCAATAAAATAGCCAATATTTCTCCACTGCAATTCTCGGTGTTTAGTGTTTGGCTCTGCTAGTGCTGGGCAGACGAATTTTTTCTGTTCAATAACACTAGTTCTGGTTCAGGCTTTAGCACAAAAGCTTACCAACAGAAATTAAAAGCACAGAGCTGCAGAACTGTTCATTCTGCAGGCAGTTTCCAAGTTCAAGGAGCAGAGTCGTGCTCTGCAAGCAGCCTCTGAGTTCTAACTGCAAAAATCCAAATGTTGGGCCACAAATTATGACATTAAAGTTCCTGTAAGTTCTCACCTACTTCATCCTTTCATAACACTTAGTAATTAGAACCTTAGTGAAGGACTTAACAAACATGCTTTGAGCACTGCTCCATGCCAGGTTCTGCTTTAAATGCAGGGGCTGCAGAAAGGAAGGTCACTCATTATCCTTGTCCTCAGGAAGCTCCTGGCCTAATGAGAAACGAGATCTCTGTCCTAACTACAAGACAATCTTTGAATCCCTTTATTAGAAGTTGGACGAAGATGTTAATAGGAACACAAAGGAAGAACTTTCTGGTGACAGAAAGGTGGGAGGAGGTGACATTTGAACTGGCCCATTGAAGAATGAGAGAGGGTTTTGTAGGAGCCAAAGGGCTGGGGATCCTGGATTTACTCTGAAACCATAAGAGGGGGAGACATGAGCTTTGATGATGTCCCTTGATAATCATTCCAATGTTTTGGCTTCTTTTCCCAAGCCTGGAGATTTCTTAAATATTCATCTTATTGGTTTCATTCCTCTTAGATCACCTTGGTTTCTAATGCAATAATTCTCTTAGTTTGCTGCCTGGACCAGCAAACTAAGGACTTGGTTAAAAATGTAAGCTCTAGGGCCCAACCTGAATTGGAAACTCTTGGAATTTCACCTGATACAGACTCAGGCAACCAGAAGCTGAGAATGATCTGGGTTGTTTTCGGTGCTTTTAACCTAGAAGAGACAGGATGACTCGCTCGAGGTTTCTGCCTTGGCCTTTCAGGTCCATGGGTTGCCCTGCCCTCTCTTGACGTTTTTGTAACAGTCGTGCAGTTGGAGGAGGGAGGCGTTTTCATAGGTCCCTGAACCAGATTCATTTTCCCTTCAAAACTGGTAGAGTGACCGGGAGCCTTAGCTAAGCAGCCATAGGGATGGCACTGGCCTCCTCCCGAGATGCAACGGAGCCCTGCAGCCCTCCTGGGGACATTCTGCTCCGGCGCTACTCCCATTCCAGTGGGGGAGGGTGTCTTTCTCCTAGACAGCTTGGTCAGGTGACAGTGGCGGAGCGAACTTAAGCAGAGACGCGGAAGGACGCGAGCGGGCCGAGGGACGGAGGACGGCGCGGGACATGCTGCTCCCAGAGCTGCGGGGGGTCCCTCTCCCGCCGCCGTCGCCGCCGCCGCTGCTGCTGCTGCTGCTGTTGCTGCTGCAGCCGCCGCAATATTCTGCCCGCGGCGCCAAGCGCTTCGACCCCACCTGGGAGTCCCTGGACGCCAGGCAGCTGCCCGCTTGGTTCGACCAGGCTAAGTTCGGTATCTTTATCCACTGGGGCGTGTTCTCCGTGCCCAGTTTCGGGAGCGAATGGTTCTGGTGAGTGCACCTCCCTCCGTATTCTCTGACCCTGCTTTTGTGTCCCGGCCTCCAGCCAAGTCTCAGCCCACCGCCTTGGCCTGGTTGTTTTGCTTCCTTGTCAGTTTCGTCTCCCACTGTTTTAACCGCGTTTAGAATTTCCAGTGTTAAACGTATCATTTAGTGTATAAGCGCTTCGTCCTGGATGAGCACTGACTTTTTCCTATGTGACTGCTGTTTTCAGACACTTAATGTGGCCGGCCCTGGCTTCTTAGCCTCTGGATAGTTGCACTTATCAAGTTGTAGTTTTCATACTACAGTATAATCATCGACTGGTTAAACGAGCAGAAATTAATCAACTTGTGTAGAGTTAAATGATGTGCAGTGAAGCTTGGGCCTAAACTGTCCCTTGATACTGAGACTCGATGTTCTATCAGCTACCTGCCAATTTTGTGTGGTTAAACAAATTCATGAGTATGTGAAATATCTGTTCATTTGGGTGTAAACTGGCTCTCTAATGTCAAACTATTACCATGGGTGCCTCTAAAAAAATTTTTAAAAAGGTTCTAGAATGTTACCTTAATTTAAAAAACCTTAATTATTAATAGACTATATGGACGATGCTGCACAAATTACTCCTTAGATTTTACCTTGAGACCTATATAAAAATATGCATGCAATCTCTTACAACTATGAAGTGTTTCAGATACCTTTCCTAATTAAATATTTCAGGTATTAAATTCCTCAAGATAGAAATGTAATCAAATATATGTGTTGTGTATATGTGTGTGCATATATATATTCCTAAGTAAAATAAAAATGAGTTTATTAAAATCTACTTTACATATTATGTAGTGTACATCAAATTTAACATATACTATATATAGTAGATACAATATAGAGTATACTTAGTATACTTTGTAACATTTTCTACAGATTAACTTTCTACAACCAGTAAGTATTATTAAATTAGGCCAGTCGTGTAAGCTATGGAGTACTATTCATCTACTCTTTTGAAATCAATTTGTTGTAAAACAAGGGACTTTCTTCTTACACCATGTTTTACTAAACGTATTTACTTCAGGATATTATAAATCTTTCTTTGCAAGTTTTGTGCCCTAAGGCATTTTGGGGTTATTTTTGAAATGTTTCAGGTTAGCTAGGTACATAAATTAACAGTTTTTCTTATTTTATTAAACATAATACATATTTTAAGTTATCATTTTGTTCAGCCATGAAGAATAAGTAAATATACATTTGATGCTGGAAGAGGATTTGACGTTTGTTAATTGAGACTAGTGTTCTGCCCAAAACAGCTAGTTTCGAGAAATTTTATTCTTTGCAATTGTTAACTTTTCACTTTCTACAAATGAACACAGGGTTGTTTGTTGTGACCTAGAACGATAAAGATATTTCTTAAACAAAACAAAATAAAGGTCTGGAAGTACATTAACTTTGCGGAAGTTTATATAACATTTATGGTTTCTCTCTGTGTGCTTTCTAAACCTCTGCTCCCCATTCCAATTGACTGGTGGGCAGTCAACAGTAGTGATGAGTATATCTGACTATCCTTAATGGTAATTTAAAACCAAATATAAATGATGGACTGTTGAGGTGCCCTTTTTCATGTCTATTAGTATGAAATTTGAGAAGTGGCTCTAGACAATATAGAAAATGTAGGTTCAAATTAGACTATGCTAAGAGAAAAATAGGATAAATCTCTTAACTTTGTTCAACTTTCTGACTCCCAGTTTCTCTTCTGTAGTTCAACTTATAAGGTAAAAAGGTGTCATGGGTCAATTCAAATACTTCCACTTCAAGGTCTAGAAAACCCAAATAAAATGCGTAATAACAGGCTTGTTATCATACACAAGGAGACATTTAGAGGTAGTTGGCTCATTGATGAAATCAAAGACAGGTTCTTTCTTTCATCCTCAGTCTGTTGACTTGTTCCTTCATGGTCACATGACAGCCAGGCATCACTTCATACAACCTTGTCTAAAAGCAGGAAGGCTGTTTTTCCTTCTTATTAGAGAGGAAACCATTCCCAGAATCTCCTAAATTGACTTTCCCTTAAATTTCATTGGCCAACATGGCTCAAGTGTCTATGTCGAAGCTGCAGTGGAAGCTGGAAAATTACGAATCTGACTTTTGAGCAAACAAACAATAGTGTCTGTGACATATATCTTTAATGAAGTCTCAGCAGAAATAACCTGATCATCTTTGGAGATGTAGTGTTGATTATGAGTCTGTTCGTCCTGTAGAAATATTCTTACGAAAGGAGTGGCAGAAAAAGTAGATGGGCCAGAGATGTGGCTTGTGACTTTTTTTCTTGAGAATAGTTACTGCTATGTTTATCTAAAATGTATAATTATGTTTTCTGGTGCAGTTTTCCTCATGAAGCCTTGCTTAGGAATGTAGGCCCCATTGTGCAGAATAAATACATATAATAGTAATCCTTGAAGGTTGAGTCAATATATTAAAATAACAGCATCTTCTAAATTTTACTGTTGCATCCTCCCACATTGATTCTGTGCTAGCGAATATAATAGATCCGTATTATGTTTTAGACACATAATCTTCCCTTTGAAGCCTTCTTCACTTATGTTACAAAGATACATACTACATGCTACAATCCAAAAGTGGAGAATCAATAGCAAATGGATGGCTGGGTTGTCTAGAATGTTCTTGTTTATGAGCTGAGTAGATTTCACAGAGGGATAGATGGAAACGAGAGGAGTTTGGGTTTACATAAGCTTTCCTTGAAGTAAAGTCAGATGAATGGGGAAATAAGAAAGGGTCTGGGTAATATTTGAGTGAGGGGGAATTAGTAAAGGGATCTGGTACAAGTATTTCAAATGTTTCTATGTATGCTCTTTACGTGCTGTTCTGTTCCTCCCCTTAGGTGGTATTGGCAAAAGGAAAAGATACAAACGTTTGTGAACTTTATGAAAGATAATTACCCTCCTGATTTCACATATGAAGATTTTGGACCACTATTTTCAACAAAGTTTTTTAATGCAAGCCAGTGGGCAGATATTTTTCAGGCTTCTGGTGCCAAATACATTGTCTTAACTTCCAAACATCACGAAGGTAAATGCAACATCTATGACCACTGACAATGGTTATTAAATATAAAGTAGTATTTTTGGAAGAAGAAACTAAAGAGAGGTCATTCACATGAAATCTGAGTTTTCTCTTAGGAGTAATCTTATGTGATTACTGATATTTGCTTATAATTTAAGGGACAACATGTTCCCCCAATTAAGAAGCATTAGGGATGCAGGAAATCATACCCTCCACACAACAGAGAAAAAAATTAAAAAATGATCACATTTTGCCGTATGCATATTTAACAATGTTTTCAAAATTTGATTAAAGTTGTTTGTAGTGGGATGTGGGTTACCGGTCAAAATATATAATTGGAATTGCACTCTTTCCTTAACTCTCTCTCTCTTTTTTTTAATGCCTATAGCATCTGGTAGTCCTAGGTGGTCTCCCATCCAAGTGCTAACCAGGATCGACTCTGCTTAGCTTCCGGGATCAGACGAGATCGAGCACGTTCAGGGTGGCCTGGCCGTAGACTCCTTCCTTAACTTTCATTCCACATCTGTAATGCATTCTGGGAAGGCACCATGGGGGTTATGCCATTGCAGTCTTGCATCATTACCAACACACATGGCTGTGCTTTTGGCCAACTCTTAGATGGCCCAATGGTGGAAAATTTGCTAGTGTTGAAAGTGACACAGATCCCCTGAAAGGAAAAGGACCCCGGAACTGTAATTGTGCCCAGAAATATCAGAGATGGGGGAAGAATATCTGAAAGGAATATCTGAAAGGAAAGTATTAGTCAAGGGTCTCCAGAGAAACAGAACCCACAGAAAGTAGAATAGATATAAAGAGATTTATTACAAGAAACTGACTCATGGAGGCCAAGAAGTCAAGACCCAGGAGAGCTCTGGTATAGTTCCAGTCTAAATCTAAAGGCCTGAGAAGCAGGAAAGTAGATGCCGTAAGTTCTAGCCAAGTCTGAGTCCAAAGATAGGAGAAGATCAATGACTCAGTTCAAGGACAGGGAGAGAGAAAGAATTCTTTCTTACTCGGCTTTTTATTCTATTTAGGCCTTCAACAGATTGGACAAGGCCCACCGCACTGAGGAGGGCAAGCTGCTTTACTCAGTCGACCTACTCAAATGATTCACTCATGCAGAAATACCCTCATGGAATAATGTTTAACTAAATATCTGGTCACCCTGTGGCCCAGTGTAGTTGACAGACAGAGTTAGCCATCACTGTGGTCCTACGTCAATAGAATTGTTTCCACCCATTACCATTACAGTATTTATAAGATCAAAGAAATGTCAAGAAACTATTATTGTCTTAACTTCATATTAAGTCATTTCACAATTTCCTCTGTATGACCATCTTTGCCTTGGAATAAGAAATTTTGCCTCACTGTTTTTAAGAGTGGGGAGGAGAATAAGAAGGAAGAACCAAAACCACAAATCTGTAATTATCTTAGAACATTTTCCCCTTTGGCCACATTCTAGTGGCTTAATAATTTCCTCCTAATATGTTTCTCCTGCTTAGATGAATATTTATGAAATGTATTTGCTTGTGAACATGTTGATTTCTTGCTCTAGGAACTTGTGCCAAACTGTATGGCATGAAGTATTATATAGTGAGCTAACTGAGAAACAAAACAAAACAGTTCTTAATCACACTGTGAGGATAGATGATGAAGCTCACATTTATAAACTTTCTAGGACCCATGTTGTCAGATGTTTCCATTGCTTATGGAAAAGACCCTGCTGAGCTTGGCTGAGCAGGAAGACTGCTGTGCAAGCTTCAAGTGGTGATACTGAACTGAAGACCCATGTGGTTTTAGCCCTGCTGGACATTAGGGCCTGTCAAGTTGAAACATTTTGAATAAGACTTTAAATATCTACACTGCTTTGAAGCTTACCACAAACATCGTTGGAACAAGCGTGAGCTCTTTTAAAGGCTCTAAATGTACATTAAATCTCACCTTAAAGGTCAAAAAAAAAAAAAAGCTTCTTAAAAAAGAATCTAAAGAGTGTGTTCATCTTACACTTGTCCTAATTTACAGGAGTAAAATGTTTCACCAAAAGCACCTTGTATTATGTCTATTCTCAGAGATTCTTTTAGATTTCAGTGGGATAATAACAATGTACCTATGTTCCTAGGCATTAAATAAAAATTTTGAGGCTTTACATGATTTCTTAAGTATTTCATTTTATATATTGCTTCTAATATTTTTATATAAAACAACTAGCAATCTAAATGCAAATTCCTTTTAAATATGAATTATTTCAAAGTGCTTGTTTAATGGTAGATGTTATTTTTCTTACCCATTAGTTGGTAGATAATTCACTTTTAGGTAATTTAAAGAGCAATATCAAAGTCTATGACTTTAGAGTAAGAGGAGATTACAAATGATGGGTATTGTATTTTAAAATACAGAACTACTGAGGAATAGGGGTTTCTGCATAATAATGAGCTTAACTGAAATTTACATCTAAGAATCACATACAATAAAATAAATAATCTTAAAACCAGGGAATATACTTTAATCATAGCTGTAATTTGCTAATGTTGACTGCTGATTTTGTTTTAGACCCAGTGTTAGCAATTGGCGAGGGGTATAGCAGAGAACAAGCAGATATGATGCTGTTTCGTCAAGGAGCTTATATTCTAAGAAGGAAAATACAGAAGATAGATCAGACTATACAGACCTATGGGTACCCTGAGAGTTACTTTGAAAAACCTCGGCATATGATTTCACTTATATGCGGAATCTAAGGAACAAAGTAAATGAACACACACAGTGAAAACAGACTCTAGATACCGAGAACAAACAGTGGTGATTGCCCAAAGGGAGGCTGGCTGGAAATGGTGAAGGGATGAAGAAATACAAATTGGTAGTCATGAAATAGTTATGGGGACGTAGAGTACAGCATAGGGAATATAGTCAACAATACTGTAATGACTATGTGTAGTGCCAGGTGGGTACTACACTAATTAGGGGATCACTTCGTAAATTACATAAATGCCTAATCATTATGCCGTACGCCTGAAACTAATATAAAATTAAATAAAATTTAAAACTTCGGTTCTACCTTGTTTAAATTCTCATATAAAAGCAGAATACATACTATAAAAAAATTGCCATAAAACAGTTGTTGGTAGAAGCAGTTATTTACATGTCATGTGCATGATCGAATTTCTTTTTGGCATTTGTACAGGTAGAAATTTACTAAAATAAAATCTATATGCTTACATAAGTTTTTAATATAATTGTACAGGCTTCACCTTGTGGGGTTCCAAGTACTCGTGGAACTGGAATGCTGTGGATGAGGGTCCAAAGAGGGATCTCGTTAAGGAACTTGAGGTAGCTATTAGGAAGAAGACCTCCCTGCGTTTTGGACTGTACTATTCGCTTTTCGAGTGGTTTCATCCGTTCTTCCTCGACGATGAATCTAGCTCATTCCAGAAGCGACAATTTCCAGTTTTTAAGATGTTACCTGAGCTCTACGAGTTGGTGAACAAGTACCGGCCCGAGGTCCTGTGGTCAGATGGCGATGGAGGGGCGCCAGACTCCTACTGGAACAGCACAGGTTTCTTAGCTTGGCTGTACAATGAAAGGCATGTATGCTGTTAGAGTTGTTATAGTGACCTTAACGTGCCTAATACATGTATACCATTTCATTCTTTTGCTTCTTGAAATACTTCTTTTCATGTCCATGTGTGGTATAAGGGAAGAAATCATTATAAATAATGCTTATTGAATATGCCGGTATTTACTCAAGGTAATCAAGAATTACAAATCAGAAGTCAAATACAACTCAATAGTCTGATTTTGAAATCAGACTAAAAATCAAGGAATCCAGAATTTTGAAGACATTAATTTTGTGGGTCCCCATCTTCATCTCCTGTTCTGGGACAACGCTTGTTTACTCATGACTGTTTCTGATTCTGTGCTTTTCAATTCCTCTAATTGCTTCTTCTTTTTATCCTCTTACCCTTTTGATAATCTTTGCTGCCCAATGTCCTCCTTGTCTGTCTCCTTTATTTTCTTAATCGTCAGCATTCTCACCTCTTCCTATTTCCTATTGCTTTCTAGCATGTTCTGGCTTGCCCCATTAGAACAGGCAGTTCCGACTGAACTCCTCTATGAGGTATAAATTATATGGAACAAATTTATATTCATAACTAGAAGGTACTTGGTATTGTGTTATGAAGTCAGGGAGTGTTCTGCATGTATTCTCTAGGCCCACAAAGGGTGCACATACAAATATTCTAGAGAGCTCTTGATATTTAAAATAGCATTTCTCCAGGTACTCCTTCCAACTGGAAAGATTGGGAGCCATCCACTTAAATTTGTGAATCAGAACTGTCCCCTCTAAGTACAGAGATGCAGGAGGCACCACCCGCTATGATAAATAAAGTTGTGGACTTATTTCATGCCACAGTTGACTTTCCTGAGAATTTTCAATACTAGGCACAATTGTAAGAAAGAGAAAGGCTAGAATGTATATAAGATAGTTCAGTCACAGGTGAGAAGAAAGTCTTGACTGTAAATTCAGTGTTGGCTATATCATCCACAATATGGAGGGAGCTTCAGATAATAGTGCGATATTTTTATAAGTGCTGTATGTGCTGGGGACGGGACTAGGTGTTTTATATGTTATTTCTGTTCTAATAATAGATGAAGTAGTTGATAATTTGGAGGACTTACGTAAAAAGCTTAGAAAATGACAGAGACAGGATTGGATTCCACCCAGGTCTATTTGACTTCAAAGCCACAGACTTTGTGTTATATTAGGCTATGGTGAATTTTCAGGAGTGGATTTCAGTCAGATCTCTTTGCTGTGACATTTCCTTTTGCGCAAAAAAAAAACAACTTTACTTTTTGTTTATAAAAAGTTTACTTTTCATTTCAGCCCAGTTGGGAACACAGTAGTCACCAATGACCGATGGGGAGCTGGTAGCATCTGTAAACATGGTGGCTACTATACCTGCAGTGATCGTTATAACCCAGGATATCTTTTGCCACATAAATGGGAAAACTGCATGACAATAGACAAGTTTTCCTGGGGCTATAGGAGGAATGCTGGAATCTCTGACTATCTTACAATTGAAGAACTGGTGAAGGTACAATAAAATGTCTGATAACTATTATGGTAATATTCTTAATAGAGTGGGTGTGTGAATTAATTTTTATAATTTGTAAGGCTCAATGGCCTATAAAGACAGGACATTCTTCTGTCTTCCATGTTTGTTCTCCTAGTTAGTAACTATATATCCATGTCTAAGTCTGTAACATATTAACACATTGACAAAGGAATTATTTTATCTAAGAACTATATTCTTAATTTTTTAGCAACTAGTACAAACTGTTTCATGTGGAGGAAATCTTTTGATGAATATTGGGCCCACACACGATGGCATCATTTCTCCAATTTTCGAGGAACGATTAAGGCAAATGGGGGCCTGGCTAAAAGTCAATGGAGAAGCCATTTATGAAACGAACACTTGGAGATCCCAGAATGACACCGTCACCCCAGATGTATGGTATGTTATTCTTCTTACCAAGTACTATTTGATAGAGGAAGGCATTTAGAATTTCTCCAAATACATACATACATATATATATATATATATATATAGTGAGAAGTAGGCTAAAAAAGGAAATTGGATAAATGCTTATCTACACAAAACACTTCTTAAACTTTATTTACTATAAAGAGAAGGAAGGAGAAGAAATTAGCATGTTTTTGAATACTAACTGTTTAGCAAATTGAGCTTAAATCATCTCTAGATATCTCCTAATGGTGGATAAATTACAGTGAAAAGTAGTCAACTCTTATAAAAATTATAAGCAATCCAGAAAAGTGAAAAACACTGAGTGGTTAATCCAAAAGAGAGACTTCTATTTAGTCATTTAAGTAAATTCTAACTTTTGCAGAAAAATATTAAAAATCAGCCCAAATAACATTATTTTAATTGATTAAAAAAACTGTAACATGTTCATATATTATTCAAATAAATCTAAACCTGAAGTTTCTTTAAAATTAATTATCTTTACTTGCTAATTTTTCTTTTTATGGTATTCTTTAAAAGCTCTGTCTCAAACTTCTCTCTGAGCTCTGGAAGTTTCCATGTGCCAATGTCATGAATCAGACTCTGCATATATGCTACTTTCTGATGTGGAGTCTTAACATATATATAAATAAGAGTAGTATGAGCGAAGCTCTAAAAATTCACCTTGCGTAGCTACTAAAGTGAGTATAGCCTAATCAAATATAAATCAAAAGATTAGACTAAACGTTCTTTGATCTCATTTGACTTATGACTTAAAAAATTATTTCTCACTGAAGAAAATAAAGTAATGGTAGTTTTAGAATGTTGGGCCTGGGAGAAGCCATAATGAGAACTCAGTACCGATCCTTCATTTTACAGAGGTTAGTTAAATCTGGTTTTGGAATTTTTTTCTGTGCTTATATTTGACTGTGACAGTGTCGAACCTGGGACTTCACAATTATTAACCAATATTCCATTAGTTTTTCTTTTACTAAGTAAAGATAAAAGCCAAGATATTTAACAAGGCCCCCAAACCCCTGTGTCTGGCTCCTGCCAGCATCACAGACCTCAGATGCCCCTGCTCTCTCCTCACTGTTAAGAGCTTTCACCCTTGGTGTCATTGTTTATGCTTCCCTTCCTTGCAGCAGGCATCCACAGTGTCATCATAAGAAACGTCCAAAACTGTAGAGAATTTTTATGAGTTTATTTCAGCCAAAACTGATGACAGTTGCCAGGAAGCAAGATCTTAAGTGCTCTGGAGGACAGTTTTGCAGCTTTTATGGATTTGAAATTGAGGGAATAGAAGGAAGACTACATGGAGGTGGGAGAAAGCAAGGTGGGGATTGGATTACAGGACAGTTAACAAGATCATGTGCTCTGTAGGGTGGTTGAGTTTATTTCAAAGGTGTGTTAACCTAGATGCACTAAAGCACTGGACAGGTCTTGCTTAAGGCAAAAGTAAACCTTTAACTAAAAAAATTATATGTCTAGGGTGTGACTGCCCACCATGACCTGCCCAGTTAGGAATTTATGATCCAATCATCTTGTGAGGTTACTTTCCATAGAACCCTTTTTCATCCACAATAGACTCCAGGATCTATTCCTAAAATCCTTCCAGATTTTAGCCCTGGTTCACTGTCAGTGACTCCAGATCTACTATACAGAATTCTTATTGATTTTTAATATCAGTTCTAATTTGCTGGCCCTCAGTCCTGTATCTTTTCTCTTCCAGGGAGCTTGTTCGTTCTACTCTTGCTACCCCTTCTTTTGGTCATACCTCAGACCTGAACCACCTACCAGTAATTGTACTCCTTCTGTGACCTCAATTTGAAGCATTCTACTGTCTAACCTCTTATATTTCAGCTCACTCCACGCAGCATTTCAGCTTCCAAAGTGTTCTGTAATCCATTGATTATACCATCTTTGATCCTATCATGTTTTATCTGTCCTTCATGTCTTACTCTCTCAAATTCTTTTTTTTTTCCCCTTATCCAGGTCAGATTATATAGCTGGTACTTCCATTGCATATTCCCTCAATTCCTTAACTTTCTCTCTCTCTTTCATACTCATTAAAATCTCAACTTTGATTAAATTCAGCTCTACTTATTCCATACTGGTCCCTTGGCAGCTACACACACACACACACACACACACACCGCTCAAAATATTCATTTTTGGCTTTAAGGCCAACCCTTGTGAACTGGATCTCATCACATATTTTCCACTCAAGGATGCTGTTTCAGTGATTCTCCCCCATTCGCTTCTCATCTTCAATTTTCCCTCTTTATTAGATACTTTCTTAACGCTATACAAATATTTCTTTCATCTTAAAAATGTACTCTTTCGATCCTACTTGGATGCTACCTTCCCATTTCTCTCATTTCCTTTATAATAAAACATGTTAATTCTTTTTACTTGATATTTCCAATTTCTTGCTTCTCTCGGACTCACTCTGGTCAGGCTCTGCCTATGACTGCGCGATGCCACGGTTATTGAGGCCCACAATCACCTCTTCCTTGCCAGATCCAGGGGTGGCTCCCAGACTCTCTTTTCTGAGCTTATGGCAGCATTTGTCTCCGTTGATTGTTGTCTCTCCTTGTCTTCATTTGCCTGTGGGCTGCTCCTTCTTAGTTTCCTTTGCTGGTTCCACCTCAAGTTCCCAATCTCTGAATCGTGAAGTGCCTTGAGGCTTAGGCCTTGGACTTCTAGTCTCTATTTATTTTAATTCCTCAAAGGGATACCACCCATTTTAATGGCATTCAATGCTTTACTGATGACCTCTACAATGCAGACTTCTTTTCTTGAACTCCAGACTCCTAAATTCAACTTCCTAGTCAACATCTCCACTTGGAAGTATAAGGATCTTAAACCTGTTAAATCTAAAACATATGTCCTAATTTTAAAATTGTGCTTGATATTACTTCCACCTACCATCTTTCCCATCCTGTTAATGGCAGCTTCATCCTTTTAGGTGGTTGTCAGGCCAAAAACTGGTGTCCTTAACTTCCCTTTTATATCCCACAGCCAATCCATCAGCAAATATCATAACCTCTATTTTTGAAATATCCACATCTGACCACTTATCCTCTGTGTGGCAACTTTCCTTTTAGTCTCCATTGTCTTTTCTCTAGATGACTTCAGTAGCCCCTTGACTGACGTTTCCATCCTTATCCCTTTATTTGCCACAGAACTTTTTAAATAATAAATCAGGCGATGTCACCACCATGCTCAAATTCCACCAATGGCTTCCAGTCAGAGAGGCTTATCAGGTCCTATAAAAACTGGCTCCTTGCTGTCGCTGTGCTCTTGTCTGCTGCTGGGCCACCCCTCACTTTCTCTCCTTCAGCCGCTCTGCTCTCCCTGCTGTAGTTTCGGCAGGCCGTGCGCACTCTTGCACTGGGAGTTCTCTGCTTGCTGGTCTCTTTCTCTAGCTACCCACATGCTGTCCCTCATGTTCTTTAGGTTTCCTCAATGCCACCTCCTCACAGAAGTCTTCCCGGACTATTCCCTGACTATTTAAAATACTACCCCAGATCCCTCCTTTCCAGCCGAGCATGCTCTATCCTTATTTGCCTTCAGTTTTCTCCATAGCACTTAATCATCACCTGACATGCATTCATTTGCTCATTCTAATTTTCCCCACTACAGTGTTAGCTCTGTGAGGACAGAGATGTTTTCAATGCTATGTCTCCAGTTCTAAAAGATTTCAATAACTGTGTTGAATAATTGAGTGAAAAAATGAACAATTTCTGTTTTCTTTATCTAGACTGTACTCTTTTTACTTTTTCCATTTTTTTTCTCATTCATTCTTTAAGTCTCAGATTACATGTCACTTTCTTGGAGAGGCTTCTTGCTGATGATGTAATCTAAAAAAATCCCTGTGTTATAATTTTTCAATTTCCTTTTCTTTCATAGTACTTACAGAAACTCAGGCTTTTATATTATTTGTGGGATTATTTAATGTCTTCCTCACTCTAGTCTAAGTTCCATAAGAACAAGAACTCAAGCACGTGGTTTTCTAACACCAACCACAAAACTTGGCCCAGCACTGACACATATGCATCAGTTGAATAAAGGAACATGGAGATTTGAATTAAGGGTGGAAAGCCATCTGCTCTTGCATCTTCCCCTCTTCACTCACCTACCCTGCCTATTTCCAATTCTATGAGAACAGTCCGATGAATGTTATGGCGCAAACAATTCTGAGACCCACAGAGCCAATTGAGATTAATTATGAGCCTTTATTAGCCGGCCGGCGACTGACTCTCTACCACGCAGGGCTAGAGGAGATCAGCCCTGAGCTTTCAGAGCAGGCAGCTGATAAAGCTCAAGACCATATCCTGGTGGTCCCCTGAACAAGCCAGCGGATTACAGAAGTGGAAGTTGGCTTTTAGCATATCTTTGCCCAGAACAACACCCTTAATTAACAAGTAAATGGATTACAGAAGCAGACATTGGCCATCTACATATTTTATACAATACACTTCCTAAACCACACACCAGCAAGTAGGACAACTTCTGATATCTAAAGATATTTCTTCCCTGTAGCTGACTTAGCTAGTTTGCTCACTTGAAAATTTTCCACCCTTAACAATGAAGAGCAATAGTAGAAAAATCTTTGTTCTAAGAACTTTTTGGTACTGGGGAAATGGGGGAAGAAGGTGCTGTGATATTGTTATTTACAACAAGAAATGTGTTTCTGGCGCAGAGTTCCTAGAACTCTTAGAATTTCCCAAACGATGAGAGCTATAAAGGGTTCTTTTGTTATGCTAATGAGACGACTTTTGAGGCACCACAGGATGGGGGATGGTCGCCAGGAGACCTAATCCTTTAGAGGTTTGAAACTTTAAGTCCTACCACAGATCTCCAGAGAGGGCGGAGGCTGGAGTTTTAATCAATCGTCATTGGCCGGTGATTTAATCAATCATACCTGTGAAATGAGGTCTCCATAGAAATCCGAAAGGACAGGGTTTAGAGAGTTTCCTTCCAGGTTGGTGGAGGTGCTTAGAGTAGTGTGCTGGAGAGGGCATGAAAACGCCTTCCCTTTCCCCATGCTTTGCCCTGTACATCTCTTCCATCTGGCTGTCCCTGGGTTGTACCTTTTTATAACAGACCAATAATCCAGTAGTAAAATGGTTCTTGATTTCTGTGAGTTGCTTTAACAGATTAATTGAACCCAAGGAGGGGGTCATTGGAACCTCCCATCTATAACCTGTTGGGGTCAGATGCCCAGATGTCAACTTGGACTTGTGCTTGGTGTCTGAAGTTGGGGGAAACAGAGAGTCCTCTAAGACTGAGCCCTTAATCTGTGGAATCTGACACTATCTCCAGGTAGACAGTGTCAGAATTGAGTTAAGTTGTATGATCCCCAGATGGTGTCTGAGAATTTTTTTTGTGATATAGGGACCTGTCCACACACAATGGAATTGGTATCAATACCCTTTGGGTGCTTTTTACATTACCATTGGGCTATTTTCCCTTCCCTCCATTAATGAAGACCTGGTAAATATTTACCAAACGGAAGTATCTCTGTAAATAATTCCAGACCTGACCCAAAAATAATGAGAAATATTACTATGCCTTTTCCTCCTTTAATAACAGGTATACAACCAAACGTAAAGAAAATTTGGTCTATGCCATGTTTCTCAAATGGCCCATATCTGGACAGCTGATTCTTGGCCAACCCAAAGCTACTCTGGGGTTAACAGAGGTAAGAGGGAATTTTGTCTTCACTGTCCCTTTAAATTGTTGACTAGGATATCCTGATCAAAACGTAGCTTTTAACTTTACAGAGAGCCTTATATATGTTCCTCTTATTAATCATAAGAGTAATTTTAAAATGAACTTCATCGATGATGATGTTTGGCCAACACCTGTAAAAATTTTCTTTTATTTCCCCCCAAAATGACTTATAAAGCAGCTACATTATCTCCGTGCATATCAGTGTAAAATATTCTTTACAATTATTCTATGTTGTTCAGGTTCACTGTATGCATCTGAAATAATGCTTTTCATAAAACTGGAATTGTTATTCCTCTGAATAAAAGTAATATGTTATGGCCCTCCTATGTCAAGTTCATACAAATTTTTGAGAAAGTTAAAGGTTAATATAACAGTTGTAACCACTAGGTCTGGTATTGAGGTTTAATGCCAGAGGCTGGTATTAAATATTAGGGGGATATATTTCGCAGTTTATTTTTAAGAAATCAACAAGTTCCTTAGAGGTGAGTTGTCCATGTTTCTCCTTGCATCATTTTTTCATATTTCATTTCTAACTCCTGTGGTTGATCAGGCAGAAAAGAAGACGGAGTTCAAATCTGATGTTTAATTACAGTTTAGTGGCCTGTGTATGACATTATCTTTTTATTTTATCAATGTTCTCTTTGGCCTTCATTAATACTGTTATTTAAAAGTTCACGGGTTTTGCTTTTATATGCTCTACATGACAAGCAAAGTTTTCTGGTTCAAAATAACTGTAGTTATATAGAAAACTACTTTTTAAATTCACTTAGTATAAGACTAAGGATATAAAACAATTATAGTAATAACTGGTCACAGTTATGTATGGTCGATTAGTGGGTTACTGGAAAATTTGAGGAGGAAATCTGGCTGGATAAGGGAGAGGAGCCTTTCTCCAAACATTCTGTGTGAAAACTTAATTTGGGCAGTTTAGTTCCAGAGTCATTTTCCCTACTCTGACACTTCAGTCAGCCTTCACAGTTCTTCTTCTCCAACTCCTGCGCATTTTTATTTGAGAATATAGGAACAAGAATAAAGGCATAAGACAGACGTATGCACTCTTTAATCGAGGGTTATTAAAACAGCTTGTGAACTACTAGATAAAAGTAAAAAATGAATCTTCTGTCTACAATGCTTGTTTAAGAAATATCAACCATTCCTCAATAAAGTAGATGAGTCAAAGAGATACATTTGGAGACATTTGTGTGTATGTTTTTAATTTCAGGTTAAACTACTGGGACATGGACAGCCACTTAAATGGATCTCTTTGAAGCAAAATGGCATTATGGTGAAACTGCCACATCTAACCTTTCATCAGATGCCCTGTAAATGGGGCTGGGCTCTAGCATTAACTAATGTGATCTAATGTGCAGGAGAGTGGTTCATTTTGAAGTTACATCTAAGACTAGAAAATATCAGGTTTCTATAATTGTCGCATATGGAGAAAGCAAATGTAAAATGGGCCAAGAAAAGTCAAGTAATTATTTAGGCAATGCAGCCTCTTTTCTCCTCTTACTCTCCATTTTTTTTCCACCTAAATTACCCATGTAATTGTTTTAACTCTCCAGTGCAATCTGTGAAGGGGTTTAGAACAGGCCTCGGCAAGATGTGCCACTTCAGCATGTGAATTATTTTGAGCAGAAGGCAATCGAAACTCTGCAAGCTCATGAGAAATTTTATCTCTTCCGTAAAGAATTTAAATTTGGGGCCATAATAAGACTTATCACCAGAAGTAACTTTTTAGGACTTATCTACAGGGCAGGGCAAAGTTCTAATTACGGAACATCTGATTTTCTTATCCTATGAATGATCTTCCTCCTCTATGAAGCACCAAGGCACCTTACCTCAAACTTAGCTCAGAATGCCACGTGTATCTCATTTTAACTTTCTGCCTCTGAACCTCTCATGTATGTGGGGCCTCTGAACTTGCTCATGTATGTGGGATTCCCACATATATGCATGTAATTAAATTTGATTATCTTCAATTGTTTATCTGTCTTATGTCATTTTGATTAGACCAGTAGGAAGAACCTAGAAGGGTAGAGGCAATTTTCTCCTTTCCCTATGTTTGCTATTGAAGTCTCTTCACATTGAATTTAATTCCAGCTGTGATTCAGAGGTGGAAATTTTTGTTTGAGTAGCTAGGAATTAGTGTTGTTAAGGACTGAATTGTGTCTCTTGCTAAATTCATGTTGAAGCCCTAACCTCCAGTGCAGCTATATTTGGAGACAGAGCCTTTAAAGAAATAACTAAGGTTAAATGAAATCATAAGGGTAGGGGCCCTAATCCAATATGACTAGTGCCCTTATGAGATGAGGAAGAGACACCAGCGATGCAAGCACACAGAGGAAAGACCGTGTAAAGACACAGTAAGAAGACAGGCCATTTATAAGCCAGGGAGAGAGGCCTCAAGAGAAACCAAACCCAATGGCACCTTCATCTTTCAGCCTCTAGAAATGTGAGAAAATAAAGTACTTTTGTTTAAGCCACCCAGTCAGTAGTTTATTATGGCAGCCTGAGCAGACTAATACAAATGGTAGGTTTAAAATAAATTTGGCTTACTATATATTTCCAATGCTTACTATAATTATTTTTATTAAAAAACTGTCTTTTTTTCCCTTTTGATAATAAAACTGATGTATATTCAGCATAGATATTTTAAAACATACAGAAATGCCCAAAGGTAAAATCACTGTTCAGATCAGCACTATCGATATTTTAGTATGTAGTCATCCAGGTTTTTTGGTGGGGTCAAGAAGGTTATGGGATTAGAGGTGTGGCCTATTTTTGTAGGTGGGCTAATTTGAGGTCCAATTTAATTTAATAAATTTGCTTCTTATATTTGCCTCCAAGCAAACTAAAGTTGAAAACTTAATTGAAAATTAGGAAATCTTTTCAGATTTTCCCTAAGAATAAAGCAAAATAATTAAGCAAAAATGATACTGATTTTTATGTAAATTTAAAGAAACAGTGATTAACTGTTGATTAACTTCAACAAAAGGTGTTCTATATTACCAGATATTTATTTGAAGTGCTGCAAGTTCCGTTTTGTCACATTAATTAAATGCAGATATCGCACTGTTTAAAAAAAAGATTCGAATAGAAAGTGAAATAGAATATAATTCATATTTCTTAAAATCATGCTAAAATTTAAAAAAGTGTTTTAAATTACTCATTGTTGAAGTTCAAATTTTGAAACCATGCCAAAATATTTACATGAATACTTTAATATTTATAAATCTCTATTAATATTTTATTAGAGATACAATGTGGACAAATTAACAGCATCTCAAACACTAGACTAAGAAAAACAAAAAAAGGAAAAAAACCCAAACAAACTCTCATAAACAGTGTTATAAGAATCTTAAAAGAAAGGTCATTTGTTTGCTTAAAGAAAGTAATTTTGAGTCTAAAACCTATCAGTGGGCACTTAAATTCCTACTCTGTCAACCTTTACCCTTACACATTGAGAATAAAGTAGAAAAATGGAACTATTTAAACAAATTCTAGTTAAATGTAGAGTACAGTTAATGAGAAGCTATGATAAAGCTAAATGACAAAATACAAACCATCAACAAAATGAAAGATACTGAATGGGAAAAGATAATTGCAAATAATCTGATAAGGGATTAATATATAAAAATATATAAAGAACTCATACAACTTAACATCAAAAGACAAACAATACAATTAAAAAATGGGCAGAGGACCTGAATAGACATTTCTCCCAAGAGGACATACAGATGGCCAACGGACACATGAAAAGATGCTCAACATCATTAATCATTAGGGAAATGCAAATTAAAACCACAATGAGATATCATCTCACATTTGTCCGAACAGCTATTATCAATAAGTCAACAAGTAACAAATGCTGACAAAGATGTGAAGAAAAGGGAATCTTTGTACACTGTTGGGATTGTAAATTAGTGCAGCCACTATAAAAAACAGTATGGAGATTCCTCAAACAATTAAAAATAGAGCTGCTTTATGATCCAGCAATTCCATTTATGGGAATTATCCAAAGAAAACAAAAACACTGATTTGAAAAGATATGTTTATGTATGTGTGTGTGTGTGTGTGTGTGTGTATATATAATCTATATCTATGTTCATTGCAGCATTACTAGTAATAGCCAAGATATGGAAGCATCCTAGATATCCAGCAATAGATGAATGGATAGAGATGTGGTACACACACACTCACGTACACATTATTCAGCCATAAAAGTGAATGAAATCTTGCCATTTGCAACAACATGGATGAACCTAGAGGGTATTATGCTGAGTGAAATAAGTCAGAGAAAGACAAATACTGTATGATCTGACTTGTGTGTGGAATCTAAAAAAACAAAATAAACAGAACAAAACAGAAACAGACCCATAGATATAGAGAACAAGCTGATGGTTGCCAAAAGGGAAGGGATGGGGACATGGGATTAAATTTCTTTTTTTAAATGACAAACTAGAGCTCAGCACTCAAGAGGCACTGAAAAAATGTTGTGCTAATAACCAGACATTATATATGAAAACATGACACCAATTTAAGGTATATTTTGCTTTATATGAAATGTACAACTGGGTCTCATAAAGGGATTTAAACTTATACCAGCAAATTCTTAGAACAATCTGTGGTACAGAGGGCAAGAATTATAGCAAGGATAATTAAAAATAAGATCTCTCATTATCTATTTAAAGCCAAATGTTTCTATCCTCCAATTAATCCTTTTCCTAGAGTTACTAACGGGTACAAAATTGCCTTATTTGAATTGTAGTAACTTTGGTTTTTCCTTTAATGACTAGAGAGCTATTGAAGATAAACTAGATTGTTAGACTGAATAGTCGACACTGATATCATTTTAAATATGGACATCATTATGATGTTTTTGTCTCATTTTCTTATGAGTGCCCTATCAAAACAACACAATTACTCCAAAAGTTCAGGCTATTCAAATAAATATGAATTAAGATGACAGAAAACAAGACAAATGTTTTGCCTTCTGTTCAATTTTGTAAATATAAGACCGTTAGATCTTCTCTAACTTCCAAATAAATAAAATAAATGGTCATATCAAATTTTAATATATATACACAATAATAAACACATTTGTACAAGTTTCAAGGAGAAAAAGTATCTGTTTTAAGTAATCTCCATTTAATCAACTCACTAGGTTAACTGATGCTATTTCCTTGGACAAGCAAACTTATGACTAGAGCAAGTTGCAGGCTTTCAGTTAGTAGGCTTTGGTCTGGCATATCCTTCACTGTGGTTTCTACTTGCTGCAAAATGTTTACCAAGGGTTAGTTTTGTTATAGTAGGTTGAATATTACTATTAGTGAATAATATTATTGAATATTTCCCCCAAATTCACATCCATCAAGAAGCTCAAAAAATAATCTTACTTGGAAATTGTCATTGCAGATGTAATTAAGGTAAATATTGAGATAAGATCATACTGGATATGGGTGGGTCCTAAATGAGAATATCTTTATAAGAGACACAGACACAGAAAAGATACCACATGAAAGCAGACAAAGATTGGAGTTACACTGTTACAAGTCCAGGAAGACCTGGGGCCACCAGAAGCTGGAAAAGGCAAGGATGGATTGGAAGGATTCTTCCCTAGAGCCTTCAGAGGGAGCATGGTCCTGCTTGCTCCTTGATTTCGGACTTCTAAGAGCCAGAACTGTGAGGGAATAAATTTCTGTTGATTTAAGATACCCAGTTAGTGGTGATGTGTTATGGAAGCTCTAGGAAACTAATAGGTACCAAACTGATTATGCCAGTCGAACTTTTTATCATGATTACATAAACTGATGACATAGTGCGAAGAGTTGTAGTTTCTGTGAAAATCAAGTTGAACAGTTTGGACAGACTAAATAAAAGTGTGTTATCTTTTTTTAAAAAAGTTGATTAATTTATTGGTGGAAATATAGTAAAAATCTACAGGAATTCTGTACGCATTTCATATCTCTGTAATGGAATGCATGTGATCTGTAAAAGAAAAACAATTAGAGAACACCTATAAGCAGACCTATACTGAAAAGGTAGAAAAGGTTTGGTTCCTACATTACATAACTGGCAAATAATTTTTATTTCAAGTTAAAGTATCTAAGAATACATGTGTTATTGATTGATTTTTTATGATATCCTGCTTTAAATGACTTTTTGAATTAACCACACAACTAAGGGTTCCAGACAAGAGGGCTCCTACTATACTATTAGAGGACAAATTTTTAACGTCTAAGGCCAATTAGCTTCGAATACATTGGTTTTTACCTTGTCATCTCTTTAATTGCTGTAACGCTACAGATGTAGATGGTTCCACATGGTAATTTTCAGCTGATCAGCTTTCTCTCTTCCAAGGCCACACCTAGTTTGGGCCTAGCTTCTTGGCCTTAGAAGAGACTTTGCAATTCATTTTCTACTACTATTGAGCTATATGTTATGTTGGAGGAACATAAAATGAAGTTACTGAAAATATTCTTATATTACTGAAAATATATCTAATGTACTGATGATATATGATTCATTTTTTTCTGCCCTAATTATCCTTATAAATACAGCACAATAGATTTACTAGAGACAATGAATTATTTCTTTTCAAAAGAAAATGCTATTTTTTCTAAATAAACAAATTAAAAGAAAGTATCAATTCTATTATCAGTGTGAAACTTGAATACTGGCATTTTCCCAAAATAACAGCAAAAATGCTGTGGAACAAATACATTAATGGCTATAAAGTATTAACTCAACAAAATCATATTTTACTAAAATATTTTATTGTAATAAGATATCCACTGTATTCAAAATCAATACAAAGTAAGTTATTAAAATTATTTACATACAAATGAATGAAACTATGTAGTTAATAATGGCTGTGAATAAATAGCATCAACACAATTTTAGCCTCTAAATCACTATGTAATTTTCTAAGGATTGTTAACAATAGTAAAGGAAAAAAAGCTGACCATGGTTGTTAAATTCACTGATTTCCATAAAAAGAAAAGTCCTTCGTCAGGTATATTTAAGACAAATAATTTTTCCTTTGAAGAGTAACTGGAAAAAAGTCTGATTTACTCATGTATACTGCAGTCCAGTGAACTTTATGATTGGATAAATAGCATATTTTCCAAACTTCACCCTACTTCCCAGAGTTGACCTCAGTATTAATGTCAAAGTATGCTGAATTTTGTATTATATATAAAAAAAGTATCTACATTGGTTTTCAGTCAGTTTGGAACTAATATCCATCATGTAATATATTTCTCATATTTGTGCTGTGTACATTCAGATACACCCACAAAAACTAGTCTGTTGATGACTTTAAAAATATACTATGATGACAAATAAATTTGTTTTATTACAAAATGAAAAGCTTAAGAATATATTTTTATTAGGCATGTTGGTAACAAGTCATTACCCTATATATATTGTTGACTTATTCAGTATATTTCTAAAAGTAAATAAATTGCAGTGTAGTTTTTTTTGAAAGCAAAAATATCATTTCTCCAGTTGTTGAGGAGTACTAAAAGCTTCGTAGACATTAGCTGCAAAGTCTTTCACTTGCTCCATCATCAATAGATCCTAGCAAAGATGAAAATAAAACATTACAGTTTGTAAAAAGTATGGTTAATTTGAATTCATTTCTGCAACCAAGCAACAAATTTAGCTCTAAGTTCTGTGGCATTAAGGCCAAAAAGAAAACCATTTAATGAAAGGGCTATTTTTTTCTAATAATAAATTCTAGGACATATTTATTGTTTAGTTCTTATGTGAGGGATGGTGGATATGGTAATTATTCAAGCGTGACTTTGAGAGGAAGACCCCAAATGGTCTTCAAATGGATTTTTGTGTGTGCCAACTGCTAGATAAGTATCTACTGAGTAAATGATTACAATACTAAAGATACAAGTCTAAAGGTACTTTTGCTGGAAGCTGACACGATGTGGTTGAAGTATATTACCTTCTAGAAGATTTAAATAATATAGTAGTATGTCACATATACACACACATAAGCCACTCATAGGCACTTGAGAACAAGGGTTCTTAAGGCACTTATGAATGAAAAGATAAGGAAAAATTACATCTTTTTTTTATTAACCTTTAACTAAAATCTAGCATCTCCTTCAATCATGAATGTAAGCAACAAAATGACAGTATTAGCAGAACTTGTGAATTTGCCTTCAACAGAAATCAGACATTTTCATATCATATAATTGCGGAAGTTACATGAACTGCCATTAGATTTTATTTAATGCATAAACAAAGAAGCAATATTGCTACATTATAAATTTGATTTTAAAAAGTATTTTGAAAACTGTATGTAATTGGTTTTCTTTAGAACCTATGTGTTTTACAATACACATTTACAGATAATATGCTTAGAAGGGGTCCATAGACTATATCAGATTGTGAAAAGATCCATGCCACAGAAATAAGTGCCCCTGTGAGTGGCAGAGAAACAGTAAGTGAACATACCCTTTGTGTTCTCTCTTAAGCATCAGAAAACTCAAGTGAGCTTTAGACAAGTCTTGATCTCAACAAATTCATGGTTATTGACTCCGAACACTACTTGGTGTTTTAACTCATAGAAATCACAGTTAAAAATTGGTGAAAGTCTTGTCAATTAATAGCGTAGTATATAAATTTAATCTATAGTCGGTCTCACTAAAGAACTTTGTACACATTAATATCAACAATATTTTTACTAGATTGAAACCTTTTGTTTTCATTATCAATTATACAATTTAATTAATGGAAAACATAAATTTCTTAAGAACTGGTGACGCTGGTGATGCTATATCATCGGTTGTATTGACCACTTGTCTGTCAAGATAAGATGAACAGTCTACTGATGAAGCCAGAGACTTTATGAAAGACAAAAATAGTAAAGATAAGGTTTCAATGTTAGTAGTTACAACTTTTTTCTCACACTGATATACATGTGAAAATTGAATTAAAATTTAATTAAAAATTTAAAACTAAGTTTTTAATATAAAAAAATTTGAGCTTAAATTAAGTTTAAAATTAAGTGAGATGAAATCAGCTTTATTCATTCTTTCTTCTGCAATATGAATGTCTAACTCTCATGGGTGAGAAAGGTGACAGAGAAGACTGAAGAGAACAGTGAGAGAAAATAAGCATGTGAAGGACAAGTCATTGATACTATACAGAGAAAGGAAGAAATACAACCCAAGTCTCAGTGCTCTTCATGTTTCTGAGTAGACAGTCCACAGAGAAAATATTCTAATTTGTCTGAGACAAATGGCACTGAGAAGATGCTGTGTTTACACTTAGGCCTAGGGTCTCTTCTCACTGCAAATTATTGTAGTAGTTTGGAACTGAGATGTATTGCAAGTAATTTTTTATATATAAGTTTCCAAGTTTGCAAATGACACAGAAAAAAAACTTATGTGGATTCAAAGTTATCCTTTTAATACATCAGTCTTAATGCATTTTAAATGCTTTCATAAGAAAGAAGATAGAGTAATAGGCAGTGAAAATTTTAAATAACTTACTATCTATGCAGATTTTAGTGAGATTATTGATGTACTATTAATAGTTATAGTTATTTATTATTAAAATGCTTTACTTTTCCACAAGTTTTTTTGGTTTTCCTCAAAATCTGAGGAACAGTATCACTGATCTGTCTCAAGCCTCAATATTCTCACTAGCACAGCTTAATGCAAAACATTAACATTAAATTCAACTGACCACTAGAATGTATTGGGGTTAAATGCAGTCTAACAGGTGTTGGACTATAACATGGGGAAAGGTATTCCCAAGCTAATACATTTGCCATGATACATTAGGACTCTCATGAGGCACTGTATCACACTCCACATGTGGTTTAAAGGTTTTAATTTCTTTGAACAAATATCACAGGACAGAAATGTAACTTTATGTTAGACAAACAGGAACGCAACCAAAAATACAATCTGTTTATAATACCCCAAAGCTTTCTTCTTACCTGAACAAAATGACTAGGTGTTTCACTGCAAACTGAATGGATCTGTCCATTTATTATTGGAATTATCTTAGCTAAAGGCAGGCTGACACTGGAAAGACTAAAAAATCATCACAGTAATAATTATTTTCTGAAGTTTTCACATAGGTATTTAACATTTTAATTATAAAATTAATAGCTATTGAAAAATACAGAAATGTATTAATAAGAAAATAAAAATCACACATAATGCTACCATCTAGAAATAACTATTACTGGCTATTACTGACATCATGGTTAATTTCTTCTAGTAATGCTTATGTTTTTTTAGCACACAACTATAACTTTCCAAGCAAAATTGTTTTGAATTTTTATTCATATAAGCATTTTTTAAATCTTTTTAAAGTTCTTCTGAAGTTTTTGTCTGTTTTTAAATGATTATGTAGTAATACATCCTCTTTGAAATTTATTAGGTCCCTAGAGTTAGAGATCTAAGTTTTTGCCTAATTTTCCTTAATATAAATGTATATCAACATGGTATTATTGGACCAAAGGTATGAACATTTTTAAGGTTTAAAATGTATATTGCCAAATGCCTTTTGCTTCCCCAACACTGTGTGAGAACGCTTACTTTATCATGCCTTCTTTTTAAAATATCAAGCATTATCTTTTTCTTTATCTTTCTATGTCTGATAGCTGAAAAGGTATCTCACGGTTTTGGTCTGTATTTCTCTTAATTACTAGCAATGTTTAATGTTTTTTTCTTCTACTGCAGTAAACGGTACCATTATTTATCCGGCCGTGTAAGCAGGAAACCTAAGCATTATCTTTGGCACTTCCTTCTGTATTCTATATCCAATTTCTCCACAATCCTAAGTATTTCTTTTTTTTAATCCTAAGTATTTCTTAACTGTCTATTTTTCCCCATTGCCAAACCTAGTCCAAGCTAAGCATCATCTCGTCTGCTGTAGCTATAATCTTCTAACTTGTAAGTGTTCAATAAACATTTGTGAGATGAAAAAATGAACGTAATACGTGATTCTGTATGATCGTTAAATGATTATGTGCAACATAATGTGTGATTATGACAGCTAAAAAACAAATTTTTATGTGTGGATTATAGACTTAGGTTTAGTACATTAAAGATTATACTTCGTACATTTAAATCCGAGGCTAGACTAGAAATTTCTTTTTAAATATCATGAAAATGCTGAAGCAATGGTGTCTAACCAGTATGCTGTGCTGAGGTTTGATGCAATGCCTAAAAACAAAAAGGAAGGAGGGAGGATTTATGTATTCCTGAAGAAATCAAACATTATATTCTTACAATCAAGGCTGAAAATGAATAAATTTATGTAGTTGTAAAACTATCAGATAATTCATCAAATGAGAATCTACAACAAGAATGCGTGGTTATTATAATGACCAAAGTATTAAATTATGTAGGCCAATAATGGCTTACAGTACTGGAATAAAATGAGAGAATGCATTAAACCTTCAAACATTTTTAGTTGTGTATTCTAAAGAGTTTTAAAAATCCAATAATTGGAATCTGGCCTGTAGAAAGGTAGTTTCACAACTTAAGCACTTCTATACAGTGGCCAAGTTTTGAGAATAAATGAAAGTTTTAATACTGAATCTAGAAGGAGTTCTACCAATGAAGGAATCACTAGTTTAACCAAGTTTAATTTGTTGAAAAATTAGCATTAAAATTTATCCTCTAAGATTTTTTTTGTTACCTAGAACAAAAAATAAACACAATCAAAATACTATTTTGTTAGAGTAATCATTAGACAGATAACATTTTTATGTCATCTTACCTATTCATGGAGTTACCATGTTGTAGGTCCTGTTCAGTAGGTCGAAAAAACTCAGCCATATTGTCTAGCAGTCTACTAAAACCGCGGTTTAAACAGGTATTCAAAACTGTACTAAAATCTGGACTACACAAAAGAAGAAAGATAAATTACTTTTCAGATTCTCAATGAAAAAGGATAACTGTAGCTATCTTTGACAGTCATCACTACTTCTAGTCACAATCTAGTTTTTACATCCTAAAACACTATAAAAATATATCAAGGGGTCAATCTTTAAGAATTAGTATACAAAGTGGGCTTATTATTTAGTGCAACACAAAGAAAATATTCATCCATTTCTCTAGATTTTCTTAACATTAGTTACCATTTTGTACAAAGCATTCTTTAAAAAATATCAATAGTATTACTATAATGCATTCTTAAAAAATATCAATAATATTACTTCTTTTGAGGAAACTCTTGAAGAGAAATCATCTTATAGTCACAAGTTATTGGTTTACTTTACATACTCCATCATGAAATCTCAGTGATTTAGAAAATTTTATTATCCTGTATAGATGAAGAACTGGATACTGGAGGATGAAGAAATTTGTCAGATGGTATGTAGGTAGTAAATGGGGGAGCTTGAATTTGAACCCAGGCCTTTTTGATCTTAAAGTTCAAGCTCTTTTTGTTATACTATATTAGTACTTCACAAAATCTCTTTGCTATAAAGAATATGATATGTGTACTATGACAGAAAATGCCTAATTGAACAGATTAGTTCTATCTTTGAAATGCAGAAATCTTAATCCAGACCAACTCATGGGAGTGGAGGGCTAGGACTATAAATCTGGGAATTGTTAGCATAGATAGTAAAGCAATGGGAGTATGAAACGAATTGCTTGGGGCAGTTGAGGATGAAATAAGAACAAATAAATACCTTGGAAACACTAATATTTAAAGGAAAGACAAACACAGAGGAACCTAAGAAGACATGATCTGAGAATTGAGAGAAAAATGAAGGTTATACTGCCATGGAAACCATATGAGAAAAAAATTTCAAGAAAGGCTTGATCGACACTGCCAATTATCAGAGAGATGAACATTATAGGTTGATTGGATTTGGCAAAAGATCCTTGATGACCTTTTCTACAGCTTTGTAGAGTGATTTGGTGGAAACTTGAATAAGAAAAAAAGGGAGATCACTATTGTAGAGAATCAAGGGACTAGAACTTGATGGATTCAGATAGTAGATTCAATAGCTGAGTTAACCTAAAAATTTGCTGATTTTCTTCAAGATCATGAAAAAATATTATAAGCAGAAGATGTAATTTCCTCAGAAAATAAAAATAGAGAAATAGTCTTAAAGTATCTTTAATTTAAAAGAAGATTTGATGTTTTAATCACTTAAGATAAAGTGGGAAGGAATGGTATTACTACTCAGATTTTATAATGATAAAACTACCTAAAAGAGTTTAAATGGCTCAACCAAAGTTGAACAGCTAATAAATAGGAGAGTCAGCCTTGAACTTAGGTCTTCTGGTCTTCTAATGCATGAATTAAAATAGTAATAATTCAGAGAAGGTGTGAAATTTTTATGAAAGTTTTAGGAACATTCTAGTCTATCCTGAAAGGGTGAGGGGCAGTAGTTCTCAAAACTGAATATGCATGTGTGTGTGTGTGTGTGTGTGTGTACATGAAGATGAGTTGGCGCTGGATAGCTCTGACTCTCAAGATCATCTCTTTGCAACTCTCCATGTCAGCATTGAGTGACTTCAAATTGGTAGTCAGAACTACTGTGGCTACAATTTTTTTTTTTTTTTTTTTTTTATTAACAGAGCTGGTTCTTAAACATTTACTATTTACTACTATACACTAAGTATACCAGAGTCGTCCTTGAATGCTTTTTTTCAAAATATAAATGCTATCTTCCAGTCCCTCAACTAGTATATCACAATCTCTAGGCTAACGAAGTAGTGGGCAAGGCATGGGTATCTTAAAAAATCTTTGCTTCCCTCCACACCTTAATAAGAGAACCACTAATTTAAGTAGGAAATCCTACCTAAAGGCAGAACAATAGATATGAAATTTAATTTTAACAAAATATTATGTTGACTATGTTGTTCAAGGAAGACTAAAAAATGGTCATAGTACGTTCAAAATAGAAACGTTTTCTGTTACATGCAGTATACCTACCTCTCCAACATGTCTCTAGTTTCATTGAGTAGTTTAATAGTGGTGACATCTTTAGGAGAAAGCCCATAGGCCTGTGAAAATAAAATGCCATACCTAAGATTTCAGATATTAGCACAGGGTTATGATGAAACCAGACATATTAATAAATGCAAGAGTTCAAGAAATCTAACAACAATAAAAAAAAATGTTAAACTAAAAAACTGTAAAAGTTCATGTATACAGGTAAGAAGTATTTAAAATATGAGTCAAAGTAAAATTATACTTTGTGAGATCTTTATTTATCTTGGACACATTTCTTGGACACAAAGAAAAAAAATAGTCCCTGTGGTTGCAGAGGCCTAGTCTTTTTCTTTTTTCATTGGTAAGACATTTTATCAGGACATGTATGTGCCTTTTTTTTTATCAATTTACTCTAGTCTGGGGCTCTGTGTGTTCTTTCGATTTTGAGTTTCATGTTTAAATTCAACTCAGATAAGATCTGGTCTCTCTTTATACATTCTTTTGAATCGTCTTCTTTTTCAGTTCTACTGTTGAATTTTAAAATTTGGAGATTATTTTATCATTCCAGATGCTTTTTTAATACTCTTATTGCATCTCCTTAAAATTCTAACTTGTAAGTTTTCTCCTATTTCTTTCATTAATTCTTTCCCATCTTTTCTGCTTGTTCTTTTTAGCCTATATCCTACAGAGATGCCTTAAATGGGTTGTGACTTATTGCCTATTCATGAATGTAGGGTCTTTTAGCTTCCAAGCAGGTTTATCTCTGGGATGTTTAGGGGAGGGAAAAACTTGTGGGCAAGATATGACATAGCAGTCTCTGTTCTCATGCTGAGGTATGGCATAGAGGTCTTTCTGGTCTAATAAGCTTCTCTAGTTGTCAAGTGAGGGATTCTTTCCTCTACAGCAAAGAATGGGTAAAATCCGTTCATATATGAAAAAAACCAATAATTATTTTAAAATGAGGTATATAACCTGCAACCTTTGGCACTTTTATTATTCTTAAGCAATGAATAACTTAAATCACAACTGCCTGGGACACACCAGTGTGTAGCAACAGTGTGGTGGATAATTGTTAGGTTAGGCCTTCTTTGTTTCTCAACTAAATGAGTACAACTTTCTTCAGTCCATTTTGACACTGCCATCAATTTATTTTAGAAAGCAAATGTGATTGTGATACTGGTCTGATTAAAATTTACCTTTCTCTGTCTGTAAATTGAAGTTCAGACTGTCTTGGCATATGAAGCTCTTCATGATCTTGCCCCAACTGTCAGCTCTATCTTCTGCGACTTGATCTCATAGAAATACGACCTAGCCACATGAACTAAATTTGTCTCCTGAGTTTCCCACCTATAATGAATATGTCTTGTTCATTTTATATCCTGATCATACATCATAGTATCTGTCACATAACTAATACTCAATAAAAATTTGCTGAATATCTAAAATTACATTTCTAACTAGAAATCAGTCATATCTGAAGTTTGTTTTCTAAATTAATGGGATTTTATTTAAATTATTGAACTATGTCTTTCCATCACTTACCTTGCAAGAGATTCAGAAATCTAAATTTTTAAGAGACAACAAAAAAATTTTTTTAAACATAGAATAACTGGTTTGGTTAAATGGTTATGAATCAAGTACCTGAACTGCTAATGGAGTTTCTTCATCTGGCATCATATAATGGCATAATAAAGATTTGGATCCATCTTTATTAATCCAAGAAGAAGATTGATGCTGCTCAACGAGATTTCTGATTTCTTTTAGTTTTTGCTCCAAGTCCAAAAGGGACAAAGAATGTTTAAGAGAAACACTAGAAACAGAGAAAAGGAAATTGGGATTAACTGAAACTATATGACACAGCTTATGAAGACTCTTTTCCTAACAGGTTACTATCTGAGATCCCATTTCACCCAGTAAACCTGAAACTGCTGATGTGAAATCATGAGAGTAGATTAAGAAATCAGCCATCAGTTAAGGAACATTGTTACAGAACATTGTTACAGAAAAATCTTGCTGCAGATTTTGCAAGAAAATCCCCTTTGTAATTATAGATATTAGAAGTATAAAAGGGAGATAAAAGCTTCAGAGGAAGATTTTAAAGCAGGTCTTTTATCTCATGACTCAAATATTTTGGTTTGTTTGGAAATTAATCATTAAGCACTGAAACATTCAAACTTTTCCCTTAGTATCAAAAGGCTGATACTGATGGCGGAGATAGATTGCAGAATTTGGTATCCAGAGCTGTGTCTGTATTAGGTTACAATTTTATGAACCAGCATTTGTCAAGTTTCACTAGCTTCGCTAGAACAATTCTAATTTTTCTTTCATTCATCAGAATAAGGAAGTTAGAAAAGCCAAAGCTAAATGCCTCACCTTCCGAAAATCTTCTGCACAGCTTGCTTAATGACAGTGATCAATTCTGTCAGACCTGTTAAAAGAAAACAAACATAAAGATTTGTTTACTTTTTAAATTCCTCCATAACACAAGTGAACAAATAACAATTACTTTACAGATCATAAACAAGAATCTTACCATCTCCAAGGAGGTGCTGAATACTTGATAAATATTGCTGCTGGACATCGGGGGGAGCGAGAACTGTCTGTACAAAATAGAAGTAAGGTTATATTACCCAATATTATTAGTAAATAATATTTTCAGTTTCACTTGAGCTGAGATTTTTTAGGACCTGGAATAATGGGCAAAATAATATTCTTTAATGTAACAAAAAGCCTAGTTTCAAAATATGAAAAATAATAAAGTTTACAATCACATGAAATATAAAGATATTTATTTTATAGAAATTATCAGAAAAATAATATTAGGGTTAAATTGTGAACCTCTTGAAACAAAGGGCAATATTTATTTAAGTCTATTAAACTTACGGTGCCATTTTTGCCAACTGCTGCATTATCCAGGTAAATATATCCACCAATAATGTTCAACTGGACTCGTAAAAGAACGACCAGCATACAAGTACTATATACAGCTACAGTACTTCTCGTGAAACCTTCATAGAGAAAAGAAAACCACTTGGTACTATTATTAAAACACAAACAAATGTGTAACATCACAAACTTTTCCTATGGTTATTTTTTCATAAGATGACTTTAAAAATACATTTGTAACTGTTTTAAGTACAAAAATATTATTAATTCCATATTTCAAAATCTGTCTCCTTACAACTTTTTAATGTAAATTAGGTATGATCTCTTAATTGAAACAATAACCAATATATTGAGCGAAGGGTTATATATTTATTAGCTTTAAAAGGAAAACAAAAAAGGACTGGGAAGCACTAACAATTACAGCTTCAGAATTCTGATTTGTCCAGGGAGCTAGCTCAGAGTAAGGAAGAGGGCTAAGTATGGAAGAACTCTAGTCTTCAATGGCAGGCAAAGGAGAATGAGCCCATTCAAGGGCTGGAGGAAGATACAGAAAGATAGGGGAACATCTGGGGATGAGGCTTCACAGCAGCCTAGGACAGACTGTTCAGAACAGAAGAGAGAATAAAGGTGTTGACTGTTCCTGTAAGGTCTAGCAGGAGGAAAACATCCACTGGATTTAGCAACACAGAATTTACTACTGAGGCTTGCAAGACATGCCAGGGTGCAGACATGGGAGTGGAAGCCAGCCTACCGTGTGGCAAAGACTGAGTGGGAGTGAGGAGAAGGGAATGTAGGTCTCTTCGGTATTATACAAGAGCTCTGAGACTGTGCAATAGCTGAAAGGAAATACAGGATACTACAAAGGTTTAATTTATTTTCAAATAGGCAAAGCATGATTCAGTTGATAAAGATTAGTTGAGTGAATGGGAAAATGTAGGAATAGCTGATAATATGAAGTTCTAAGACATGGGTATATATGACATATATATATGCCCCACAGCAGCTCTTTATTTAAAATTTTTATCATTAATGATAAAAATTTGTATACAATAGCAAAGTAAAGTTACTATCTGGGTTGGAGTAAAAACTTCCTTTAAAGTATAATATTGCAGCTATCAGTACCTAGTGTAGGCATATGTAGTCTAGGGCAGGTTTATATATTACCCTAATAATAATAATAATAATACTGCCACCACTAACATTTACTGAGTGCTTTCTATGACCAGACATTGATCTACTTGCTTTATAAGAATGATTTAATCTGACAAAGCTATGAGGTAGAGAATAGTCATCTCTTTAGAAATATTTTAAGAATGTGCTATCACACAGAATATGTAGGCTTACTTATAATCTTCAGATCCTCCCATATTTCTAGCTTGTTTGAAGGCCTAAAGAAAAAAAAATCAGAAAATATGAGAATATTAATCAGATAATCTAACAGAAAACCCTGAACTTTATAACTCTGTATTCGATTATAGTTTATTACAGAGTAACTACAGAAAACAAAGCACACAAAATATAGTGTGAAAGAATTGTAATTTTAGTAACCAGTGATGACATCATTTTAGTTGGGATGTTGGTATATATCTTTCCAGTCTTTTCCCTCTTTTTGAAGCATATGAATATATGTATTATAAAATCATATAGGAAAAGCAGGAAAATGTTTATTTCTTTCCTTCATTTACCATTTTAAATATAATGAAGTACTAATCTTGTAATCCTTCAAAGGTAAATAATGAAGTATTTTTTATTTTAAAGTATCATTACAAACATATAAATTTAAAAATATATTTGATATGTTTCAACCCTCTGTAGTTACAACTCTTATTCATATTCAATTTGCTCATCTTTGACCAACGAGGATTCTATTCAGGTTGGTTCCTGAATCATTCTGACATGACCCCATTTAGCCTTTGGTAGCTTCCTTGCTTACTGACATGAAAAGCTGCTATGGGTTATCTTGTTCATTTCTTGCTGCAGACCTGACATCAGCCATTTTCCCAAGAGTCCTAGATCCCTGTAACGGCAAATGGCAGCTTTCGATTAAGGATATTCTTTGCCACTGGGGAGGTCATTATTTCTAAGCCTTTTCAGTAGACTAAGCTAGTAAGTGTGTGTGTGTGTGTGTGTGTAAACATATATTCAAAGAGATAAAATACATCATGAATTAATACTGATTCTTCTAATTTGAAATTAGGACCACAACAAGGCTTTTAACTTCATGTCATTACCATATTTCTGTATTTCTTTTTGCCAACAGTAGAACTGAGTGAAATCAACATAATTACTAATTTGCTTAATCCCTCACTATGCACAACAGTCTCAGAATAGCAGTAACAATACTGAAAAGACTGTTTTTGCTTTTCAATTCTGTGAGCTTTAAGAGCATAATCCTGCTAAGAATATACAGTCAAATTTCTGTTGTAAAGTCACTCGGCATGGTTTCTCCTTGTGGTTATACCACCAACTAGATACACTTTTAGGTTAATTTGACTTATTTTACCATCATTTTTTAGACATTAAATATAGTCTTATAAGTATGTAAAAGATTTATATGGTCCCAAAGTTAAATTTATACAACACAGTATATTCAAATAAGTCTGTTCTTATCCCCCTTTATTCTCTCCCTTATTCACATGTTATTATCAAAAATATACTTTAATTTGCCATTGTTTTGCTTTATATAAGTAAATATGTATTGATATTCACATCTTCCCCCTTCGATAAATGGTAGCATACTTTACACATTTTTATCTTTTAAAATATATATAACAATATATCCTGGAGATCATTCCATAGAAATATAAAGATAACAGCTATCTTTTTTTTTTCATAATCACGACATACTCCATTGTGTAAATATGCTACGTGAATAGAGTTCAGTGCTTTTCAAACCATCTATGTGAAAGAAACAGTTTTTTTTCTTATTTCCAATCTATCACAGACCAATACTTTTGTAAAGTACAATGAAAGTAAATTACTAGAAAAATGAAATTTAAAAACCCACAAAGGTATACAAAATACAAACCCATATTCTTTATCATTATATTCAGAAATAAATTTACATTTTATAAGAAGCTGAGTTATTGCAATTGTGGGATATTACTGGCTTATCTTTCTTTGCTACTGAACAGACTCTAGAGCTTTGGTTAGGCCTTTCCTAGATGGCACAGGTTCAGAAGATAAAGGAGTAAATCCTACAAGGTACCATTGCAACCTCAAGCTGATGTTTAAGTCTCATGGTGGAGTGCCATATTTATTCTGATGAAATTGAAAATTCACCAAAATTCAAGGGCTGCGTATTTTAATGCAGGTAAATCACATTTTCTTTTGAATGTTACCTGAGAAAATTTCAAAGTTCATTTAATAGACATCTAAAGGAAACAAGAAAATAGCAGTTCCCCAAATTTCAATATAGAAAGTACTTAGTAGCAACAGTCTGTAAAAGGGCAAATTAAGTATTTGTCTTGAAATTGTATTTATTTGGGGTGACTCTAGTAGGAGAGGACAGAGTTATAACCACACAGGACATTTTTTCATGTTGATATTCACCATTATTAGACCTTAAAAGCAGATCTAAATTTAGAGTTATAAGATGAATAAGTTCTGGAGACCTAATGTGCAGAATGGTGAGTACAGTTAATAATAATGCATTGTATATTTAAAATTTGCTTTAAGTAAATCTTAAGTGTTTTCACTACACACACACACACACACACAAAAGGTAACTAAATGAGGTGATGGATATGCTAATTACTTGGATTGTAGTAATCATTCCATATGTATGAATTTTAAAAATATGAAAAAAATTCACCTTATCTTTTTAAAAGATTCCAATTCCAAATCTATGTAGAACAGAGAAAAATACTTTCTATTTAAAGATTCCTTTCAAATAATGTCTAATGAATCAACTCGAAGTTAAAAACAATGAGACTCTTTAATGACACATAAATATCTATTTAAGAATTGAACAAATCCTTTTGACATGTTCTACTTCTCTAGTGATGCAGGATGTTGAGGATTCTTTGTCACTGAAACTTCACTCCATTATCAATCTTCAATGACAATGCCAAGTACTGAAAACAGTGATCGATGTTTATTTGCTATTATAAAACTGACAAAATATGACTACCGAATCTTTTATTTATTTCTGATTAGTTATTATCATAATTAGTTTACATGAGATCTTAGTTGACTGAAAACTAATACAAAAGCAGTCATAAGACTGAAGGCCTTATTTAATAGACATCCCCGACCCCAAATTGCAAACAGTAATTTCAAATCAAAACAAAGGTGAGAAAAAAAGAACATGAGATATTTAAAGGGAAAGAGTGAATGAGAACTGTTGCCCATCTTAAATTCTCAGGGACTTAAGAAATTTTCCTATGTATTGAGTAAGGAAAGAGGAATAACACCTTTTCTTTAAAGCTGTCTGGGATTAGCCATAAAAAATTAATCCCCGTCTTCTCTAAACTCCCACATTTTCTCTCCCCATTTTGCTTTTGCTTTTTAACAGAGATTAAATATAATGTCTTGAATTATAATTTCATCTACTTCCTCCCTTGGATGACAATGTCTTAAAAGGAAAGAGATCTTAATTATCTTGAATTCCCCTAAAATAGGGAACATAGGGCCTTGCAGGAAACAGAGTCACCAGGAAGGAAGAATGCCACTATGCACATTTTGTCTGTTTTTATGTTGCTTTTATAAAAGTGCTATTTACTTATTTCACTTGTCTCCCTAATAAGACTAAAACTTAAGGCAATTAAAATATATATCTTTTCTTTATCCCCTACTTATGTACATGTTTCTTTATCCCCTATTTATGTTCATATAGGTGATAATTAAGCATTTATTTGAGAGTAATCTGCTTATGTTTCTTCTTCATATAATTATATGAACTAATTTATAAACTGAACTTTACACCTATAAGTAGTGGTGAAAGTGTGTCCACTTCTAAGAATGATGAAATTTGAGAAGAAAACTCTTTATCAATAGCATTATATAATGAGATAAAAAAAATCCCAAGTACAAAAATCCATTGTTATATTGAGAGGTATTCTTTGAATACTGAAAATTTTCAAAGAAATTTTCCAGCTTGCTATTTAAGCTGTCTGAGCAGTAAATTCTTATCTGCAAAATGGAGATGATAACATCTGCCTCACAAGGATATTGTGAAAATTAAATGGAAACATGTATGTAAGGTATGTAGCACTGGGCCTGGCACAGAGAGACACTCCAGAAATAGCACTTCTTTCTCTCTGGTTATTGAAGGATGATTATAAGGAAGGCAAATACTTTCATAAGGTCACAACGATTAATATTTACTTATTGAAACCATTTCCTCCAACTTGTTCATTAAAATAAGCCATTTCCTCCTGGAAGTCTTCTCAAACTAACACAGCATCACACTGAATTATGATACTCCGACATATAGTTCTCTTCACGTACAACAAGGTCCTATGTGTGAAAGTCCTTTGTGCATAGTAAACTGTCACGGTAAGGTAAATTACCATTATTGTATACTTACATCATAATTGTACTCCATTTTGTAAGTAATATAAAATTTAAGTTCACAAACTTTATTTATCTAAAATTAACGTTCACAAGCTTTACGTATTACACTGTAAACTCTTTATGAAGCACAATGTTTAACATAACTTAGCTTCACAACATCTGGTTCAGGAACACGTTCCATATGCACGCAATAATTAAACTCCTGAATAACATCAAAATGATATAAGATCTATTTATATGAAAACCAGAATGCATATAAATATTGTTGACCAAAATATTCTGTGCAAGGTAAAACATAAATAAATGTACAAAATGTGAATTCAATGATATAGTTAGTATTTTTTCTAAATAAGTCTCTATATTATAAGCTTTAATTAGAAAAATTAGAAAACAAAGATATTTGGAAAGTATTTCAGTTGATTATATCAACTTTAAGTGCAGTATATAAATGAAAAAATGCTGTTACTTGCATTTACCTGTTTTTTAGCAGAGCTGTGAGGCTCTCAGAATTGAGTTGCTGCATTAAGGCCTCTCTCAGTGTTGGAAGCATGGACAGCACTGTGATATGAACAGAAAATAAAGAAGGTCACAAGTAATATGACTGCCCTCACTGAGAAATGAAAATTGTTTTAGGCTATATGACAGGACTAGCAACTAATAAGGGTTGGGAAGGAAGTTCAGAGCTAGAGTTTTCAAAATATTTTTAATAATGGATTACAGACTAATAAATCATTTATCTGCTTATGTTATAATACTATGACCACAGCAATGAAAACAAGTACACGTAGAAGAAAGAATGGGAAAAATTATTTCCAGAGGTTAACAGTGGTGGTCTTTGGGCTTTAGATTATGAATAATTCTTTTTTTTTTCTTGTTCTCTTCTGTACTCTTCAAATTTTTTTTATAATAAATGTTTATTTCTGATATACTAAAATGATCAAAAACATTTTTATCTTTAGCTACACTTTCTGCTTCACATTTTATTTCTAATTTTAGAAAAAGGTTTGCTTATTAAAAACTACAAAGCAATAAGCATTTATTATAACCCAGAATAAAGAGCATCAGGCTAGGAATGAAGAGTTGCTGAGCTGTAGTTTTGGTTCTGCCCATGGCTGTTGCCTTTAACTTCCAAGAATAACATAAAATAAGATATAGCACTGTACTGAAAAAAGATTGCACGTAATTTGTAGAAGCTGTTTTATTTATGGCTCTGTGTATGGTATAAGAAATTTTGGAGGGCACATACATAAATTCAAAATGTTTCTAATGTTAAATAAGTAATGATAAAATGAAAAAATATCAAAAGGTCATAAACACCACATTTTAAAAGGGAAAACTTAAGTTTACGATTTTTACTTCTTGACTAGGTGAGAAATATTAATTACAAAATCCATATTTTTTAATAGAAAATTCAGTTTTTAATCTACTCTAGACAGTTATATCAGTACTGTACTATGTAGCTTCAGCTTATTTCCTTAAACTGTATGATTAAATCACCTAAGTTATTTACACCCTTAACTAAAGTAGCAGCTCAGAGCCAAATGAATATAAGGTAGCTAATCTCTCAGTGTACTTGCTATCTATATCTAACCCTAATACAGTATGTTACCTTACCAAGAAAAAGCAAGGCTAAAGTTCTACATTCAGAAAATGGAGTTAGTAGGGAACTAGTTTAAAAATTATGTGGTGTAATGTAACATGATTTGAGAGGAATCTTTTCAATAATTTTTCTGAGAGATAAGAGCTTTACGTTTCAGCCTGTTCAACCAAAGACAAGTCTATTCTTCTTTTCTAGTAACCTGTATTAACACTGAACAAATATGTCTGTATCTAGCTGAATACAGTATTCGTGTCTTCTTTTAGCCATCAGGTCTCCATGATAAATATCCCCAGTCCAACCACAAATCATGAGGTAACCTTTCACCTGCCATGAATCTGTGTGGCCCTGAGCAAGTTACTTAATCTCTTTGTGCCTCAGTATCTTCATCTGTATACTGAGGATAACAATGAATCTACCTTATAGCAGTGGTCCCCAACCTTTTTGGCACCAGGGACTGGTGTTCTTATAAGAATCTAATGCCTGATGATCTGAGGTGGAGCTGAGGTGGTGATGCTAATACAGATCACCATATGGGGAGCAGCTGCAAATACAGATGAAGCTTTGCTGGCTTGCCTGCCACTCACCTCCTACTGTGTGGCCCGGTGCCTAATAGGCCACGGAACGGTACTGGTCCATGGCCCGGGGGTTGGGGCCCTTGTCATATTCAAAAGGATAGAAATGTAATCATATAATTTATAACTCCATTTTCAAGGCATCCAGAAAGCTCATTTGGAAAGTTTTTCAGTGAATCTATATTTCAGCTCCTAGTAATCACCATATTTTATCTTTAATTGCCTAGCATCAGCCATTTATTCATTTGAGGGTTGTGATGGCCATGGAAATGTGCCCCAACATCTTCTGCTTGCAAGAACAGAGTTAGCTGACAGCCCCAGTTGCTACACCTTTGGACCCATCACCATGTCTGCAATGCTCACAGCCAACGAGAGTGCTCAGTGGGGATAGTGAAGTAGATCCACCCCTGTGGGACTCTTCCACCAGGGAACTCTGGCTTGAGGACACTCTAATGGCCTGCCAAAACTTTCTTAGAACTGTGCTGAGGACAGAGCCTCATCTTACCTAATCTTCCTTCCGTCTTCCTTTCCATTCACAAGTCAGACCTGCACTGTGGTCTAAAGGCTTTCCTTGCCTACTTTTGCTCCCTCCCTTTTATTCTTTTGTTTTTTTTTAAGAATTTTTTAGAGCAGTTTTAATTTCACAGCAAAATTGAGAAAAAACAGAGACTTCCTGTATACCCCTACCTCCACCCATCACAGCTTCCTTCATTGTGAACAACTCCCACCAGAGAAACATCTATTTTTAAAATATTCTCTTTTCACAATATCTATATTAAACTCTATTTCACTACTCAAAGAATTCCATCTTTACTGGAATACATCAAAGCAGACACACTTTCTAGTTCTTCAAGATCAAAACCTCTCCATTCTTTCCTCATACTAGACCTATAAATATCTGGAGCTGCCAAACTTTATCTTTTAAAGTCAAGAAAGAAAGTTCCATCAGTCATTTTAATAATTTGCTTTGTGGTTGCTCTGTTCCAATTAGGGACTAATGCTGTCTAAAAACCTTAATGAGCAGGTTAACTGTTAATAACACACTGAAAAATTAAAGTCCTCAAATGTCCTTATCTTGTCTCTTAGATAGGCAATACCATTGTTATAACATTATAGGAACATACACTTCTTTGCTGTATTTCTGTTTTCAAAACCAAGAGGAGATCCTTAATTTTAGTCACTATGGCTACTCTGAATAAAGTCATTCTACCTGGTTTTTGCCTCACCTAGAGCACAGTATTTTCTTTTTATGCTTGCTGTCCTTATTGCAAAATTCTTTCTGTGTGGCTTTTGCACTGATGTCACTTAAGCTCAATACATGTCTACTCCTTAGATATTTGCTTTACAGACACAAAGGAAACACATCTTACTTTCTATCAGATTATCCCTCTTTTCCTTACTACTTTCCTCGTGCCCCCTCATGTCCTCTGCAGGCACATGCCTCCTCTAGTGACTTCGACCTTAAGGAGACTTGCTCTAAATCAAGGGTGATGTCTCTAGTAATGTATATATTATTTCTTCAGACTCTGAAGCATGTGTGAGAAAAGACCCCTTTTCATGACTGAAGAAGATGATATATTATGATTTCCTCTCAGTTCAGACATCAAATTCTTCCTGAATCCTTTCTTTCTGCCAATGTCGGTTATCTTCTATCAACTCCAGCTCCACCTTTGGGGATCTCTCTGTCCTTGCTAAAAAGTCTATTACTAATATTTCTCAAATTTCAGTATTATTAGAGCCAGTAAGGTTAAGTTTCTGAAGCCTATTTCCCCAAAATACAGGATTCCTGCCTCTCCTGTATTCTTCAGAGTACTTCCCCCACATAAGCTCTTGCATATCTAATCCTGTCTTAGCCTCTGCTTCCCAGAGGACCCAAACTGACACATGCCAAATTAAGATGCATTTTGAGACTCTAGGACCTACCTTTCTCTTCTGAAAATTTGAGTAATATCCCAAAATAGACTCCTCTTATTCTCTAAAAATTCATTAAAATGTCCTTGGTAACATCACTATATGGAATGCTAAATATCAATTTAAATAATTATGTTATTTTAAAAAAGTTATTTACTATTATATGCCAAGCACTTCATATGCATTATCTCATCACATTCTCATAAAACATTTATGAAGTGGGTTTTATGATCATCTTTTTATAGAGGAGAGAACTGAGATCTACATCTGCCCAAAGACATAAATAATCCAAGGCAAAACTGGGAACTGAACCTGATCTGCCTCACCCTTGAGCCTGGACTCTTACTCACTGTGTGTTATCTGAGTTGTCATTATATACCACGTTTATGATTACTATTTGCTTTACAGAATGACATATTATTTCAAATGTAAAAAAATCATACTCCAGCTGTAACTCTGGATGTCTTGCAACTCCCTTAATCTCAGCCTCTTTAGCTGTCAAAGAGACTGAACTAAAAATAAAGTCCTCTGAATAAAAATTCTACTTTTAAAATTGAACAAGGAGAACCTACCTTTAAAAATTCTAAGTTGTTCTTGAAATAAATGTTAGAGAAAGGAAAAAGCTTTAAATGATTAAAAACAACAACAACAAAAAACCAAACCAAAACAGGTTTGACATGGATTTAAAAACTAACTCTTTAGAGTTATGCCAGCTACAACATAACACCTTATTCTTTTCAAATGATTTTGTTATGGCATTCTCCTAGTGGGTTTCTAGCTCTGGAGGTTAAATTATTATCACTAATTATCACCAACTGAGTGTATACTATTGTACTGAATCCATAGGTCTGTAGTTGCCTACCGTCAATTTAAAACGTAACTCTTTACTATGACAGGTAAGGCCCAATGGGATCAGGCCTACCCCTGTAGCCTTACTTCCTATCACTCTTCCATTGCTCATTAAGCTCAAGCTACACAGCATTTTTGCTGTTTTTTCAATGTGCCGAGCTTTTAACCACCTCAGGCATTTTGCATGGCTCCCTCCATTGTATCACTTGGTTTTTCTCCAATGTCACCTCCTTAAAGAGGCCTGACTCTCCTGATTACTCTACCTTAAAGAGCATCCCCACCCCTCCAGAGCTTTATTCTCCTTATAGCACCCATCACTACCTAAAATTATTTATTTGTTGGCTATCATCTTTTTCTCTTACTAGCACGTGAATTCTGAAGGTCTGGGATTTTGTTGTTGTTCACATTCTGCTTCCAGTACAGGGTACTCCATATGTTTGCTGAATTAATAAACAAAATGAATGAACAGCATTTATATTGTATATTAATACTGGTTTTTAAAATCCACATTGATGTATTTCAGTTAAATTATGTAATAAATACTTGCTAGATTTATCATTCTTCTTTTGCCTTTTAACTTGGTTCCAGAGGTATGCAAATTAATACAAATCATCAAGTAACTTTATACATGTATAAATATTTCTCTTTGTCTTACCTGTCATATTGCAAGTCCTCTGGTTACTCTCAAAATGATACTGTCGTCGTGCTTGGGCAATGTATTCTGCAGCTTCCTTTTCTTGCATTTCTCTGATTTTCTTCTGTCCATATTTCCCCAAGATATATACTCCTAAAATTATATTTTCAAAACAAGCTAGTATATAAATCAGTTAATTAAGAGTATTAAAAATTCCAAACAATATTTTTAACCTGGTTTATCCAAATATAAGGCTTATATTAGTGAAAAGCTAAAAATTACAACTTTTAAAAACCTAAATTAAAGAATTATGTAAGATTGTGACCTAAAGAGAAGAAAAGATTGGCATTTTAACAGCCAATGACAGATGGATATGTAAGAACTAGGTCTGAAGAAACAGAAAGGAGTTACATCTACAATGTCTAGCAATGCCTTTCACAGTGAAGTGGAGATATTCTAAATGACCAGCAACAGGGACTCGTTTAAATAAATTATGGTCCATCCACACAATGGAATCTGATGTAGCTATTAAAACACACTACTATACGGTTAATGACTAAAGGAGATATCCATGTTTTATTGTAAGATGATAAAGTAAGATCCTGGAAGTTTTGCTTTTTAATGTAAGCAGATACACAGAAAAACAGATGGGTTTTATTGTCTAACATAAAATAAACGATGATCATTGTTGAATAGTGGGATAGCAGGTGATTTTTTCCCGTTTGCTTCTCTATATTTTCTTCAATCAACATATAATACTTTTAAAAAATAAAAGACACAATTTTTAAAAGAATAAAAGAAAGGTACATAATCAGACTTTGAAAACCAGTAACAAGTGAAAAAAGGAAAAAGCAGAGGGTACAGCAATTCCTAAATTATAACAATATAAAAATATAGGTGAGGTTATGTGGCCTATAATTTACTTTAACACATTTCATCAGACAGTATGATCTAAAGGTGTACATCTGGTCTACACCCTAGGGGCAGTCAGTTGTCCCAACTGGGAAAGTGACTACTCCAGAATGGTTAGTTAGCACTTGATAAAAAGCCACATTAGGAGGTCTAAGCACTTCAACTAACTTTTATCTAGTATGATGAATAATAGAAATGGATTTTCATAGATTAAATCTAGTGGTATTTAAGATAGTGGGTCAGCTAAAACATTTTAGTAATATTCACTTGAACAAGAATACATAAATCTAACGAGTCCTTTACTCTTAGGAATGGCTTAGCCTCAGATTCTCAGCTGCTAGTTCAGAGGATACTTACTCAGGGGAGTTAACCAAATGGCTAGCAGATATCCTACAGCTAGAATACTGTTGCATTTGCTTCAGGGAAATCTTTTATGCATGGCTCTGCTATAGCACCAAAAAGGACACTGGGACTTCACTGAACTCCTAGAACAAATTATGATACTGTTTTATCTATGCTTGATAGCAGATGTTTTTATGTGTGCCAGAATTTCATTATAACGTGGCAAAAAGGTTAAAGGAGAACGACTAATCCTCACCTACTTCCAACTGTCTGGGCCCCCCAATATCTACCAAAAAGAACCTAAGAACTGTGTATAACCTAAATAATTGGTTTTGGTGTCTGTCATGGATGAGGAGGAGGCGGCCCTTTAGGAACTGCAAAGCGAAAACGTATCCTGAATTATTTTCACTAATATAAGCATTACAGATGAACTGATAAAGTGTTATATGTTCTTAAAAATAATAGTTCATTAAAAGGGTATGTTCTAAAAATAATTAGACAGAAATAAAGTATGGTTGTCATTATGTTTGTATGCAAATAAATGTATTATAATCATGCTTAAAGAATAAATAAAAGTTCTTGTAAGTGGCTTTACAGCTACCTTTCTTGTAATCCATCCTCAATAAACTGATGACAGTGCCACAAAACCAACAGAAGAAATTGACTTATGTTTCACAAAGTAACCCTCTGACAGGCGACTGTTACATACAACTACTCAATGAATTGCTTGTATTTTATTTGCACAATAGAGTGCTAAAAGTTATGTGTCAAATTATTATTTCTCAAATAATAATAATCAGTATAAAATGAAATGCTGCAATAATTCCCTTTTCTGGAATAATAGTAAATTTGACTGGTATATGTGTTTTCCTATAAGAGGGTCCACTGCTTTTCAATAAATTCTCAACAGTGTCTGATAAAAGTTTTTTAGGCACTACTATATTTGATTCATAAATGTAGCATAATTTAACTAAGTCTAAAAGAAGAAAATGAATTGTAATGGGTTGAACTCTGTTCCCTCCTTCTCCCTCTCCCCCCCAAAAAATTCCTATGTTGAAGATCCAGAACTTTAGAAGGTTACCTTATTTAGAGATAGGGTATTGACAAAGGTAATCCCCTTAAAAAGAGGTCATTAAGGTCATCCCTAATCCAATATGACTGGTGTTCTTTTCAGAAGAGGAAATGCAGACACAGATGTGTGTAGTGAGATGATGTAAAGACACAGGGATAGGAATGAAAGGGGGCTGTGTAGTACATCTGACTGAAAGTAACCTCATAGGGTGTTCTGATCATAAATTCCTAACTGGGCAGGTCATGGTGGGTGGGTCTTTATGCCCCAGGCCTATAAAAAGGTTTATCTTTGCCTTAAGCAAGCACTGTCCATTGTTCTTGTGCATCTAGGTTAACATTCTTTTGAAATGCCAGAATAATTCTCTCTTTTAGGCACCTCAAAGGAGTAAACACCCTGGAGCGAGCACATATCTTGTTTACTATCCTGTACCTTGCTTTTTCCTATCTTCCTGTAATTGTCTTTACATTTCCTGCGTAATTCCAAATGCATAAAAAAAATTGCAAAACTGTCATTCTCCAGAGCATTTGAGATCTTACTTCCTGGCATGTCATCAGTTTGGCTCAAATAAACTCTTACAAAAATTCTCCAAAGGCATGGACGTTGTTTACATCTACAGCAAAGAGATGGCCATCTACAAGCCAAGGAGAGGGGCCTGGTACAAATTCTTCTCTTCTCATATAGCCCTCAGAAGGCACAAATATTGCCAACACATTGATCTTAGACTTCTGGCCTCCAAAACTGTGAGATGATAAATTTCTGTTGCTTAAGCCACTCAGTTTGTGGTACTTTGCTATGGCAGCCCTAGCAAACTAATACATGGAATTAGGTCAAAGTCCCATAATCCACTATTTTCCTTGGTTAGCTCTGAAATAAGTTCCTATATAAAAATGTAATTTATCTAGGCTCTCATTCCTCAAATTCATAAATTCTGATTTTGTCAGATTTGTCTCCCCAGGAAAATAAGAATGAAAGAAGAGAAATAATTAGCTAAATTATGGAGCTCAGGATCATCTGACCCTGACTGGCTACCTGAATTCTGGCCTGGAAGACAAGTAGCTACTGATGGTTGTGGCACCAACTAGGTAAGTTTAAGTAAATCCCTTCTTTATCTGGGTCAAAATTTCTTTATTCATAAAATGAAAGGATGGGATTATATAAGCTTTAAAGTTTCCTCTGTAGCTATGACCTTATTTATGAATAATGAAGACATTCACTACATATCTCAAAAAATAAATGTAAAATGCTTTGAGGTTTCCTTTCAGAATACTGCTGGTAAAGCAAAATATCTTCTAGTCTGTCCAAATTATATACTTGAATTTTAAAAACCATTTCGCAGTCTCCTCTTCCTGAAAGAAAATCCCTATAATACAACTACTTCACTAGGTTGATAATTTCTATAAAAATTTGAAAAATGATCTGATGACATAGCTCTCAATCCAACAGACCGCCAAATTCTGCTATTCTGACTCTTATTTCAGAAATATTTTCTTACTGTTGACACTTTAACTCCTTTACCACTCTTTTCTTTCAGATCCTGAATATTAAGTCACTGGAACTGGTTTAACAGCTTCCTAACTCTCCTTTTTGGTTTCTAGTCTCACACCTTTCCAGTCCAACTTTTATATGCAAAGTGATTTTCTAAAACTTAAATGTGACTACCTTATTTCTGTGTTTAGAATTCTTTAACACCCTCCGTTACTTCTTAATGTGGATTCTCTGTTCCATTTACATCAGAATTACTTGAGGTACTTGTTAAAAATGTGGCTTTTAAGGAAGCTCCTTGAAAACATCCCTAAATGTCTCATATGATGCTGTATTCCCAATACATAATATTGGAATACAATGGGAGATCAATAAATATCTGCTGAATGAATTAATGAATCAATGAACTGCACTCAACCTAAAAAATCAGAATCTGGGAAAAAGAATTCTATAATTTCACTGAGCCCCTTAAGTGATTTTTATTCATACTAAAGTCTGAGAAGCACTGATAAACAGGATAATGTCCAAATTCTGTGGAACGGCACAGTAAGGTAGGCCTTTCACAATCTGCACTCTAGCTAGTTCTCTAAATTCATCTTTTGCCATCCCCATTTGTGCCCTGGGCTTAGCCATAGTGAAATACACTTTGATTCATCAAAAGTAATGTCTCTGAATCTGCTGAACAATGCTTTTTCCTGCTGTTCCCCCTTCTTCTTTGCTAGCTATACAACTTAAACCAAGTGGATTCTTGAGTGAAGCTTTACCGACGCTTTCTCGTTTCTTTCTCCTCTACGCTCCCGGCTCGAGAATAGGCACTTATTCTCATTCAAATATTTGTTGAATGAAAAAAAGTTACTAAATGAATGCAAAACTTAAGAGACCAGAAATTACAAGAATTAAGATATAAATTTTAAGTCAATGCACTGGAATTTTTAGAAATCGGCAAGCCAGTAAGTATGAATCTGGTTGTTCTCTGTTCTGCAACACTTTGTCTAATGTGTTCTTAGGCACTACTAGAGGTGTTCAATACCCTTTTGGGGAATCTGTAAGTAAAACTATTCTGTAATAATACTAAAACGCTATTTGCCTTTTTTGTTCTCATTCTCTTGTGAGTGTACAGTGCAGTATCCTAGAGAATACATGACATATGATATTGCAACTGACTAAATGCAAAACGAGATGAGAATCCAGCTTTCAATTAAGCCAAACAGTAGAGATTTGCAAAAATGTCAAACAATGCCACTCTTCTAGTTAAAAAAATATTATGTTATTATGTAACGGGTTTACTATTGTTATTTTAAAATTATTATTAGCTCTTTAGAGTCCTCAATTTTTAAGTGTAAAGGAGACCTCAGGCCAAAATGTTTGAGAACCATGGTTCTATTCTTTGCATAAATTGGTCAAATTGTACAAATTGGTCTAAAGCAGTTACTCATCCAAAATGCAGGAAATTTCTACTTAAAAAGGCCTGTAACTCAAAAGCTTTTGCTTAGGTTTTTCCCACCACTGAATGGCCAAACCTCTTTGAGCACACATGTTGATATTTTACCTAGCTATTAAGCCTGTCAAAATGTGTCACTTCTTTCATTAAGTCCTTTTCTGATTTTTTATAACCTTATATGCTATCTGTCAGTTTGATCTGTATAGCATTTTTTTCCGGCTCTCTTGTTTTGTATCTATTTTTTTGTATTTTAATTATTTGTATACTTGTTGCTATGTTCTGAATGTTTGTACCCTCCTTCCCCCCGTTTATATATTGAAATCCTAATGCCTGATGTGATAGTACTAAGAGGTGAAATCTCTGGGAGGTATTAGACCACAAGGGTGGAGCCCTCATGAATGAGATTAGTGTTCTTATAAAAGGGATTTCACAGAGCTCCCTAGACTCTTCTGCTATGTGAGGATACAAAAAGTCTGGAACCTGGAAGCAGGCCTTCACTTAACCCTGAGCTTGGACTTAAGACCTCTAGAACTGTGAGAAATAAATTTCTGTTGTTCATAAGCTGCCCAGTCTGTGGTATTTTGTTATAGCACCCTAAAAAGACTAAGACACTTTGTTTTTCATTCTTATCAGACCATAAAGGCCATAAAGACAAGTGGTATAGTGAGGAAAGAGAATGTGCTTTGGGATCTAAGACATGTGGATTTGAAGTCTAGGTTCCTCATTACTACCTCTGAGACCCTGAGCAAGCTCCTTAAATTCTTAGGAATCTAGTTCCCACATTTTTGAATGCGCATAACAATAACTACCCTGTTGTCATCCCCAGTGACTAGAAAAACTTAGCAGATTGCCCACCAAATAAATGGTAACTATTACTATTAAAAAGCTCTATATATCTTCTATTTCTATCACATTACCTTCAATACTACAGGTACTTGATAAATATTTCTTAAATTAGATTAACTGAGATGTAAGACATCATAGGAAGTAGGAAAAATACGAGGCTCAAACAAATGCCAATCATGGTCATCATTTACTTTTTTCTTTTCTGTAACTATTTCTTAAGTATACTCTTGTTTCCTCTATGATTACTTCTAATCTACTATTAGATAGTTCCATGTGTGAAGGGGTATGCTAGCCTTTGAGATTGCTAAAAAAAAAGATTTTCTTTCCTTCAGCGGTGGCAAAAATACTTTAGCTTCTATAAATAAAAGGGACTCAGTAGTCTCAGCATAATCTAAATACATATTTCATATCAGTGGCTGAAGATATCGGAAAACACATTTTATCTATAAAGGATTTCTCAAAAATGTGATAAAAATTAACATATGTTCACTATCGAATTATGATATAGATCTCAGACACTAGAAAAGACTTGCCCCATCAACGAGAAGCCTGTTTCAAACTTTCAAGAACCAACAGATCTGAATTATCGATGCTAAGAGTATGTTAATTTCCAATTGTTTTGGGGCAACAAAATACAAGAGAAAAGCAACCAGATCCTTTGGGAAACTTCTATTCTTGTTTTATTTATTTATTTTTTAAATAATTCTGTAACCAAAACATGTAATGGTTTCTTTAAAAACTCAAATTCTAAAAATTCCTCAACATTCCTACATTTTCTTTTCCTATATTTCACAAGGCTCTTTATTCTCTCCTTCCCATCCCTGCCTATTATGACATGACTGCTATATGAGGGAAAACTTTCAAGATTATTATCTGTTTTAAAATCTCCTCTCAGCTTGTGCAACTCAGTAATGTCATCTAGATGGGCACTGATCCCAAACTTAAAGATCCTGAAGATTTCACAACATCCAGAAAGCACTGTCTTACTGCATAATATAATGCATAGCTTTGTATTCTAAAATAGCAGAAACAGAGCTAAAATATTAGTTTGTGCTTTTTGGGGGTCTAGTATGTCTTCCAGTACTTCTGTACAATTGTGTTGTTTTCAAAAACTCAAATTAACTTTAAACAACACTCGAAGTGCGGGCTTTACGTGACTCTCTTAGATAATGAAACTTCTGGGAAGGGTGAATGCCAAGCAAAGTACGGGGAGTGCCAAACAGAAAAGAAGAATCTCACAGGAAAACAATAGGAGAGAATTAAAAAACATGTGTCTGCGAGAAAATGGTGTCCTGAAACAGAAACTTAATTGTGGTGAGTTCTACCAAAGTACTGAGAAGAAAGGAGAGAAAGAGAATAAGGGGCAGTGTTAGGGCAAGGCGCACAAATCCCACATTTGGAGAGATGTAAAGAACCTTGGAGGTTTGTCACCCGGTTCCCCTCCGACGGCTGAACGAATGCCCACTACATATCCTGGCCTGTGGTCACCTGGCCTCTATATTTTAGAAAACAGTCATCTCTCTCCCACCCCCTTCTCCCAATGCCCCTTTCCAAGAACGCTGTCACCCACCTCCGAGGACCGTGCCCAGGAAGATACATTTCTTTTTGTGATGTTTCAGAAAATTCCACATAGATCTCAGCATCTTCGGGCCCTGGGACTGCGGGCTGCCTGTGCTGGGGGTGGGGGTAGGGTGGTTCACCAGGAAACCGTTTGTCACCTGGCCTGGACGACCCGGCAGGACCGCTGTTGTCCTGGTCGATGCTCTCCAGAAATCACAGACACGACTTTCCGCAGACACTGTCACCGGAGCGGGAAGGGGGCGTGGACTACAGCAGAGCAGCTGCGCTTCCTGTTGCTGCCGCCGCGCCGCGGTCGCCGCTCACAAGTCTGGGGCACCCAGGTCCGTCCAGAATTACTTCCCGAGTGCCTCACTGTTCGACTCCGCCGGAAACGGCGGCTCGCACCGGCCGCGTTCCGTGGCCGGCGCTCTTCCGCCGCCGCGGCCTCTGGTGTTGAGCGCGGCGACCCTAGGGTGGTATGGAGGCGAAAGGGGGACTCACGCGGGCTTCTGGCGGCGGGTGCTGGGTGTCGGCGGAGGAGATAGAAAAGTGGATGGAGGCGGCGATGCAAATGGTGAGGAGCCCGGGAGGTGGATGCCGCGGGTGGGAACTTTCTCTGGCTCTCATCCCAGCCGGCTCATTTCAGCGAACGTCCCGGTGCTTTCTCGTCACCTTCATCTCGATGGCGCTCATAGTTCTCTGAGTAAACAGCTGGCTTTACTGTCCTGAAATTTTCTTGAGCTCATTCTCGGAGTGTCTCTGAGGAGGAAGAGGAGAAATACAGAAAGGCTTTTTCACTGGCATGAAGTATGCACCAACTACCCCCATTCAGCTGCTGTTGTCACAAACGTGCTGCTTCCCCCTTTTTTTCCGTAGACACATTCGCAAATCCGCGAAGTGACATTATTTTGTATTTATGATCCCTTGAACCTATGGAATAGAAGGAAGGAAGGAAGGAAGTTGAGGATATTTCTGGCAGAGAACAGTATAAAGCCAAGTTCCTGTAAAGCCAGATTCTACCATCCATCTATCGTCCATCCATCCAACCATCCAACCATCCAACCACCCATCCTTCAGCTTTCTGTCCTTGTACTTCCGTCCCTCACTTCCTTCAAGACTGTTGATTAAGGAGGACTCTAATCAAATCTGTGTCATCCAAGCTTTACCCACACTTATGTGTACCAGCGAGCTTTATAATATGGATAAGTATGTTTGAGATATATATGTAAATGTATATAAATACATGCACACACATATATACATATATGACATGCCTTTCGGTTCTACATTTCTCTAAAGCTGCTGTAAAAGAAATCTTTTTTCATACATGATTTTGATTATAATCTTCCTATCATAGTGGCCTCTGGTCTCCTATAGTTAAGTAGCTACATAATTATGTCTTCATTCACTTCACAAGTGTTTATTCAGTGCAGTATGATTGGCATTGGGGATTCAACACTGAAACAGATTTCTGCATTTTATTTGTTCTCTTCTCACATTATTTTCCCTGCGTTCATGGACTATTGCAGCCAAATATTCTCTAAGCTGTGATGCATTAAAACATCTACCCGTTTGTTTTGGTTACTAACATAAACTTGTTTCTCATACTTTTTGAAAATGACTTAAATTAAAAACATTTTATATCACAACCCAGTAAACACACATAACTATAATTGAAACAAAAGTTTCACAGAACTGTACTTAACCTTCTTATGTGTAGTTTTCCTGTTTCTTTTATTGCATTTTGAAAAAAATGCTAGTCATGATTCATTAACTTGATTTTATGACCCATTACTTAAGCCCACCTCAAAATTTATTTCCTTCATTAAACTTACAGAATATATAACTTTCTGATACTTTAATTAATGTTCACATATGCATTGAAATTAATGGTAATTTGTATAGATTAATATGGATTTGTCTCGAACTCTTTTGATGTTACTAAATTTCTCAAGTTAGAGACAAGGAGTTTTCACGTGTTATCAAAATCTTTCCTTCCCACAAATCCTTTCAACATTTCAATATTACCGTATGCTAGGCAGCTTTTTAATAAATAGTGAGGATGACAATAAATGCACATGAAGGTTGAGATATCTTGGAGTAAGCTGCATTTGTATCCTATGTGAGATCTGGAGGGCAGATGATATATGATTGCTGAGAAGTCAGAATTTGTGGTGTTTTTTTAATTATTAGTATTTGTTTTGGGAGCTCTCCTCAAAGTATTTATGTGTAGAGCTTGCTTAGAGCAAATTTTTAGAGATGATACCAGAGGATACAATAGTGGTTTCAAAAACAGCTAACTTTAATCAATCATTGAGTTTTTCCACTTTGTGCATCATACTTTGATATTTTGGGTCTTTATTTTCATTTAAGCATCTTTTGGTCCTAATATCTTGGAACATTTCATCCCCCTGCCTTGGCACTATTCTCTAGACTTCTGGACTAAATACATAAGTAAGTCCTTTTTACTACCTTTTGTTATGAACTTGGGCAGGTCACTTCATCCTCCTAGGGTTTCATTTCCTACTCTATAAAATGAGATGATTGAACTCCAAGTAGTTTCTAAGATCACTCTGGCCTTGGCACTTTTTTCTCTTAATTGGATTATAAACACATAGGGGTCTGGTTACCTAGTTTACGTACTCCTCCACAGAGTTCAGGAGCCCTTTATTTAGCACTTGTTTTTGGTTTTGGCCTATATATGTTTTTTTCAGGCCTTAGACAAAGGAGGAAAAGTGCTCGCCATAAACCTTTTGCTTTGTTCAACCTTCCCTTCCCACTAAAGAAACTTCAAGTCTTAAATTATTTCTAAGAATTGTTGAAGTAGTTTTAAGTGTATATTATGTATTTCTGAGAAGAGTTGAAGATTAGATCAGAACTAGAGCTAGTGCCAAGTCTGGAGAAGTTACTCTCTGATTAATATGTACTGAGGAATTTGAAAGTGAAATTTCCAGTATGCATGTAAAAGGGAGGATATTAGCATCCTTATAGCATTTGTACAGACTAGACGTATTTGTATGGGTAATATTAATAACTAGAATGTTTGGCTCTGATGAGACCAGGCAGGTGGATGCAGCCAAGTCACACAATTTCTGGGTCTTTCTTCATGTTTAAAATTAAGGCATTGCTTTAGAAAGTTTGTATCTTGGTCTATGATTGTAGTATAAAACATAAGCCTGGGTTATAAAAGGAAGGAGAACAGTATTTTAGAAAGCTTAAAAATCTATTGGTTTAAAATGTCATTTAAAGTTAGGCTATTCAAAAATAAATACAACCCTATCAGTCTAATAGATACAGCATTTTTGGAAGGCAACCTGGCATAATGTAATTAACAGCCTCAAAAAATATAGCTGTCATTTGACCCAGTAATATGGTTCTGTGGCATTTACCTTAAGGAAATAGTTTAGAATGATACAAGTAATGATTGTTATTTCAGTGTTAATTGTAATAGCAGAAACTGAAAGTATTTCATACCTTCAGTAAAAGAAAATGGTTAAATTGTTGTTTTTTACTCTGTTAACTAATGTACTGTTTTTAAAATCATTATGGATATTAGGTATAAACATAATATTAAATATCACAACTGTATGTTATGTTAACCATTAAACAAGGACAATACAAATTATTTTATACTATACATGCAAGAATAAGTAACAGTGTTATACTCTTGTGTCCCAGACACAGTGCTATGCACAATGCATCATATGGGCCATAACATATAAGCTACACAGCAGCCCTATGAGGTGGATATTATTACTGTCCTCATTTTCAGATGGGCACATTGAAGTTTACAGAGTTAAGTAAATTCTCCAAAGAGCTGGTGAGGACGAGCCATGATTTGAGCCCAGCTGTTGGTCTTCACCTCTGGCCTGCAGTGTGTTGTGTTTGGGTGCTTACTGCTCTTCAACATACGCTTTGCTGGATGTCTCTGCCTTTTCAATTTCATTGCCCTGACTACTGTGTATTGAGCATCTTCATTAGACATTTGGATTTTTTTTTCTTTTGTGGATTGCCTAGCATTCTTTGCCCAATTTTATTATTAGCTTTGTTTTTTAAATCACATTGTAGGAGTCCTTTGCATTCTATAGCTATTGCTCGAAACAATTCACAGAAGCAATGGAGATTTAAAAGGAAGTTCTTCAATTGTTAATTATAGTGAAGAATTTGAAACAATGTAAATGTCAAAAAAAAAAATAGGGGACCAGTTAAATGATCATAAACATTCGTACAGAGGAATACTATCCAACCTTAAAAAAATGTGCTGAAAAAATATTACCTATCATAAAGAAATGTTTATAATATATTTTTAAATGAAAAGGCAGACTGATGAGTTTTACATATATATATATTATAAATCCATTTGACATAAAAAAAAACTACAAATATGTGAATGTGTGCATAAGAAAAAAACCTGAAAATCTTCTGTCGCAGAATAATAACAGTGATCCTATTTTGAGACATTGGGATTATGAGTGAGTAATTTTATTTTTGATATGTGGATTTGTTACCCCCAAGTTTTTTTCCTTGAACATATCTTAACTTTATAATTTGGAAAAAAGAAAGATCGAGTCTATACACACATACATGCTTACGTACATACATATATACACACAAATAAATATAACGAGAGAGAGCGAGTGTGAGCAAGTGTGAGGGGAAGGAGAAGGCACGTTTTCTAGAAATTGCATATTATTGTAGTATGCATTTTCTGGGTGCCTAGTCAATCAAGCAGAGACACTTATCCATTTCAACCAATGTGGTGTGATTAAGTATTCCCTGTGTTTTAGGGCTTGTGCTGGGTGCTAGGTCTGCAAAGGCGAGCAAGGCAGGCATACCAGTGCCTGGATCGAGTGCTTGCCTCCCATGAGCATTCTGTTTAATTGGTGAAATTAAGTTGTGCACAGATGAAAAAGTTAATAAGTAAACATGTGCAGGGTTCAAAATAAGAGGCAGATATAAAGCACTATCAGGTAACTGGCGACAAAGTCCTGAGAAGGTCAGTTGAGATAAATTTTAGATGCTTTCTGAATTTTAAAAGGAAAAAAGAGGTGGGGATTGTTGGAAAGGAAAGGAAAAATTGATCAAGAGGAACTGTCAGCTACAAAGATAAGGAGGACTTTGTCTTGGACCAGGAGTTGATCTAGCTGTCTGTGTAGAACAGGACTTCCTTTCCTGGGGCCCATGTTTTTGGGGGATCTAGAAACCCTGAAACAAAATGATGTGCATGTGCCTGTTTCATGTGAGAGAGTCCAGAACTTTCATCAGATTCTCAAAGGGGATTTTGGCTCCAAAAACGTTAAGAACCAAGGACCTAGAAGAATAATAAATGTTGGGCTGGTTCAGTTGGCTGGTAGGGAGGGTAGTTGGGAGGCTCTCAGTGCCAAGTTGAAGAATTTAAAATTGATAGAGGGAAATCAGAGCTTCTGAGTGTCATCAGCAGTAACAGTTGTAGTATAACCTTTTGGATGTTATTATTTTCTACCTAAGAGTTCTGGTTAAATAGTCTTTTCTCCTACTTTTTTTTTTTTTTTTTTTAATTTCATAGGAAATATATCTGGGGACTCATCAAGAGTCTGTGCCAACTGCAGTCTGTCCCCAGTTTCCCTCGCCTTCACCACCACCTCACTAGAAAGTAGTTTATGGGAATGATGGCTTTAGAGAAACTGCAAAGTCTCTCCATCCTGGAGCTGTCATCATCCGTGACCAGCAGGCCCTGACCAGGGCAAAAGATATGACATTTGAAGACTAAATAGAAAACAGTGTTTGGGCTGGGAAGAACAGAGATTTCATTCTTCAGTTTTAAAGCTGATAATTTGTTAATTTATGGAAGACCAAGTTGCCATTTTAAATAGTAATTGAGCCTTGGCCTCTCCCGCAGAAGATGAGATGGTTAAAACCTCCCTGCACACATTTCAGATCCGTTTTGCCCGAGCTCTTTTGCATTCATAGAGAAATGGTCAGACTTGGTGGAGGAGTCAACTCTGCATCTGGTAATCTGCACATGAGAGGTGGAAAGTAGAGTAAAAGGAGAAAAATTTGCTAGAAGGAAACAGTGAAAATGCAAAGGAAAGAATGAGAGGCACAAGCCCGGTCACCGGAGGTCTGGGTGGAGAGAGACTGCCAGCCCTCTGCAGCTGCCTCCGCGGTGTGGCCCCAGTGTCTTCCAGGTGAACAAGTCAGGACTTGAAACCCCATTGAGCAACATGGGTTCTCCCCATCCTCCCTCTCCTGTTTCCTCTTGAACTAGAGCTGCTTTGATCTCAAACACTGATAAAGTAGCTGATCAGTGTGACTGGAGTAGAAATTAGAGGCAGAACAGTGGCAAATTGCTGAGGAGCCCGGCACCTAGTAGATGCTCCGCAAATATCTGTTGAACAAGTGAATGAATGGAGCCAAATTACCTGGGCTCTAGTCTCAGCTTCTCACATGGGCAAATTCCATAACCTCCCCATATCTTAACTTCCTCATCTGTAAGATGGGGCAGATCACTGAACCTATCTCATAGCATCATAAACTAAAATTCTTATAAAGTGCTTAAAGTAGTCCTGGGTCAAACTAAGTTTTTCAGTAAATTGTTGAGCTCTTCTTTGCACTCTCAGAATCAGAACACTTAAGATGTAGCCATAACAGTCTGTTGTGTTAGTAGCTAGACATTTAACCTATAAATTAGTCACCCTTCAAGCCACTCGTTTCATATCCACCATTCTACACAAATTGACTCAACATCGCTGACCTTTCTGTCTCGGCCCAGTTTTTTCTCAGGTCTTTCATAATACCAGACACTCTGGTCTTCTTCCTACCTTACTAGGCATCTCTTAATCTATATTGTAAAATACTTGTTTACGCCACCTTTATTTTTTAAACTTTTCATTTCAGAATAATTATAAATTCACAGAAATTTGCAAAAGAGTACCCTTCACCCAATTTCCTCCGATGGTAACATTGTCCATAACTGTAGTACAATATCGAAATCAGGAAAATGACATTGATACAATCTGCAGAGTTTATTCAGATTTCATCAGCTTTATATGCACTTGTGTGTGCATGTGTGCATGTGTGTGTGTGTGTAGTAGTTCTGTGCATTTTTTCACGTTTAGTTTTAATTGCCACTCGAACTGCTCATCTCCACAGGTTCCCTCATGCTACCCTTTTATAGCCACCACCCCCTCCCAAACCCTAAACCCTGGCAGCCACTAATCTGTTCTCCATACCTGTAATTTTGTCATTCTGGAATGTTATATGCAAGAAGATGTACCCTTTTGGGATCGTTTTGGAATTATGTATTGTATGAACGTAAGTTTTCATTTCTCTGAGTCAATAAATGCCCAAGAGTGCAATTGCTGGGTCATATGTTAAGTGAATGTTTATCTTTTAAAGAAACTGCCAAACCACTTTCCAGAGTAGCTGTACCATTTTATGTTTCTACCAGTGTATGAATGCTCCTGTTCCCCACAGCCTAGCTGGCATCTGGCATTTTAACTTTTCATTTTATCCAATTTGATAGGTATGTAGTACTCTCTCGTGGTTTTAATTTGCATTTTTGTAATGGCTAATGATGTGGACATCTTTTCATGCACTTATTTGCCATTTGTATGCCCTCTTTAGTGAAATATCTGTAAATATCTTGTGCCCATTTTTTGACTAGGGATTGTTTGGGGTGTTTTTGCTGTTGCATTTTTGAGAGTTCTTTACATTCTTTAGATAATAGACCTTTGTTTGACATGCGATTTGCAAATATCTTCTTCTAGTTTTAGCTTGTCTTTTCTTCCTCTTAACTGGGTGTATGCTTCCTGTGGCTTCTGTAACAAATTGCTACGAACTTGGTGGCTTAAAACAACGCAAGTTTTTCTGTGGTAGTTCTGGAGGCCAGGAGTTGGAAGTCAGTTTCACTGGGCGCCCCCTGGAGGCTCTAGAGGAGAATGTGCTTCCTTGCCTTTTCCAGTTTCTAGGGGGACATTGCTTTCTTGGCTCATCTCTTCCGTCTCCAAAGCCAACACCCTGTAGCATCTTCAAGTCTTTCTCTCTGCTCCCATTGTCACATTGCTTTCTGCTTTCTGTGTCATCTCTCTGCTTCTCTCTTATAAGAACATTTGTGGTCGTATTTAGGGCCACGAGGATAATTTCCTTACTTCAAGATCTTCAATAAATATTTGTTGGACAAATAAATGATTTGGCTGTCATGTGTACCCAGGGTTATATGTAGTCCTAAGCTTATTTTAAATTACTTTCCTTGTGTGATGATTGCCTTAATTGTACTGATATTTAGCATCTTCATCATCCCCAGCTTTCAGCCCTCCTCCTGGCTGTCCTTTTTATAGTAGCCTATCATACATTTGTATATTTATTTGTATGTATTCCCAAACCGTGGAGCTCTTCAGAAGTTCAAATTTTACATAAACTGGTCATGCTTTAACCATTTTTACAGAACTGGGACAGAATTAGCCTGTAGGTAGTTCGTGACACAGTTCTGGAGAATATTGCTGCAGATACTGCCTCATTACATCTTTCCATGCCCCAGCTCTATTTCACCGCTCTGGAGGAGGAAGGAGAGGTATAGTTTGTTACCACTATATACCTCTCCTTTTACCTCTGTTGGCCAGATGAAAAGTGTCCGTTGAGTTTGCCTCAAGAAGCTAAGGAACCCATGTTAGCATTATGGTTGGAAGTTCTTCCTATTATAAATAAAGTAGAGCTGGGAGTAAGAGGCTAGTGCAGGAGATGGAACACTGTTTTCAGCAGTGCCTCTAGCTTTGCACCGTATATGCCCTATGGTGTGTACACATACCTAGACTTCAATGAGACTCTAGTTTTCCAAAGTGTCTTCCGGCCTGCCAAAATAAGAAATGCCATGCCTTTCTAGAAACAACTGTACTTGGATTCTTTTAATTGTAGTGAGATAGAAGTGATTGTACACTAGCCCAAGGGTTGCACCTTTATTCTCTCTCAATGGCTTTATCAGAACATGCCCAGATATAACCTGCCTGCTTTTGCTTTCTGGTCTTAAAAAGTATTCTTTAACTGTCCAGGGCCCCAGAGCTGGTGAGATTCACTCAGCAGAAGGGCTAGAAGAAAAATGGGCTGCTGATGATAGAGAAGAAGCTTTGCGAATAGAATAATTGGCTTGCCATTCCTGGGGTGGCGGTGATAGAATTATTCCTAAATTTATTTTTCACTTGCGGTGTACGTTACATATAGTGAAATACACAGGTCTTACATGAACTGTAAATATCTGTGTAACCCACACACTTATCAAGATAAGTTTTCACCATCCCAGAAAATTTCCCTGTGGCCCTTTCCATTCAATTTATACCTCTGTTTCCCTGAAGCAACCACTGTTCCAATTTCTATCCTTGTAGTTTAGTTTTGTCTAGTCCAGTACTTCTCATGAAAGGAAGCATACAGTATGTGTGCTTTTGTGTTTAACTTTTTTTACCCAGCATGTCTGAGAATCATCCATGTTTTTGTGTGTCTCAGTAGATTGTTTCTTTGTATTGCTGAGCGGTATTCCATTGTGTGAATAGAACACGATTGGTTTATCCATTCTTTTGTTGACGGACACCTGCGCTGTTTCCAGATTTTGATTGACTATTACAAATCAAGCTACTATGAACATTCTTTTACAGGTTGTGTGTGTCTATATATATTCTTTTTTCTTAAATAAATACTTAGTAGTAGAATTTGTTCATAAGCTATGTGTATGTTTCTTTTTCAAGGAAACTTCCAAAATATTCTCCAGATGGTCGTGCTCCTCAGCTTTTCTTGTCTCACTTAGAGCAGACATTGTGCGCCCAGGGAGGTACCAATCTGGCTGCCTTTATGCTATTGGAACTCTGTAGTAGTGAGCTCTACTACCTGTAAGGAACTGGGCCCCACAGCAGGAGGTGAGCAGTGGGTGAGCAAGCAAAGCTTCATCTGTATTTGCAGCAGCTCCCCAGCGCTAGCATCACCGCCTCAGCTCCACCTCAGATCATCGGGCATTGGATTCTCATAGGTGCACCGGCTCCTGGGACCACTGCTCTAGAGAATATTTTCTGTCATTTTTAGAGAAACAAAGAAAATAAGCAAGGAGAATTTCAACAAGGAAAATATTTTAATAAAGGATTTATAAATGTTATTTATTCTTCTACCTCTTTGCAAATATATATATGAAAAGGTGCATAGACCCTGGCAATTTAAGATCAAGAGTCAGTAATAGTCTTTTAATCACCTCTGCTTCTAATGAGAAAAAAAAAAATCAGAGAGCTCAGGACCTATGAAGGAGATTTGTTCCTGAGTCTGCCTTAAATGGACACAGCAAAGAAAAACACACTAAATACTTGAACCGTATTTGAGAAAAGGGAAAGCTCAGCTGCATTTCTTTGTTCTAGTTTTTATACATATGCTGACTGCTCATGCTGCATGTATTTCTTTCCTATAGTTTTTCAAGTATCGAACATTACTTCTTAGATTTTCTCCTTTGTCTTTCAGGCCAAAGAAGCCCTAGAAAATATTGAAGTTCCTGTTGGCTGCCTTATGGTCTACAACAATGAAGTCGTGGGGAAGGGAAGAAATGAAGTTAATCAAACCAAAAATGTATGTGAGTTGAATTGCAAACAAAGCGCACTAATGGTGGGAGTGGAGCCAGTTTATCACAGCTGGAGAAAAGATAGGTCTATGTTATGCCCACAGGTATCAGTGGAAGGGTAGCTTCCCTAAACATCTTTTTTTGAATGGCCTTCTTTCTGATTATAAAAGTGATACACGTTGACTTTTTAACTATATAATCTTATTAACTAATATCACCCCAGTACGTTTAATAATAAAAAAAGGAAAAAAATTTTGGAAAATTCAGAAAAACTTGGTGAACCAATAAAATCTCTGAAGCTAATTTTCTATTTTGTGGAGATTTACGTTAACACTTGTATGAAACCTAAGAGTCGATTTTATTATGTTGAAGTGTCAGTACAGAAGAAATGAGCCTATCTCCATTTTAAGAAAATCTAATATATGAAAATTCCACTTTACAAAACATATCAACTTAACTCGTATTACATTCTTTAGTACCTTTAGGTCATATGTTCCTCCTAGTAAATTAAAAAGCCACTCTCAATTTATAACTTTGGAGGTATAAAAGTATGTGTAAAGAAGCTATTCCTACATCAGATAATTCAGTGGAATATAGTCTCCACTACCTGCTGTCTCTGTACTTACCTGTAATATGTACACTTCAATAGCTTGCGTGACTTTTAATTGTAGTTAGGTTGAAAAGTTCATGAATTAGATAATACTTCTTGAACTTGATATTACAACAACATGTCACAGTAAGTATGAATGAAGTATATATTTTATGATTATAAGAAGTACTAGCTGGACTCAAGAACTCAAAACCATAACACTACTCACTCACACAGATTTTGATCTTATCATGTGATCTTGGGAGCCAGAGAATAAGCCTGTATTGGTGCTGGTCCTGTGTGGACCTTAAAGTTTATCCATCACATCTATGAAAAAGAAAACTGACATTTAGCAAAACACATGCAAAGTGGGAATCCAGATTCACAGAACAATTATATGGATATCAAAATACCTCTGAGATAAGTCATCAATATTTAATATAGCAATTAGTGAAGATAGAGATACTTATTTGGGAGTGGAATTTTATATTTTAGATAATTGTCATATCTTTGTGTTTGTATTTTGTGGTTTGATGTGATTTGTAACATAAGAACTTTGAATATTCTAACAGATCCATCTAACTGTTCAATCCAATGACCTGTGTTTCTTCTATACATTGAAATTAAGCTGGATTTATTTTGGCATTCTCTGTCCTATAGAAGATTACCCTATAATCACAGTAAAGAAAGACTCTTGACCCCGAATTAGGAGACCTGAGTCCTACTTTTGGCTTTGGTGCCACCACTACCCCCCTGTCACCACCACCATCACTGGGCCAGCTGTGTGTATTTAATGTCCTAACTTAGCTTCTTATTCTTCAGGCATAAAAGAGAAAGTCAGCTGAAATGATTCACTTCAACAATTATTCATTGAGAACAATAGGGAAATTTGATTTAGTAATTCCAAATCTGATTTTTAAAAAGTTGGGAAACCTTTTGTATAAGCGCCTCAGTTGGTTCTGGTATGCCACCAAGTTTAAGAAGCTCTTCTCTAAAGTACCTGCTAGCTCAGAGTTTGTAATTTGGCTTTCATGGCGCCTTGGGCCACTGTGCCAACACTTTCATGCTCTGTCCTATGTCACAGGTAAATGAGCGCCTTTTTGTTTGCCCTACCAGATTTTATGCTTGTTGAGGAGACTTTTTATCCCCCACAGAATTTAGCACAATGGCTTGTACATGGTTAGTTGATAAATGCGATGATCATGAATATTAAAAATAATTTTCACATAGCACAGCACATATATAGCATTACATGGCATGTATTTCCTGTAATTCAGATTGCTTTAAGGGATGTAGAGACCAGTGTCTTCCATTTTACATATGGATAAACTAAAGCTTACAGAAGTTATGTAACTTGCCCGAGGCCACATAATTAGTAATGTCACCATCAGAATTCAAATTTAAGTGTGGTCGATTCCATATGCCGTGTGATTTCTCCTATACTCTGCTGTCTCCCATAAAGTATTTGAGACCCAAACCAAATCTCTGCTTCTCTCTAGAGTCTCCAGGTTATAAAATCTTGTCCCCCCCAAAAATGTAAGTGCTGACATTCTAGTAACCTAAATGTAGATTTGCTTATGGTGAGATCAGTGACAAACTTGAAAACACATTTGAAACTGGAGCATGTGCTTATGAAAATTTCCAGCTTTCCTTAAAATATTTAGAAACACTAGATACATCTCTTTTTTAAGACTTATCTTTTCTGTGGCATTTTAACTGAAATTTAACTGAAAGAGTGTGTCCCAACTTTTCAGGTACTTAAATAAATATATAGCATAATTTGTATGGCATCTCAGATTAAATATCCTTTGTTGGTGAGGTTATGGTACTTGAACTGGGAAATATGTTGTCAGCTGCTAAGGGTATCCTGAAACCTTTATTTGTTAAAATGTTGGAAGAAACAGTAGGCGCATTTTTCATATTTATTTTTGAATATTTATAAAATATAGTTACGTGTAGTGAACAATGTCATCTCAAGCCCCTCTCTGTTTTCAGGCTACTCGACATGCAGAAATGGTGGCCATTGATCAGGCCCTAGATTGGTGTCGTCAAAATGGCAAGAGTCCCTCTGAAGTGTTTGAATGCACTGTGCTGTATGTCACCGTGGAGCCATGCATCATGTGCGCAGCGGCTCTCCGCCTGATGAGTATCCTTCAACTTAATGTGGTAACGTCTCGCACCCTCCTATGAACTTGAAAATGGCCACACATGTAACCCGTTCCTGATGTATGAAAGCAGAGATTTATGAAATAAATTCTAGGAGGTGCACATTATAAAATAGACTATCCTTTGGCCAAAAATTTTTAGAAAAGATTTTTAAATAGTAAAATTACCTTTTTTTTTATGTCTATAAACATATAACTATTAAGTAAACTAGAGAAAAGAAAAGTTTAGAACTAATTTAAAGTGTTATGAAAGGATAAATTATAAATTAAGTTAAAGTAGATTATAAAACTGTGCATAGGAAAAGGTCTGAAGAATATACACCTAAGTTTTGCCTTTGGATAATAGGTTAAAGGTGATTTAAAATTTTTCTTTCTCTGTCTCTATATTTGTATTTGTTTATTTTTGCCATGAATACCTCTTATAATAAATGAAAAATTTTAATTCACAAGTCAATAGAAAATAAAAAACAAACCAATCATTTATGATATTATCATTGTAAATAAGTGGGAAATTGATAAAGTTACAGCTCTTTGAATCGTGTCTTTTACAGAGCAAGTGGCATAAATACTGAGTGCTGCAAGTTAGTCTCTAAAGATCTTTAAACAATTATTTACTAATTCAAAAACTCAGTTTTATACTCGCATATTTTTTATCTACTTATTTTGTTATATACGTGTGAATCATTTTATCACTTTAAAAATAATGTGGAGCATTTTGAGTTTGTTAAGATGTACAATCTCTACTTTTTAAAGAGGGGACTTATGTCAACAGAATTCTCTCCTCATCCTGCCTTACGGAATGGCTCAGCTTCAGTCTGTTTTGAACTGAAGCACTGGTTATATTTTTTCTGGGGCAAGAATAGGAAATAGTCTATTATTTTTAAAAGGTGAAAATTCTTGGATTAAATTCCTGCCTCCTTTCTGGCTCCAGTTTTCTAATGAGTCCTAAAAGGTGATTTTGTAAAAAGCAGATCAAAGAACACCAAACTGTAAACATTTAGAAACTACACATTTAGTTTTCATTCTGTTTGCAATCGTGAGATGTTAATTTCGAAATCCGTTAAACCTCTTTCTTTTGTGTAACTGCACTTAATAATGTTTTAAGCCTAAGCCTAAACTTAATCGTTTTTAAGAGTAGCATGAGGTTTTTTTCTCCACAATAGCTGGCATAGACCTACCCTAGTTTTGTCATGATACACACTTGAACTGCACATTCTCTGCATGACCTTAATTCTGCCTTATAAATCCCGCTGGTTGTCTATGGCTGTCAGAATGAACGTTTTGGTGGTTGTGGCTCCGTTTTGGATATTGCCTCTGCTGATTTACCAAATACCGGAACACCGTTTCAGGTAACATGAACTGTTATGCTTTTTCTTTCTTTCTAATACTTTGCTCTCATCAGAGGCTTGTGAGTGGTTTGTGTGTGGTGGGTATAGCAGATAGGCTCTCAGGAGTACTGGTCACGTTCATTTATGTCTCAGTGTTAGATGACAGACCGTCATTTCCAGGTGAGTGCCTAGCTCTCTTAATGAACCAGCCTTCCTTCACCTGTGCCTTCAGGTCTCTTTGACGCCATTACCAGCATTGGCGTTTCTAGCAGTGAGTGTCCCCGGCTCCAGGCTTCAACAAGTATGTTTGAAGCATGCCCTCGGCAGTGGCAGTAGATGCTATTTACAGTGAATGCCATATTTTTGCACAAATTTAATCTTTTTACTTGATTGCCACCTACTATTTTTGGTGTCTAGCCATCAATACCTGTATTTAAATAATTTTATGTCCAATGTTAAATAATTTTAACGTTGACGTTTCTCCCAGACCCAAGAATCCACATTGCTTTCATGTTCTCTTAGACAGTCTACTTTCCCTTTAATCTTGCCACTTCTCCCAAAGTTTTATGTCTAGGGCTGTGTGTAGGAGGAATTTATATTTTAGCATTTGGCCTGTAGACACATATGTTTTCAGAAACTTGTTTGATTGTTTTTCTCACTAAGACGTGAGGTTAATCCTAAAGGTGTTAGGCTTTAAGGAGAAAAGGATTTAACAAATGCTGGACATGGTGGGCAGTTAACTTCAAAGACCTCAGATCTTCTTAGGAGAATATTAAGTTCTTATCAGGAGCTACATTTGGCTGAATCCCGCTGAGATCAAGTTTTGGAAAATATTCCGAGTTTTCCTAACTGAATGTTAGCTTTCCTAACAAACCCTGTGCATTTGAGAATAGACAACTTTTAACATTATGTCAGAAAAAAAATTGTAATAGCACGATGAGAGTAAATGATACAATTAGCTCGATCATTAAGAAAATCTGCAAAATGATTTGATTTTTCCAATCACTTTTATTAGTAGCTCAAATTTTGTTTACACAACTCTTTGCAAGTGAATTGCCGACTCTACTTCAGTTATGAAAAAAAGACATAAAGAATTCCTCAACGGTTCCAGACAGAAAAAGATACAACCTTGGATATCAGACACGGGTAGAACATTTCTCTCCAACACGTCAGTGACATGGAGCGTACAAACACAGTCTTCTCCTACATGTCCCTGAGCGGAGTTGATCTGCTGAACCAAAAAACAAGTTCATTTGCAGCGTGTGTACCTGGCCAAGTTAGTTCCATGGAATGAATGGCCATGTTTTAAAGCCATATCTCTAGGTTTGCTGCCATATTATTATTTTTTAAGTGTTTTGAGATTCTAAAGAAAACAGTGATAGCCCAGGCCTCTGGATGCTGTGTTTTCTTCCTTTATTTGGCTGAGTCAGTGGTGTGTGTGGAGGGTGAGGAGCATGGGTTGGGGAGGTGGGATGCTGTTTACATACTGCAGAATGATAGAATTCTTTTAGTGATATATTATAGCATTAAAAAGTTCCTGGGAGATCTACAAACTATTTTTTCAAAGAAAGTGACGATTAATTTATAGTATTTACCTGCTCCATTAAAAATTATTTTGATAAGAATTGTGCTTTTTATTAAAGCCACAAATTGATAGCTATAATGGGTACTTGAAAATATTACCTTAGTGTCTCAGAGAGATGCAATTTCCTTCTCCACCTCAATGGGCCTCATTCCTGACTGCATATTAGAATTTAAGCTCAGTCCTCACCCCAGACCAACTGAATCAGAAACCTGCAGGGAAGGGGAACATTGATATTTTTTAAGAGAACTCTCAAGCGATTCTACTGAGCAGCCAAGGTTGAGAACTGTGGCTCTAACTCCATGTGAGGACTACATGAGTGCTTGTGGGAGAGCGAGAGGAGAGGTGGGAGCTCTCGGGAGCAGGAGCACAACACAGCAGGAAGAGGAGGGGACTGACCAACGATGATGCTTAGAATGATGAAATATCTGAAATATCGAGAAGTCAAGGGAGGAGAGAGTTATGAAAAGAAGCAAGTATAGTCCGTAGTCTCTACGACTGCTGATAGTGGAGGAGGATGCAAAGACCAGTATTTTGGTCAATAAGGACCTTTGAGATATCTGAGAAGGCAGTTTCAGTGGAGTCCTGTGAGCACAAGCCAGCAAGGATGAGGTCACGGAAGAAATGAACCCTAAAAGTGATGGTCACGATTGTGGAAAATTCTCAGCGGGGAACAGGGTAGCATCTTGCCTCGGGGACAGGGTAGAAGGAAAGTTATTGGTTTTTTTTTTTTTCCCAACTTTATTGAGATATAATTGACATATAACATTGTATAAGTTTAAGGTATACAATGTAATTTGATGCATGTATATATAACAGTTAACATCCTTCACCTTGAGTAATTACTATTTTCTTGTTATGGTGAGAATATTTAAGCTCCACTTTCATAGCAGCTATCAAGTATACAATATAGTGTTGTTAGCTATAGTCACAATGCTGTATCTTAGATTACTAGAACTTATTCCTCTTATAATGAAAAGTTTGTACCCTTTGGCCAGTGTCTCTCCATTTCCCTTACCCCTCTGCCCCTGGCATCTACCATTCTACTCTCTGCTTCTAAAAAGAAAATATGGGCTAAACACACACACACACACACACACACACACGCACGCACGCGCGCGTGTGTGCGCGGAGTATTATTCAGCCATAAAAAAGGACACCCTGCCATTTGCAACAACATGGATGGGCCTCTGGGGCATTGTGCTAAAGTCAGACAGAGGAAGACAAATACTGCATGATCTCACATATGTGGAACCTAAAAACACTGAGCTCATAGAAGGTTGCTTGTTTCCATGGTGAAGGTTTATGTAGGCTTTGCAGGCCCAGTCAAGAGCCCACTGAAGGCACAAGAGAAAGGGAGGCTCATTCTGAGCAGTGGACCATGCCCACTGGTCCCTCTGAGCTGGTGCTCGTTGATTCCTTGCTCTTCTGTGTGCTGCTTCCAGATATGCCTCCTTGAAATCTCTGTTCATTGTATCATTTCATGCTCCTCAGAAGGGTGCAACATATCCAGTCCAAACTCCTGTGACAAACCTTCAAAGCCCCATATATTTCGAGCTTCTTTTATCTCTTTAATTTCTTTCCTTATACTCCCTTAATAACCACTGTTCTGCCCCCATCAGCTGGTTTCCTCACACACAACCTACGCTTATTCTTACTCTTCCTGAAATGTTCTGCTCAGTCTCTTTAAATATTCTCTATCATTAAGGCAAATTCAAGTTTCAAATCCTTACTGTTATCACAATTTCTTATTCTTTTATATGTTCACATCTTCTCTCTAGTTAGATACCAAAGATAGAACAAACTTGAGCACCTTGAAAAAATCCTCTGTAGTAAGGAATAACAAGGTTTTTTTTCCATAAAAAAGAGCCTGATAGTAAATATTTTAGCTTTGGTTAGCCTCTTATGTCTCTGTCTCATATTCTTCTCTTTTCTTAACAACCCTTTAAAGATATAAAAACCCTAACTGACCACTTTTAGCTGTAGACTGCCGACCATAGCTGTATAGCATCAAACACTCAATGAGCCACCAGTAAACGACAGCAGATAAAAATAGCTAATGCCTAATGAGCACTTATGTGCCAAGCATTTAACGGGTGTTATTTCATTTAATCTCATTTAATCCTCACAAATCCTCCTGGGTTAGTTGCTATAATTACCTACATTTTTATATATGAGGAAACTGAGGCATAGAGAGTTTAAGTGTCTCACCCAAGTTCATGTACTTTGCAACTTCAGTAGTATTTGATTGAGAAATAATAATTAGCTGATTGAGAGTGAGGTCGTCATTCCTTACTCGTGTTCCTCATAGCCACCAAGTATATTAAGACCATCTGGAAAATGTTTATATAATTATGTATATATTGTTGTTTTATGGGATATGACACACATTTTATTCATTCTCAACTTTCTCGTTTTATCAGTGCATTCGTGGGTATCGGGCTGAGGAAGCTGTGGAAATGTTAAGGAGCTTCTATAAACAAGAAAATCCAAATGGTCAGTTTTCCCTACTGTATATAATGTACCTCACTTAAAACAAATCAGTACGAAGAGAGTCTGACAGGGTCCCACCTCTTCTTCTTCTCTTTGTTTTTCCTGTTCTTTTCACAGCACCAAAATCGAAGGTTCGGAAAAAGGAATGTCAGAAAATCTGAACTTGTTCTCCTGAAGGACTAACGCCCCTGGACAACGTTTCTGGACTGCAAGCTGGTGACATCATCGAATCATATGTTTTATACTGTCCTTAACCCATGGGAAAACTGTCTCTTATTTTTTGCTCTAAAGGAACAAACTAGCACTTTAAAAAAATCTGACAGTTGTAGCACCTAGGAAGACAAGGTGCTGTAGGGGTAAAAAAATAAAAATAAAAAATAAGGGATTGTAAACTGACAAGGCCCTTGCAATCTGCGAGGTCAACCAAGGGTTGCCTCGCCTAAAAAACAAATTAAAATAAAATAAATTAAATCTGACAATTGTAATCAACAATTAGCTTTCCCACAAGCTGAAAGAACATGTTAAGGGGGAAAAGTAAAGATTGAGGTTTTAGAAATTAGTCAGCAGTGCATGCACTTCCTGCCAGAATCATTATGCCTAGTCCAGGAGAGAGTTGACTCAGTGAGTGTGCATCCAGACTCAGTTACCTGGCGTATGTCTAGACTGGGCCATGCCACGCTACGGACACCTGCTCTAGGCCTGGCGTTTCAGAATCATGTTCTTCATTCTTTGCAGGCACTGTGTTCTCCCATGGTGTTAGGACCCGTGATGTCTTTGGAAATTGTATGTGAATTGTATACGTACAGACCATGATTATAGGGTCCATGGAACTGATTTTTTGCTTTTATAAAGCACTTGGAGAAAAGGCATGTTTTAAAAATAAATGCTTAAGTGCCATTTTTAAATTATAGCATATTGCTATAATAAAACCATAGTTATACCTTTTTTGAAGATGAATGGTCTTAAAAATAAAAGATAAAAGTATAAATAGGACAATTCCTTCTTTATTATGGAGCATTCATTCAATCAGTGAACAAAACAAAGAATCCTGCCCTCGTGGAGTTTGTATTCTAGAAGGGGGAGACAGATAATTAACAAAACAGATTATATAGCATGTGGTAAGGATTATGGCAAAAAGAAAAAAGAACAGGGGAGGGATGGGTGTGCCATTGGTAGTGGGAGGCTGGTTGCACAATTAAGTAGAATGGTTAGTTTGATCTGAAATCAAATACATTTCTTTCCTTTTACGAAAATCCAGATATATAATTTAAAATCTAAACTTGTAAAATGTGAACACAACCCTGGAAAGGTTATGCACGGCAGGAGGTCCCAGATGTTCATCCAACCGAGTGCAGTAAGAGTTGGTGCTAATGAAAGTGTGCTTGGCAGAGCCCCGCTGCAGTGCACCCTGTCTGGCCAGAAGGGGGCCTCGCCGTTCCACCGGAAGCCCAGCTACGGGCCCTGGACGGCAGCAACTCCGTTGCATTTCATTTCTTCAGTGAATTCATTTCCTTGATGCAAAGCATCTGTATTTGTTGGTTCTGCCATTTGAGCGATGTCTCTGACTTGTTTGTTTTGAATTACATTACAGGCTGGAATGTAATTGTGGTGAAAGTATTTTTATGTTGCTGAGAGTAGCAGCTAATCACAGTTACATGCTTCAGAGGATTTATAATTGCTTGGTTTTGTGCGTGCATGTTTTTAACTGCATTTGAGAAGTTATATGGAGAAGAATATGTGTGATTTTAAATCTGTAATAATGTTTCATGTAACTTCTCTTCAATTTCACCTGCTTTTAAAATTATCCTCTCATTAAATTTTAGTGCTTTGACTAGTTTATCCGATTTGCACTTGGTCATAATTCATTTCTGGCTCCTTATGCTTTCCTGCAAGCAGACTTCATTGCACTTATTGTATTTATGTCATTTTCTCGGGCATTATTTGTAGACAAAAAACCTGGAATCTTCACTCTGGAGAGTACCATCAAGTGAGTCTGTTTAAACATCTTATGCCAAGTAGACGTTTGTTAAATTATTGATTGAAATTTTTGGGAAAATGAATAATAAAGGTAATATCTAAGATAAAAAGCCAAAGAAAAAATAGTATATGAGTATTTTAACCCAGAGATAGTCACTACTAGAAGGATTAAGACAATAATAAAATTGTAAATAGAGAAGAATAGAAAAGACCTCCCAATATACATATGTTCTGTCTTTGTTGTGTTTTGCAGGATGGATATTTCTTAATTCCTAAGCATGGCTGAAAATTTAAATTTTGGTTATGACCTTTTTGATTCTCTCTCCAGCGATTAACTTATAAAAAAGTTTCTTTTAAAGTTTTGGTCTTAGGCACAGTTTCCTCCACAGTTTTTTGGGGAAATCAGTTTAGACTGTATGTTGCAGGTTGGAGGTCGGCGCTTCCAGTGCCAGCACAGGACAGTGGGGGCGGGCCGGGGAGGAGTGTAGACATTAAGGCTGCAGGATCCTGACAGCAGCTTCGAAGTGGTGGTGAGGAGCTGTGCATGTCTGATGAGGTGATCCTGCTTCCTGAACACCACAGTCTCCAGTTGCTCAGACATGGCTTAAAATAGTAAGACGCTCTAGTTGAAAAGATTGATTCCAATTGATGGATACTGATAGTGCCCACAAGACCAGCTGAGAGACCTGTTTTGTGTTTGAGATAATTCTGAAAGTTGCAGGATGCAAAAAGGTTTTAGAATCTGGGTCCTGTTCAGAGAAATTAGTGGGAAATGATTGCATCTAATTTGTTAGAGTATCCACTGTTTGCTGGTCTTTGCAACAGACTCTGCTGAGAATGGGTAATGCTTTGGCAGGCTTCAATCACTGATAAAAGATCATGTTAAAATATCTTTGCTCTTTTTTGTTACTGACTCAAGCATCTCTTCCTGTGTTGTATTTGGAATATCATAGAGAGAAAGTACATGGCCAAGAACTCCAGTGTAGTCAAGAACTATTAATTTTTCTTTACACTCTATTTGGAAATGATTTCAAACTTATAGAAAAGTTGGAAAAATACCCATATATCTTTTATTCTTTAAACCTATTTATTAATATTTTACATGTTTAGTTTTATCAATTTACTCTGTTTTCTCTATATATAAATTGCTCAAACAATAGATTGGATTGATCTGTCTATATGAACGTATATAATTGTTTTCCTGAACCATGTGGTAAAAAGTTACATACATAATACATCATGGACCTTTACCCTGAAATGTTTCAATATTCTCTAAACGTAGGATATTCTCTTATATAATCACAGTGTAGTTATTGATTTCAGTAAATTTAATGTTGATACACTTTTATCTAATATACCACTTATATTCCAGTTTTGTTAGTTGACCCCATATTTCCTTTAAAGAATTTCCCCCACCCCCTGCAATATGGGATCCATTCTAGGGTCAGATTGTCATGTATCTTTAGCTTGTTTTAATCTAGGACCTTTTCATAGCCTTTGTTTTTTATGACGTTGACATTTTAAAAATCATACAGTCTTTCCGCCCCTCCCCCAACCTTTTCTTTTTTATTATGGTGTTTTCTTATGATTAGATTCTGGTTATGCATTCTAGGTGATATGTTCTCAGAGTATCACATCTGGAGGTACCCCAAAGCCATCTGTCCCTCACTGGTGATGTTGACTTTAGTCATGTGATAAAGGCGTTATTTGATTTCTGCATTATATAATTATTGTTTCTTTCCTCCTTGCAGTGAATAAGCAGTTTTGGTAGAGAAATGATTACATTTTTAAGAGAAAATGTATTTGACATTGATGGAAAGGCTGGGAAGATTATTGATATAAATTTCAAAGCAACTGTTAAATTATTTTATTGCATTCTTCCTCTTTTATTATACCTGCCAAAATTTACAAAATTCTTTTGCTAATAAAATAAACTGTAATCACATTATAAACTATATATAAGTCTGACCATCGTACTGTATACCTGAAACTAATATAAAAAGAAAATCTTAAATGTGGCTGCTTTAATAAAAATTAAAAGGAAGCCTCAGAAATAAGCTCTTTCTCTCCTGATCTCCTCATCAACACTAGTAATTATATCATCTTAATTATATCTGACAAGATAGAATTTGGGAAAAATAGGCTTAAGATGTTCCTGGTATCGCAGATGGCTTATAGTGATCCAATAGGATATATAACTAGGTATGTAGTCATTTGGCCATAAAATAGTTCTCTTGGGTTTCCATAGAGACATCTAGACTTAAAATGTTTTAAGCATTGCTACTTTTAAAATGAGTATCAGTAAAAATAGCAAAAGCCAAGGCTCTTTTTTAAAAAAGTAATTAAATTTTTTTTTAAAGTAGTGAGGTTCCCGGTTGAAAATCCATGTCGAAGCCAAAGCTTGTCCTTCCCACTCATTCTGCATCAACTGGCCTTGAATAGCTCTGAGAGAAGAGGCATCAAGAACTGGTTTCCCTGCCTTTTGGCAAAAGGATGAGAGTACATTGACTTCATCTGTGAAGAAAACTGCCAACTATTTTCTTACTCCGTAATTGTTAATTGTATGTGGTGAGGAAAGGAGTGATGGGTGACGTTATTTTTATGGGTAAGACTGATAGAACTTTGGTGAAAGTTTGACATCTTTAGGATCTTATGTTTTTTCAAGTTGAGTTAATAAAAACAGGCTCATCGGATTATTTCATACCTGATTTTTAAGTGAATATTGGGCTAAAGACTTTGTGGTGTGGTTGAAGAAGCATGAACTTGGGAGTCTAGAGCAGGGGTAAGTAAAGTATGGCCCGTGGGCCAAACCCAGCCTGCTGCCTGTTTTAGTGCTGCTCATAAGTTAAAGGTGGTTTTACGTTTTTCTTTTCTTTGTATTTTATTTTATTTTATTTTTAATTCTTTAATGTCACCACATATTTGACCCCTTTTATTTCATCTCTATCCCCTCTTCCCCCTACCCTCTGGTAACCACTAGTCTATTGTCCATGTCCATGAGTTTCTCTTTGTCCTGTTGGCTTTACATTTTTAAATGGTTGAAAAAAATCAAAGAAAAATTTAGTGACCTTTGGACATTATGTGAAATTCAAATTTCAGTGTCCATAAATTAAGTTTTATTGGGAAATAGCTGTGCCCATTTGTGTTTGTTTTGTTTTCATATGTCTGGGGCTGCCTCTGTACTATAGTGGCAGAATTGAGTGGTGGTGACACAGACCTATGGCTTCAAAGCCTAAAATATTTAGTGTCTGGCCCCTTAAGAAAAGGTTTGCTGCCCCTTGGCTTAGAGAATATAAAATGTCGAGGTTGGATCTCTAATGTGCATATTCAAATTCTGTGACTTCGTAACTGAATGATGTGGCTCCTTGTGCAGCTGTGGTGAATTGTTTCACTACCATGACTTTTTTTTTTTTTTAAAGTCGGTTTATAAATCCAAAAGAGAGATCCAAGACACTAAAATATTTATCTCGGCTTAAAATGTTTTGTTTCCTTATATACACTTTAAGAGAGTGGCAATGAGAAAAGATAATTTATCATTTTATTTGGTTTTAGAATAACAATGCATTTTATTTATAGTCATATATATTAAAAATGTTAACAAGTATTTCTCATCTTTGAGAACAGTACTATCATGGTAGAAATCTGTTGGACCCTTTCAAAAACCAGGACTTAAACAGAAATGCTCTCCATACCATCCCCATCACTGCGCCTCCCTCAGCGTTCTCTGCAACAGGTTGATAGCCCTTTGGTGCTAGAATCACATACACTGAGCTTGAAGAAAAGACAAAGAACATTTATTAGGTATTTTGTGTTTTTTTACCCAAAATCGAGTTCAGGATAAAGCTTTATAATAGACAGATATTATGTCTAAATTCTAAATTGCATAGTAAAGAAGTATTTGAGGGAGACTTCTTGGAGAAGAAGGGACACCATCTGTGCCCTTAAAGGCAGGTAAGATTTGGGAAGGTAAGTAAGAGGTGCAGCATATGCAATATTAGAGTAGGAGAATGACAGTTATGTGAAGACACAGGCCAGGCATGCTGGGTCCAAGCTATCAGAATTAAGATCTCCAACTTCTTACTGAGTAGAGTAATTTTTCATTCTCTTTCTGATTTGTGATTTCATACTCGTTCCTGAGATATATGTGGTTTGGGGTGGGGGATTGCCAAGGACAAAAGTTCTGACTCTATAGTCACTGAGGTAAGGAGACTGGAATTTGAGCTGTGGGGATGGAGTTTGTCAATAATAGAAGTCAATATTTACATAGAACTTACTAAGTGCCAGGCTCTCTTCATATGTTACCTCATTAATCCTCATAACAAGCCTATGAGTCAGTACTCTCATTATTTCCATTTTACATCAGGGAAACTGAGGCACAGGGAGGTTAAATAACTTGCCCAGAGTACTAAACGATCGTATCAGAATAGGCTAGGTCATGTCAAGGCAACAACCCTCATGTTTTAGTGGCTTAGAACAAAGGTTTACTTCTCTCAGGCTTCACTTGTCTATCTCAGCAGAGGCCAGGGTCTTAGGCTAAACTCCACCATCTGGAACATCATCAATCATGTTGGCAGGAAGAAGAGAAGATGGCAAATAATGCTCGATGTCTAGAGCAGAGCTTCACAAACATAAATGTGCATATGAATTGCCCGGGGAGCTTGTTAAATGCACATTATGATTCAGGAGGTATGGGATGAGCTTGAGATTTTGCAGTCCTAGCAAGCTTCCAGGTGATTCTTATTCTGGTGGATCATGGACCACTCTTGAATCAGGAGGGCTTACTGACTTTTGCCCAGAAGTGACACATCTGCTCATATATGAATTAAAGTCATCACATGGCCATGCCCACCTTCAAGGTGGCAGGGAATGTAATCCACTATCTACCTCAGGAGGAAGAGAAGTGGAATATTTGTGAATAGCCCCAGTGAAGAGCAAAATATATGAAGCTAGGATTTGAATTCAGCAGACTGTCCCCAGGGGTCTTAATCATCACTCCATACAGTCAGAGGTTTTGGCTCATTCTCCATCGAGAAAGGGCAGCATGATGGCACCCACCCTGCTTGGCAAGGGAGCCCTTCAGGGTAGTCCTCAAGACTGACCAGTTGCAGTCAGTTTGTGTGACACCGATGCTGGCTGCCCCAGGCAGTTTAGTGTCGAAGGCCATAGTTCTCCACATTGTGTTGCACAGCAGACTCAACTCCCAGGCGATGGCAGCTAAGAAAGCAGCTTCTCTGAGCCTGCAGCCTATACCCATAACTGGGAACTTCCGATATCGTCTTAAACAATTGAGAACTGTGGGCTCGAGTGGTGGACTCCAGTCCCAGATTAGAGTCTTTAAATGAAGAGAAATGGACCGGATTACGTACAGCACAGCACAGAGCGAACATTAAATCTGGATCGACCTTCCAGGACCCACAAAAAGCCCTGCTGTCAGTTCTCAGGCTGAAGTGTAGACGAACTATGCAGAGACACGAGTTTAAGCAAGGCCCCTGTCTGCTTTATGAAAACCTGATCTGCAAATGATGCTTGGAATGAAATAAGACTGTTCTTCCTATTAAAAACTCCCCCCCGCCAAAAGGGAGATAGAGGTGCGTTTCAGTTTTACATAATAATTAGAGACAAGATTTCAGATTAACCCACTACACTAGTTGATTTGGTCAGCCATTTAGCTAAACATGAGGGAGAAAATGGGCCTTGACGGTTTTTCGTTTGAAAAATCAAGTTTGCCATATTGAAAAATGCTTTCGCCCCTGCCCACCTGTTCTGTTATTAATCATGAGAATCTCTAGATTGTTCCTCCAGAGACACTTTTGTCGTGTAATAGGTGCTCAGTTAAAATACACAGATGAATGCGATGTTAACGAGGAAGGAAAACTAATAAAACAAAATATTGCTATTTCTATTACTTACTTAGACTGAAACCTACAGTAAGACTCTTAAATTAACGGCACAGAATTCGGCGTGATTGGTCTAATCCTGACCCTAGAAAGTATTACTAATGATCTTTCACAGCTGTTCGTGCCCTGGAGAAAGGGCCCTATTGCCCAGCAGCAGTCCTGATGTCGCATAAAACGGCTTCCCGTTTGTAACCTAGCCTGTACTGGCCTTGCTAGAAAGTCATTTCTCGCAATGACCTTTCTGTATAGGAGGCCCGAATAAGTTAAGGATATCAGCTTGATCTTCATATTGGCGACATCACCATCCCGATTCAAATGCTAAACAATTTCAGGAAAGATTACATTTCTTCTTGACCTGAGAGGTAACCCATTTTCCTCATGATGAGCAACACTGGCAGGGTGCCAGGGGGAACCCAGCAGCTGCCTTCCTCAGTGGACCTCCTCCTCCTCAGGTAAGCCGGAGGTGCCTACAGCGTCCTTTTGTCCTAAGCACGTTTTATCAACGTCATAAATCTCAAGCATTGTTTCGCTTTTCCCTTCAAAGTCCTGCAATCTTCATGAAATCTTTTCCAACTACTCCAGCCCACAATGATGTTTTCTTCAAAACTCCTACTTAGTGTCACGTAGTTTAACACTCAATTGGTCTTTAATTATAGTAATTAGATTGTAAGCTCCTCCAAAGCCAGGACTTAGCCCAGTGCTAGGCCCAGAGGCGGTTTTAGTAAATGCCTGCTGAGTGATGGATTTGCAGTTCTGGATGGTTTCCAGGCAGCAGGACAGATGGTGAATTAACACTACCTTGAGGAGGCTGTCAGTTTACTGAGCACACACAGTTCGATGCCAGGCAGTTCCGGGCCCCAAGGCAGTGCCACTTAGACTCCCAAGGTTGTCCTCTGGCTCATCTCTTCTCACTAAGAAACCTTCATTTTGAACTTGGGCTTGCAATTTCTCACGTTCAGGATTGAGAAGTCAGGGTGAACAAATGGTAGAGGGGCAGAGAGGTAAAAGCTTTATATCTGCTTTTCTAGAACCTCCAACTGTCCTGCGGAGGCATAACAAATAAAGGGAAGACATGCTGCATTTTTAAGAGCAAGTAAAGTGCTGTGTGGAGATTGATTTATATAACTATTGCTAGGCTAGTCCAGAAGCTGGATTAATATTTTAATCACATTCTCTTGAGAGGAAAGGCAGCTGGTGAAATTGTTGGAGGTGACATGCCAATCTACATAGAAACCAAGCGTGGTTTGGAGACCACCATGGAAATAATAACTTCAGCCATTAAGTGGAGAATGAAAGGAGGAAAGAAACCAGATAAGTTTTCCAGGATCAAGAAGTTATTTTTATTATAAACTAACCTTAGGGAGACCATAGGCTTTATTATTATTTTAACATTTAAATTCAAATACTGATGGTTTTATCTTTTCACTGTTGATTACCCTTGGCAAGAGCAGAATTAGCAATGAGTGCAATAGAGCACCCTTCATTCTTTATTTTTAAAATGTCATTTTAATTGTGCATAGAAGCTCAGTTGTGGAGGCAAAATATGGTGAGGAGCACACCGTGATACAATTCAGGTCCTGATGGAGGATTTCTCTCTTCCTTGAACTTGAATTTCTAAGACTTGAATTCTAACAGTGGGTACGAATTCACTGGCATCATGAAAGCTGAAGAAAGAGGTCTTTCCCTTTTTTGTTTTCTTGAAGAACTGGATAACACTGAATCTTTACAATGGTCTGTAGCTGGCACTAGCAATAAGCATCTGGAACATAATATGTTGGGCTCTGGGAAATGCTATCTTTTCCTTGGATGGAAATCGATACTTAGATTATTACTGGGAATTTGTTTGTGGTTCTGGATTTTGTGGGATGAAGGCTGGTGCTGTGATATTCTCATGTGTTCTGTTTACCCTTAGGTATTTTAGAAAAGAGAGACAAGATTGTCTTAGGGTTGAAATAATCAAATTTTGGAGGTGCTAAGTCTCGACTATAATTATATTGGCAGATAGCCCAGGGTGCAGCTGCTGACAAAGGGTCCCAAATTACACCTGAAGGCCCAAATACCATCTCTTCTGCTTGGAACTAAGTCAGTGAAAGGAGAGGCAGAATTTTGGACTGAAATTTCTCTGTGGGAGCAACAGATTGAATTGATAATGGGAGAAAGTTTGTATTTTTAACTTTTATAAAGTGGCAGTAAGTTTCAGGAATTTTATAGTCCTGGCAAGTATTTGGGTCATCTTTTCATCTGATGCTCATTGTTCATATGTTTGATTGGATAGCATAGCTGAGCAGGATCCAAGATAAGAATGAGAATTAGGGATGACTGTGGCACTGGGCTAATGAAATTAACTTCCTGACCTGATCTGTTTCTGCAGTTTCTGAGGGCCACAGCAGAGAGCCATCTATAAAGGCCCCAAGGGGTTGAAATAGCCATGTCTTTGATGCCTGGAAGATATGGAAGAAAAGAGGATACGGAGGAAGTGGTTCCATGAAGGAGAGGGTAAGACTTTTTCAGCTTCTCTCCTGATCTTCCTTTTCTGAGCAAGGCAACTACTCTCAGGGTAGGTTATGGCTTCGGTGGTTAATTTCACTGGATTGATAAGCAAAATAGCAAAAAGGGAGGAACGTTGGTATCTAAGGCAGGGAGAGTCACTTCTCTATTCAGGCCATTGGTTGCTTAGGTGAAGGACATTGGATTTGTCTCTGGGTTAACAGACAAAACTACAGTGCAAAGGTAGAAGTCACTTTGGGCTCTCTCGTAAGAGGCTCGGTAAGAGGCGTGAGAGCAAATGAGAAGCACCACTCTTGGCATGTGTCCAGACCCTGTTTCTTCTTCTCTCTCGTGGTATGGCTTTTCTGACATTGGAATATAAACTCTGAGATTCAGTTTTTGATCTATACTTAGGATGGATACAGGTAGTTCAACACTAATGGGCTGTTTTGAATCAAGGCCTATTAGGCTCACCTTGTGCATACATGGTGTTCTCTACAATCTAGCCTAGTTAGAAATGCAGCTGACAGAACACAGACTAATTCATTAGAATAATTAGTAATAACTAATAATCATTAACTGTTTATTGTGTACCAGGCACAGCAAAAGGCTTTGTAGATATTATATGATCCCTATAGCAACCTTAGGAGGTGACTGTCCTTTTTCCCATTTAAATGAGTTAATAGAGTTTAACTTGTTCAAGAGCACAGGGCTAGTAGGGGTGGAACCAGAATTTAAACTCTAGAGTTCACATTCCTTAACAATCACACTAAACTATTTCAAGATTATCCAAATAGAAAAAGGACAAAAAGGATGGTGATTGTTGTTTCCTGCCACGCCCGCCCGCCACTGGGACAAAACCCCATAACTCGAGTTTATTCATCAGGCTGGCCTTTGGCTTCTCTCAAGTACATCATGTATTTGAATGTCTTTCTTTGCTCTCTCTGTGTGTGGGTTTTTTATTTGTCTTTAAATTTTAACAAAGTAAATCTTCCAGAAAGAAACGAACTTTTTCACTTGTAAGTACAGGCCCCAGGATACTTGCAAGCTTAAAAAAATACAATTGGATCATCATCTTGGACCTTTACAAAAACTGGAAGTGGAAGTAAAATTGCATGATTTTGTAAAAAATTTTCAACCAGCCGGGTCTTGGTCAGGAACTGCAGATGAATTGAATTGCCGATTCCTTTGTGTAGTCTGTCATTGCTTCTCCAAAAGAACAGTACATATTATCATTGTGGTTGTTATTATCATTAGGTTGTGCGCTAAGTGATTACATGTATTTTCTCACTTACATTGGTATGTATGTGATAGTTACTACCATCATATATCAGTTATCTATTGTCACAGCAATGCTGCATAACAAAAAAACAAAACAAAACAAAAAACCAAACAAAACCCCGTGACAAGCAAAAATAACTATTTATTGTTTATACATCCAGATTGATTGGCTAAACAGATCTACCAGTCTGGATTAGACTGGCTCACAACACACAGGGTTTTGGTTCACTGAAGATTAAGCTAGCCTGGCCTTGGTTGAGATGAATGGGGAAATTCAGCTCCTCCATTTGTCTCTCGTCTTCCAGTAGACTGGGCTGGGCATATTCTGTTGGCAACTGCAGAGCTGCAAACTCTGATCACAAGTTCTGAACAGGCTTAATTGCATAAGTCCATTTCAACCTTCTGTTTGCAACATGTCTGTTAATATCCCATTGCTCAAAGCAAGTCACACAGCAAGGTCTAAGGATGTGGAGTTATGCACTCCATCCCTTGGGAGAGCATAGCAAAAGGCATGGATATAGGGAATGGTAAACAATTGGACCCATTTTTTCCCATCGATCAAATAATCTCGTTTAACAGATGGAGAAACTGGGACTTAGATAGTGAGCAGCTTGGCTAGGATCACATAGATATTAAGTGACAGAGCTGGAATTTGAATCTGGGTTTGTGTTTTCTCAAAGCCGGCACTCTTAATGATGTGCTATAAATGCAAGATTTAGAAACTCGCTCTGCCTCCTATTCCTTTCCAGATTTGAGCAATCTTTCAACTCTCTTTTTATGCATCTTCATCAATGAAGACAAAATGCAGCTGTTGATATCATGCAGTGAGAATGCTGTGAGGAGTAATTAATGTTAGTAAATTCTCTGAAAAAGTGCTAGGTATTATGATCAAAGAAATACACAGATTTTAAATCACTACTTGACCTCATTTTACATTTTGTAGTTTTTTCGGATCTCTCTTACCTGCCATGATTTAGAAATGTACTGAGTATAAACTCTTTTCATATTCTCACTTCTTTTCCCCTCAAATTATTCTAGTAGTGCTCCAATCTGCCTATGTTAGCATTAACTATAAATGAAAATAATACAAATTGCTTTTTAAAAAAATGACAATAGTATGTTTAGGACTGATCAGAAAGTTGTACATTTTAACATGGACAAATATGGACTCTAAACTGATAAAATTCAGTTGTTATATTAACTGCCCTTTCAACAGATGTGCCCTAGTCTAGTTTTGCATAGTAACTAGTTACTACTGTTGTTATTCTTTGTATTAAGTCAATTTCATGGCACATATTTTGATGAAAGTTGAAAAGTTTTATATATTTCTGTTGACCTTAGAAGTAAAACAGCCAAAAAGCACATTCAGACATACTACTTGCCAAAGCTGCATTCCTAAAGAAGAAGTTTCATGGTGTACCCTTTGGCTCTTGGCCTTTCAGTCCTGTCCCAGGCCTTTGACAATATACCAGAGACAAGTTTCTGCTTCTAAAGAAAGGAAATTTTTTATAGGGCTCTGAGGACCATGAAGGTCCATCAGTGTCTTTGTGATTGCCCTGTGGATCCATTAAGGGTTGGAAATCACCCTAGAAATATAAAATTAGGGAGACTATGAAGAAGAAAGGAGGAAATTTGGAGAGAGGTGACACTGTGAAGATGAAGGGACCTGGGCTCTGGAATGAAGGAGAAGAACAAAGCCGATAAGTTTCAATCAATATACAAATGATTGAGGGAGACTGAGAAATTCATTTCAGATTCTTTGTGAACATAAAAATTTTGAGAACTTGAGTATGTGCTGCATTCCCTTATCCTAGCATCTACCACATATATGGTGCTCATCTGTTCTCCCACAAGACCATAAACTTGATGAGGGCAGGAACTACGCCTGTCTTGAGCAGTGTTATCGGTACAGGATAGCCAATGCATTGCACTTGGAATGCACTATGTAAATACTTGTTAGTCAGATGTCCCAGAACCCAGCTAATACTTCCGTTGTTTGCCTCTAGCAAAAACTTAGAAACTGCCTTTATCTTGTGCAACAAAAGAATAACCTATGAGTTGGATGCAATTTGGGAATTAAATAAAATATAATACCAGCATTTAATTGTGTCCTGAAGGAAATGTATTTCATTTTAGTAGAGAGGGAAGGAAGGAACGTCATTGTAAATCAAGAGACCTGTCCACTTGTTATAGCTTTGGTGCCGTGTCTTTTGTCTTTTTCCTCTTGCTACAACTCCAGTGCCTAGTAAACTGAGTACATGGTCTATAGTCTGCACTTGGGATGTGTTTATGGAATTAATGAAGGATCCTAAGCCACAACAGAGAGTCATAAAGATTCTCAGATAGTTATTCGTGTTTATAGATGAAGTGTTCATATATGATTATTATCATGTAGCTGAATTGTTAAAAACTAATGTAAGATATATAGAGTTGTGGAGCAGAGTTTCTTCCCTCAACAAATATCATATCTCATTGGTTCACAAGACTTAATTAGCTCCCCTCTCCTCAAATTAAGCAGTAATAAAAGGCTATGGGAGAGTCCTATTTAAGTTTATTTGGATATAAGGAGAGACATTTGCTTTGGCCAATATAAAAGAAAAAAACAAAGGGTGAGTCACAGAAAAGAAGGAAATGTAGAAGAGCCAAGTCCAGGAAGACCAGACGCTCGAGCTCCCAAGATCTAGGGGGTGAGACTAGGACAGAGGCTCACCGGGCCCTGCAGCCAGAATGTTTTAACTCCGTTCATTTTCTCCTTCAGTCACTCTATTTGAGATTAATACTCTCATGAGAGAGTCCAGTTGGCATGTGTAGGGTACATCTTCACTCATTGGCCAAGAAAGAACAGTTAAGCAAGACTGCATGAAGTGGGGCTGTGTAGTTCCCCGAAGAATGGTTTGGGTGCCCCTTTAAGATGCCCTGGGTCCTGCTGACAGTATTACAAGATTTCAGAGAAGGGGGTTCTGTTGGGACTTCACAGATGAAAAGGAGCTCAAGGATGGGTAAGAATGAGATAAATGAAGAAGAGGAAGGATTTCTAGTGGGGCCACAAGAAGAGTAAAGCTTTAGAGTTAGGACTGAGCTTGATGTGTTCACCGAAGTCAAAAGTGGCAGAGACAGAGAAGACAGATGTTAATAAAAGATCCTTGGATTTGTTTCAGTAGAGAAGCAAGGATAGATGACACGTTTAAAGGATAAGCCAGTGATTCGGGCAGGAAGCAATGTAGAGCTAAGTGAGTAGAAAACATTCAGGGAAAGCATAAAGGAAGCCTATGTAGTTTTGAAAGAAAATCAGAAAAATAAATGATCGTTGAAAGAAGTTTCTGGGTATGAGATTGAGAACCAAAGTGAATAGGTGAGTATTGAAGAAAGAGAGAGTCGCCACTTGTTCTGAGGCTACAGGAGAGGACATGGAGAAGGGCGAGGGGGCGCCGATGATGGCAGAGATATCAGCACAATAGTTTAGATGATATTTGTTCTAAGGACATCAGATCTTAGCAACATAAAGTGGAAGCCACTGTTGAGTGATTGAGGCAGTACTGGGAGAGGACTCTGAGATGAAGATGCTTTGGAATATCCAATGTGGCCAGCATACTTAGAAATCAACAAAGGGTCAGTGAAAATTTCCAAAACAACTGCTCTGCCTTGGTTAAAGTTAGCATGAATTTGGATTGTGTTTTCAAATGACTGGATGGAATTGATTAATATTTAAAAGCTAGGTTTTCTAAAATGTTGGAGCAGATTTTAAAGATAAGAGAATGTATTCATGAATTTAACATTTGTTCCTAGACTTAAAGGATTATTGGAAATGTTTGGAAGACAGAGGATTGGCACATGTTGTTTGTGATGGTTTGCACCCCTGATTTATATATGGAACAGTTGCCATAGAAGTCTCTTGATCTTATATCATTTTCATAAAATAAATGTATTACTAGAGACATCAGACACTTTAGCGTTTGACTTAGCAATGAAATAGCACTGAATAGAATATGTTTAGCCATTTGTAACCTTCTGTGCTTGCCCATTATTTATGCTGGAGTTATCTCAAAAATGGATTAAAGGAGAAAGCACGAATCTACAAGCAATCCTTAACCTCAAATATTGATCCATGTCATCACAGTTAAGTAGTTTAGAATCTGCTTAGAACAGACAAACCAGGGTTTGGCTTCTCTTTATGCCTTTGAAAGAGTCAACATTTAAGGCTTGTTAGTGAGCCAAATTCTCTCCATTTCTAAATCACCTACTGGTGGCCCTTTCTTAGCCTGCTTTAGAGAGTGCGCAAATAATTGCTCTCTGTCATATATCTGTTTCTGCAAAATTAAAAGTAAACCAAAAGAGGACTATGAATCATGTTTTGATTAAAAAAAAATCACCTATTATTTATTTGTTTTATAAATGTAAAATTTCATGTGTTGGATTTACTTTCAATGAGATACATCAAAACTTTAGAAACATAGTCTCTGGGGTATTTATCTTAAAAGGGCCCCTTAGTGCACAACATGTGATTGTTCACAGGAAGTAACCTAGTCACTGACATGGCTAATCCTAACAACCACAATAACAACTGCTGTGAATTCTGTCGGTTGAGTTTGCACTAAGTTTACAAATATTGTTCTTTGAATATAGATAATCATAATATAGTTAGTAATATAGATCATCATAATCATATGAAGGGGATATAATCATGATGACCCGTTTTACATACACATGAGCAAACTGAGGCTTAGGAAGATTAGGTAGCTAGCCTGGCATCACACAGTTTAGTAAGTAACAAGGCCAGAGTTCAGCCCACAATGCATGGCTCGAAAGCCCATACTTTTACCATGCATTATGGTTTCCTGACTTCATAAGTGCTCCCTTGGGAGATATTACGCTAGGTTCTTGATCAGAAGGCTGTACCTGGACTTGTTGTTTGTCTAAATATTTTTTAAATTAAAAACTTCTTAACTTTTCATTTTAACTTAATTTCAAACTTAAAAAAATTATACAAATAGTACAAAAATTTCTGTACATCCAGATTCCTCAAATGTTAATCTTACATAACTACAGTATGATGACCAAAATCAGGAAATTACCCTTGATATAATTCTATTATATAACCTACAAACCTTATTCAAACTTCACCAGTTTTCCCACTGAGGTTCAGGATCTAAACTGGAATGACATGTTGCATTTAGTTGTCACGTCTCCTTGGTGTCTTTCAGGGCCTGCTTTACACTCGCATGACAGTGAGAGCCTCTTCAAATTTCACACCCGAACAGCTTCACTTGCTTCATCCCTTTAATCCGGAACAGTTCCCCAGCCTTTCTTTGACCTTCATAACCTTAACATTTTAAAAAAGTACTAGCCAGTTATTTGCAGAATTTTCCTCAATTTGGGTTTGTGTGATGTTTCTTCATGAATAAGTTTGTTCATTTTTGGTAAAAATACTGTAAGAGTTATCACGTGTCCTTCTCAGTACATCATTCCAGGAGGCATATGATGTTGATGTGTCCCATCACTGGGGATAATTTTGATCATTTGATTGAGGTAGTTATCTGCTAGACTTCCCCACTATAACTTCACTATTTCCCCTTTTTAATTAATAAGTATTTTGTAGGGTATGTTATTTGACACTGTTAAATATCCTGTTTCTCATAATACTTTTTGCCACTAAATTTATCTTTCATCAGTAAGTCTTGTCTGAAACTATTATGGTATTTGAAAATGGTGACGTTCTTTTTCCATTGTTAATTCTACATTTATTAGTAGGAGTTTTACTGTAAGGAAGAGCTTTCTCTTCTTCCACACTTATTTATTTATTCAATTACTTATTTATATCAGTATAGACTCATCGATTCTTATTATATTCTGTAGGTTATAATTGATTACTAGCATTATTTATTTTGTTTGTTCAAATTGTCTCATATTTGGGCAAAGGAGCCCCTTCAGGTTGGCTCCTGTATTTTTCGATATGTTTCCATCATTTGGTTTTAAAGCATTTACTTTCTGGCACCACAAGATGTTCCAGGCTCATCTCTGCCTAGCTGTGTCATGAGCCATTTCTCCAAGAAGCCCTGGTTCCTTTTGTTGGACAACAGTGTCCAGAAACCAAGATCTGGGCCCCAGGTGTGCTTATTGCTGCTGGGGCATCAATTGCTTCTAGTTTCAGTGGAGAGAGCTAGAAACATAAGTGAATACTCACATGCGCATACTTCTGTATCTATTTGTATATCTCTCTGTATATGTAATAAAAATCATTACTTCACAGTGATACCTCCAATTCCAATCACATATTACCAGGTTTGTTCTAAACTCTTTATTTGTAACTCCTTTCTCTTTTTCTTTCTTCAATAATAAATTAACCTTAGTTATAACTTTTTTTTTTTTACCTTATAAACCTTCATTTAAAATTTTTTTTTGTCTCTTTTGTAAGAACATTTAGCTGAAAATACAAACACATTATTGTACGGCTGTTCAAAATATTTTCTTGATATTCTTATTCCATAAGCTTTTTCTATCTTAAAATTCCTTTTTATTTTTTTTACTTTTCAAACTTCTTTGTTGAGAGTGAAGGCACAAACACATTAACCTAAGCCTACACCTCTATTTCCACATCTTGTCCTACTGGAAAATCTTCAGGGGCAGTAACAGGCATGAAGCTGTCATCTCCTAGGATAACAATGCCTTCTTCTGGAATATCTCCTGAAGGACCTGCCTGAGGCTCTTCTTGAGAAAGTGTTACTCTTTTTAGAAATATGTTCATGGTGGTTTTTTTGGTTTGTTTCTTTTTTTCACTGTAGATTTGCTTATAAGCAGATAATGCACCATGATCATTCCTCTCTATGAATGAAAACCTTTCTGTTTTTGGGGGTCCACGTTTTCAGACTTTAAGGAGCTTGTAGAGGTCTAAAAAAGCTTCCGCTAAACCCTTCACTGTGAGTTTTCTTGGAGGTTCTTTTTCTTCTCTTGCAATTTTCTTTCCTTTTGCCTCTTCTTCAGCTATTCATTCCTGTTCCAGTTCCAACAACTCCTCCTTACTTAATTCCTCAGAAACCACCTCTAGGAGCTGCTCGATGCCATTTTCATTCACACCCAGGTAAAAATGATCTGCCCTCTTAACCACAGCCTTGTTGATTTTTGCAACCTCCTCATCTTTGGCAAATCCTGTAGAGTCGTGGATGAACCTCTCGAGTATCTTCTTCCAGATGTCATTTGTACACTCCTTGGTGATATTACCTCATGCTCAAGCAAGGCTCTTGATGCAGTCAGAGATACTGTAATCTTTTCAGAATTACATCAGTGTCTTCTCAGCGACAGCAATAGCCTGGGCAAAGGTCATGCTCAGGGAGTAGGCCTTAAAAGCTGCTATAACCCCTGGATCCACTGATCGATGAAAGAGGTGGCGTTTGGAGGGAGAAACGGTGCTTTGATATGGGGATGAAGATCACAGTATAAGGAGGATATCCAGGAGCATTCTCAACAATAAGAAAATCATTGAAGGTATCTTATTCTCCAAATAGTACTTCTTAATTTCACTAGCATAGCAATCCAGGAGGGCATCTTGGAAGAGGAGCTGAGTCATTCATGACTTCTTATTGCTCCTGTACACCGGTTATTTGTGCTTCTTGATAAGCTTGAAGGTCCTGGGGTTCTCACTGTGCCAGATCACAAAGGGTTTTGATTTTTTAGCCTGCAATATTGCCCCTAGGCAAGACTGTTACCCTGTCCTTAAAAAAAGCCTTGAAACCTGGGATGCACTTGGCCTCATGGATGAAAGTCCTTTCAGGCATCTGTTTCCAGAATGGGGAGGTTTCACCCATACTGAATATTTGCTCTGGCAAGTAATTTTCCTCCACCATCAGCTTATCTAGAGTTTCCAAAAATTCTTTAGCTGCCTTCACATCAGCACTTGCTGATTTACCACTCACTTTCGCATTATGTAATGAGTAACGATTCTTAAATCGTTTAAACCACCCAGAGCTAGCAGTAAATTTAACATTGTAGTTTGGTCCAGCCTTTTCTTTCAATGCAAACAAACTTTTTGCATTGGCCATGATCACTGTAGTCTTGAGAGGGATACGTTTCTGTGTCTGGTCTTCAATCCAGGTCGTTGGAAGTTCCTCCATGTCTGATATAGGCCCTACTTGAATTTTTGTTAGTCTCATTGCCTTCAATGAAGAAGATCTTTTAACAGCTTCTATCACTTTGTTTCTATTCTTCAAGATCATAGCTATGGTAGAATGGGACAGCCTGATTGGCAAACAATAACCATCACTGATTTCCTACCTTTGTAGTCCTTAATCATTTTTAATTTCATTTCCATGTCAATCACTTTATGTTGCCTCTTACTGGCGACATTAGTAGTGGATCTTGTATGCTTAGGGACCATGATGAAAAAAACAACACGAGATGAAATCAAGTACAAGAGAAAATGATACAATTAAGGCACAAGGTAAACACGAGATGGATGAGGCTGCTGCTGGCATAACTTTGGCATACTGTTTTATAGCACACTTTTTTTTTTAATAAGTAGAAAGAGTACATTCTAACAGTGAAAAACATAGTATAGTAGCATAGTCGTTTATTATCATTATTAATTATGTACGTGTTATATTTTTCTACAACTGATAGCATAGTAGCATCCATATACTACTAGCATTGTTTACATAGTGTCACCACAAATACACGGTTAATGAATTGCGCTAGGACTTTACAATGGCTACAATGTCACTAGGCAATAGGAATTTTTCAGTTTCATTCATAATCTTATGTGGCCATCATCTATAAGTGGTCCGTTGTTGACCAAAACATTGTTGGGTAGTGCCCAACTGTATTTGTATTTAGCCGTTTCCAAACAATGTTGTGATGAATAACCTGTGCATAAATATTTTGTATTTTTGGAGATGTATCTTCAGGGCAGATTCCTAGAAGTGGAATTGCTCAGTTGAGAGGTAAATGTATGAATTGTTTTCTTAGTCATTGCCAAGTTCGCCTCTCAAAATGCTGTGCCAATTTGTATTCCCACCAGCAATGCGTGAGAGTGCCTGTTTTTCCCTAGCTTTGCCAACAGGATGTGTTGTCATACTTGAACATTTTTCTTATCTGATAGGTGAGAAATAGGATAGTTCTAACTTGCACTTCTTTAATTATGAGTTACTTGAATATCTTTTTGTATGTTTACATGCCATATATATGTTTTTAAATACATTTTCCGCTTATGTCTTTTTCCTATTTTTTTAAATAGATTTTGATTATTTCTCCATCTTTAAGAATTCTCTGTATATCAAGGAAGTTAGCTCCTTGTCTGTGGTTAAGTTATAAACATTTTCCCTAGTGTGTCAATCGTCTTCTGACTTTGTATATGGTGCTTTTCCATGAAGTATTTTTATAATTTTATGTAGTCACATTTATCGATCTATTCTTTTTTTATTTTTTTGTTTTTGGATTGGGAGTTATGGTTAGACTTTCCCTCTAACATGGTTAAAGAGGAATTCACCTATATTTTCTTCTCATACTTGTATATTTTAAATGTTTACATTCAGACTTCCAATCCGTTTAAAGTGTATTCTTGTGTATGGTGTGAGATACAGACCTTGCCTTTTTCCATCAGCTTTCACATTTTCCTTAGCTTTGCCCCAGCAATCTGAGATGCCCCCTTTGTCATACACTATGTTTCCACATGTATTCGGGTATATTTGAAGCTCTTTTTAATTGATTTACTGGCTATTCTTGCATGTTTATTTTCCCATACCAATGTTAATAACAACTTGTCCTTGATGGCTAATATGACTCAATTATGTGATGCCAAATTGAGGAAACAGTTCAGGAGCCCAGAGGTACATTCGCATTGACAACTAATAATTCAGCCAATGGGCATCCATGCCAGAGACCTGGGTCCTGGAAGAAGACTGAGGATCCAGCGTCAGTATCCCAGATGGGGTGAGGAAAGTCACAGAGGCAAGAGGCAAACCCCAGGAAAGAGCCAGATCCTGGAAGTCACAGTTGACTAGTGCATCAAATCAGAAGGTCCAAAGCAGCGGCCAGGCCAGAACTGCTCAGGAATCATGACCTTATCCTTGGTGGTAAGGAGTCAGCAGGATAGATGCGGGAGGTCACGAGTTCTGAGTCTGCAGGTGAAGTGAACTTATTTATTTGGTAGGAAAATTTTCAACTCTTTATTCAAATAGCCAACAATGTGGCTTTAAAGAGTTTTGTTTAAGCGTATTTATGCCTGACATATTTCTGGTGGAAGTTTTATTTTGTTCCTGGGAAATCTAAGTTCCTTCTTGCAGACTTTAATAATTTGAAATCGAAAGTTTTAAATGCACTTTAAACAGCCACTTTCCCTCCCCTACCCACACATTTACCAAAATAAGCAAGGCCACCCTACCAGCCGCTCCCTGATTTGCATAGCAGTGAGAGCTAAAGCAATTTCTCACATTTGGGGCTATTTTGGAGTTTGTGAAGATGGCAGAGGGATCCTTTCCTTAAATAGTCTTGAACATGGTACCTTTGGATAGGTGCTTTCTAAAGCACGGTTAATGTAAAGTGAAAATAGTTCAGGAAGTAAAAGCTAATGATCAATGAAAAATTTTAGCCGGCATTGGGTTTGATTTTTGCAGTAAGAAAACATCACAGCCCTGAGTGGAGACTTAGAGCTTGTAGCCTGGCTGTCGGCTGTGGCTCTGAGTTCACTTCCACCCCGCTCCCTGCCACACTGAGCTCCACCAGCCACACACACATTTCTCTTCCTCCCTCCTACAAAATAAGCAGGACCTGCAGCCCCTTGGCACCTCCCTCCCAAGTCCATTCTCCTTAAAAGCATGTGAATGCTACATGCCATGCTTCTCTTTTTCCTAAACTAAATTCAAGGGCTTTGTGTTTTAAGTTTAGTGTTCCCATAGAATCTATCAAAGCACATGCTCACAAGCAGGTATGATACACCCTGGTTCACCTGGTGATAAGACTGTGAATTAAGCAGAGTTTGTCATGTCCTCAACCCTTTCTCCCACGGCATCATCTCATCCTGCCCCACTGCCTGGAGCAGCCCATTGTCTCCAGTTCTGTGTTCCAGCCCATGACCTCGGTGGGTTAACAGGATTGATAATGGCACATTAACTGCGAAAGACAATTAGAAGAAAGGAAAAGGGAATCCATATCTACAGAGCACCTACTTTGTCCAAGGCAAAAACACCTTATGTACCGTGTTTACCTCGATTACCATGGCTCTGTATGAACTGGGCATCCTTATCCTTATTTTTTACTGTCCTTAGTGAGCCAGGTTTTCTCTTGCCTCTTCCTGACCCAGGGCCCATGCTGAATTACAGTGCCTTTCGATTTACTCAATGCCTATGACAGTATCGAGCGCATGATAGGTGCTCGAGAAAACCGTGATTATTTGCAGCTTCATCACGAACTCTCAAAGATTCAAAGCCTGACCCCCAAGTAATTACTTTCAGAGTTTCGGGCCCTAGCAAGGACGATTTGTTACACGCAGGCCTTTTCGGTGTCAATCTTTTGTCCCAGTCACACAGCTGAGCAGACTGCCTTGTCCGACCCTAAATAAGATTCCTCTGACTTCTCTGATTCCGTTTCTTCTCTTTTCTGTGCCTTTGGCTGACCCCAAATTTAGAAAACTTCATAACGTAATTTGGCCTCTAGATTTTCTTGAAAGTAAGCCTGTCCCTAATGACTGAGCTTACTCTGCACGCCTAAAATTCCAGCAAAGTCTGACCTCAAAAGCACTGCATCTGTTTCATTCCAATCAAGAATATGTCATTCCCATTTCTTTTTTCTTTTTTCTTTTTTTTTAGGTGAGGCAACCTTTGGTTGACCTTACAGATTGCAAGGAATTTGTCAGCTTACAATTCCTTATTTTTTATTTTTTATGCCTACAGCCCTTGGTCTTCCTAGGTGGTCTCCCATCCAAGTACTAACCAGGCTGGACCTTGCTTAGCTTCCGAGTTCAGATGGGATTGGGCTTGTTCAGGGTGGCATGGCCATAGACTCCCATTTCTTTTAAGGATTCTTTGCCGCATAGAATACTTCTAGATGCAGCCAAATACAAAGGCCAATAAATATATGTAAACACACTTAACTTCACTAATCATCAGGGAGATGCTAATTAAAATTAAGAGAAGCCACTCTTTTGTCTAACGGATTACCCTAAATTTAAAAGGTTGATAATATCCAAAGCCAGCATGGATGTGGAAAAACACTCATATATTTTTGATGGGAGCAGATATTGATAACCATCTTTCGATGCCCAATTAACAGGGCCAGTCAAAATTTGCGAGTTTATTTGGGTTGTTTTCTGTTGTTTTATAATTATTTTTTGAATTTTTGTATCTTTCCTTTCTTTCTGTATTAGTCAGCGTTCTGCAGAGAAACAGAACCAATAGGATACAGACAGATAGATGATAAATAGATAGATAGATAGATAGATAGATAGATAGATTAGATAGATAGATGAGATTTATTATAAGACTTGGCGTATGTGATTGTGGAGCGCCATGATCTGCCATTTGCAAACTGGAGAACCAGCAAAGCTAGTGGTTGAGTCCAAATGCCTGAGAATTAGGGGGCCAATGACATAAGTCCCAGTCAGAGTCTGAAGGTGTGAGAAGCAGAAGCATTGATGTCCTAGAGCACCTGAAGATGGATGTCCCGGCTCAAGTAAAAAGAACGAATTCCTCCTTCCTCTTCCTTTTATGTTCTATTTAGGCCCTCAACAGGTTGGATGAGGCCCACATTGGTGAGGAAGGCGTGCTTTGTCCAGTCTGCTGATCCCAGTGCTAACCTCATCCAGAAACGCCCTCACAGACACACCCAGAAGTAATGTTTTACCAGCTAGCTATCTGGGCATCCCTTAGCCCAGTCACGTTGATAACACAAAGTTCACTGTCACTCTTTCTTTCTTTTTTGCTTTTTATATTTCACATCTTGATGGCTGAAATTTATTTCTTTAGGAGAATCTTCTTATGATGCTTATCCTTCACCTACTTTCACCTATGTTCCTTTTAGCCTTGCTTGCTTTAATGAGAGGGAAGGAAGCACCTATAACCAGGTTTTTTTTTTTTTTTTTTTTTAAGATGCTTTACTGGGAACAACCATCATTCTTGAGGCCAAAAATAAATGGTAGATGTATCTACAAGGATAGGAATTAGCAGATGCGGTGAGACACCTCAAGCGTGGCTGACTCCATGCCCTTCTAGGGGGCAGCCCCGGGTTCTACTCCTATCTTCTCTTTATCCACGGCCTGTCCAGCTCCTGGATCTCTTCTCTTTAGAGAGCATCCAGGGCTGTCACTAGCCCATTTGGGGCTTTGTGTGAGTTACAAGAAAACATCACCTTTGGGGTATAAGTGACCCCGCTAGCCAGTGCTTGGGCGCAGATGCTGTCTGTGATTTGGGGAAAGGATTTAGCTCTATTTGCAGAGTAGAGCAAGGGCTTGATTCCAGCCTCCCTCCGTTTACTCGTTGGGCCAGGCATCCTTATGCAGGGCACTGCCTACCCAACCTTCCCCGAGGCCCCACAAATGATGCTGAGTTTATCCTTCAGATCTGGCATTTGGGAGATTGTTATTTTGCTTGAGCTGTAAGGTTATGGTTCTCAGCCTTCTTTCCTACCTCAATCCGGGTTTTAGAGTTTGGGGCAGGATGCTAGATAGGTTTGTTTGGGGTATGGTCATTTATTTTATTGAAGACAGAGTTTACTTCAGTGAGTTTTAAGAGAGAGGAGTAAAGGCTCTGGACCCTCTACCACATTTAACCAGAAGTTTAATTCCAGAAATGGAATATTACAACTAATTTAAAATTGTTTTACATTTTATACTCCCTTTTGACGCTGACTCACTCATTCGTAATTGGTTTGTGTTAGCCATGTGCACTCTCCACAGAGAGAATATGTACTTAGCTTGCTAAAGTTACCCGGTATTGTTCAAAAACACTTTCTTTTTCTTGGCCAGCAAAACGTTTCCCAGTCATCTTCTGTTCTTGTATTCTCTTCAGTATGCTTTTGCAGTTTCCCAAGAACACAGCTGTCTGAGGAGGCATGCTAAAGGGGTTAATACTTAGATCATGGAATAATTCACTCTTTTCCAGTAAACAGCACCAAATCGTGCACTGCTTGGTTTCAGAATTCCAGTTGACTAGGATGACCGTTTTAGCTCAACTCCCAGCCAATGACAGGACTGATGGAATGGTTTGAGTTGGGCTGTGGCTATTTGTAAATTCACATTGAGGGTGCGGGGCAAGGGAGAAGAAATAACTACTCAATAAAGAAAGGCCAATTCTGTTGAGGATTTTTTTTTTTTTCTGCTTGTTTTCAATTTTCATCTTCTTAGGTAGTTCACTCCAACCAGAAAAAGACCAATAAATACAGTTGGCCACATGGGTAGAGTTGAGTGTGGAGATACAAATTATTAGGTGCCATGTTTTTTTCTAATTGTTTTGATATCTTATGGATTGCCACCTGGGCAACTAGTTTGTTTATAGGCAGCCCTGGTAAGGAGAGCTCCCGGGCAGCTTTCCTCCCCAAAGCCTTTGACCTTAGAACAATTACTGATGCATTCATGACGCTCCTATGAGACCGCCCCAGCATGCCAACACAGGGGTTTGGCAAGGGTCACGTCCTCCTGATGCTCGCTTCTCTTCCCTTCAGCCTCCCCTGTCTACATCCTTATTTTCTCACCGAGACACCAGAGTATGTACAATAGCCCTAAATAGCTTCAAAAAAAAACACATTTCTGTGTCACCAGGATAATATTGAGCCATTTCTTCCTGTTTTGTGACTTTGGTGGTTGCGGGGTAGGGGCTATTTCCTTGGGAGAAAGTCTTTACTTTTAAAGAATCTTTATTAGGAAAGAATATTCTTTGGTTTCCAAGCTACTTTTTATGATACGAAACCATAAAAACATATTCGTTTATTAGGAGGAGAGGGGTAAAGAGAGCATAAAAGTAATGCATACTTAAATAAACAACAACGAAATGCTGTGACAATGTCTTAGTCTAACCAGCATGGTCCAGGACATCATAAGAAAAACAAACAAAACCCAGTACCAAATAAATCACTCTTCAGTGGGAGGAGGTTGAGAATGGCGTGTATAGGTGTCCAGTTCAGGTGGGATGTGTAAAAGAATCCACCTGTTCTCTCCGGGTTTGGTTGCATACTGTAGATAGAGCCAGGACGGCAGTGAACATTGCCTTAAACATGCTCAAGGTCAAGGGCGTTTGTAATTTGCACTGAGGTGTAATCGAAGCTCTTTTCTAAAACTATCTACAGTCCTTAGAATAAGAATTGGGGAGGCAGCACATGGTCCCATAGGCCTGGGCCTGAATATTCAAGGGAGGCTGAAAAGAAGAAGAGGAGAGAAGAGAAGCGAGCATCTGGAGGACCTGACCCCCCTCAAACCCCTGGGGATTCCACAAAGCTGAGGAGATGCGCGTGTTCACTTGTGTGGTTATACCCTTTTAACAGTTATTGCCACATTAGATAATAGCCTGGCCAGTCTTGCTAAGATGCATCATACTTCTCTGTTTCTTCAAAGCACCGTGAACAGAATAAAACCCCTCCTTGGTGTTTAAATCAGGGATAGCTTTGAAGGCAGCAGCTGCCATGCTGAGCTGTCGGCAGAGTTTGTGCCTGGCCCTTAGAGGTTTGGGAGACGGCCCAAAGCCCATCCATTTGAATTACCTGACTGTGCTTTGTGTCCTGTTGCTGCTGCTCCTGCCTTGCTGTCTGAGGTGCCTTCTCAGCTCTGTTGGGGTCTGGCCTGTGGTTCCTGACTCGTAGACACTTCTCTTTATTTTCTTGCTGTTCCCAGTCTTCTGGGAGCTTGAAAGTCCTTCAAACACTTGTTAAGGTCGATTATCAATCTGGAGTCAGTGACTTGCCACAATCTTTAGTGTGACCCACAAGAGAGCTATTTTTGCCTTGTAGGTGCCTTTCTTGACTGCTTCCTGATTTCTGGCTGTGTTTTGTGTAGGTGAGGTTTTATATAATATCATTTAAGATAGATTAGGAATCACTGTAATTTGAAGGAAGAGGATGGATACAAATATGGCAAAGGCGATTTTGTATTTGGAGCTTGTGTTCTCCTCCGACCACATTAAAGGAGAATCTCCTCTACTGCTTGAATGCCAAGGGGCTGAGCATTAGGGGACCTGTCACCAAGTCTGGATGGTTTGAGACTGTGTAACGGAGCTATCTGGGGTGGTTTGGGGGTGAATTTGACAGAAGGATATGCGGCTTTCTGTCCTGGTTCTGTTGCTACCTCAAAAAATTACCCATTCACCATGAATCTATTTCTTTAATTGTAAGTTGAAAGGTTTAACATTGAAAATAAGAATCTTCTAGTTCAACATTTTGAGGGACGTGTGTGTGTGTTTCTACTGAAAATCCTTTTAAATAAAGGACTCATGGCAGATGGCCGAACGGTAAACACCAGATCTAGTGCTGTCCTGAGATCCGAATTCGGGACGAGGGCAATGGAGCAAAGGACTCAGGCCTCTCTCGTCAACCCCGACTTGATGGAACAAGGTAAAAGTGGAGATGGCGCTTTTCTGCATGGTAACCTTTAACCTCCATTAGACAACCGAGAATGGAGCAGCTCCTCTGCTGGGTCCCAGGTGCCATCGAAATTAATGAATAAGAACAATTATGACATACTCCTGGCCAGTCAGGCTCTGCTTGGTGTTTGCTGGGCTGTCTGAATTTTATCATTTTATTTTTTGTTCTAAAAATTGTTGATTCTCATTCTGCATGTTCCAAGATGATCTACTTTTAATATTTTTCTGCCCCTTCAGATTGATGTGTGAAGGGACATCTCATTCTGCAAATCTCGAGCAACTTTTGTTTTTAACAAAACTGCAAAATTTATAAATTTTAGAAGGAAGGAAGAAGGGTGGGAGGCACATTTCATTTTCAGCATGTTGTCAGAAATGAGTGAGCGAGCTACGTCTGGAGACAAGATCTTGGCCATGAAATGATGACTTGATAGCCATGACTTTGATCTGTCACAGTGATGAGAACAGACAGATTGGTTCTTCCCGAGGGTCCTGGGGGCTCCAGAAGATGGGAGCACGTTTAGAATGAAAGCTGAGATGTCCCTCTCTCCTTCTCAGACTGTGTTTGCAAGCATGCTTGCCAGACATGGAGTCTTAGAAGAGCCTCTGAAAACATTGTGTACAATATGTAGAATTCACTGTATTTTAAATTTGCTTATCATTCACAACCACACACATGCTTAGGAAACAGAGTATATGTATGTTATTTGGATACTCTAATACCTTGTATCTGTGTAAGGTATTAGATACTTACGAGGTCTAAAAATTACCATGTGGATCTGTTTACCTATGGATCCAGGTACATGTCTGATCACTAGACAGTTGTCATCCATTCACTCATGTCCCAGGTGCTCTGAGGGCTTCTAGGATTGCCAGTTAGGGTCTAATTCATATGCTGTATTTACAGGTTGAATTATAAGCCTACTCTGTGTAAATCCCCACCTTGCTTTCCTGTTAATCAGATTCCTTGCTACAAGTTGTAAGGACCCCTCTGATTTGTCTCCTGCCACACCTCCCACCCCCTTTCCTATTTCTCTCTAATTGCTCTCTTTCCTGTTGGTCTTCTTTCTCTTCCTAGCACAAAAGGCCCACATTTCTTCAGGGCCTTTGCATTTTCTGTTCCTTTTGCCACAAATGCATATCTCATTGTGCATGGTTGGCTGCTTCTTATCAGTTGGGTCTCCGCCCACATTTACAACCTTGGCGAGGTCTTTCCTTCTTCCCCCATCGAATGCTACTCTCTTCCTCTCCCTTC